>NC_137471.1:172200638-172912803 GCF_964235325.1 Thermobia domestica | reverse complement strand
ATCATCGAAGACTTATGAGCTTTTTTTATAAAAAAAAATTCTCTTGAGAGGTGTAGATAAATCCTACTTCAACATCTAGAGAATGTTACTTCCTACCTACTTAGATCTTATCATCGAAGACTTATGAGCTTTTTTTATAAATAAAAATTCTCTTGAGAGGTGTAGATAAATCCTACTTCAACATCTAGAGAATGTTACTTCCTACCTACTTAGATCTTATCATCGAAGACTTATGAGCTTTTTTTATAAATAAAAATTCTCTTGAGAGGTGTAGATAAATCCTACTTCAACATCTAGAGAATGTTACTTCCTACCTACTTAGATCTTATCATCGAAGACTTATGAGCTTTTTCTTATAAATAAAAATTCTCTTGAGAGGTGTAGATAAATCCTACTTCAACATCTAGAGAATGTTACTTCCTACCTACTTAGATCTTATCATCGAAGACAGATGAGCTTTTCTTATAAATAAAAATTCTCTTGAGAGGTGTAGATAAATCCTACTTCAACATCTAGAGAATGTTACTTCCTACCTACTTAGATCTTATCATCGAAGACTGATGAGCTTTTCTTATAAATAAAAATTCTCTTGAGAGGTGTAGATAAATCCTACTTCAACATCTAGAGAATGTGACTTCCTACCTACTTAGATCTTATCATCGAAGACTTATGAGCTTTTTTTATAAATAAAAATTCTCTTGAGAGGTGTAGATAAATCCTACTTCAACATCTAGAGAATGTGACTTCCTACCTACTTAGATCTTATCATCGAAGACTTATGAGCTTTTTTATAAATAAAAATTCTCTTGAGAGGTGTAGATAAATCCTACTTCAACATCTAGAGAATGTTACTTCCTACCTAGTTAGATCTTATCATCGAAGACTTATGAGCTTTTTTTATAAATAAAAATTCTCTTGAGAGGTGTAGATAAATCCTACTTCAACATCTAGAGAATGTTACTTCCTACCTACTTAGATCTTATCATCGAAGACTTATGAGCTTTTTTTATAAATAAAAATTCTCTTGAGAGGTGTAGATAAATCCTACTTCAACATCTAGAGAATGTTACTTCCTACCTACTTAGATCTTATCATCGAAGACTTATGAGCTTTTTTTATAAATAAAAATTCTCTTGAGAGGTGTAGATAAATCCTACTTCAACATCTAGAGAATGTTACTTCCTACCTACTTAGATCTTATCATCGAAGACTTATGAGCTTTTTTTATAAATAAAAATTCTCTTGAGAGGTGTAGATAAATCCTACTTCAACATCTAGAGAATGTTACTTCCTACCTACTTAGATCTTATCATCGAAGACTTATGAGCTTTTTTTATAAATAAAAATTCTCTTGAGAGGTGTAGATAAATCCTACTTCAACATCTAGAGAATGTTACTTCCTACCTACTTAGATCTTATCATCGAAGACTTATGAGCTTTTTTTATAAATAAAAATTCTCTTGAGAGGTGTAGATAAATCC
This sequence comes from Thermobia domestica, assembly GCF_964235325.1. NCBI lineage: Eukaryota > Metazoa > Arthropoda > Insecta > Zygentoma > Lepismatidae > Thermobia > Thermobia domestica. Next base: position 172,911,322 of record NC_137471.1, on the reverse strand, counting down.
TACTTCAACATCTAGAGAATGTTACTTCCTACCTACTTAGATCTTATCATCGAAGACTGATGAGCTTTTTTTATAAATAAAAATTCTCTTGAGAGGTGTAGATAAATCCTACTTCAACATCTAGAGGATGTTACTTCCTACCTACTTAGATCTTATCATCGAAGACTTATGAGCTTTTTTATAAATAAAAATTCTCTTGAGAGGTGTAGATAAATCCTACTTCAACATCTAGAGAATGTTACTTCCTACCTACTTAGTTCTTATCATCGAAGACTGATGAGCTTTTCTTATAAATAAAAATTCTCTTGAGAGGTGTAGATAAATCCTACTTCAACATCTAGAGAATGTTACTTCCTACCTAGTTAGATCTTATCATCGAAGACTTATGAGCTTTTTTTATAAATAAAAATTCTCTTGAGAGGTGTAGAAAAATCCTACTTCAACATCTAGAGAATGTTACTTCCTACCAACTTAGATATTATCATCGAAGACTTATGAGCTTTTTTTATAAATAAAAATTCTCTTGAGAGGTGTAGATAAATCCTACTTCAACATCTAGAGAATGTTACTTCCTACCTACTTAGATCTTATCATCGAAGACTTATGAGCTTTTTTTATAAAAAAAAATTCTCTTGAGAGGTGTAGATAAATCCTACTTCAACATCTAGAGAATGTTACTTCCTACCTACTTAGATCTTATCATCGAAGACTTATGAGCTTTTTTTATAAATAAAAATTCTCTTGAGAGGTGTAGATAAATCCTACTTCAACATCTAGAGAATGTTACTTCCTACCTACTTAGATCTTATCATCGAAGACTTATGAGCTTTTTTTATAAATAAAAATTCTCTTGAGAGGTGTAGATAAATCCTACTTCAACATCTAGAGAATGTTACTTCCTACCTACTTAGATCTTATCATCGAAGACTTATGAGCTTTTCTTATAAATAAAAATTCTCTTGAGAGGTGTAGATAAATCCTACTTCAACATCTAGAGAATGTTACTTCCTACCTACTTAGATCTTATCATCGAAGACTTATGAGCTTTTTCTATAAATAAAAATTCTCTTGAGAGGTGTAGATAAATCCTACTTCAACATCTAGAGAATGTTACTTCCTACCTACTTAGATCTTATCATCGAAGACTTATGAGCTTTTTTTATAAATAAAAATTCTCTTGAGAGGTGTAGATAAATCCTACTTCAACATCTAGAGAATGTTACTTCCTACCTACTTAGATCTTATCATCGAAGACTTATGAGCTTTTTTTATAAATAAAAATTCTCTTGAGAGGTGTAGATAAATCCTACTTCAACATCTAGAGAATGTTATTTCCTACCTACTTAGATCTTATCATCGAAGACTTATGAGCTTTTTTTATAAATAAAAATTCTCTTGAGAGGTGTAGATAAATCCTACTTCAACATCTAGAGAATGTTACTTCGTACCTACTTAGATCTTATCATCGAAGACTTATGAGCTTTTTTTATAAATAAAAATTCTCTTGAGAGGTGTAGATAAATCCTACTTCAACATCTAGAGAATGTTATTTCCTACCTACTTAGATCTTATCATCGAAGACTTATGAGCTTTTTTTATAAATAAAAATTCTCTTAAGAGGTGTAGATAAATCCTACTTCAACATCTAGAGAATGTTACTTCCTACCTACTTAGATCTTATCATCGAAGACTTATGAGCTTTTTTATAAATAAAAATTCTCTTGAGAGGTGTAGATAAATCCTACTTCAACATCTAGAGAATGTGACTTCCTACCTACATAGATCTTATCATCGAAGACTTATGAGCTTTTTTTATAAATAAAAATTCTCTTGAGAGGTGTAGATAAATCCTACTTCAACATCTAGAGAATGTTACTTCCTACCTACTTAGATCTTATCATCGAAGACTTATGAGCTTTTTTTATAAATAAAAATTCTCTTGAGAGGTGTAGATAAATCCTACTTCAACATCTAGAGAATGTTATTTCCTACCTACTTAGATCTTATCATCGAAGACTTATGAGCTTTTTTTATAAATAAAAATTCTCTTGAGAGGTGTAGATAAATCCTACTTCAACATCTAGAGAATGTTACTTCCTACCTACATAGATCTTATCATCGAAGACTTATGACCTTTTTTTATAAATAAAAATTCTCTTGAGAGGTGTAGATAAATCCTACTTCAACATCTAGAGAATGTTACTTCCTACCTACTTAGATCTTATCATCGAAGACTTATGAGCTTTTTTTATAAATAAAAATTCTCTTGAGAGGTGTAGATAAATCCTACTTCAACATCTAGAGAATGTGACTTCCTACCTACTTAGATCTTATCATCGAAGACTTATGAGCTTTTTTTATAAATAAAAATTCTCTTGAGAGGTGTAGATAAATCCTACTTCAACATCTAGAGAATGTTATTTCCTACCTACTTAGATCTTATCATCGAAGACTTATGAGCTTTTTTTATAAATAAAAATTCTCTTGAGAGGTGTAGATAAATCCTACTTCAACATCTAGAGAATGTGACTTCCTACCTACATAGATCTTATCATCGAAGACTTATGACCTTTTTTTATAAATAAAAATTCTCTTGAGAGGTGTAGATAAATCCTACTTCAACATCTAGAGAATGTTACTTCCTACCTACTTAGATCTTATCATCGAAGACTTATGAGCTTTTTTTATAAATAAAAATTCTCTTGAGAGGTGTAGATAAATCCTACTTCAACATCTAGAGAATGTTACTTCCTACCTACTTAGATCTTATCATCGAAGACTTATGAGCTTTTTTTATAAATAAAAATTCTCTTGAGAGGTGTAGATAAATCCTACTTCAACATCTAGAGAATGTTATTTCCTACCTACTTAGATCTTATCATCGAAGACTTATGAGCTTTTTTTATAAATAAAAATTCTCTTGAGAGGTGTAGATAAATCCTACTTCAACATCTAGAGAATGTTACTTCCTACCTACATAGATCTTATCATCGAAGACTTATGACCTTTTTTTATAAATAAAAATTCTCTTGAGAGGTGTAGATAAATCCTACTTCAACATCTAGAGAATGTTACTTCCTACCTACTTAGATCTTATCATCGAAGACTTATGAGCTTTTTTTATAAATAAAAATTCTCTTGAGAGGTGTAGATAAATCCTACTTCAACATCTAGAGAATGTGACTTCCTACCTACTTAGATCTTATCATCGAAGACTTATGAGCTTTTTTTATAAATAAAAATTCTCTTGAGAGGTGTAGATAAATCCTACTTCAACATCTAGAGAATGTTATTTCCTACCTACTTAGATCTTATCATCGAAGACTTATGAGCTTTTTTTATAAATAAAAATTCTCTTGAGAGGTGTAGATAAATCCTACTTCAACATCTAGAGAATGTGACTTCCTACCTACTTAGATCTTATCATCGAAGACTTATGAGCTTTTTTTATAAATAAAAATTCTCTTGAGAGGTGTAGATAAATCCTACTTCAACATCTAGAGAATGTTACTTCCTACCTACTTAGATCTTATCATCGAAGACTTATGAGCTTTTTTTATAAATAAAAATTCTCTTGAGAGGTGTAGATAAATCCTACTTCAACATCTAGAGAATGTTACTTCCTACCTACTTAGATCTTATCATCGAAGACTTATGAGCTTTTTTTATAAATAAAAATTCTCTTGAGAGGTGTAGATAAATCCTACTTCAACATCTAGAGAATGTTATTTCCTACCTACTTAGATCTTATCATCGAAGACTTATGAGCTTTTTTTATAAATAAAAATTCTCTTGAGAGGTGTAGATAAATCCTACTTCAACATCTAGAGAATGTTACTTCGTACCTACTTAGATCTTATCATCGAAGACTTATGAGCTTTTTTTATAAATAAAAATTCTCTTGAGAGGTGTAGATAAATCCTACTTCAACATCTAGAGAATGTTATTTCCTACCTACTTAGATCTTATCATCGAAGACTTATGAGCTTTTTTTATAAATAAAAATTCTCTTAAGAGGTGTAGATAAATCCTACTTCAACATCTAGAGAATGTTACTTCCTACCTACTTAGATCTTATCATCGAAGACTTATGAGCTTTTTTATAAATAAAAATTCTCTTGAGAGGTGTAGATAAATCCTACTTCAACATCTAGAGAATGTGACTTCCTACCTACATAGATCTTATCATCGAAGACTTATGAGCTTTTTTTATAAATAAAAATTCTCTTGAGAGGTGTAGATAAATCCTACTTCAACATCTAGAGAATGTTACTTCCTACCTACTTAGATCTTATCATCGAAGACTTATGAGCTTTTTTTATAAATAAAAATTCTCTTGAGAGGTGTAGATAAATCCTACTTCAACATCTAGAGAATGTTATTTCCTACCTACTTAGATCTTATCATCGAAGACTTATGAGCTTTTTTTATAAATAAAAATTCTCTTGAGAGGTGTAGATAAATCCTACTTCAACATCTAGAGAATGTTACTTCCTACCTACATAGATCTTATCATCGAAGACTTATGACCTTTTTTTATAAATAAAAATTCTCTTGAGAGGTGTAGATAAATCCTACTTCAACATCTAGAGAATGTTACTTCCTACCTACTTAGATCTTATCATCGAAGACTTATGAGCTTTTTTTATAAATAAAAATTCTCTTGAGAGGTGTAGATAAATCCTACTTCAACATCTAGAGAATGTGACTTCCTACCTACTTAGATCTTATCATCGAAGACTTATGAGCTTTTTTTATAAATAAAAATTCTCTTGAGAGGTGTAGATAAATCCTACTTCAACATCTAGAGAATGTTATTTCCTACCTACTTAGATCTTATCATCGAAGACTTATGAGCTTTTTTTATAAATAAAAATTCTCTTGAGAGGTGTAGATAAATCCTACTTCAACATCTAGAGAATGTGACTTCCTACCTACTTAGATCTTATCATCGAAGACTTATGAGCTTTTTTTATAAATAAAAATTCTCTTGAGAGGTGTAGATAAATCCTACTTCAACATCTAGAGAATGTTATTTCCTACCTACTTAGATCTTATCATCGAAGACTTATGAGCTTTTTTATAAATAAAAATTCTCTTGAGAGGTGTAGATAAATCCTACTTAAACATCTAGAGAATGTTATTTCCTACCTACTTAGATCTTATCATCGAAGACTTATGAGCTTTTTTTATAAATAAAAATTCTCTTGAGAGGTGTAGATAAATCCTACTTCAACATCTAGAGAACGTTACTTCCTACCTACTTAGATCTTATCATCGAAGACTTATGAGCTTTTTTTATATATAAAAATTCTCTTGAGAGGTGTAGATAAATCCTACTTCAACATCTAGAGAATGTTACTTCCTACCTACTTAGATCTTATCATCGAAGACTTATGAGCTTTTTTTATAAATAAAAATTCTCTTGAGAGGTGTAGATAAATCCTACTTCAACATCTAGAGAATGTTACTTCCTACCTACTTAGATCTTATCATCGAAGACTTATGGGCTTTTTTTATAAATAAAAATTCTCTTGAGAGGTGAAGATAAATCCTACTTCAACATCTAGAGAATGTGACTTCCTACCTACTTAGATCTTATCATCGAAGACTTATGAGCTTTTTTTATAAATAAAAATTCTCTTGAGAGGTGTAGATAAATCCTACTTCAACAACTAGAGAATGTGACTTCCTACCTACTTAGATCTTATCATCGAAGACTTATGAGCTTTTTTTATAAATAAAAATTCTCTTGAGAGGTGTAGATAAATCCTACTTCAACATCTAGAGAATGTTATTTCCTACCTACTTAGATCTTATCATCGAAGACTTATGAGCTTTTTTTATAAATAAAAATTCTCTTGAGAGGTGTAGATAAATCCTACTTCAACATCTAGAGAATGTGACTTCCTACCTACTTAGATCTTATCATCGAAGACTTATGAGCTTTTTTTATAAATAAAAATTCTCTTGAGAGGTGTAGATAAATCCTACTTCAGCATCTAGAGAATGTTATTTCCTACCTACTTAGATCTTATCATCGAAGACTTATGAGCTTTTTTTATAAATAAAAATTCTCTTGAGAGGTGTAGATAAATCCTACTTCAACATCTAGAGAATGTTACTTCCTACCTACTTAGATCTTATCATCGAAGACTTATGAGCTTTTTTTATAAATAAAAATTCTCTTGAGAGGTGTAGATAAATCCTACTTCAACATCTAGAGAATGTTACTTCCTACCTACTTAGATCTTATCATCGAAGACTTATGAGCTTTTTTTATAAATAAAAATTCTCTTGAGAGGTGTAGATAAATCCTACTTCAACATCTAGAGAATGTTACTTCCTACCTACTTAGATCTTATCATCGAAGACTTATGAGCTTTTTTTATAAATAAAAATTCTCTTGAGAGGTGTAGATAAATCCTACTTCAACATCTAGAGAATGTTACTTCCTACCTACTTAGATCTTATCATCGAAGACTTATGAGCTTTTTTTATAAATAAAAATTCTCTTGAGAGGTGTAGATAAATCCTACTTCAACATCTAGAGAATGTGACTTCCTACCTACTTAGATCTTATCATCGAAGACTTATGAGCTTTTTTTATAAATAAAAATTCTCTTGAGAGGTGTAGATAAATCCTACTTCAACATCTAGAGAATGTTACTTCCTACCTACTTAGATCTTATCATCGAAGACTTATGAGCTTTTTTTATAAATAAAAATTCTCTTGAGAGGTGTAGATAAATCCTACTTCAACATCTAGAGAATGTTACTTCCTACCTACTTAGATCTTATCATCGAAGACTTATGAGCTTTTTTTATAAATAAAAATTCTCTTGAGAGGTGTAGATAAATCCTACTTCAACATCTAGAGAATGTGACTTCCTACCTACTTAGATCTTATCATCGAAGACTTATGAGCTTTTTTTATAAATAAAAATTCTCTTGAGAGGTGTAGATAAATCCTACTTCAACATCTAGAGAATGTTACTTCCTACCTACTTAGATCTTATCATCGAAGACTTATGAGCTTTTTTTATAAATAAAAATTCTCTTGAGAGGTGTAGATAAATCCTACTTCAACATCTAGAGAATGTTACTTCCTACCTACTTAGATCTTATCATCGAAGACTTATGAGCTTTTTTTATAAATAAAAATTCTCTTGAGAGGTGTAGATAAATCCTACTTCAACATCTAGAGAATGTTACTTCCTACCTACTTAGATCTTATCATCGAAGACTTATGAGCTTTTTTTATAAATAAAAATTCTCTTGAGAGGTGTAGATAAATCCTACTTCAACATCTAGAGAATGTTACTTCCTACCTACTTAGATCTTATCATCGAAGACTTATGAGCTTTTTTTATAAATAAAAATTCTCTTGAGAGGTGTAGATAAATCGTACTTCAACATCTAGAGAATGTTACTTCCTACCTACTTAGATCTTATCATCGAAGACTTATGAGCTTTTTTTATAAATAAAAATTCTCTTGAGAGGTGTAGATAAATCCTACTTCAACATCTAGAGAATGTTACTTCCTACCTACTTAGATCTTATCATCGAAGACTTATGAGCTTTTTTTATAAATAAAAATTCTCTTGAGAGGTGTAGATAAATCCTACTTCAACATCTAGAGAATGTTACTTCCTACCTACTTAGATCTTATCATCGAAGACTTATGAGCTTTTTTTATAAATAAAAATTCTCTTGAGAGGTGTAGATAAATCCTACTTCAACATCTAGAGAATGTTACTTCCTACCTACTTAGATCTTATCATCGAAGACTTATGAGCTTTTTTTATAAATAAAAATTCTCTTGAGAGGTGTAGATAAATGCTACTTCAACATCTAGAGAATGTTACTTCCTACCTACTTAGATCTTATCATCGAAGACTTATGAGCTTTTTTTATAAATAAAAATTCTCTTGAGAGGTGTAGATAAATCCTACTTCAACATCTAGAGAATGTTACTTCCTACCTACTTAGATCTTATCATCGAAGACTTATGAGCTTTTTTTATAAATAAAAATTCTCTTGAGAGGTGTAGATAAATCCTACTTCAACATCTAGAGAATGTTACTTCCTACCTACTTAGATCTTATCATCGAAGACTTATGAGCTTTTTTATAAATAAAAATTCTCTTGAGAGGTGTAGATAAATCCTACTTCAACATCTAGAGAATGTTACTTCCTACCTACTTAGATCTTATCATCGAAGACTTATGAGCTTTTTTTATAAATAAAAATTCTCTGAGAGGTGTAGATAAATCCTACTTCAACATCTAGAGAATGTTACTTCCTACCTACTTAGATCTTATCATCGAAGACTTATGAGCTTTTTTTATAAATAAAAATTCTCTTGAGAGGTGTAGATAAATCCTACTTCAACATGTAGAGAATGTTACTTCCTACCTACTTAGATCTTATCATCGAAGACTTATGAGCTTTTTTTATAAATAAAAATTCTCTTGAGAGGTGTAGATAAATCCTACTTCAACATCTAGAGAATGTTACTTCCTACCTACTTAGATCTTATCATCGAAGACTTATGAGCTTTTTTTATAAATAAAAATTCTCTTGAGAGGTGTAGATAAATCCTACTTCAACATCTAGAGAATGTTACTTCCTACCTACTTAGATCTTATCATCGAAGACTTATGAGCTTTTTTTATAAATAAAAATTCTCTTGAGAGGTGTAGATAAATCCTACTTCAACATCTAGAGAATGTTACTTCCTACCTACTTAGATCTTATCATCGAAGACTTATGAGCTTTTTTTATAAATAAAAATTCTCTTGAGAGGTGTAGATAAATCCTACTTCAACATCTAGAGAATGTTACTTCCTACCTACTTAGATCTTATCATCGAAGACTTATGAGCTTTTTTTATAAATAAAAATTCTCTTGAGAGGTGTAGATAAATCCTACTTCAACATCTAGAGAATGTTACTTCCTACCTACTTAGATCTTATCATCGAAGACTTATGAGCTTTTTTTATAAATAAAAATTCTCTTGAGAGGTGTAGATAAATCCTACTTCAACATCTAGAGAATGTTACTTCCTACCTACTTAGATCTTATCATCGAAGACTTATGAGCTTTTTTTATAAATAAAAATTCTCTTGAGAGGTGTTGATAAATCCTACTTCAACATCTAGAGAATGTTACTTCCTACCTACTTAGATCTTATCATCGAAGACTTATGAGCTTTTTTTATAAATAAAAATTCTCTTGAGAGGTGTAGATAAATTCTACTTCAACATCTAGAGAATGTTACTTCCTACCTACTTAGATCTTATCATCGAAGACTTATGAGCTCTTTTTATAAATAAAAATTCTCTTGAGAGGTGTAGATAAATCCTACTTCAACATCTAGAGAATGTTACTTCCTACCTACTTAGATCTTATCATCGAAGACTTATGAGCTTTTTTTATAAATAAAAATTCTCTTGAGAGGTGTAGATAAATCCTACTTCAACATCTAGAGAATGTGACTTCCTACCTACTTAGATCTTGATCTTTTGAGATGTTTGCCTAATTTCACTATTACGTCATTAATTAAACTAATTTTATATCGTACTAATCGATAAACCTTAATTTCATCAATCATTCAATAATTTCATTCTATCTCGCCTCTTTCTGATGTTATTTTCCTGATAGCATACTTCTTATATTTCCATTATTCTTCATGGTCACATTCCTTAGTATTATTAATTTTACTTTCCTTGAAGTTTAATATATTAATTATTCTTAATTATTAATTTAATGTATTTTATATTCTCTATGCCATGAAGACATAGTAATTTCTATGTTTATATCGAAATATTTATTTCTTTTTCTTTTAAACTTCCATATTTTAATACTAATTAGAAATTACCCTATATATTTTAATAAGAAATTACATTCACCATTTACTAAACTTAACCTATAGTTATATCTTAATACTAATTTTAAAATAATTAACCTATTTACCTATACTACGTACTTAAATCTATAATTATTTAAATATATGTATATCTGCCTATCCCCTTAAATTAATATCGAAGATTATTACTCCTAAAAATTATTTACATTGGGACGAACTTATCCTCCTATACTTACATATCCAACTGCGGTGAACTATTATCAAAACATCCAAGCATTTCGCTGGATAAATAACAATGGTGACAACAATGCTGCGTTAATGACAACATTTCTAATAGTAGTAATCCTAATTCTATATTCCAGTAAGCGCGGGCGATGCGGGTTAATTTTTAGCCTAACGACTATACTTAACATCTACTGCGTTCGCCTGGAATCGCAAGAATGGTCGCTTTCACCATATCATTAGTAGATAATGTATTTCTTACAACTAACCTGTCCCGGGAATCAAACCAAGGATCGCTTTCCACCATGCTAATAGTGGGTAATTTAACAATATAACACAGCAAAATTGGGGTCCTAATTATATACCAAAAGTCGTTTCATTTGCGATATGCTATATTACATAGCTGTGAGATATTTATAACTTTCCTAGTTCCATATTCTTTGCAACAGAATGTATTTTTTGTTAAGAAACAATTTTTCGTTAACAGGATTCGAACCTACTCTGAAGTATAGTTCTTCACGCAACTCCGATACGTCAGATACTAAACCAAGAAGAGTTCAATCTAAAAGTTGTCCATCTTTGAATATTATTTCTTTGATGACATATAGTACGTAGAAACATGAATCTTGTATGTGTGTCACCCCGTAACCCAGATTTTGATTTAGCTTCTCTTCTGTCTTATGTTATTACTCCTTCCCATATAGCAATTACATATTTACTTGACTGCGACCGGATAGTGAATATCTCTACTGCAAAGGATCATGTTACTGTGAATCGATGACAAATAGATTTTCTTGTCAGGACAGATATGAGGGACGTAGAAATTCAAGGTATGTTTGGAACTTATTTTCTTTCGCCATTTAGGTTTCCATAGCCAGAAATGAACAATCACATAATGGAAAAAATATTTTGTATGTAAATAACAACTTCATGTACAAATTGGAAATGTCTTAATCGTCTGCACAGACTTGAATACAACAATAATAGCAATATAATAATAATAATAATAATAATAATAATAATAATAATAATAATAATAAATGCTAATTGTAAAATATGCTAGATTGATTTCCTTTTCCCCTGTACTCTTGTAAAACTAGTCAATAAGAATTATCGATTAATTTTACAAGAGTAGAGGAAAAAAGGAAATCAGTCTAGCATATTTCACAATCAACATTTTTTATTATAGACAAAATGTGTATTTTATTTCAAATAATCTGGAAATTTATTTTAATATATTAATATTTGTATTCTAATTTTATTGATTAGTAAAATGTTATACTTGTAAAGATATAAATATATTTAAAATAATATTTGCCAAATTTAGCAACGTTATCAATCTTTTAATTTTTTTCTTCGTATATGAACATTGAGAAATGCAAAGCGAACATTTTTTATACAAATCAAAAAAGATGTGTCAGCAGTTACTGAAACTATAGAGAAGGCATGCCCCTACTCGAAAACTTGATTCCTAATCATTCACTCCGCACGGAGTTAAAATCAGTAAGAAAAGTGTAGCAGTTCCCATTGGCGTAAGTAGAATAATTTCCTAGGGGGGGGCATGTTAACTTAGTTCTGATAGAGGGAATAGATTTGAGGGAAAATCTTATATATCAATATACGCTTTACCCTCATACCTATTCTGTCAACCAATTCAAAACTTGTTTCAGTCAGTTCCTATACTCTATAGTATTTTTAAAGATACATTTGGATTGAGTGATTTTACCCGGGGCCACTCCAGAGGGATCCAAAGTTGATGGGAGGAATTTCTGGAGGAAATTTTCCTCACACTCTCCCAATTTTTCCTGTTCAAGTACATTATGGATCCCAATTAAAAGCATCTCTGGAAAGCTTGTTTCATGCTAAAGAAAATGAACTATAAACAATGACTTTCCAATGAATACTGTTGATGCAACAGCAATTTTCTTTATTGTAACAGAGTTAATGGGTCCCAGGGTCTTACTCTGTTGTCCATGGCACCTAATTTTTTGTGCATGATCATATTTTTGTTATATTTATCGAATGGACTAGGTTTCATTCGGAAGTTCGGATAACAGGTTCATGTCCCTTCCTTGCCAATTTACTCTTAAATCTAAGAGAAACACAAATAAATATACAAGCAATGACATAACCTAAAATGATAACTTTTTAAAAATCAGCCATAGGCTAGTATTATTTATTTCTATATTTAAAGTGTAAAATCTTTTATTTTACATTTTACAATAAGTCGTTGTCGTTTACTAGAGTGGCAGCTAATTACACAAACCATTACCAACAAAGAAACGCAATCATTTTTATACATGAAAGATTTTTCTAAAAAAAAAAATAATAATGGTTTGCAAAACTATCATATCGGAGAAATATAGGTGGCTAACGTCCCGTACGACTTACATACTAAAAAAACGGGGGAATTAGAAGAGAAGCAGATCAACAATACGGGAGGAGAAGACTTGTAGACGGACTAGAGAGACAGCAATGGCAATCAAATTTGTAGTGAAAACATCCGGTTTATCCAATACAGTATCTCTAATGTTGGTGATAAGTATAGGTAAGTTACAATACACTAAAACTCTATGTCCTATATAGTTAAAGTCAAATAAAATTAGTTCTCTTAGATTGTAACGCGCAAGTGGGAGTTGCCTACAAACTCAAAATAAAAAAAAAGAATTAACTATAAAAAATCTAAGCTACGCCTTCATACATTGCAATATTTTTAAATATTAATATAGCCTAATTGCTTAAATTGCAGTTAGCTACACATTTTTGTGATTGTATAATGTTTTTTCTACACCGTCAAAGAAAACTTGAACAAGACCATTTAATACTTCAAATTTACACAATCAAAGGAATATTGTTCAAGACACTTTAACAAGAGTCTCAAATGAACTTGAAACAACTTTTACACGATCATAGAGGTATTTGAATCATGTTTTATCGAGGCTGACGAGAAAGACAGGCTACGGTGCAGCGTAACACGAGTGTGACGTCATCAACTTAATCCGACTCACTTTTCTAGCTGAAGAGTGGAATTTTAATTTTAGTTCCCTGGTTATACCACAGGTTAATTTCAGAATTTCTTAATGTAACAGCAGTATTGTATTGTATTTATTTTCATCCTTTTTCATACAAATTGTTCACAACGTAAACGTATGAGTTGGACACGTCATAAGAACACTGAATGTGTATATATGTATAGATTTAAATCTACATGCAATATTAAAATAGTGTGAATTTATATAAAACAAAGAGGTACAATTTTTCATTATTCTAATTTACATACATCGATATGAAACAACATAACAGTTAATAAAACCTTACATTATAGATATACAAAATATATAAACTTTAAACCTTATTTACTGTAGACAAGATATTCATCTGCAGATAGAAGCAGTGCTCGAACAGGTAGTACTTAACTGCTTTATTGAAACTGGATGTTTTGTTTCTTAAACTAGAAGGAAGTTCGTTATAAATATTCACTGCCATAGAAAAAGTACTATTCTTATGTACTTTTAAACGTGAGGACTCTACATGAAGATCCGAAGATTGTCTTGTATTATGCATACGAATATCTGAGTTCAACCGGAAGCTGCTTGTACCTATTTGTATATCTTTTCTTACAAATTTTAAAAGTTCATATATATATATATAAAGATGAAAAAAGTAAGATTTCAAGATATTTAAATAGAGGTTTACAAGAAATTCTAGGCTTACATCCGCTCATAAACATTAAAGCTCTCTTTTGTAAAACGAATATGGAATTTAGCAGTGCAGTAGATCCCCAGAATATAATGCCATATTTCAATTTAGAATGAGAAAGTCCAAAATAAGTTGTGAGCAAAACATGCTGACTGACACTATTTCGTAAAAGCTTCAACACGTAACAGGTTTGAGCCAATTTAATAGATAATTTTTGAATGTGAATTTTTCAATCTAATGTATCTGACACGCAAAGACAAAGAAATTTGATATCCGAGACGTAATTCAACGTTTCGCCGTTAATTGTTACACAAGGGCGTTCTCTTATCTCGTTTTTTAGTACGTGAAAGCACATGCACGAAGACTTTGTTGTGTTTAGAATTAGTTTATTTCTATCCATCCAGTCACTGACGGCAGACATGGTGGAATCTACTGCCTTACATAACTCAACGTAAGTTTCTCCGGTTACTAATATATTTGTATCATTAGCATATAGAACAATTTTAGCAGAGTCTAAAATAGAATAGGGCCTAAGATGGTACCTTGAGGAGCTCCAAATGTTATATTTTTGATATCTAAATAACATTTGTTTACTCCCTGTGTGACTCGAGCTTGACAGTTAATTTCAACAGTTTGCCTTCTTTTGGATATATACGATTTAAAGCACTCATAAGCATTTCCCCTAATACCATAATCTTGTAATTTTTTTAAGTGAAATTTGATGATCAATTGTGTCAAACGCTTTGCTAAGATCAAGAAATATGCCGGTTGTATACTTCTTAGCGTTTAATGAATTTAAAGCGGAAGAGAGAAAGGAGTAAACAGCAGTTGCAGTAGACTTATTTGATTTAAATCCATTTAGAGCAGAATATATTAATTCAAAATTATTTAGAAAGCCAACTAGTCTTATATACATATGTTTTTCAAATAGTTTAGAGAAGGTAGATAGACTTTATATTGGTCTATAGTTCGGTCTAAGATTTTTCTTGCCACTTTTATATAAGGGCTTAACAACTGTTAGCTTCAATGCTTCAGGAAAAACACCACTACTAAATGAGTTATTTACTATGAAGCATAAGATGTCAGCAATCTCATAAGAGCATTGCTGTACAATTTTATCAGGAACTTCATCATATCCTGAAGAACTCTTATTTGTCATTTTCAGTTTAGTATTTAATATTTCCTGACCAGTTATTGGGTGCAAGAACAATGATTTTTCGAAAATATCGTTGTGTCTACTAACGTATTGTTTGTAGATAGTTTATTATTCACGTAATTAGTTATAAGTTTTCCACTTCATACGTGAAGTAATCGTTAAAAGCATTTGCAATGTCAGTTGGTTTTTCAATAATTTTATTTTGAGAAGAAACGCTATTTATCTAAGAGGAGGGTTTTCGTTCCCCAGATTCTTTCCGAATAATTTGCCATGTAGCTTTCATTTTATTGGAAGCTTTTCCAATGTAAGTATCATTCTCTAACAATTTTGCCTCTTTCATGACCTTATCTAAAACTCGTCTGTACATTTTATGATATCGTTTAAACACGGGTGTACGGCACCGTCGGGATAGATCGGAAACAAGTAACTGAAATCACAGGAATAGTTAAAAATAACATTAAAAAATGTGTGTCAAGAGAAGAAACTATTAATCGTGGAGTACCACAAGGATCAATTCTAGGACCACTTCTCTTATTTATATAAATGATCTTTCTGAAAGTGTTAATAGTTCATGTGTGACTTTATATGCAGATGATACAAACATAATAGTTAGTGGGAAAGATGAATGCGAATTAGCTTCAAACTGCCAAACGGCAATGAACCAACTTTCAAGTTGGATGAATAAAAATGACCTAACCGTTAATGTAAATAAAACATGTGCCTTAAATTTTAACAATGGTAAAAGTAATCAAGCCAATGCAATAATAAAAATAAATAATAAAACAGTTAAATATGTAGAAACTGCTACCTTTCTCGGAGTTAAAATATCTAGTAATTTCAACTGGGAACCACATATAGAACAGGTAAGCAAACTATGCTATGCAATTAGATGTGTAAAAGATAAGATTACTGTAAAAACAGCTAAGTGTATATATTACTCAAATTTTCATTCTACAATAAAATATAGATTGATGTTCTGCGGAAATACACCTAAAAGTATTGCTATCTTTAGGCTACAGAAGAAAGTAGTAAGAATACTTGCAGGAGTAAATTGAACTCTTCTTGCAGAAATATTTTTAAGGAACTTCGAATAATGACTCTTCCCTCAATGTATTTGTTCGAAATATTAATGTATTTGAAAAAACATAGTGGTGAATTTATTGTTAACAAAGATATTCACAGTTATAACAGAAGAAGTAAAGACGACATTCACTTGCATGCACATAGGACAAATATATACAATAATTCAGTTACGCACAAAGGTACTGTATTATACAATCTACTTGCATCATGTATAAAAAATCAGGTCTCGGTCAATAGCTTTAGATCCAAACTTAAAAGGTACTTGATAGAACATTGCTTTTACTCGGTTGAAGAATATGTAGAAAATAATTCGTATACGTAAAATTAAATATATAGTAAGTAAATTAGTGAAACCATAAGAATCGATATGTAATAATAGTATGTATGTTTATGTATACTGGTATATATATAAATGGCATGTCCAATTTTGTTCAAAGAAAAACTATTTTTACAATTAATTTAACGGCTAATAAAAAAAGCCAAATGGGAAAAGAGTTTCATAAAATAAGCTATATTTAAGGGTATAAGCATTTCGGAGATTTGTATGGCTAAATGCCTCTCCAAATAGGCTAGATTTAGCCATAAGTAGGCTAAATTGGCATCACTGCTCTCTTCCGCTCCGCCCTAGAGGGTTGAAGCTTCCTTTTGGTGGTTTGCAAAAGTTCATATCTAATCATGGTTGCCAACCTCTATATAACCAAAGTTACCATTATGATTATTCAAAAAAAGCTCAAGACCGAAACAGTGATTTAATAAACGACTATTAGCTCGAAAACTAATGGCCATAGGCATTTTATATATATATATATATATATAACTGATTTTCAAAGCCAATAATAGATAAGTTTTTATCGTTTTGATAAGTTTTATTAAACAAAGGATATACGAAAGTTGTTTAAATTACATAGACATAAGAATGTCTGTATATTTTACAATGCTCTTAAAGAGCCTTAACAAATAAAGCATATACGAGGTTTCGTTAAAAAGTAGTTATTGTTCTATATGCCCATAGGCATAGAAATATCTATCTATCTATCTATCTATCTATCTATCTATCTATCTATCTATTCAATATCCTTAAGGAGATTTATCTAATTACGTAGATACGAAGATTAACAAATAAGTTTTGACATCATTGTTTATAATTCGAAAACTGATGCACATATTAAAGTATAAATTTTAAAGATTTTATGTAATAATTTTTCCTTTACGTTTTGAAACCTTAAAATAAAAGAAATTTAGATGATAATTACAACTGAGTATATTGGTAGTGGAATCTTTTATTAACTTTGTTCTCAATTGGAAATAACACTATGCTATGCTTCGGCATCTCCCTCCTGAGGGACTCCACCATCTTCTTATCCTCTATAACCGGATCTGGACTGAAGAGGTTTTTCCTACTGCCTGGCGTGAAGCCTATATCATCCCGATCCTGAAACCGGGCAAGCTTGCAACGTCTTCTGCCAACTATCGGCCGATTGCCCTTACCAGCTGTCTTTGTAAAGTCCTCGAAAAGATTATCAACGCCAGGTTGGTTTGGTTTCTGGAGCATCATGGCCACCTCTCCAATTTTCAGTGTGGATTTCGGCGGTATCGTTCCACGACCGATCATCTTGTTCATCTTGAGACTGCCATCCAGGACGCCTTTCGCCATCAGGAGCATCTTGTCGCCATCTTTTTCGACCTGGAGAAGGCCTATGATACGGTCTGGCGTTATGGTATCTTGCGGCAATTGCACGCATGGGGCGTGCGTGGACATATGGGATTTTTTCTCCAGCATTTCCTCCGCGAGCGCTCCTTTCGAGTGAAGCTTGGATCCACATTGTCTCGATCTTTTTCTCAGGAGACTGGTGTTCCACAAGGCAGTGATCTCAGTGTGACTTTATTTGCTGTGGCTGTGAACACTGTTATGGCCGAACTTTCACCTTTTGTGCCTGGGCTGCTGTATGTGAACGACTTCACCATCTACTGTCGGTCACATGACCTTCGCACCATCGTTCGCCAGCTACAACTGACGCTTAACCGCCTTCACCATTGGTCTTCCCACACCGGCTTTCAGTTCTCCTCACTAAAGACGAAATGTGTCCACTTCTGTCGTCTGAAGAACTGTGCTTTCAATCCGGATCTTTATTTGGGCCCTATTCGTCTGTCATATGTGGAGAGTGTTCGTTTTCTGGGCCTTGAGTTTGATCGCCGCCTTGCATGGACTGCCTATATTAGCCAGCTGAAGTATAGTTGTCTCCGTGCGATGAATTTGCTGCGCCTGGTTTCCCATACCACTTGGGGTGCTGACCGTGTTGTGCTGCTTCGACTGTATCGGAGCCTCATTCGCTCTAAGATGGATTATGGTTGTGTGGCGTATGGCTCTGCCCGTTTGTCTGTCCTCCGTCACCTGGACACTGTTCACCATCTGGGCCTTCGCATTGCGCGTGGTGCTTATCGCACAAGTCCGATTCTCAGCTTATACGTCGAAGCCAACGAACCATCTTTGGATCATCGTCGCCAGTTGTTGCAGCTGAGATACTTGCTTCACCTGCGAGCTTCCATTGATCACCCGTCTAGTTTCACCCTTGTTGCTGGTGCTCGTCTTCAACGCTATCAAGCCCGACCCACTTACACCCGGCCTTTTGGCATTCGTGCCCTTGAGCTTTTAGCTGACCTTGACGTCGATCTCCCTGCGCTTTCTCCTCTGGGTTTCCTGCCTCTTCCACCTTGGCAGCTTTTGAAGCCTGTGATCAATCTCCACCTATTGCGGTTCAAGAAGGCGACTACTACCGATTTGGAATTTCGGCAACAGTTTTTGTGCCTCCTCGACTCTTATCGAGGCCACCGTCTTATCTTCACTGATGGGTCCAAGCAGGCTGATGGTGTAGGAAGTGCTTTTGTCCTGGATGCCCACCGTTTCAGGTTCCAGCTTCATCCATTCTGCACAGTATTCACTGCAGAGCTGGTTGCCATCTTGCAGAGTCTCCACCATATCCGCCGTCGCCATCTACGCCGTGTTGTGATCTGCTCTGATTCCAGCAGCGCCTTACAAAGCCTAGCCGATGTCACTTCTACGCATCCGCTGGTCCAGCAAGTCCTCCTTACTTGTCATGCACTACTTGCTGAGGGCTATGATGTAACTTTCTGTTGGGTGCCTGGCCATGTTGGCATCCCTGGCAATGAGTTTGCTGATGCTGCTGCGAAGGAGGCTGGTGTTGCTGGTCGCCGCTGTCTTCTTCCTGTTCCTAGCTCCGATGTCTGCTCTGTGTTTGCTCACGTTCTCCGTCAACGCTGGCAATCCTCCTGGAATGAGCAGATTCACACTAAGCTGCATGCAGTGAAGCCCCGCCTTGGAGTCTGGTCGACGAGCTCCCGATCATCTCGCGTGGAAGAGAGGACTTTGGCCCGCCTTCGGATTGGACATAGTCATCTCACTCATGCACATCTTCTGCACCGTACACCTCCGCCTGTGTGTCGTCATTGTGGTCAGCCCCTGAGTATTCGTCACCTCTTAGTGGAATGTGTGGCTCTTGCTGCTGCCAGACATTTGTTTGGACTGCCAGCTGACCTCACTACTGTTCTCGGCGATGATGAAGCCACTGTGTTGAAGCTGTTCCAGTTTTTACGCCATTTGCATGTTTCGAAGGCGCTTTGACTTTCTTCTGTGTTCCAGTGCTTCCGACCTCCGATCTGTGTACCATCTTCGTTTTAGTGCTAGCGAGTGATAGTTTTACTGTATGACCTTCACCACATTCAGTGACTAGTCTGTGTTTTCGTCATTTGTATGACTGTTTCATTTACGACCAGTGACGGGTGCAAAAGACCTTTGTTGTCGAGGCACCCTCCCCAACCCCTTTTCCATTCCATTCCATTCAATTGGAAATAATGATTTTTTTAAAACTCAGCCCATTGGCCACATTCTAATGTAAAGAAGCCATTAATTTGAAATACAATTTTGAGCCTTGTCTGAATATCTATGATAATAGCATTGAAACTATTAGTAAGAATAAAATTTTCCGAGGCTCTGTACTAAGATAATTTTTTCCACGAGATTTTTTTTAAAAACACCCTTTTTATTGTTTTGATTAATTCTTATGAAAAGAATTGATGAATGCGATATGCATTAGAAATATCTTTTAACCTGTCATAACTCGTTTACAGTTTCTTGTTTGCATCTCTTATAACATACTCTGTACCTTAGGTATACCCAGCGATTTATTTGTGGATTTTGTAGAAGGATGGAATGTTTATGCAAGATTGTGTTCCGTATAACAATCAACTTTAAAGTGGGGTTGGGACAACGTTATTTTTAAACCTACCTACTTTGAAATTAAGGTACTAGTTTGATAGGACACCCCCAAGTTCAACATTTTTTAAACTTTTTTAAAAACAATTTTATGATAAATACGTATAGGTACGTTAGATAAGATTTGGTTAGGTAGTTTAGATTCCAAGCGTTTGTTACTACTTTTTGTCCTACTGCTGAGGACAAGTGTAGAGCATCCAGTAAAAGCTCTATAGTTGCATTGCAATCTGCACACCTTGCCATAACAAGTCTCACACTCCTACGTAAAACGGTTTTGCTACGACAAGTGATTCTTGAGTCTGTTCTAATTTGGTCCTTAAAACCAAATTCCCAGCCCGAACAATAAATACAACAAAAGGTAAGAGTTTACTTTAGGCAGAACAGTGATAGGTGTACATATACTTGAGCCTAATTTTATTAAATAGAAGGGGAAAGACGCTACTAAATGTCATTCCTCATTATCATAAGTAAGTTTTAGTACCACTTTGCTCCTTGTACTTAATAAAATTAGATTCAGGGGTGTGTTCCGCTATCAATGTTCTGCTAAAAGTAAACTTTTGGCCAACAAAACATACTGGCATTGAAATGAATCCAGAATTGAACAAAGACATGGTTAAGCTGAAGCATGATTTACGGCATGTTATCTAACACTGTCTTTAGAAATTAATAATACTTTCACACCGTATCTCACTTTAACAATATGTAGAATAGTGTAGCAATACGAGTTTGTTTTATACCAGATACCGCCTTTTTCCCAGTTGGTTTTTTGGTTGTAGCATGATGTCCATTTTTTATCCAGCTGACGTCATAGTTTTCGTCATTGAACGAGATAATATCTGGTCCATTAATGTTTATAAAAGGATTAAATTCGAGGGTTTTTACAGATAAATGGTTTCTAGTATCAGTATGTTGGAAAAGCCTCTCTCACACTCTGCAGAAAAAACTGGAAGAACACTGATTTCCATGTTAAGATTTTGTAGATTTCGGTCAATATATTAGGTTTCATCTTATGCTCTCCAAATTCCTGCAGAAATTTGGCTTAATCATCAGAGGAAAATTTTAATTCTAATTTTTTCTTTTCTTTCATTTTTGAAATTTGCATTACTTCTTTGTCGCCGTTTAACTTTCTTGCAGACAATTCTTCTCGCCAATTGGATTGTAGCAAAAGCTCGGCCCCACTGAACGTTTAGAGCGTATGTTCTCTTCTAGACCCTTGCAATCTTATTTTCTGCTACTTCTCAAGAGAATTGTCTAAGGGTTTTGCCAGTGAGACTCCACAAAACTGACAGTGGACACAGTGGAGGATTTGTCCATCATTAGCGCGAAGGGTTCATCGGAATTCGCAAGGTACTAGGCCATTTTTCGTTCATTTCTGTAGCTACAAAGTCAATAATATTTGAACACGTAACATTAGAGTAGAGAACTTGTTCGAGGTTCATTCCATTTATTTACTATTTAATAAGATGCACGGTAAACGAGAGACGATTTTGAGTAATAACGCAGGTAGTTCTAAATATCACAGTTGCCTTTTTAACACGAATTTCATTCACAATTAACACGAAAGCCTCTTACTTTCTTACTTTGTGTACCGGAATTACTTGCCTTTTAATCGTCAGGAGCTTTTCTTTTATTAAAATATAGTCTAATATCCATTTCCTTATGTTCTTTTTGAGGTGCTAATCAGTGGTGTCAGTTGCAAGATTTTTCTTCGAGAAACAATTCTATAAGCAAGACCAGCATAGCTCGCGACAATAAACATACCGGTACTAAAAAAGTAAAGAATTGTTACTAAAATATGGAGTTGAATTATTGCATAGCCTAAGAAAGGTGGAAAATATCTTCCCAGGCTGGGAAAATAGAACTAAACCTAGAGACAGGGAAACCAAAACTTAGAAGTGGGGAAATTCCCAGGCTTCCCTGGATACAAATAAATCCCTGGGTATACCTTTGAAGCAGTAACATTGTATTTACTCATTTAAATATACTAACCGTTTCGGATCAGGGGCGGATCGAGGACGGGCGTCTGGGGGAGGTAGGGTGTAATACTGGTACTTAGAGCTACTTTTAAGAGCTCAATTTCTGGGATAGGTTTTATTTATATATAAAATAAGAAAGTTTCCTCTTCTAGTATCGACTCGGTCGCCCCATGGATCCGCCCCTGTTTCGGACTCAGGTGATTTTCGGAGTTTTTCTGTATTTTCAGTGACTTATTGCTCAAAAACTATTTACCCGTCTGATATGGATAAGGCCTTGTTCTTAGAAGAGGGATGTGGCTATTTTTTGGTTTAAGTTACAATGCAATGTTGCCAACGGGAGGAAAATTCTTCAGGGAAATGTAGGGGTGAAAATTTACAAAAAATTACCTAACAGAATTTCAAGCTTTTTTTTTTTTTTTTTTTTTTTTGCTGTTGCCAAATGGGTCAAATCACCTAGAATTCTTTGGTGTGTTGACACGGTACAATGA
Organism: Thermobia domestica; assembly: GCF_964235325.1. NCBI lineage: Eukaryota > Metazoa > Arthropoda > Insecta > Zygentoma > Lepismatidae > Thermobia > Thermobia domestica. The sequence goes on along the minus strand of NC_137471.1, from coordinate 172,888,535 downwards.
AAACCTGAAGTCTTTGGCTGCCATACAAAGAGAAAAAAATAAATTCTCTGTCATCAAGTAGTGTGGACAGTTTTTATATACAACAATAGAACCGCAGGGGATCGGATTAAACTGGTACTCTGTATATTTCCTTGTCTGTGTGACGGCCGCGGTGGCTCAGTGGTAGAGCGTTCACCTCTGGTACTTGGCGTCCCGGGTTCGATCCCAGCCCCCGCCAAGTGAGCTTTGTGGTGGACAAACATCGTGTGCGTGGGTTTTCTCGGGGTACTCCCGTTTCCTCCCACTTTCTTCATTCCACCATTTCATTCATTACTCATCATCACCGTCTCCTTTAGCCTAACCGGCATAACCGTGGGACGTAAAACTCAAAGATTTCATTTCATTTTCATTTCTTGTCTGTGTGCCAGGTGTGGCCAAACAGGTCACTGGAAGTGTAAACATTTATTGCCAAACCGTCAGACTGGTTCCCGGAAAGGTTGACCGTTAGGAGGGTTCCTTGAAAAGGTTGAATCACCTGTATCACATGATTTTTATAGGTATCATTTCTATAGGAAACTCAACATATGTGTTGGATCGTATACCAAAGCATACGCGTTGTGAAAATGTTCCGAAATATTAAAAACTCGTTGTTTATTATTTATTCATTCGCTTCGATATGAAGCTCGTTAGAACAGCTATGCTGTGATCATACTAAAATATTCAATTCGATCTGCAAAATGACATTCTTTTCATTTAATTGGATCGTATTTTTAATGTTTCGTAATACTTTTTATGAATCGCTTCGATATGAAGCTGATAAGAACAGCTATGCTGTGATCAAATTAAAGATGGGGAGGGAATAAACTTTATTCGTGCGGGACATATTTTTATTTTTAATGAGAGGGATCGAATGCATAGCATACTCGTTGTTAAGAACTTGTGAAAGCTATTGATACTGGTACATATACAAAGCATGGTTTTCGTATGTCTTTCGCTGGTGAACTCAAGAGACGAACTGAACTTTTCTTGCCCTTTTTGGAAACCGGTTGGGTGGTAGTGAAAGGTGGCGTTTTCGGGTGATGACCTTACAGGTATGTGTTCAAACATGAAGACAAATACAAACGAGGACCCACGCCGTGCCGAGTAGACATCACAGAATGCCGACAGGGCAATAAAAACTAGTCTGGAATCTTGATGGGTGAACATAAGACATTGTCGGCGGAGAATACAAAAGAAGATTGCGGTCGCGTTAAGTGAACATGTTGAAAGTTACCTCTATGCTAATTGGCAATAGAAAAGAAGTTTGGCGCCACGAATGGTGAATACGTGATTAGCTTGCGGGTATGAAAATACTTTAAATACGGATTATAGTAGTACTCCCCGCACTATGGCCAGCCGAGTCAGCAATTTTTTCTCGATTCTGATTGGCTGATAGAGGTCAGGTGACCTTAGGCCCCGCCCACGCGGGAAATTCAAATTTCCAGGTCACGTGTTATGACGCCATGAGTCACCCCGCGGGGAAATCCCTCATTCTCTTTTATGACCGGGATTTTTGAAATTCGTTCCCTTTTACGGGTAAGATGAGTGTTTTGATACCTGATTGTGATTGGTTGACAAATACCACGTGATCTTAGACCCTGGGATATTTGAAATCGTTCCCTTTTGTGGGTAACATGAATGCTTTGGTACCACGATGCTGATTGGTTGATAAAAGTCACGTGATTTTAGGCCCTGGGATTTTTTAAAATTCGTTTCCTTTTACGGGTAAGATGAGTGCGTTGATACCTGATTCTTATTGGCTGATAGAGGACACGTGATCTTAAGCCTTGGGATTTTTGAAATTCGGGTATCCTCTTTGATGAGTACTTTGGTACGTCGATTCTGATTGGTTGATAGAAGTCACATGATTTTAGACCCGCCACACGGTGAACAGATTACATGGTATAACGTGGGGAAATCGCTCACTCATTTGTTTCCTTTTACGGGTAAGATGAATGTTTTGGTACCTCAATTTTGAGTGGTTGATAAAAGTCACATGATCTTAGCCCCCAGCCCATGCGAGAAATTCAGAGTGCTATGACGGCGATCCACCCTAGACCGGGATTTTCGAATTTTGTTCCCTTTTTATGGTTATCCTTTTTGGTACCTTAAAGTTCCCATGGAGGGTTCAATCTCCTCCTTAACCCTTTCTGGATCCTGGCTTTTTGGGCTATTTTTTAGACTTTCAGTCAAGCAGCTACTCTATTGTCACTATTTATCCTAGGATCATGGTTCATACCGCATTCTCTTCAGAATGGAGCTGGCTTTCAAATGGTACCAGTTGCATACTCATATCATATACCAAAAGCGGGAAAAATGTCAAAGTGAAAATTTCGGAGGGAAAAATTTTTTCTCCGACTTTGGTCCCCCCTGGACCCCCCTGTGTGATCGTAGCCATCTAAAAAAATCTGATAAATAGTACTTGGTATACTGAATGTGTGTGCCAAATATCAAGTTTCTATCTTGAATAGTAAGGGCGGGAGAATTTTTACCAAAATTTCCCACAATGCCCCAAAGTACCATAAAACACTATGATCTCAGGGAAAAAAATTCTGAGACATCCCTAATTACCCTAGGACTATAATCCGCCAATCATTCTCTTCAGAATAGAACTGTCTTTCAGGCGGTACCATTCACAAGTCTCCATCATGTATCTAAGGCGGGAAATTCCTGAAAAAAGGATTTTTGGGGGCAAAATTTCCCTTTTTTCAACTTTTTCCCCTCTGGACCCCGCCGTTTTTTTACGCAGAAATCGGAAAAATACTCTGGTAAATAGTACTCGGTGGACTGAATGTTTGTGCATAATTTCAATTTCCTACGTTCAGAAATAAGCCCGCCAAAAATATATATACCGCCAATGCCCCATATTTCCCTATATAGAAGTATATTTTTCAAAAAATCCCTGAAACGTCTCTAATTACCCTAGTATAATAATTCGACCGTCATTCCCTTTAGAATGGAACGGCCTTTCAGACGGTATGACTCACGTGGTCCTATCATGTATGTGAGGCGGGAAAATGACGAAAAACGGGATTTTGGGGGTAAAAAAATCCATTTTTTCCCCTTTTCCCCTCTGGTTCCCTCTGTTTTAGCACTGGCATCGGAACAAAAAATCTGGTAAATACTACTCGGTGGACGGAATGTTTGTGCAAAATTTCAATCTTCTACGTAGAAAAATTAGCCCGCCAAAAATATTGAACATAGCCTTAGAAAATGAGAAAAAAATTGAACTATGACGTCATCACCTCCTATGTCTGGACGCAGGACGGTCTGAAACCATACGCAATGTCTTCTACAAGGCCTCTGGACTTGGAAAACAGAAAAAAAACCGACGAAAAAGCTCAAATAGAAGAGAAATAACGCAATGTACCATGAAAAGTGCATATGGTACAAATTGTACCATAGGATCCGGAAAGGGTTAAATAACCCTTTTTGGTATCATGATATTGTACTGAAGTTTACATTAAATATTATCGTTTCCTTTTATGGGTAAGGTGGTTCTTACCTTATATATTTACGTATGGAGATCATGTCCTTGAATTAATAACCTATGTCTCTGAAAGGATATATTTATTTTAACAATAGTGAAAGAGGGGGCCCATCCTTGTTGCTTGTAGATTTCTTCTAACATATTGATGTGAGTTTAAGCGATTTTTTTAACGCTCACCGGTTCATTGCTCAGTAAGCGCTTCCTCAATGAAAAGAGTGTTGCCAGATATTTCTTACCTAAACAGCTCCGATTCTTTTAGAAACGGTTCCGCTGAGTGCAAAAAATTTTAAACAAAGTTTTTCGAACTAAAAAATTTCAAAACAAAATTTTTCGAACTAAAAAATGAAACAAAAGTTTTCGAATTAAAAAATTCAAAACTAATATTTTTTTCGAACTAAACAAATTGAAACAAAATATTTTCGAACCAAAAAAAAAATTAAACAAAAAATCCCAAACAAAAAATTTTCGAACTAGAAAATTGAAACAATATTTTTCGAACTAAAAATATTTTAAACTTAAAACTTTCGAATTTTCGAAAACTTCGAACAATTTTCGAACTAAACCAATTTTTAAAAACAAGTCTCGAACTAAAGATGCGAACCACATCTAAAAATTTTCGAATCAAGTTTTTTTCGAACAACTAAAAATTTTCGAACTAAAAATTAAAAACCGAATTTTGGACAGTAAAAATCTTAAATTATTATTTCGAACGAAATATTTTCAAGCTAATCATTTAAACCAAATCTTTGAAAAAAAATTCCACCTTAAATCTTCAAGATTACCATTATTTGAAAACGAGTGTACAGGGTTTCAAGAAATAATAAATCATATTGGAAAATTCAGAGTGATATGACGGCGATCCACCCTTGATCCTGATTTTAGAATTATGTTCCCCTTTTATTGTTATTGTACTGAAGTTTACCATAAATATTATCGTTTCCTTTTATGGGTAAGATGGTTCTTACCTTATATGTTTACGTATGGAGATTGTGTCCTTGAATTAGTGTGTCTCTGGAAGAATACATTTATTCTCTAATGATAAAAGAGGGGACCGTCCTTGTCGCTTGTAGATCAATTCTAAAAATTTCGAACTAAACCTTTAAAATTTTCAAACTAAAACTTTAAAACCAGATTTTGGAAAACTAAGAACAAAAATAGTAGGAAATGTTTCTCCAGGAATCCAAGTCAGGTCTTTCAAACCAAAGACATGTATTCTAACCATTTAGCTATGAATGAATTCGTTTATAAACGTGCTTGGTGGGCTTCGTACCATGGTCCCTGAAATACTTTACGATGTGTAAGATAAAATAACGTTTTCGTTCGTGGATTAAAATTAAATGCCGAAAGACTTCTTTGAGTGTTGACATAGAAGCACATATGATTGAAATGCAAGCGACAGCGGATGTTGTATCGTAATACTTTGTTTTACTACGAACGCGTCAGCATGATTCATGAAAAAAGCAAACAATGACATTGTCGTATAGAATATAAGGAAAATGAAATCTCGTAACAGTTACGAAAGGTGGTCCATGTAGAAAGCATTCGGAATGATGTCATGATCGGAATTGCGATACTAGATGTTGTAACTATTGAGAAACGGGAATGACGTCGCGATCGATTGTTACACATCGTTTTGGTTCGTGATTCATGACAAAAGCAGCGTTTTGATTGGTTCATTGTGATGTCATTTTATGAATTTCCTCGTTTCTGATTGGTTGATGATGACATCGTTTTCATAGCGACCTAAATAAAAATTTAAATTTCATTTTTCAAATCCTACACAGCTCTCAACTGTCAAGTAAAGAAGGTCTGCTTTTTAAAAATGTCTTCATTTAAGCTTTACTGCGGCGACTTTTTTGTTCATTCAATTTGAGGTAAGTTCAATAACATTTTATTTTTCACACAAGATTCGAAAATAATTTTTATTTATTATTTGTGGGAATTACACATGCGGATCATTCATACACTGTTTTACTTTTAGTACGAAATATTTAGACTATGAAAGAATTAGTGGAATGGGAAGTACCCCGAATAAACTCACGAGATCGAATCAGGAACCCCACACATTAAAACTAAGCACGAGAAATGATATGGTTTCTTTATTATGGTTTAGCTTCCTTTTAGTTTAATGTTGAATCTGAGCGTCCGTCGGGAATTGGACCATGGCCAGAAATGTGTGTGCTAATCATTAGCTTAGATTTTTAAAATAATGCATTACAAAATTTCAAAAACTACGCCTGAGAATAATATGGTTCGATTTTCTTTGAAACCTTTGTTTTAGTTTAGCGTCCCTTCAGCTTAACGTGATATTCGAGCAACCACCTGGGATTGAACCAATGCCAGAGGTGTGTACGTCAACCATTTAGCTTAGTTTTGAAAATAATGTATGATAACGCATGAGAAACCTACCGAGGATTGTACCAGGGCCTTCCACGTTAGAAGCATGTACGCTAATCACTAAAAAAAAGAGCGCTTGAATATTTGGTTAAAATTTTTACGCTATACAAATTTTGCTTCGACAATTACATATGCGTAACGTAAATGTTTGATGAATCTCTTGAACTTGCAAACGCATCATTTTATAGTCGAGGGAAAAAAATGCTTACGCGTACTTTGTCTCATCTCAGCAGTGTTGAAACATTCATTCATTTCATGCATTCTTTTTATCACTATAGAATGGTGGGTCAGTTACATGCTATATAATGGTCTCGAGTTTTATTTCCAGTATGACAGCAATAAAACACATTTTAGTTACATAATTATTTAAAAAAACCTTTGATTTCTAATACGTGTACTTTAATGAATGGGATTCTGAATGCACCCGCCAGGGAATCAAACTCAGGATCTTTACAGGAATTACTTAGTGAAAAATTTATCATAAAAATTATGATTTCCTGTTTATCAGGCGATTAAAATTTTTCTTTTTTCCTTCTTTGTATTAAATTCACGCTGGTCAATTCCTTTTTCCCCCTCACATATTTTATCGCAATTGTACCTGGTTGTTTGTTTTCTCCGTTTTAACCAGGGCCGAATAGGGTTTTACTGTTCGTAATGAAATCACTCGTTATTATAGACGATTTAATATTGAGGGTAGAATGCTCGAAATTCAATTTAACGCACCACCGGTAGGAACCGATGTTATCCAATACGTACATAATAGTTTCCAAGAGATGTTGGACCATTTATTAGCCAATGTCGACGATGATGCGATGGCTGGTTTATCGGTAATACCGCGGCGCAACACCAATAAGCCATTTTGGGTGGGTTTTGGCCAAGAAACCTGACACTGGAAACAATGTGGGCCTCGTTCGAAAGAGGTTTACAAAGTAACAATTCATTTCTCCTACACGAGCAATTTACCGTTCAGTTTCATCGTGTGGATATTCCACGTATCTATGGTCGTGTGCGACAAGGAGTACTAGAGAATGAGGAGTTATTACGTAGCAAGTGAGTTATTGTACGCGTAAAAAATCCAGATTCAAGGTGTCTGGGGTACGCTCTTGTTATTGCTATTGGCCTGAAAAAATACAAGAATGTAGATATGAAACGACATAAGCAGTATAAATATCAATCGAAATTTGTTGTGAACCAAGAAGTCAAAGCGTTATGTGCAAATGCAGGAGTGAATTTGGATCATTGTGCCAGTGTAAATGAAATTCGACAATTCCAATCATACCTCAAAGAATATAAAATTACACCGTATACTAGTTTCTCTAGCCATGACATGATGTACGAGGGACCCGACGATGAAAATCGCACTCCCATAAATTTTATTTGTTTGGCTGGACATTTTGACATCACCCAATCTTTAACTGTTTGTTTTGCAACCAATTTCTACTGTGAAGCGTAGCATAAAAAGTATAGTAAACGTAATGAATATGTAAACAATTGTCCTGTAACGTCCTCCAAATGCTCACAGAGACCTCTCTGCGTCAAGAATCAAACGCCGATATTGTGCAACGACTGCAATCGTCAGTTTTACGGAAGAATGTTTTAACAATCATCGTAATATTGTATATCATCAAGAGGCACCTGTATCTAAAAAGGTGAAGCAATGTACTAAATGTTACAGGGTATATTCTTTTGTGCGTACTGGAGAACGCATTCGTGACTGTAATGAGATCTTTTGTAATGTTTGTAAGAAGATTGTTCCAGGATCGCATCAATGTTTCATGCTTCCCGATCGACAATGCTTGGAACCTGGTGTTCCTTCAATCACGCACGCAAAGAAAGCCTTTTTGATTTTCTACGATATAGAATCCATGCAGGACAAAATATTGGCGATAATATGTTTGTACACGTTCCGAATTTATTGGTTGCACAACAAGTATATTATGCATGTGTTGAAAACGATAGTATCCAGCAGTCTTGCAGTACGTGTGGTCAGTGCCAGCATATTTTCCAAGGAGACGATCCAGGTTATGATTTTCTCCAGTACTTGCGGAAACGTAGTCCCAATATAAATAGTATTTTCTGTTTCGCTCACAATTCGAAGTGATACGATGGATATTTTATTCTAAAGACCATGGTAGAACAATGTCAATGGAGACCTGACGTCATATTAAATGGGACCAAAACACTGAGTTTAACCTTGAATAATCTGACGTTCATTGACTCTTTGAATTTCCTGTCTATGGCATTAAGCAAATTGTCAAAAGCGTTCAATTTACCCGCAACCAAAGGCTACTTCCCGCATTTCTTCAACACTAAAGAAAATCAATCGTATATTGGACCACTTCCAGAAACGAAATATTATGGCGGAAATGAAATGTCCGTCGAAGACAGAAACAAGTTCATGCAGTGGTACAACGATCATCGTAATGACACGTTTGAATTCCAGAATGAAATTATCAACTATTGTATCCAAGATGTCAATGTACTGCGACAAGAATGTGTTTCGTTTATGACGTCATTTGAAGCAGAAACGAAAGTGAATCCCTTCTTGGAGACGATCTCGATTGCAAGTGCTTCCAATTTAGTATTCCGCCGGAATTTCCTCAAACCCAGTACCATTGGAATTCTACCGGCACATGGCTATCGATGGAGAAGTACCCAATCGATCGCTGCACTGCAATGGTTGGCTTACATTGAAACAACCGAAGGAAAACAAATCTTACATGCGGCCCGACAAAAAGAAGTTTTTATTGCGGAATTCCATATTGATGGCTACTACCAAGATCCTGAGACGTTAGAGGAGCACGTCTATGAGCATGCCGGCTGTTTTTATCACGGCTGTAAAGTGTGTATTACTACAGGCCGTAATCAGAACATCTACGGCAATCCAGAAGACACCATGGAATTCCGTTATGAACGAACGCAACGAAAAAATGCAAGACTGCGTGAATTGGGATACATTGTACATGAAATGGGGGAGTGCGAATTTAATCAGTTCTTCAAACAAAATCCAACAATGGCGACGTATCTCAAGAATCACCCGTACATGAACCGTAGACCATTAAATCCAAGAGATAGCTTTTTGGAGGAAGGACCAATTGTGTGAAATTGTACCACCAAGTTGACGAAAAAGCAGTAGAAAAAATAAAATATTTCGATATTGTTTCGCTTTATCCTTACATAAATAAGTGTGCTAAATACCCTGTAGGACGTCATAGAATTTATCTACAGGGTGATGAAAATATACCACCAATAAATAAAGTCAATGGTCTGATCAAAATGACGATATTAGCAAGTCGCCATCTTTATCATGGTCTCCTGCCTTACCGATGCAACAAGAAACTATTGTTTCCACTATGTGCTGCGTGTGCCGAAGAAATGAACCGAGACCCTACAGCAACGTGTACGCACAACGATCAGGAGCGATGCCTCACTGGAACATGGGTATCATATGAAATACAAAAAGCAATAGAATTAGGATATCAACCGGTGAAAATCTTTGAAATTTGGGATTATGACATTGAACAATATGACCCCATCACGAAAACAGGTGGCTTGTTCACGGAATACATCAATACGTTTTTAAAATCGAAAATGGAAGCTTCTGGCTGGCCCAGTTCCTGTGTGACCGAAGAAGACAAAACAAAATTCATACAAACCGTCCTGGAGCGTGAAGGTATTGCATTGGATCGGACCAAAATTGAAAATAATCCTGCACGAAGAAGTTTATCTAAGCTTTGTGTTAACGCTCTCTGGGGAAAACTTTCTCAGCGTTCAAACTTTAGCCAGACCACAATTATTGATCGGCCGGAAGAATTTTATGAAAAACTCACTTCCCCCGACATTAAACTCCATCAAATTGTACCCATCAATGATACGATGTTGTATGCGTTCTGGGAGTACAATGAACATGTGCCTGTTCAAAACCGAAACACCAATGTCGTGTTAGGTGCATTTACAACATGTCAGGCACGTCTGGAACTGTACAAGTACCTGGAAATGTTGCAGGAACGTGTTTTATATTTCGACACAGATTCTGTGATATTTACAGAAAAGCCAGGGAAGCCAACCATTGAACCTTCAACGTACTTGGGATGCTTATCGGATGAGATGGAGTCTTATGGACAACGAGCGTACATCAAGACATTTGTCAGTGGAGGGCCAAAAAATTACAGCTTAGAAATATACAATCCAGACACCAACGTCACCAGCTACGTATGTAAAATTAGAGTATTTACATTAAACTACAATGCAGGACAGCAATTAAATTTCAACACGCTAAAGGAAATGATTACGAATCAATGCCGTGGACAAGTCACCAGTTCCATCCCCCATAAAATATACAGGACTAAAGACCATACCATCGTCACACGCAAAGAAGAAAAAATGTACAGCATCCAGTACACAAAACATCGATTTAAAGAACTCAATTCCTATGATACGGTTCCGTACGGGTATGTTAAAAAACGGAAGTTGGAACTTGAAAAAGAAGAAGATGAAGAAAAAACTGTAAACACCCAATGAGGCCACCATTTCTTTTTTCCTTTTCCTTTTTCTCCCCTCCTTAACCGCAAAGCAGTAACACCGAGAAAAAAAACGCAGTACCCAGAAGAGTTCATAAACCATCAACACCATCAGTGGAAGAAATGTAGTCATCTCTTACCCAAGAAGGAACCTTGACCATAAAGAAAAATGCAGTACCCAGAAGAGTTCATAAACCACCAACAACCACCATCAGTGGAATTAATGTTGGCATCTCGTCCCCGAGGAGGAAGATAAGCCTAAACAGATCCATCATTTACGAGTAAGTTTTATTTCTCTCTTATCAATATTTACTAATTTTTATTGTTTCAGAAAAAAAAGAAATTCATGAAGCAATCCACTGTTTCTTTTTCTTTACAGGATAAGTCTGCAAGCTTCGAAGATGATGACACGTCCAAAATATTCATTAACTAGATCCTGTATTTATTATGTTAATATACTTGTATGAGAAGAGCACATACCTTTCGTTAAAATACAACAAGTTGAAAAAATATGTTTTATTATTTCTTGAAACCTTGAACTTGTTTTCAAATAATGGTAATCTTGAAAATTTAAGGTAGAAAATATATTCAAAATTTGTTTAAATGATTTCATTCGAAAAATTGATTTCAAATTTAGTTTTTGAATTTTGATTTTTAATTTTTAGTTGGAAAAAAATTGATTTGAAAATTTTTAGATGTAGTTTACATCTTTAGTTCGAAACTTGTTTTTAAAAATTGGTTCGAAAACTTTTTTTGAATTTTTTTTTGGTTCGAAAAAGAATCATTTTTTAGTTCGAAAAATTTTTTAGTTTTGAAAATTTTTAGTTCTAAAATTTTTTGATTGAAAATTTAGCTCGAAAAATTTTCTGTTTCAATTTTTGGGTTCGAAAATTTTTGGAATGAAACTTTTTGTTTCAAATTTTTTTCAGTTTGAAATTTTTTAATTTTGATTTTTTTTAGTTCGAAAAATTTTTAGTTTAAAATTTCTTGCACTCTGCGGAACCGTTTCGAAAAGAATGGAGCAGTTAAGGTAAGAAAATCTGGCAACACTGTTTCCATTAATTAAGCCCTTACTGAGCAATAAAACGCTGAGCGTTTTAAAAGAAATCGCTTAAACTCACAACAATGTGTTATAAGAAATCTACAAGCGACAAGGATGGACCCGTCTTTCACCATTGTTACTTTCAGAGACATAGGCTACTAATTGAAGGACAGGATCTCCATACGTAAACATATAAGGTCTCTCCATCAAGGTAAGAAAGCTGGTAATTATCTTATCTGTCAAAGAGAACGATAATATTTAAGATAAACTTCAGTACAATATCATGATACCAGAAAAAAGGGTTATTTAAGGAGGGGGTTGAATCCTCTATGGGAACTTTAAGGTACCAAAGAAGGATAACCATAAAAAGGGAACAAATTTCCAAAAGCAGGTCAAGGGTGGATCGCTATCATATCACTCTGTATTTCCCTCATGGGCTGGGGGGCTAAGATCATGTGACTTCTATCAACCAATCAAAATGGAGGTACCAAAACATTCATCTTACCCGTAAAAGGAAACAAATGAGTGACGAATTTTTCCCACGTTATACCTTGTAACCTGTTCACCGTGGGGTGGGTCTAAAATCATGTGACCTCTATCAGCCAATTAGAATCGAGGTACCAAAGTACTCATCAAAGAGGATATCTGAATTTCAAAAATCCCAGGGGCTAAGATCATGTGACCTCTATCAACCAATCAACATCGGGGTACCAAAGCACTTATCTTAACCATAAAAGTGAACGAATTTCAAAAGTAACAGAGCTTTAGATCACGTGACCTCTATCAGCCAATCAGAATCAGGTATCAAAGCACTCATCAAAGAAGATAACCAAATTTTTAAAAATGCCAGAGCTTAAAATCACGTGACCACTATCAACGAATCAGAATCAGGTTCAAAGCACACATCTTATCCGTAAAAGGGAACGAATTTAAAACAAAAATCCCAGAGCCTAAGATCACGTGACCTCTATCAAATCAGCATCGTGGTACCAAAGCATTCATGTTACCCATAAAAGGGAACGAATTTCAAATATCCTAGAGTCTAAGATCACGTGACATCTGTTAACCAATCAAAATCAGGTATCAAAACACTCATCTTACCCGTAAAAGGGAACGAACATAAAAAATCCCGGGTGATGGATTTCCCCGCGGGGTGACTCATGACGTCATACCACGTGACCTGAAAATTTGAATTTCTCGCGTGGGCGGGGCCTAAAGTCACGTGACCTCTCTCCACCAATCAGAATCGAAAAAAGTTTTGCTGACTCGACTAGCCATACGCGGGTCCCTACTACTGCCGTGTTGTGAGGAGTTTATAAATGGAGCAACAAATTGAGAAAGCCTGTTTTTGATTATCTTTTCACAAACAAGTGAGAGTGGAGATAATAAGGAAATAGGTCGATAGGTGGACACATCATTTTTATTTTTACGAGATTTATGAACAGGAGTGATATTAGCTCTTTTCCAACTGGTGGGAAAGACACCTTCTGCGAAAAACCGATTTAGTAAAACCGAAATGGGTTGAGAAAGAGAACAGGCAACACTGCGTAGGAAGCAAGTATAGATATTATCTGGTTCTAAGACGCGCTGTTGGGGCAATGACAAGAGAAGAGAGAGTACTTCAGTCGGTGTGGTACTGATAGAAGACAAAGACTCAGAACAAACAAGTTGAAGAGGTTAGGGGAAGGAAGGAGAGGTGGGAGGGGATGTAGCTAAGCTGCTAGCTGCTTTTCAACTATTCTCACAAAATTATTTAAATGAAAGAAAGTTATACACAAGCCGGTAAACTCTGGGAAAACGTTAATAAGAATGAGAAATAAGTTTTGAATCAGGATCTCCCACGTACTGAATGGTTTTGTTCTTTTCTGAAATTTCTTATCCCTACAAGTCAAACTGAAGGATTTCTATTCTCATGATATCATCAAAAAATATATATATCTCGATCACTGTATTAGCTATTGGTATGAAGCTTCCGCTATTTTAAACAGAACCATGTATTTTTTAAACTGTATAAATGAAATTTGTATAAATTATGCTGAGGTCTAACTTATACCATGAGGGGTACTATTACGCTTAGCTAAGGAACAACTATTAGAATGTTGATTAAGATACATTATTAGTTTTCTCAAATTTCCCTTTCTTATAGCAAAGAAAGTCCAAATATATAGAGGTCTCTATATTCGTAACATCAGAAATATATTTCATAGTATGTCCGTAACTATATTATATCTTGATATTACGTTTCTACTCTGATAGAAACATCAATGCAGTGTTTAAATTCTCTGAAGTAGCTTTAGAAAATAAACTAAATAGAATGGAAATCGTTCTGGGACACTCAATGTACTCACAGGGTTCCTATTATATTTAACTGCAGAACTCCCATTACACTCTGAACAAACGATTTATTATGTCGTTATATATATATATATATATATATATATATATATATATATATATATATATATATATATGTGTGTGTGTGTGTGTGTATGTATGTGTGTGTGTACAGGGAACTGGAAATTCGATGCATTCTTTGCAAGGGGATATTCTACAAGTACTTTGGAACTGAGGGTCGCAAATCAATACTTTCTGAGTAATTTGCACATGTGTGATTTCTTTGAAATTTGCCGCCTGACGAAAGGTGCTCAAGAAAGTTGTACCCTGACCCACTTCCACATATCGTAGAGCGACGAAATTTAATATGTGTAATCTTGCGTACCTATGGAGGTCACATGGTAATGTAGAGCTCGTAACTCTGCACCGTTGCTGTGTTATAGCCCCGAAAGTGAAGTAAGGTGAGGTCCAAAATCCATTACTGCACATCAGAAAGCAACGTGGCAACATTGCATAAGTAGTTGCCTCTAGGAAATGAGTACTCCGTTGGAAGAGGTGGAATGGAGATGGTGTACAGTCAAGAGAAAACGAGAACTATGACGGATTTCATACTCGAAGTCGTGCATCTATCTGGCCAAGATCCGGAGGAGGTGGACACCTTTTGTCAGGATTCCACGCTGAGATTTCACAAAATCCCGTAACGCACGCAGCACTGTGGCATACCTATATCATGGTAATTGAGGTATCCTTTACTTGGAAAGGAAGTAGTAATAGCCAATGCTGATCCCAAATAAACGTGGTCATTACTTTGGTCGCTTAGAGTTAACACGGACTTTCTTTGATGGTGGTACGCCGACACGCTATCATTAGTTTCACTTGATTTTCCCGGGTTTTCTTCACTCCCACCAGGTGAATGCCGGGATGGTACCTTCTAGAAGCCCAGGACCAATTCTTTTCCAATTCGTAGACACACTTTAAAGACGATGTGACCCCGGAGTTGGAGGGCCAAACCCTTCTTTGAATCATTCTCTTGTATAAATAATGCATAAAAATCTAGTCAAACTAATGAAAGCGTGCCGATGTACCAGCATCAAAGGAAGGTCGTGTTCAACTCTGAGGGTCCTAAATGATGATCACGTTTATTTGGGATCAGCATTGGGTATTACTACTTGGTTTCCAGGCAAAGGGTACCAGAGTTACCAGGATGTCCTATACCTCTGTGCTGCGTGCGTTGCAGGATTCTATGAAATCTCAGAGCGTGGCATGCTGACAAAAGGTGTAGGCCTCCTGGAAAACAACGCACCCGTTCACTGCTCGAATCTTTGCCAGACAGATGCACGACTTTGGGTATGGTTCGCGTTTTCTCTTGACCACATACCATCTTCATTCTACCTTTTTCCAACCAAGTAATCATTTCCCAGGGGCAGGTACTTCTGCGATGTTGCCACGTTGCTTTCTGAGGTGCTGTAATGGATTTGTTACCACTATACCTTACTCCACGTTGAGATCTATAACACATGAACTGTGCAGAGTTACGAGCTCCACATTACTGCATGACCTACATAGATATGCGGAATTACACATCTAACATTTCATCGCTCTGCGATATGTGGAAGAGGGTCAGGATAAAACTTTCTCGCACACCTCTCATTACCCGACTAATGTCAAAGAAGTCACACATGTTCAAATTACTCAGAAAATATTGATTTACGACCCCCAGTTCCTATAGATAAAAATGTTCCAAAGTACTTCTAAAATATATCCTTTGCAAGGAATGCATAGGATTTACCAGTCACCCTGTATATATATTAGTTTTCTCAACTGCACCTTCCTTACAGCAAAAACCTCAGAGTATAAATCCATTAAGATCTCCATATTTACTTCATAAAAAAGTAATTCTTATATCTTGGTTGCTATTTTAAATATTGGCATTTAATTTTCAGTGTTTTACACGTCTCCATGCACTCCTTAAACCACAGAAAATTTAAAGCTGAACTATATTTTTAATAGAAATTGTACTGAAGTACTCCTTAACCCATCAAGGTAAAATCGTATTGATATTTTTAGACGTCATTAATTGTTTCAGAAATATTAATATATTTTAATTCTACGATACCTTTCTAGCCATTCGGCATATGATTTTAGACCTTCGGTAACTTATACAGGGTGCGGCACTTAAAACCGGCCCGTCGTAATATTCTGGTATATTGTGTTTTTGGCAACACTTAAATAATCTACCTTCCTACCAAGAGATGGCGTGTTGAGGTCGGATCGACTTACGTGACATGCAGCAGTCACGTGCAGCTGCAGCCAGTGAAACTTGTCGAAACCAGTTGAGAAAAAGGCCTCGTTGTGTTAAGCCGGGTGAGTGTCAGTGTGTAATAATGCCGTATTCGATACCCGAGCGTTTTGCCATTGTTGAAGGGTTCATTCTCACTGGATCTTTTGTGAAAACAAACAATTTGTTTCGGGAGAAATTTCCAGGACTTTCTGTGCCAGCAAAAAGCACCATTCAGGAATTGATTGAAAAAAAGCGGCGTACAGGATCGGTTCAAAATGCTCCCAGGAACAGACGACCATCTGTCTGCACACCTGAATTAAAGACGCAGGTGGAGGAGATAATGACAAGAAGTTCTCGAATGTCAACCAGGAGATTGAGTCAACAGGTTCATGCGAGTGAGAGAAGTTAAAACCGTACTGGATAAGTGTTGTGCAAGAACTGAAGGAGCCTGACCTGCAGAAGAGGGTGCATTTCTGTTCATGGCTGTTGAGCAATGTTGCCAGTGATTTCTTGGATCCACTAATGCTCATCATGAGTGACGAGGCGTGGTTCCACCTGTCTGGGTACGTAAATTCCCAAAACAACCGGTATTGGTCGACAGAAAATCCACACGCAATCCACCAGGTACCCTTGATTGAGAAGATTGGTGTTTGGTGTGCCATTTCCGCCACACGCGTTACTGGGCCCATATTCTTTGAGACGACAGTGAACAGTGACATGTATATGGGAATCCTGGAGGAGTTTTATACACACTTGACCGAAGAGGAGCGTCAGTTATGTTACTTTCAGCAGGACGGTGCAACATGCCACACATCAGCTGCATCATTGTCCCTTGTGCATGAGATGTTTACACCAGAGAGGACAATCAGCAAAGGCTTGGCCTCCAAGGTCACCAGACTTGTCCACGGTGACTTTTACTTATGGGGACTGTTAAAGGGAAGAGTATACGAAACAAATCCACACACAATTGAAGAACTCAAGACCAGGATCCAGGATGTCACCAATAGCATTACAACACAAGAACAGACAAGGGTATATATGAATCTCCTCAATCGTGCTCACATGTGTGTTGAAGTGGGCGGAGGACACTTTCAGCACCTGCTGTGAAGGTGAGTAGTCATATTCAATACATTACGTTTCATTTATGTGTTGTAGTTAATCATATTCAATACATTACATTTCATTTTATGTGTTCACTTTACGGGCCGGTTTTACGGGCCGCACCCTGTATTTCTAACAACTCTTTAAAATTTTATAAAGATATGTTTTCAAAAGCTTTTAAAGTTTAATCTTGGTAGAACCAATGCTGCTCCAAAATCCCATGGAGATACCTAATATTAATCACCTAAAATTGTATACGAAATCCTAATTAACTTTCAATGATAGGTTGAGAAATGCTACATTCCCACACGAAAACTCTTGATGCTCTTATTTGTAAATTTATTTCAAAGTTTCTCTGTAACCGTTAGCCGTACCGACTTGAAGTTTGTGGCAAATACATGTGTGTGACGTTCTTCAAAACCTTGTTAGGACATATTTTTAAAATATTAAAATGGGAGTTGTACGAACCTTGGTACACTCAAACCCAACAGAAGATATAACCAGGTCCTGCATTAAACCTGCTTTTATAGTTGTTAGGCCTCAAAAATCAATGTTTCAAATGGTACCACCTAATACGCCTGCCCCACACAACTATGGTGTCACTTTATTTTCCAGTATTTCTGGAACCATTACGTGTACCGACTTGCTGTTTTCGGTAAACAATTACTTGTTACATTCTTCAAAACTTTGTTAAGACACATTTTAGAAATGTTCAAACAGGGAAGTATTACGAACCCTATGATATCACCAAATTCCTTAAGGATATACATTTGCCTTGAATAGAAACTGCCTTTGAACCTGTCGACACTTTCCGTAATTAATTGTAGCGTCTAGTACGCGTTTTCAAATTCTTAAGGGTCTAGTACGCTTCTAGTACACCTCTGTGGTATCGCCCTTTATTTTTCATAATTTGAAGTGGTAATCAGGTACCTGTAACTTTTCGAAATTTATATTTAAAAATGCAAAAATTAGGTATGTTATCGTAGTCCTGAAATCCAAGTGGGCAACCATCTATTTTTGCTTAGTAATACATTTTAAGCTGCAGCAAGTAATACTTTACTGAAATTCATTGTTCTTGTGTATCAGAGGATTGGGCTCTCATGAAAACAACAAAGAACAGAAGAAGAAACGAGTGATACACGGGAACAAAAAACCTCCTCTCTATATGGATTTACTTGCATACATACATATATTTTACACATGAACGCTGAAAAAAAGAAAGAGACTAAAGCTCCAATAAACAAAGGAAAAGTACGCTGGCTGGATAGGAAGGAACCGGGCTCGATGCCTCACCTGCACACTTCTATATAGAGAAAGGAGAGGACTGGATATTCTGATGTATAATAAGTACATCAGATTTGGTGACAAAACATTTCTCCAGCGCAAACATACAGCCGCAGGGTCATCGGTGTCGGTTGCCCATGTGAACATCTACGTTCACATAGAGCTAACTCAGACAGAAACAGGCCCTAAGAAACCTTTATATGAAAACAGAATTGAGACCATCATGGGAATATTTCCAGGCACTAAACAGATACTTGAAACATACATCGAAAACCTACCAAAAATAGGTGAATGGGAATTCACCACGGGAAAAAAAACAAACCCGAATAAACTACCAGGATATAGCAATAGAGAAAAAACAATGTGGTCTCCTAGAGACAGACACACACTAAAAGCCCACAAACAAAAAAGATGTTCTTAGAGCGGACTCAGGAAGAAAAGAAAAAGAAAGAAAGAAAGAAAGTAAATAGAAAAAGGAAAAATTCCAAACAGACAGAAACCTATCCATCCAAAAAATACCGAAAACTGAAACTAGAACCCATGAGGAAAGAAAAAAACAACCAAAACAGACCTACATCAAACCACCACAATCAGCCAAAAACAACGAAAAAGAGACCGAAAAACAAACCACCACCCCCAAAAAAGGCTTTACTTGCAACTCGAACCAAAAGATTGGAGAAATAAGAAATAAAAGCAACTAAAATATATGTACACTAAAAATGAAAACAGTGATGTACGACAATGATAACAGTAAAAATACAGAGACACTGAAGACGAAACATAACAAAGACAACGGAAACAAAAAAAAATAACGAGAGAACAGGAAAAACAACCAAATTTATAGTAGAACAACCTTGCTTGTGGCCCACATCAACATAACCCAAAAGAGTGAACAAATAATAATAATAATACGGAAAAACAAAAAAAAAATAAAGGGAAGGGAAAAGAAAAAGAACGATATACATAGGAAAACAGAAAACTCCTTTTATTTTATACACTTTCATATATACATGCATGCTTATATATATATATATATATATATATATATATATATATATATATATATATATCGGGTGTTGCAAAATAAGTGTTACAACTCTTGGGAGGTGACTCCTGCCACTGAGACAAGGAAAAACTTCCTCTTGAACTTTCGGCTATCGGACATAGTTTTGGATGTACAAGCAGCCGAAAGCGTGGAAAAATGACTTTCGGACGCCAATAGTTCCGAAATTATCCAACGTAAAGAGGATGGCTAGAAAATTCACTGAAGAAGTCATATCTGCTGTATTGAATTTTACATGTTTCACAATCCTACCATGCACGCGCAAGGGATTCCTCAAAGGAACGTAGGGAGTCCCGGATAATCTGCCAAATGAAAATTGGTCTAAATGGATATGAATTGATAGGGTTTCTACCAGGTAACAATAATTCGTTTGTATTAAGTCGATATCTGGAACAAATACAAAATGGCGGACACCTTCATGCCCGTTGTGTGTGGTTGCATAATCGCCAGGTACGGATGTTGGCCAACAGTGACGTTCTGAGTATTAAGTGTAGCGAATGGTGTACCCAAATGCTCTAGAAAGACATCTGGAGTGCCGGTAAAGCACAACAGATGAAGCAGGGTGATTCACATGTGTGCAAACACTTAACGAAAAATGCCCAGAAATGCAGTCATACTAAGTAAACGTGAGTTACTAACATTTTTTCTTGTACATGAATTGCTATACTGTGCTATATCTTCCATATCAATGTTATACAGCGCTGGCTACACTGCGGTCTGGATGGCAACCCTGATTATGATCTTTCTTCGTCCTTGATGCAATTGTTATGTTTAGTTTCTTTCTTTTGGTTGACTTTCTTTCCCTGTTTGCACGAAATTAACTTTTCCCGTCATTCCTGACTTTCTTCAATTTTGCCGACATTCAATGTTTCCTCTTTCCTCGCTCCGCTCCCTATGGCCCTTAGCACCTTATATTTTTGTGTTTTCCATATCTTTTCATGGTTAATAAGATGGCGTATGTCTGCATCTGATTTGCGCGACAACAATATGGTCCCTTACTTGTAAGAAAAATATAAAAACAAATGGAGAAAGGCAGAAACTTGTTACTCATTACTCTTCTGAAAGCTTCAGTACTTGCTGCCACATGTGAAACAGTCAGCTTTATTCTCACTTCAGGGTTTATTCTTTCTAAAGCACAGTGGACGGGTGGTGGATGCTTAAGCTCTCAAGGTGGGGTTGAGAACCCTACTGTGTCTATTCTTTCTTCGATCATAATAATCTTTTAGTTTTCTCGTGTAATAGTTAACCCTCCGTTGAACGTTTTGTATGTGTGTCTGTGTATCATGTTCGTCTTGTGTTATTCTTCTTATATGTTCTTCTTAAGAGTAGGTGATGAATTTGAATATTTCACGTTTTTGAGAACTCTTAATGCGAAGTTAAATATAATGTTTGGGATGAAGAAATTCGGAAATAGGACAGAACTGGTTCCACTTACTCAGAAGCTTTATACATCTGTTAAGTCTGCTTACCGTAACTACAAAGCATACTTTGAAAATCTAAAAAAGGAGGAAAGAAGAAACAAAACAACAAACGAAGAGAGAGGTGATGGAGAAATTGACAAAGGAAAAAAGGGTCATGATGAGATTTTGGTTACTTTTTCGTGTGCTTTTGGCCATTTTTGGTCACTTTTCAACTATTTACAAGAGACCAGACCACTATGAGCCCTGGGATTATTAAAATTAGAATATATTAAAGAAGACAAAACAGAAAGATAGGCTACCAAATATTTGTAAATTGAAAAACTGGATTTCTGGAAAACAACTAAATCAGTAAATAATTTTCTTATGAAAGATATTCAGAGTGAATAACGTAGCCAGGATGGGGCAGGAACGGAGATTAAGAGATCAAATAATATTACAACACTTAACGTTAACAACAGGGTTAGAATATTAAAATAATGAAATTGGAACTATGTAAATTATTAATTACTAAACGAATGTTATTTCAGCATGGGACGAGGGACTTTGTTTTACCAATTAATATTTTGGAAAAAATAACCCACTAAAACTTGCTGGGGGTGAATAAATTGAAATAATAGCAGAATTTTGCAAAATAATTACAATAATTCGTATGTAATCAATTCACATGTAATTACTGGGTAAAATAGTGGAGGATAATTCCTACAATGAAACCTCTCTTAACGGGCATCTCTCAATAGTGGACATCTTCATAAGAGGACAAACTTTCATATTCTTCCATGCCATAAATATGTGTAATGTGGTGTTATGAGAGAGAACCCTTCCTTTCAGGGACACCTCTCATTTACGGACAAATAATCGGTTCCACCGATGTCCGTTTTGAGAGATTTCACTGTATTACTTAGTTTAATAATAATAATAAATGCTCAAATGTGTGAACTTACTTTATTGAACCTACCACTGAGAAGAGCTGATATTATTATTATTATTATTATTATTATTATTATAATTAGTAGTAGTAGTAGTAGTAGTAGTAGTAGTATTGCAATAGTTGCGTAACAAAACATACTGTTTTCTTGTTTGAATT
The DNA here is from genome assembly GCF_964235325.1 of Thermobia domestica. NCBI lineage: Eukaryota > Metazoa > Arthropoda > Insecta > Zygentoma > Lepismatidae > Thermobia > Thermobia domestica. The sequence goes on along the minus strand of NC_137471.1, from coordinate 172,866,500 downwards.
TGTTAAAAAATTATATCACTATTCTGAGAGCACACACCCCCTTTTATTTTGAACACCCCCCCAAGTAAAAATTTCTGTCGTACTTACTGATATCCTATACCCTATATATATTCTACACACGAACGCTGATAAAAACAAAGGAAAAGGACGCTGGGTGTACACAAAGAAATCGGGATCTGTGCTCCGCTTGCACACTTGCATATACATATATAAATGTACAAAATAGCGATTTTGTTCTCCGACACTAAACCGGAATTAGTTCGCTCCCAGATGAAAATATCCCACAGTGATTAACTCACTAACACAAAATTCATTTAGCGTGAACAGAGATGTAAGCAGTTGCGTCACATAAACGGGAAGTAGCACTACTACTGAACCAATGCATCGTTTTACATGAATGTTCAAGTACATTCGTTTCAGGAAAACTTGTGATTACAATATTTTGAATACAGAATGCAACCATGTGCAGTGTTAAATGACACTCGTAACAAACGCTTTTCAGTTATGTAGCCACAATCAAAGCACCTTGTAGGTTGTCACAGTAAAAGGTTGGCAATACCAAGTCCATGCATTTCGTATACTAACTGTAGAAATGGAAATATGATTTATGAAATGATTTTACAGAGTAAACGCTTTCGCCACAATAAATATGCTATGCTTTTCTCATTCATGAGAAACTGAGTTTTTGAGTTATCTTAATTAGTAAAACATTTTGCAGACTCAATGTGAATATATGTTGTTCCCCTAGTACAAGTACGCATGTTCTCGACAAAGTACATGTATCTGTCATTAAATTTGGGCACTAAATGTAATTATGGTATCTTAATGGGTAATAATGTGTTTCTAAATACTTTTCGTACTCTCTCTAATATTTTTCGACACTAAATGTTAGTGGCCGTACACCTGTTAGTAATTTTGCTTCCTAGTATACGTAAGTGTGTGATGTTTCAGACGTATGACTTACGATGCGAGTTTTCAAAATATATTTTGCACTAAAACCTTCTTTACATTTAATACGTGTGTGGTCTTTCACCCGTGGAAGCATGAGTTTGCAAGCAGCGTTGCACATTTAATGGTCCTCCACAGTCATCATACGATGTGGTATTTAATCTTTGTGAGTGAAAATGTGCTTTTTCAAATTATTTTTCATGGCGAAGGCTTTTCCACACTAAAAGCAAATATGTGATATTTCTCTTGTATGAGTAATCAAGTGTGATTTCCAAGTACTTTCCTTAATATATGTTTTACTACGCTGGACACATTTGTATGCTCTATCACCTGTATGTGAAAGCATGTGAAATGTTTTTTTCTGAATAAAAGTTTTTCTATACTGAGTGCAGAGTAGCGCCTTTTTACCTGTATGGATAAGCACGTGCTTTCTCGAATAACATTTCCTAGAAAATGATTTGTTACACTCAAAACACATATGTCGTCTTTTGCCAGTATGATCTTCCGTATACGCTTTAAAACTAGATTTCGCAGTAAAAGATGTATTGCACTGCACACATGCGTTCGGTCTTTCACCTAAATGTGAAAGGATATGAGATTTCAGGCTCCTTTTATGAATACATGCTACTTTACACTGGTCACAAGTATAAGATCTCTCATCTGTATGTGTAGAGATGTGTTTGTTGAAATTAGATTTATGAGTAAAGGCCGTGCCACACTCAAGGCAAATAAATGGCCTGTCAGAAGTATGAGTAACCATGTGTTGCTTCAAATTGCCTTTATGAGCAAACGCTTTTCCACATTGAAAACAAGTATATAATCTTTTACCTGAATGAGACACCAAGTCCATTTTCAAATTTCCTTTCTGAGTGAATATTTTGTCACATTGACTGCAAGCGTGTGATACGCCACCTGTATGAATAAGCATGTGTTTCTTCAAATTACCTCTCTGAGTAAAGGTTTTGCTGCACAAAATGCAAGTGTGAAGTATTTTAGCAGTATAAGTAATCATTTCATCTTTCTTAATATTTGCTTTGCCACTCTGAAGACAAAAACTTGCTCGGTCTTCTATAAATGTGAGTAAATGCTTTTTCAACTTAGATTTCCGAGTGAATTCTTTCGTATTAGAAGGATAAGCGTGTAACCAAGTTTTCGATTATGTGATGTATGAAGCGAAAAGAGAGATTTTTGTCTACAAATGTTGCTATACGAATTGTTTACTACAGTATTTACCCCAGCAGGTATTTCCAAATCGGAATTTCCGCGCAATGTTTCTTCACTTTCATGCAACGATCAGATAGACGGCCTGAAAAATGTCAAATACAGTGTAGCATATTTTGGAATAATAAATATGCAAAGTCAATTTTGTTTGTGTTAACCTGGGATGTGATTGTTCTACACAAATTCTATTTTATATCAAAAAGAAGAAAAGAAATTGACCATTGAACAAAATATATATTACTGCATTATTAATATGCTGATTGCTGGAGTGATTTTTACCTGCTGGACATCAATAAAAGAATGTGAGTTGGAAAATGTGTTAATTAGTAATTTAAATACCTTTATATATTCATTGTAATCACAACTTAAGTATACTCAAATATTTGATGTCAGAATAATCTAGAAAAAACGAACATGAGTTTGCGCTGTTGTGTACAGATTTTAGCATATTTCAATTATTATATTTTCATTGGAAAAGTAATGTAAGCCACGAGTAATATACAACAGAAAAAAAGAATAAAATAAACAGAAAGAAAAGGTGGGAAAATCCTTTAAAGAATTTGCATAATACACTTCTTTCATGACTTGAAAGTGTGCAATCACAGCAATTACAGTGGAGTCTCGTTAATTCGAACTTGAATAATTCGAAATATTGGATAATTCGAACAGAAGCCCATTCCCCTTGAAAACTGTATTGAAAACAATAGTAAAAAATCGTGGATAAATCGAACTCTTGAACCTATGTTTTCAATAATTCGAAGTAAATACAGTTGAAAATTGTTAATGTTAGTAGTAGAAAATGGATCGATCTGGGCCAACCTGGAACATAAGAGGACAACCTAGGCCAACTCACGAGCCCCTGAGAAATTGAGCACCGTACACCGTGAGCCCACGGTCTTTTACGACCTCCTTTTTATGGGTGAATTTATTCCCTTTTATGAGCACTTTTTAGGGGGTGTATTCGTTCTCTTTTATGACCACTTTTTAGGGGGTGAACTCGTTCCCTTTTATGAGCATATTTTCCAACCCCTGCGAACACATAGAAGAGCAGATAACACATAACACTACGTAACACACAGCAGAACAGATGACACATAAGAGTACGTAACATAACAAGGGTGTACTCGTTTCCAAACCCTATTTTAACATAGCAGAAATTACACTGAGACTATGAACACACAGCAGAACATAAGACTACGTAACACACAAGGGTGTATTCGTTCTCTTTTATGACCACTTTTAAGTTACGACCTCCATTTTAGGGGTGAATTTATTCCCTTTTATGAGCACTTTTTAGGGGGTGTATTCGTTCTCTTTTATGACTACTTTTTAGGGGGTGAACTCGTTCCCTTTTATGAGCATATTTTCCAACCCCTATTAACATATAGCATAACAAGGGTATACTCGTTCTCTTTTATGAGCATTTTTTCAACATAGCAAAGGGGTACGAACACACAACTGTTTAACATAGCAAGGGTGTAATCGTTTTCAACCCCTATTTGAACATTTTATCATAGCAGAGAATACATGGAGACTATGAACACACAGCAGAACAGATATACATAGCACAGCTAATAAAAGAGCATGGCTTATTTTCCAACCCTTATTTTAACATAGCAGAAATTACACTGAGACTATGAACACATAGCAGAGCATAAGACTACGTAACACACAACAACCTCCATTTTAGGGGTGGACTCGTTCTCCAACCCCTACGAACACATAGCAGAGGTGTATTCGTTTTCAACCCCTTAGCATCTGACTACATAACATAACAGAACTAGTAAAAGAGTATGGTATACTTTCCAACCCCTGTTTGAACATAGCGCATCAGACAGAGACTACGAAACATAACAGGGGTGAACATAACTAACATAGCAGAGAATATGAAACATAACAGGGGTGAACTCGTTCCTTTTTCCAACCCCTATTTGAACATAGTAGAAATTACATAAGACTACAGGGGTGTATTCCACCCCTATTTGAACAGCAGAGAATAGGGGTGTATTCGTTTTGGATTCCACCCTTAATTGAACATAGCAGAGAGTACGTTCCCTTTTAAGGCTGTACTCGTTCTAATGTAACATAGCAGTTGGCCTATTTTTCAACCCCTATTTGAGCATAGTCCATTTTTAAGGGGTAAACTCGTTCTAACCCTCTATAGTAAATATAATCATTTAAGGAGTGAACTTGTTCAAACCTATATTTGAACATAACAAAGATCATTTAAAGATAGCAGAGGAATGCGAACTTCCGTGTTTTGTTATCAGTTACATAATAACTTCCGCCATATGTAAATAATTCTCATTACGTCATTCATCCGGATTTTAAAAACATTGAGCTAGTTTTCTCTTTAACAGACAATAACTTGTCATTCAACGATAGGATTGAAAAAGAGGAATCCCTGAACGTAATGCAATCAATTACAAAGGTATAAATTGTCATTCAACGATAGGATTAAAAAAAAGAGGGGAATACCTAACCGTGACTCATCTCTATTGCGCAATATGACGTAATGCGATCACACAGGTATAAAAGACTGACCGAGATGTTTTTTTGTAATCACTTTCTGTTTGGTGTTTGAAGTGTAAAGTTCAGATTTTTTTGTGTGTGTGCGCTTATATAATTAGTGTGTTTTTTTTCTTTTTTAGGTAAGACATTTTATAATAATAATATTATGTTATAAAAACTCACTTCAGAATTATTATAGTAACTTTGAGTTATTTTTTAAAAAAAATGGCAACAAAAAAGGTTAAACCAAATACTATCAATTCACCAACTGATACTCTATTTAATAATAATTTGAAAAAATCATTTTAAAATGTGATACTGTTTTAAATGAGGATAGTGGATGTTTCTAAATAATAAAAGAAAAGACGGTTTAGATATATTAAAACAAGAACAAACTAATACATCTTTTAAAGTAAATTTTTCTTTGGCTACAACTTTTGTAAAACCAGTAGATTTAGAAACATGTAGATTCTTTGTAAATAGTGGTAACGAAATTATTTTACGGAGTACAGATGTGAATTCTATAATTGAAAAACTATTTAATAAAATTTTAGTTGAACAAGAAAATAGAGCAATTAAGAAATCAGGGTGGTATTTATGTTCTGAACCAAACCATCACTTAGAAATTAAAATCAGTAAATATGATCCTCTGTCAGCTTCATCTTTTATAAAATTACCTCAATGGATTTTATCCAAAAAGAAATGTGTTATAAATATTCAAAATAACGATAATAGATGTTTTATGTATAGTATTCTAGCTGCGTTGCATCCAGTAAAAGAACAACCAAATCGTGTAAATAATTACATACAATATATTAATACTTCATTACCGTTATTTGAAAAAAACGAATATAAAATTTCCAGTCGAATTAGCACACATAAGCAAATTTGAACATATGTATAATTCTGTATTTACTAAGGAACATATTTCTATTAGTATATATGGCATTAATTATGATAATGAAACAATTTTTCCGTTACGTATAAGCGAAAATACAGGTGTATTTAAACATATAGATTTATTATATTTAAACTCTCATTATTGTTTAATTACAAATTTAAATGGTTTAGTTAGACACCAGTTAGGTACTCACCAAACATTTATTTGTAGACGATGTTTAGTATCTTTTTATAACAAATCAAAATTAGATGAACATGACAAATAATGTAAAGAACACACTCCAACCAAAATTAACATGCCGAAACAAGGAGAAGTTTTAAAATTTCGAAATTTGAAATTGTTATTACAGAATGATGAGATAATAGTTGCAGATTTTGAAAGTTTATTAAAACCTATAAATAAACAAAGTGGATCTCATACAATACAAATTCAGCAACATATACCATGCAGTTTTGGTTATATTGTATGTTGGAGTAACAACTATATGAAATCAGATCTAGTTATTTATCTGGGAGAAAATGTATCGATGAAGTTTATGTCTGCTATGGAGAATGAATTAAGAAAAATCATAAACATATTAGATCAACAAAAACCATTAATACCATTAAATAGTTCTCAGTTACAGGAGATTAATCTATCCACTGAATGCTCTGTTTGCTATATTAAATATACGAGTAACAATAGAAAAGTTAAACATCATAACCATTTAACTGGTCAGTATATTGCCACGGTGTGCAACAATTGCAATTTACAAATTAAACGTCAAAGTAATTTTATCCCTGTATTTTTCCATAATTTGTCTGGGTATGATGCACATTTATTTGTGAAAGAATTAGGTTGCACCCCTGGCAATATTTCGGTAATGGCTGAAAGCACTGAGAAATACATCACATTCTCTAAACACTTTAATTTTAATGGTAGACCTATCGAGTTACGTTTTGTAGACTTATTTAAATTTCTTCCGTACAGTCTCGAAAATTTGGTGTCAAAATTAAAACCTGAGCAATTCGTCTATACAAAGCAATATTATTCTGGTGATAAGTTCCCTTTAATTCTTCGGAAGGGAATTTATTATTACGATTACATAACAAATTTAGATACATTTAATGAAATTGAATTTCCTGAAAGAGAGGCATTTAATAGCAAATTGAATGGAACACAAATTTCCGAGACTGATTATCAATATGCAAAACTGATTTGGCGTGTGTTTAAATGTGAAAATTTAGGAGACTACCACGATCTATATTTAAAATGTGATGTACTTCTCACAGCAGATGTGTTGGAGAATTTTAGAAAGACATGTTTAAATGTTTTTTGATTGATCCGATTAATTGTTTTACTGCACCCGGGTTGGCATGGCAAGCCATGTTATTTAAAACAAAAATTGAACTTCAACTTATATCAGATTTCAATATGTATATGTTTGTAGAAAAATCGATTCGCGGAGGTATTACTCAAGCTGTGTTAAGGTATGCCAAAGCTAATAATCCTTACGTACATGATTTTGATGCGGAAAAAGAAAAATCTTATTTACTGTATATTGACATGAACAATCTGTACGGACTATCAATGATTGACTGTTTACCATATGGTGGTTTTCGGTGGGAGGATAAAATTGGCAATTGGCAAGACAAAAATAAAATTATCAATTGGCCCACGGATAGTGAATGGTTTTTTTTCTAGAAGTGGACTTAGAGTATCCAAATTATTTACACGAATACCATTCTGATTTTCCGTGTGCTCCCACTAATGAAGTTCCACCGAATGGTAAATACTCAAAATTACTATTGACACTTAAATCGAAATCGAATTATATCTTGCATTATAGAGTATTACAATTTTATCTAAAACAAGGTTTAATATTGGTAAAAGTACATAAAATATTATGGTTTCGTCAATCTAAATGGCTTGCATCTTATATACAAGAAAATACTCAACGCCGTGCAAATGCTACAATTGAATTTGAAAAAGATTTCTATAAGTTATTAAATAATTTAGTATACGGAAAGACAATGGAGAAAGTACGAAAACTCATTGATATAAAATTAATTAACAATGAAAAAAAGTGTAAAAAATTAGTAGCGCAAGATCAGTTTCAAAATTGGGTAAAATAAGGAGATAATCTTGCATTATTCCATATGTTAAAAAAAATCTGTAACTTTAAATAAACCGATGTATGTAGGAGCTACAGTTTTAGAATTATCAAAATAGGCAATGTATGAATTCCATTATAATATAATGAAACCTTGATATGGAGATAAGATTAGTATTGCTTATATGGATACTGACTCTTTCATTTACTATATTAAAACCAACGATATTTATAAAGATATAAAAGACATGATTGAGTATTTTGACACCACAAATTTTTCTCAACCTAATCCGTATGATATTCCATGGAAAAATAAAAAAAGCTTTAGGTAAAATGAAAGATGAATTAGGTGGACTTCCCATTATTGAATATATTGGTTTACGAGCAAAAAATTATGCAATAAAAACTGGTGAAAATAAAGAATTGAAAAAATGTAAAGGGATCAAGAAAAATGTAGTTAAAGAACAAATTACGTTTGACGATTATAAATCATGTCTATTTCAAAACGAAACGATTCATAAAACACAATTTGAAATTAAAAGTAAATACCATTATTTAACAACAAATCAGGTGACAAAATTAGCGTTAGATCCGTATGATGACAAGAGAAAAATTTAAATTGTAATATACATACTGTTCCTTGGGGGTATCATAATAAAGATTTAACATGTACGATTTGTATATTGTAAATATGATATAATTTTTTGGATATATTAGTATTAAAAATATGTCACAATCAGTTCGAGAACAAATAGTTGCAGAATTACATAAAAGTGCAAGACGAAACTATCCTCGAATAGACGTTATAACGAAAGGGATTCATGATTTATGGCAAGCTGATTTAGTTGAAATGAATAGTGGAAAATTGAAAGGTCTAGCAAAAATTAATCGAAATTACAAATATTTATTAACTGTGATAGATAGATTCTCTAAATATGCTTGGGCTATTCCTGTGAAAAATAAAACTGGGAAAGAAATTACACAAGCATTTATAACAGTACTGAGAAAACCAAACAAAAGCCCTAAATTTTTACAAACTGACAGGGGTCGAGAATTTTATAATTCAGAGTTTCAGAAGGCGATGAACCAAAATAACATTAAACATTATTCCACGTACAGTGATGTGAAAGCAAGTATTATTGAAAGATTTAATAGATCATTACGTAATTTAATGTGGAGAAAATTTACACTACAGGGAAATTATAAATGGATTGGCATTCTGCCGGAATTACTACATAAATATAATAATACTATTCATTTTACTATTAAAATGAAACCTATCGACGCTATTAAAAAGAAAATGAAAAACATCTATTGACAAACATCTATTGCAAAAAGTTTTCTGTGATAAAAAGAAAAAGTAAATTTGAGATAGGTGAATATGTAAGAATTAGTAAACTTAAGCGTCCTGGTCTTGATAGAGGTTTTACACGCAATAGGAGTACAGAAATTTTTCGAATTGTTAAAGTTTTCTTCAGTAATCCTCCGACATATCACTTAGTAGACTCAAATAATAAACCTATTGAAGGAAGATTTTACGGACACGAATTACAATTAACGAAATTTCCAAAAACATATTTAATTGAAAAAGTTTTGCGAAAGAAAAATAATAAGGCCTATGTGAAATGGTTAGGTCTGCCAAAAAGTGAAAATTCTTGGATTGATTTAAAACACACTATATTGTAAAAAAAAGAGAAGTCAAGAATTTATAGGTGAAGCATGTCGTCACAAGTATTTTAAATTCTAGCAACACTGCAAATTTTCGTTCTTCAACAAACGCTGTTTTTTTATGTAAAGGAGAAAAGAAAGCAAAATATCTGTAATAGAGATGGAATGGAAAATTCCTTTTACATGTATGGTAGCAGGTCCTACAGGTTGTGGAAAATCATATTTTGTTAAAACATTTCTTGACCATTATAGTAAGTTATTTAAAAATATTGTATGGTGTTATGGTGAATGGCAGCCGTTGAATGATACTCTTTCATACTGCACGTTTAAAGAAGGTTTACCTCAAAATAATGAATTTCAAGCACACGAAGGTCCACATCTTGTCATTATTGATGATTTAATGCGTGAGTGTGACCATCGGATTGTAGATATTTTTACTAAGGGTAGCCATCATAGAAATATAAGTGTATTATTTATAACACAGAATATTTTCCATCAACAAAAAGAAATGCGGGATATTTCGTTAAATTGTCATTATATTGTTTGTTTTAAAAATCCTAGAGACCAAGCTCAAATTAATTATCTCGCACGACAATTGTATCCAGGTAATACAAAATTTATTCAAGAAGCATATCAAGATGCAACTCGAATTCCACATGGTTATTTACTTTTTGATTTAAAACAAAATACTCCTGATGAGCAGCGAGTTCGAACAAATATCTTTCCAACAGATTCTTTTAATTATGTTTATGTACCTGTAAAAAATAATTGCAATATGGTTTATATTCTAACAACTATTTGTGCTTTAATAGCCGTAAAAAATGATTAGTAAGGAAAATGCACATTTGTTAAAACTTTTAGCAAAGTCAAAACCGAAAGCACGTAAGGCAATTTTACAAAATGCAGATCCTGATTTAATTCGCTCTATTTGAGAATGTTCCTATAACGTATTACAGGGAAATGTTCCATTACATAAAACAAAGATAAATAAGCTAAAAAAATATAAAAGGGAACTGAGATATTTGGTGAGAAAAGTCCGTCATTAAAACAAAAGAAAAAACGAATAATTATACAAAAAGGTGGTTTTCTTACTGCATTGCTTGCACTTATTTTAGGAGGTATACTATCTAGTTTAATTAAATAATTATGCAAAACGCACAAAAACTTATTTTAATCTCACCAGAAAAATTACATCATTATCAAACGATATCTAGTCTTGATGATGAAATGAAAGAAATTTTAAATAATAAAAGTTTAAATGCAGAAGAAAAATGGATAAGATATAGAGAAGTCTTACAAAAATATTTAAATATAATTAAAAAACCGGCAGCAGTTACAACAACAGCAACTACTACTACTACCACTACTACGGAGGAAGAAGAAGAAGAGGATGAGGAGGAGGAGGATGAAATATTATCTACTCTCCCTGAAATTTGTAAACGTAAAGCAAGACCTTTATTACGTAAATTGAAACAAAATCCAAATATTCAATGGGACGATAATGGAAATGTGAATATTAATAATAAATTAATTCCAGGTGCAAATATAGTGGATTTGATATCCGATTTTGTTAGATGTCGTAAGAAAAATATTTCAGTTGCTGGCTGGAAACCTTTTGCTACACTATTAGCAAAAGCCAATATACCCTTAGAGTACATTGGTAATCCTCAACGAATAGATTATATTAGAAAACTAACAGAAGACGAAGAGGACGAAGAGGATGGTCCTCCACCCCGTAAACGCAAATGATGTACTTATAAGCAATAATACTAATATTCTATTGTAATCTATTGATATTTTTAAGTATATAGAAAGAAAGGAAGATGAATGAGCCATACCTTAATTATTACACACATCAAGCAGGAGGTGATTATAACGTGTATAGAGGTACAGCATATCAAGAAGGTTATGGCATTGGTAGTTTTCTAGGAGGTTTATTTCGTACTGTATTTCCTTTATTAAAACAAGGTGCAAAAACTGTTGGTAAAGAATTGATACGTACAGGAATTAATGTAGCAGGAGATGTACTAGATAATAATAGACCTATTGAAGAGTCTTTGCATGATCGATGGCAAGAAGCTAAAACAAATTTAAAAAATAAAGCTCAAAATAAATTAAATCAGGTGTTGGAAGGATCTGGAAGAAGAAAAAGAAAGAAAGTTCATTTTCGTGGTGGTGGTGTGAAACGGATAAAAAGATCCAAAGATATTTTTGATTGATTGATTGACTCTGGAGCAAAGTGATAGTTTTTATCTCACACTTCCTAGCAATTGTTCTATGAAATATTTTCCTCAAAATACTCTTGCTTGTTATACTACTAAATTATATCAACCTATTGTACTGGAGAAGGGAGTGTGGGAAACAGCTGTTGTTGAAGTACATTATACAAGTTCATTTCAGAATGTTTCCAAATATACAAATAATATTTATTACCGTCTCATGAATACAAAAAACTGGAACATAACTCAAATCTATTATCATGTTGATGATATTCTATTTCAAATTAATCATAAAAGTGATATATTAAATTTACAATTAAAAGTCAAAGCATCAGTGAAACGAATTGAGGTTAATAGAGTAATAAAAGATCAAGAGAAGCATATACAAGTACGCCTATCTCCTGAACTAGCCAGAATACTAGGTTTTGATCATATTCAACAAGAAGATATTGCAGTTGTTCATCATGCTCGTTATCCACCTGATTTACAAAAAGCGCTACCTACATTTATGTATATTTACAGTGATATTGTAGAACCACAAATGGTGGGTGACACCGTAGCTCCATTGTTACGTATTATAAATACAAATATTACAGAGCATGGTATTAATAATGTACATATTTTTGATAATCCTCATTATGCCACTGTGCAACGTAAACAATTTGATCAAATTATTATTGATTTAACCCCAATTTTATGTCGTGGGGTCTCACAGACCCCAAGGAATCATACGGCTCGATTATTTCCTTACTTTGATAGTTAAAACACAGTACGTTTCTGACATCTTCAGAAATTCAATTTTACAATATATTTTATGACTGTAACAAATTTTCTTTCGCCTAAGCCATAATTATATGACTTATTTGTAAACAACTCTGCTTTTTCTGTCGTGGGGTCTGGGTGACCCCAACTGGGAGTCAATTTGCTAATAGTTATGAAGAAATTTTAAAATATATTACTGAGACTTTCTGACAATTAACCTAATGTAAAATGATTTCAAAATAATTCGTACTTGTTTGTTGATGGCAGTGGCGGATCGAGCCGGGCCCGGGTGGCCCAGGCCTCTTCAAATTTTTGAACGTCAAAAACAATTGAAGCTACTATTTATACATATTTTTCAAATTAAAATGGTTTGCGTAAACTCATAATATACCTATCATAGACTGGAATCTGGTCCCCCCTCCCAATTTTACCTCCTAGATCCGTCACTGGTTGATGGTGCTAAGGAAGTAGAACGAATTGTCTGTTGCAAGGGGGAAAGTACTAGGAAAAGACAATTTATAAATTTGTGATTTTAACTTTTCTTTTACTGTAATAATCACAGAATGTTTCCAAATAAGGTTGATGGGAGAACGTTTGTCTTCTTTCAGCGTATTTATGTGTGTTAGTTTATCACCAAATCGACTAAGTGGCCGTACCTCAGTTAGGCAAGTTAGATATCTTCACCGGTAAATCCAAGGTATATTCATTTGTAGGTAGCACAGTCCTACCCTCTAAATTATCACTGGAAAATTGCGGAGTGACGTAACTTTGTGTGACTCGCAAATTTATCATTGACAATCTAGAAGAAGGGACTGTGTTATCTACAAATGAATATACCTTGCATCCACTGGTGAAGTTATTTGATCGAATTAGGAATACGCGCATCCACAATTTGATGCATGCAATGTAAACAGAACGTTTGGTCGTGTATAACATACCTTAGTTGATCGCAATTTCTTCCAATCTGAGAAAAAAAAATTAAGAATTTCTTCATTTGCCAGTGTGACCGCTGTTTTCGTCTCTCCTTGTAAACAATCATTGTAGTGTAGTGTGTGCCTAATTGGTTTTCCAAACAATTAGCTTTTCGGATAAAATTATGTCTGTTTATTATATTCTTGTTTATTATGTCTGAACCAAAGAGACCTCGAACTGTTATAACAGACGAAAATATTAGCTCTGTACTGTGGAGAAGAATCTGGCTCAGAACCTTGTGATGAAACTTTCATAACATTTATTGAAAAGTGGAAGGAACATTAGTATGGAAAATTATTTTACAAGTGTTGAACTTGCTCAGTTCCTGGTAACTCAGAATCTCACTCTCGTTGGAACCATGAAGAAGAACAAACGTGAAATCCCGGGTATTATGCAACCTAGTAAATCTCGAAGTCCATTGGCATCTGTCTTCGGATTCAACGGAGACCTAACGATCGTAAGTTATGCACCTAAGAGAAGCAAAGCTGTGATTTTACTCAGGACGCAGCATCATGAAACCGCTGTATCTGACACAGGTAAGAAAAAGCCAGATATAACAAGACCAATGGGACGGTGGATAAATTTAACCAAATTGTGAGAGAATTCACGACAAACGGCAAACAAGAAGGTCGCCATTAGCTGTGTTTTTCAATATGGTAGATGCTTCTGCACTGAATGCATCTATAATTTTCACAATTCAAAATAAAGATTTATGCAATAAACTCAATGCGAGGCGTAAATTTTTAACCAGCCTTGTCAAGGACATGGTAAAGCCTCATATGCAGCGAAGATGCGAGATGTCAGCACGGTTACCAAAATCAGTGACTGAAGCAATGAAACACTTTGGAATCTCCAAAACTGAAAGGACTTAAACAATTTCAGCATCATCTCCAAACAGAGGAAAGCGTAGTCATCTTTCTGATAGGAAGAAGTTCAGAAAAAGTAGACTAGTTTGTGAAAAATGCACCAACATTTTTGTGCAGAGCACCAAGCAGTTATTTGTTGGAACATGTAAATAAACGTGGGAAAAAACTTAGTTCTCTTGTAATAATGAGAAATAGGTTGAAGTGTACCAAATGTGAAATTGTATTTTGAGCATTAATAAAGATTAAATTGTAAAACAGAAGATGATTTTCTCTGTAAATAAATACTAAGCGAAATAATAAATTGTAAGGTAAGGTTAGGTCAGTGATCAATGTAAATGGTAACAGTAAATTGTTAGTCGTGAGTATCAAAATAGATACAATCTACGATATTAGGTTAGGTTAAGTTAGTTGTTATTGTAAATTGTAATAGTAAAATGTTAGTAGTCATTTTCAATATAGATACAGTCTAAGATGGTCATTATAAATTGTAATATTAAATTGTTAATGGTAATTTTCAATATAGATACAGTCTACGATATTGGGGTCTGTGAGACCCCACGACAAAAGAATACGAAAAAATTTAAGACAAAAAATAGGGGTTAAGAGATAGTACAGGTAATCCACTTCCTTTCCAATATGGCAGTGTATGTGTAAAATTACATTTTCGTAGACGTAATACGGTATTGTAAATTTTACCATGTGTGAATATTAATAGTAAGAAAAGAGAAAAATGCAGTGTGAGTGTATGAAATCAGAATTAGATTTATTTGCTGGTTTACCCACTCAAACCAGTATTATAGGTAATAAAATAGTTCCATATAAGCCTGTGGCTTCAATAGCTGATAATGCACCAATAGAATTTGTAGTCCCCGGTCATGGGGATGACTATATTGACTTATCGCACACAATGCTATATGTTAAAGGTAAAATTTCTAAATCAGATGGTTCTAATTTAACTTCTGCCGATAAGAAAATCGGCCCTGTAAATGATTTTCTCAATGCAATGTTCAGTGAAGTGCAATTATATTTAAATAATCAACTTATTTCCTACTCTTCACATACATATCCATATCGATCGTATATTGAAAAACTACTAAATTATAATGCTGAAGCTAAAACAACGCATCTTCAAACATCAATGTGGTTTAAAGATACTGCAGGGCATATGGACAGTGTGGCCGATGCTAATGTAGGATTTAAACAACGTTTTCTTCTCACTGCTTTAAATCAGTCATTTGGATTATTGGGTTATATTTATGCTGATATTTTCAATCAGGAGAAATTTTTACTGAATGGTGTACAATTGCGTATTAAACTAATTCCAGCTAAACCTGCATTTTGTCTAATGGGTGACGCACATGCTGATGGAAAAGTTGTAATTACAGATGCAACATTGCTTGTGAAAAAGGTTGATGTATCACCAGCAGTTAAAATAGCAAAAATAAAGTATTACAAAATCCTAAATTTAGAATAAAATATCCTATAACAAAAGTGCAGGTGAAGACAGAAACTCTGCCACAAGGAATTATGGATAGTACACTTCCAGATCTGTTTTCAGGCATAGTGCCTAAACGTATTATTATTGGTTTTGTTACTAATACTGCTTTCAATGGTATTTATCAAACAAATCCATTCAATTTTCAACATTTTAGTATGTCATTTTTTACATTGTATGTTGATGGAACTCCAATGCCCTTCAAACCTTTACAACCGGATTTTAATAATAATCTATATGTACAAGCATATTCTACGTTATTTACAGGTTCAGATATTTATTATTCTAATCAAGGTAATAATATTTCACTCGCTGAATATCCTAATGGTTATACTCTACTGGTGTTTGATTTAACTCCTGATTCAAGCGCAAGTGCTGCATTTCATACTAGTCCACAACGGCAAGGAAGTGTACGTTTAGAGATTCATTTTAAAGAAGCACTGCCATCTCCTGTAACAACAATTATTTATGGTGAATTCTCTTCAGAATTAGAAATTGATTTCCAGAGAAAAATATATATTAATTAAAGAAAAAAATGTTAAATACAATTGAGCTTTATGAAGCATCACAACAAAATTTGCCTAAAGATCATTTTATTGGTGTATATGCTGCTGATGAGTTACCTTCGTTTATTCATACATTTCCAGCCGCTATAATTATAAATACTGATTCTAGTGATAAGCCTGGTGAACATTGGGTTGCTGTTTATATATCTAATATGTGTGTGGGAGAGTATTTCGATAGCTATGGTATACCTCCCTATATACAACATCATATAAGGTTTTTAAAACGAAACTGTCTGTATTATACATGGAATAATAGACGTATTCAAGGTGATTTATCTCAATTTTGTGGACATTACTGTTTTCTATATCTAGCATGTCGTGCATCTGGTTATTCGATGCACGATTTTTTAAACAAATTCTCACTTACTAGTATTGATGCTAATGACATTATGCTTTATTCATTTATGAGAGTATGATGATGTTATTTTTTTAAACTCCGCCATTGCCGGTCTCAAGCCCTGGATGAGAAAGGAGGAGGGTTGGGGGTGTTGCTACCCCCGTAATAGAAAATAATATCTGCTATGTTCATGGAATGCTCTGCTGTGTGTTCGTAAAAACGAGCTCACCCCTGCTGATGCGCTAAACGAAATCAGTGCTATGTTCAAATAGGGGTGGAATACACCCCCGTAGTCTTATGTAATTTCTGCTATGTTCAAATAGGAGTTGGAAAAGTGATCATAAAAGAGAACGAGTACACCCCTAAAATGGAGGTGGTTGTGTGTTACGTAGTCTTATGCTCTGCTATGTGTTCATAGTCTCAGTGTAATTTCTGCTATGTTAAAATAAGGGTTGGAAAATTAGCCATGTTCTTTTATTAGCTGTGCTATGTATATCTGTTCTGCTGTGTGTTCGTAGGGGTTGGAAAATATGCTCATAAAAGGGAATGAATACACACCTTCTATGTTAAATAGTTGTGTGTTCGTACCCCTTTGCTATGTTCATTGTCTGCTATGTTGAAAAAATGCTCACAAAAGAGAACGAGTATACCCTTGTTATGCTATGTGTTAATAGGGGTTGGAAAATATGCTCATAAAAGGGAACGAGTTCACCCCCTAAAAAGTAGTCATAAAAGAGAACGAATACACCCCCTAAAAAGTGCTCATAAAAGGGAATAAATTCACCCCTAAAATGGAGGTCGTAACTTAAAAACTGGTCATAAAAGAGAACGAATACACCCTTGTGTGTTACGTAGTCTTATGTTCTGCTGTGTGTTCATAGTCTCAGTGTAATTTCTGCTATGTTAAAATAAGGGTTGGAAAATAAGCCATTCTCTTTTATTAGCTGCGGTATGTATATCTGTTCTGCTGTGTGTTCATAGTCTCCATGTATTCTCTGCTATGATAAAATGTTCAAATAGGGGTTGAAAACGAATACACCCTTGCTTTGTTAAATAGTTGTGTGTTCGTACCCCTTTGCTATGTTGAAAAAATGCTCATAAAAGAGAACGAGTATACCCTTGTTATGCTATGTGTTAATAGGGGTTGGAAAATATGCTCATAAAAGGGAACGAGTTCACCCCTAAAAAGTGGTCATAAAAGAGAACGAATACACCGCCTAAAAAGTGCTCATAAAAGGGAATAAATTCACCCCTAAAATGGAGGTCGTAAAAGACCGTGGGCTCACGGTGTACGGTGCTCAATTTATCAGGGGCTTGTGAGTTGGCCTAGGTTGTCCTCTTATGTTCCAGGTTGGCCCAGATCGATCCCTTTTCTGCTACTAATGTTGGAGAGATGTAAACAAAGAAATACAGTTTTAACGTGTTTTCAGTTATCCAGATGCAGCCATAGGGAAGAGTAATACAAAAGATAAATAGACAATCTATGTAATGCTAAAGATGAATGTGACTTGGGGAAGAAGTAAAGATAGAGAACGTGTGCCAATCTCATCTTGTTTCAGATTGGTTGAAAATTTAAGATGAATTAGTGATAAAGTCAGCCAAATGTTATTAATATCGTATTCCTCGCAATACATGAAATTCAAGATTTATTGACCGTACAAAAACAATCAAATTCAAGCAAATGAGGTTTACGACTTCTTAAAAGTGAGAACAGAACATTCAAATTGTTACTGGTGTTTAATTGTTTGGGCTATTCAATGTATGTTGTAATGTTGTACGTAAATATATTTTCCATTGTACACGTACTTTGAATTATGTGGAGTCAATGTCGTTTGTTAGTTTGCGGTATTCGATCACGCAAATAATAAGCTGCTTTAAAGGTAAAATCTACACCATATGAATGTTTTTAATGCACAGTACTTTGGTTTCTTTGTTTTCGAATTTTGGATAATTGGAAGTTTTTTCGTGTCCCCTTGGACTTCGAATTAAAAAGAGTCCACTGTACATCTTCGGACTACTACCAGATTAATTTAATATAAAAAAGGAATTAATAGTTGTTTACATATTATTATTAGTTTCGGTTTCAAAATATGTAACGAAATCAATAAACTGATATGTAAAGTTCAACACAAACTACAAGTAATTTAAGGAATATTGACAAATTACAATGGAATGACAATTTTAAGTATTTTTAAAGCAGCAATGCGTACATTTTGCATACTCAGTTTATATCAACGAGAATAGCAAACGAATTCTACATTTAATATTGGATTTTGAAGTTTAGTATGTGTTATCAGCCACAGTAAAATTGTAAGTGCAGAAGCATCTCTTCATAGATTATTTCAAGACAATATTTAATCCTATGTAGCAATAGAAATTATACGGACAGTAGAGATCAATTAAACAGAGCATGAAATTGAAATCGATGTCCAAATTTTTAGTTTTCTCCCAGAAACTTTCACTTAAAAGCACTTAAAAACAAGACTACCACAATGTATTTATACATAAATATACAGTGGAAATGACAAATGTTGGGAATTTACTGGTTGGCTACTTCCTAACTAACGAGTCAAATCAAACAATTAGATACGAGCATGAAATAAATGCAATTAAGAGATAGTTTTGTTTTGCAATTTATGAAGTATTTACTTACACTAACGGAACGGGAAAATACAAGCCCATCAAAAACTATTACCCTGTATGAGGAAAGAACCGGTGCAAAGAACGTAGAGACTATTGGATCACTTGGCGTTAGAGTAAGGATGCACAGACCAGAGAACCATAATTGCAAAGTAATATAGCGTAGTTTATATTCTCTATGTAATTCTGTGCTTCCATAAGATCACATAACCCTGTATACAATATAGTAGTGACATTGGCGCTAAGGAAGCGTACCTTTACTCCTATTATTACAATGATACAATGTCGACAGACGATAAAGACGTTATTTTAGATTAATGATTTTCGAAGCCATTTAGGTAGGGAAAGCGATCAGAAAAATTGAGGCATACAAACATTAGAAAGGAAACATAAGGAGACGATATAAGATATGATAATATTGATGCTGCACCTGTGGAAATTAGTTACTAAAAGCTGTATTTAATGCTAGATTCTAAGCTTCTAAAAATTTTATATTCATGTTTTGGGTCCGGATTAACAATTGAAATGAAATGAAACCTTTAAGTTTTACGTCCCTTTGTAATGCTGGCTAGGTTAAAGGAGACGGTGAGGATGAGAAATGAGTGAAATGGTGGAATCAAGAAAGTAGGAGAAAACGGGAAGACCAGGAGAAAACCAACGCTTAAGGTGTTTTTCCATCACAAAACTCATTTAACGCGAGCTGCTATAACCAACGACCCCGTGCACTAGAGATGAACGCTCTACCACTAAGCAATCGCGGATTAACATTGTCATTCCAAACGTCATGTCGTCTTTCTAAGGAAACCGAAATTCTTATCAGTTCGGAGGCTACATTCGATCTCAGTGAAATTTGATAGGTGGAAGGCGAACTGATGGAGCCTAAGTCGACGGTAATTCGTTCATGAGGCTACCTATGTCTTAAAATGCGAATATTTTGAAATACGATGCTTCTCCCATTAAACATAATGGCTTCATTAGCCACCTTAAAGAACTGAAATGAAGATATAGGAACAGTTATTTTTATAACCGAATCAGACGACGAAATCGATCGTTTCTTTTCTTATTCTCATTAGGTAAATAAGCACATATATTAGTTGCTAGTGGTATCGCCGTCAGTCTATTTATTATTCTCATTTGAGGTTTTGCAAGGAGCTGCGGCGGAATTCAGTTACTCTCGCTCCACCCAGATTTGCTGTATGTATAATTCTCGTTCTGAAACCTTTACGGCAGGTGAAGGTTGAAAGTCAATTTGATCAAGTAATTCAGATCGTCACAGACATATCTACAAGGGAGGATCAAATGAAAACCTTAAAAGTTTATTATAAATTTAAAATGTGCTATTGCTTTGAAGGTTGGCAATATTGCTTCTAACAGTATTCTCTTTCTTCAGTAGATGGCAGAAGAGTTTTGTCAAACAAGCGCTATCACAGGAACAGTTTCAAGATGACTGCCCCACTGTCCACATGCACCGCATTAGAACAGCGTTTGATGATCCGGTTTTTGAATAGTGAAGGTGTGAAACCAATTGAAATTCATCGCAGGATGGCAGCAAAGTATGGTGATTCGTGTTTGTCCCTGCAGCAAGTATACGAGTGGTGTAGGAGGTTTAAAAGTGGCTTAACATCTGTGGAGGATGCTCCTCGACCGGGACAGGCTCACCGCATAGTTGCGCTAGTGGAACAGCTTGTAAAGGACAACAGGCGTATTACTCCGAAAGAAATCGCAACAAAAATGAAGATTAGCTTTGGTTCAGCTCAACACGTTGTTCGTAATATTCTGCATTTCAATAAGGTATCAGCAAGATGGGTCCCACGTTAGTTGACTGCTGAATTGAAAGATCGTCGCGTCGACGCCTGTGAAGAACTTTTGCGTCGTGTCAACGCCGAGGGTGATGCTTTTCTGGACAGGATTGTTACAGGCGATGAGACCTGGGTTCACTATCATCAACCAGAAACCAAGAAAGCGAGCAAGAAATGGTGGCATAGCTCTTCGCCGAAACCAAAAAAACTCCGCACTCAACCATGAGCACGAAAGGTCATGCTCACTCTCTTCTGGGATTCTCATGGAATAATTTTGGAACAGTACATGGAAAAAGAAATGACAGTAACCAGTGCCTCGTATTCAAATATACTGAAAAATCAACTTCGCCCTGCAATCAGGCATAAACGGCGAGAACTTTGATCCTTAGTACTCCTACAGCATGAGAACGACCGACAGCATACTGCCCATTAGACCGTTGAGACTATCAATGACATCAAATTTGAGTGTCTCATTCATCCACCTTATTCACCAGATCTTGCCCCCAGTGACTTTTATTTGCTTGGACCACTCAAAGAAGCGATGGGCGGCAAACATTTCAATATTGATGAAGAGGTGAAAAATGCGGTGCACGAGTGGCTACAATCTCGATCAAGTGAATTCTTCCACCGAGGTATCGATGCACTTCCCAAACGGTGGAATACTTGCATTGAACATCAAGGGGACTACGTTGAAAAATAAGAGGTAAGATTTCCTTTTCATTGTTAAATTCTAACATTTATTGTACTTTTAAGGTTTTCCTTTGATCCTCCCTCGTACATCCGTAACTCATTCAGTAAGATTCCATTCGCAAGTACGATTGTGACTGTGAGGTAAATGAAATCTTTGAAGACAATACGATGCTCGTTCTTGACTACAACAGTCCAACTCAATTTGATACTGACCGTGGAAAACACTCATATGCAACTTTCGTTCGCTTGTAACGTGTGGTATATTAATGTCTCAAAATTTTGTTGCATACGTTCCCCAGAATAGCATGTACTAATATTTAATAAAAAGTAATCAATATATATTAACACCAATAACGTTAATATATAAATGCACGTCTGATTTTTTTTCTGAAGCACCTCAATGCTATACGACACTGTACCTTCATTACTGTATCCAAACACTTCGCACAACACTTATCATGTGGGTGTAAAACTTACCACATATAATCAAATCATATAATAATAAAATTATAGTTATCTTTAATTTCATTGATTTTTCCATTCGTCTCCGTTTAACAATTCTTACCACTTGTTATATTAATAAACAACATTATGACATTATTTTTTAGCATTCCCTAACACATATACTTTCTGCTTCTGGCACTACTACTAATGCCTTCTGCCGTCTATGATAATCAGATTATATCTACAGAGTGTACATCCGGATCTTTCTGATAGTGATTTTTTGAAAAAATGAGCCATGTCTCGCCATATTCTGGTACGCAACATACCTGTATTTATCACAGTTCAATGAAAGCAGGCTAGCATTCAGAGTGTAACCCCGTATGTTGGACTGGAGCCTCCTTCCTGATAGCTCCTCGATTTCACGTCAATACCACGTTTTGTCCTGAGAGCAAAAAGGCCAGTCACTAATGTTTCCACTTCCTGTTAATTGATGAAGTATTGTGATAACAGGAAGTGCGCTATTGACTGAGGCAGATAGTAACGATGAGAAAGGTCCAAGACGCGTGTGGAATCTTGTAATGCTATCAAGTTTTTTTTTCGTTTATTGAGTCGAGTTTATTTAGTTGTATCCTCTTGTAGCGCAACGCGCTTTCGTTAGCCAAGCAGAATTTTTTGGCGTAGTGCAGTGTCCTCTACTGTAACCATTCGAAATAAATATCGGTATAAATGACGTGATCATTAGAAACGAACTCAAAGTGAATTGACCCCTCGCAGTTCCATTACACATAGAGCATGAATTTATACTGTGAATGGTCCGTTTAACAACCGGCTCTGGAAATTCGACCTTGTTTAACCACTGTGTTTGCATATTCGGATTTTGGAAACTTCGTCGCTTGTGACATGCTGTTTCAAACAACTCGCATCGAGCATCTTGCATCAGTTGTCGCCACACATTTTCTCTCCTCTGAAATAAAGGATGCTTCCCCAACCAGCACGGGGTGAAAACAGTACTGACTGGAGTCAAGTTATGTAATACAATGCGGCAGGTTCTCCCTAGTTTACGAATGTGATACACTACAGTAGACTAGCACATGCAAAGTTCAATTGGCAATTGTCGTGTACTAGTGGATGGATTTTCACAATGGCCTCAGAACCTTGAGTCGATCTGACCTTGGCTGATCTTTGACATTTTTACAACCTGCACAAAATTTCTGAAACTAACAGGATGTTGTGGCTCAGTACATCTTCCTCCCTTTCACAAGACAATTTTTGTGGTTGCTGGCTCCATGTTAATCCCCAAGACAAAATTTATATAGTAACAGTTCAGGTATCAGATCATGATGAGCACCCGCTAAAACGAACTGAAAATATTGACCGAGTAGCGGCCTCCCTGTTAAATAGTCCGTTTCCTACAGTTTCCCTTCGGCCAGTTTGACCTGGTACTCACAATTGATCATTGCGTATACATATGTCTCTTATTTGGGTTGTGGAAATATTACAAGACATGTGATTCACTCTTGTATATTCCTTTAGGTCAGCCTGTTGTTAATTTCTACTGTATTTAACGTTTTATTCTCAAAGGTAGTAATTCGACTCTGTTGTACAGTGATCCTCGCCACGTCATGAGCTCTCTCTATCTGATAGTAGATCTATTTCAAAAGATTGATATAGATACTGGTCGTAGCATTCAACAAAGTAGACGGAAGCTCCCAATAACTACAAAAGGGAAGACTACATAAAACCTCGAAACTTCTTTAAGATAGAGAAGTCTGTGCAGAAACCCAACACATAATACTATTTGGTTCGTTAAACTGGATAAAGATAGTGGGATGCTGTACAACAAAAACGCAAGTTGCAGTTTAAGAAGTCTCATATATAAATCGGTAATAAGACAGGTCATGATGTAAAGAAGTGAAACCTGGAGAATCCAAATACCAGGAAGAGAAGATGGAAAGGGCAGAGATTAAAATGTTATAATGGAAGTGTACTGTATTAAAAAAAATTAATAAAGAAAAATTAAGAATGCAAGCAGAGATAGGTTGGATATGCACAACTAATAAACGAAGACTATGTGGGAAATAGGATTGAAAAACTGGAAGTACATGCAAAGGAAGAGGGGAAAACCCAAGAAGAGATGGTAGGTGTAACAAAAGCCGGCCCTGAATCGCTGAATCGGACGAAGATCACTGGTCGTCTTTCATTCAAAACAAAAAAGAAATATATATTAAAAACGCATGTAAGAGGCACATCCTAAATTAAAGGAAATAAGAAAAATAATTATTATTTAATAAACAAAACAAGTTTGTAATTAAAGGTAGTACGAACTTGTGGACTTTCGCTATTAAGAATTTCCAACAGGCAACAATGTTTTCCTCTTTCCTCCTTTCGGGTTCTCCGAAAGATGGACCACTCGCGTGTTGAATAGCCACATGTGAGGTTGGTTGCTGAATACTAGTGCAACGGAGTAAAATGTTGCTCCTCTTTCGCCGGACGAGCTTGTCTGTTCGCGATTCATTGAATGCCTCGTGTTGCCTTTTATTTCCGTGTGTTAAAAGAAGACACATTTGTGAGTATAATTCTCTCTATAATAATTAAAAAGAGAAGAAAGTAGGAGGGTGATTAATGTAATTTGTTATGCAAGCGAATAAAGGTAAGAAAGTAGAGTTAAGTCAGACATTATATTTAAAGTGAAATATTAAGCAAGTAACCGAAATTTATAAGAAATTGGGATATGAAAGTAGATGATTTGGCTAAAAGTATAATTGCCAGTTCGGTGATACGTCTATTAGGCGAAGTAAATTCTATTTCTCTATTTCGTTCTTGTATTATAATCAGCGTGGTGGCTAGTTTCATAATTAAGTTTGGTCATTTCTCTAGAATTGTATGTGTCAAATTTGGATTAAACTGTTGTAATAGTTGTAGAAGTCAGAACGAGCCACAATTCCATCCAGAGAATCAGTCCAATGTGAAGTAGTTTGGTAAGGAATCTCTATGTCCATTAGGCAAGATGAGCACTGCTCTAATTAATGTGTAATTGTGATTTTGCCAGTGTTCAGGGACTATTATTCTGAAATTTGTATGGTCGTCTCTTTAGTTTGCTTTCCAAAATTAGAGTTTGTACTACTTATTTAGTATTATTATAATTCACTTTATAGTAGTACTGACTAATTAAATATCGCCCTCTGCATTCGCAATATACATTTGGAACTAATATTGAGAGCCATCGCGTACGATTTTCTTTTTTTTAAAACAGAAAAAGGAATTAATAATATTATGGGAAAGTATGCCATGTTTGTAGTACAGAACTACAAGCACAAAATAGTCAAAATGTCTTGACTATGTCTTTCTTATCAAAATGTGGCTCTTTGATGGGTGTCACTGCTTGGTTTTTATGAGGTTTTCAAGATGTCATATTCGATTTCTTCCTGTATCATCAGTTTTGTGCCAAAACAATAGCAGTGTATAATACATAAAGTATAAAATTGAAATAATCATTTACTTTATTGTGTATTCACATAAATAACTGATACATACTAGCTTTGCTATCTTAAATAACTTACACTAAAAATACAAATCTCTGAGCAAAGCAACATTTTTTTTTAAACTAATAACTGTGTGACAGTTTCGCCACTAAGTGAATGCATTGGCTTCATCAGACATTGTAAACACAAGAGAGAGAGAGAGTTGCATCTAAATATAACAGGATCCCAGAAAATGGTTCTGAACGCTGATTGGCTGGTCACAGTAGATTCAGCCAATCATAACAAAAGTTGACAAAAATAAAACTAAACACCGCAAATCCATTTCCCTCCCTGGTCTAGTGGAAAACTAAGCTACAAATCAAGTCTTTCCATTAACTTGCCCCAGGATCCCAGAAAATGGTTCTGAACGCTGATTGGCTGGTCAAAATAAATTCAGCCAGTCATAACAAAAGTTGACAAAAATGAAACTAAACACCGCAAATCCATTTCCCTCCCTGGTCTAGTGGAAAACTAAGCTACATATCAAGTCTTTCCATTAACTTGCTCCACTGTTCGTCAGGTGTTTAGCTTCATTTTTGTAAACTTTTATGATTGGCTGAATCTGATTTAATCAGCCGATCAGCGTTCAGAACAATCTTCTGGGATCCTGTTATATTTAGATGCAACTCTATCTCGTTTTTACAGTGTCTGATGAAGCCAATATTGTCAGTTGTTTACCGAAACTGACACACATTTATTATTTTTAAAATAAAAATTGCCTTCCTCAGTGATTTTCATTTTTAATTTAAATTCACATAAAAATTTCCGCGTCCTTAAGTTTAACATTTCGTTAGTTATTCAGGAATAAAATTTGTTTTGGGGATTCTGAAACAGAAACTAGTGTGCAGAGACCAACAACCATTTATTATAAAACATAAACTCATTACATCAAGAAACTTAACAACAATAATAGTTAATACAATAATAATACTTTCTAAGACAATATAAATCAGTAATATGACATAAAAACGCAGAATTTTCCTAATTGTGAGAACTTTACATTTATATAAATAAATTGGGCGAAATACAACATGAATAGTGAAATAAACTTTGTGCTGAGAGGGATAAAATTAACACAACCATTACTAATGTTCTTCTTTCGCAAGCAAAAAAAAAATGGAAAAGAAGAACATTAGCAAAAGTATAACACTGAATTCAATTCTAACCATTATTATACACATTTGTGCTCTAATATTATATTCAATGTTTATAATAAAAATTTATGATTGAATTCCATATTTCCATTCATCATATTTCCACTTTTAAAAAACAAATAAAATGAAAAGAAAAATAAAATTAAATTTAAGAACTAATTTTTTAGTATTTATAAATTACTACAATATATATAAGGTGAACAATTTATCTTGATCACCCGCTATAACGCAGAAACCAAAAGAGAGAAAAAGCGAAACTTTGTACGAAGCCACTATAAGCAGGTTGACATCTTCGCAAATATTAAACACAAACACTTAACAGTGTTGCCAACTCAATATACAGTTATGATTTTTCCAAATGGCACTACGTCAGATTATTACATATTACGTATTTCAACATGTCAAACGAAAACTTAAAATCGAGTACTTTACAGCTACATCGTATCTCAGAAAAATACAACTTTACAGGAGAATTAAAAAAATCGTTTCAAAAAGTTGTGTTTTGTTTTTGAGATAGCTACAAAGTACTGTCGAAATATATTTATTACTGAGTGTTGCAAACTAAGGATGTTATAGTATCCCAAACATCCAAACTTGCAAAGTTGAAGTTTGCATCACTTTGCGAGAATTTGTTGTAATTACAACTACTAAAAGCTTTTGCTATAATGCTGTAAAACGGAAAGAAAGCAACAATCATTTTAAATATTTTTCATAAATACGCCACTTTGAACAATGTTGCGAACTTCATCAATGTTTATCATGTCGCCGGTACGGTTTGAGATATCGAAATGCTGTAAACGGTAAAATAATTTGTACGTTTATTGCAAATCATACATGTAACTAGACATGATACTTATCTAGGATTTTTTCGAAATAAGCCTTTTAAAAACAATCAAATTTTCAAGCCCTGGTAACTTCGTTCCTATTCATTCGAAAAAAGTCGTACCATAACCATGGTAGCCAACGCTACGGCACCCACACAGCAAGGAATATTTTCTCAACCAAAAGAAAATATTTTCCTTGGTTTCCAAAAGGTTTTCCTTCTCTGGAGATTTCCATGCTGATTTCCCTAATGTATACCGAATATTTCCGGAAAATATTTTCCCCAAAATGTTTAGAAAACATTTTAGAAATTACCGAAAGTACAGTTTGAGAATGTTAGCCGGAAAGTATATCCAGGAAAATATTCACAAAACGTATTAAAAATATTTTATTGGATATAATCGAATATGTTTTCACTGTTGAGAAGGAAAATATTTTCGAAATGATAATAAAAATGTTTTCAATATATGATATGGGAAACAATGAAAGGAAATATATTCCATATATTTGAAAAATGTTTTCTAATAGGTTATTTGAAATATTTTCTATTTTTACAAGAAAATATATTGAACATATATTTTTAAAACGTTTAGAATGTTCTAAAAATAAATTCTTTCGTAATATAAGAAATATTTTTCAGAAATGTTTTAAAAAGGTTTACTTAATTTTAACAAAGGTATTTTGGTAACCTTCTGTTATAACTTAAACGGAATATTTTCGTACAATATTTTAGTCTTATTTCCAGAATATTTTATCGAATTTTGAATATAAAACTTTAAAACAGGGAAAAGAAAACCTATTAAAAATGAATAGAAAATGTTTTCCGTTATGTTTTAGAAAATATTTTGTGTTTTTAGTTAACAACATTTTCTTATATATTATAGAAATAGTTTTCATTGTTTTCAGAATATACTCTTCCGTTACTGGAGAAAATATATTCCTTGTTACATCTGAGAAATATCCCAAATATTTACCGGAAATATTTTTTTTAAAATGTTTGGAAAACATTTTATGAAGTACAATAAGTACATTTTTTAGAACGTTAGAAGGAAAATAATCTAGGGAAAATTTTCACAAATTCTACTATTGTGTTGAATGTATTGTAATATGTTTTCAATGTTGAGAGAGAAAATGTTTTCAAAGTAATACTGAAAATGTTTTACATACATGATATAAAAAAATAGGAAATATATTCCATAGATTTTACAAATGTTGTCCAACGTGTTACTTGCAGTCTTTTCTATTGTTACGGGAAACGTATGAAATATAATTTTAAAAATGTATCGAATATTTTAAAAATAATTCGTTCGTAATATGAGAAATATTTTCCAGAAATATTTTTAAAACACCTATTAATTTTGTATGGAAATGTTTTTGTTACCTTCTCCTGTAACTTAAGCCTAGGAAGTCCAAGAATGTTTTTTGTCTCAAGTAGGTCAAAGGGGAGGCTCCTCGAGCCCATAGTATAACATACTATCATTCACATAATGCCATCTAAAAACAAATGAATATAGAATAAGCATTCAGAACTTACTCGTGGCTGATATGTTGTTTCCCAACATAAGAACACAATCCTTGTTAAACACAAACGAAAAAATCTAAATTCAAGAAATATACTTGTAGAAAATATGTCACATGGAAGTCCAAGGAGGGGGTTCGATGAGCCCACTACTTAGAAATAATTTTTAATTTACAAGTTACTAAATAATAACGCACACTAATGATGTGGATTTATCAAAGAAGTAATAATAGACAACAAATAAAATTCTCAATATTTTAATCAAGATTTACGACGGAGTTTTTCAGGAAATATACTTGTAGAAATTATGTCACATGGAAGTCCAAGCAGGGGGTTCGATGAGCCCACTACTTAGAAATAATTTTTAACTTACAAGTTACTAAATAAAAATGCACATTAATGATGTGGATTTATCAAAGAAGTAATAATACACAATAAATAAAATTCTCAATATTTTCACCAAGACAACGGCGGGGTTTTCTCAAGAAATACAAACGAGTGGGTTCGAGAAGCCCCCTCCCTTGGACTTCCTAGGGTTAAATAAAATATTTTCATACAGTATTTTAGAATTATTTTCAGAATGTTTTATCTAATGTTTAATGAAAAAAGTTAAAACAGATATTAAAAATGAATAGAAACTGTTTACTATCATGTTTATGAAATATAGTTTGTGCTTTTAGCTGATAGTATTTTATTATGTATCAAAGAAATACTTTTACATTATTCTCATAATATATGATTCAGTTAAAATAAAATACCCCCTATCCCTAATCCGGCGCCCCAGTCTCTGTGAAGCGTAAACAGCCAAGTGTTGTGCTGGGCACATTACTTATTCCGATTAAGAAAAGGCGCTGATATTAGAAATAATCCTACACATTTTGGGGGCTGAGAATCAGTAGGCATTGTGATTTGAGTGACTTGCAAGTTTTGGTAGTGTCAGAGAAATCTGAAGTTTCACGATAAATGAGTATGAGTAGGCAAAATTTTCATTATAGTAGCTAATTAAGGAACTACAAAGTAAGTAAATACGTGTTTAGTATTGCATTATAAGCTTGAATTGCGAAACTATTACGTTTGTTTCCGCCATGTGCTGAAACCCTAATCCCTGCTGTTAACGACCTTTAATAAACAGTATCTATCTTTGGTCCGCTACCTACTTTTGTTAGCAGATATGAGATGGACTAAAATTGTAGTTTTTATTTTAAGAAAGTAAAAAAAAAATCCCTTGATTATACGGTACATTTGCGTTTTATCACGCACACAGGCACAGTTTTTACTTGCTTCCCAATGAATTTGAGGAACATAAATAAATAAAACGTAAGTACCAGAAAATAGAGTCAATACAGATATTTTCATCTGTAACACATTTGTTGAGAACTATAGTTGGATGTCACGTGCAAATTCTCTAAACATGTTCCATCCTTTTATTTTGTCCGTATAACAATTCCTGATTTCAGAAAAAAATCCGTTAACGATGTCATATGAAGTTCTACACTCTTGTACTTTATGTATGTGTGACCACATGAGAAACCAAGAGACAATACTAACAGGTTTTCTTCCAGGATCAAAGTCTAAGTGTCAATGTGCTGAACTGGGACTTTAATTGCGTCCCTTGTACAAAAATAACAAGTAATCCCAATGTTTATTTATTTTAGTCCTTGGGGGGAGGGGGAGATGGAATCTAACCCTCGGAAGGATTTCTGAAAAAAAAAACCACTGGATTCTAACTGCCACTGTTTGTTATATTACACAAAATATGGTTGTGGTGATATGTAAATGATATTGCGTTTCCGTCAGGGCTTTCATTCTGCAGGAGAGGAGGGTGATGATACCTGGAGAATATTTTCTATTATCAGAGTATTGAAGGTGATTGCATTTCCTCCATTCTAACTTGGCCAAGCTAGGTACATTATATATAAGGATTAACATAACCTAAAAAGCTTTCTCCATAGCAGTTTTATACTGTACCCATGCTTCTTACTTTTCGGTCTACGGGACTCTGTATTCCGAAATTTTCGACGGCTGCCAAGTAAGAACATAAGTGTAACAAAGGCATAGCCTGAAAAGCCTTTATATGTGTGCGCATTTGAGACATGGGTCTACAGTTTAAAGTTGTATAACAACTACATAAGCTCCCAGCGGAAATCGAACCATTGTCTCCCGTGCCTAAGGCGTATATGCTAACCATACAAACGTGAACAAATCCACAAAAACACCCACCCACCCACCCACACCCACACACACACACACACACACACACACATATATATATATATATATATATATATATATATATATATATATATATATATATTGTTGAGTTGATATTGAGTTTATCGTCCCTTTTAGCAGCGAGGCGTGGACCTACTGATTAACGTAGAATCCGAACTAAATGAGCTCCCGCTGGGATTCGAACCCGGCCCAATCACTAGCACACTTGTGTCATAACAACGTCAAATGTTGGTCCTTAAATTCCAAAAGACATCAAGCGAAGAATTATGGCGTCATTTGTTACGTTAAATAATGGTAACAAATATAACGGAGATACGACATGTGGACGTCCTTTAGGCCGCGCCTCTATTACTTCCGAATTCGATTGTGAATGCGAATTTCCCAGCACATGTAAATAAATTAGAGAGGCCTCGACTAGTTCCGACCAGCAAATTGCGAAAACCGACGAAAAGATTCGAATGATCCCAACCTTGGGATTGTTCGTCCAAATACGTGCGAAGGATAGTGATGGGCAGTGGGAATATTCCCGGTGGGAAGGAATTTAAAAATGGGAATATTCCCGGTTTTTTTCCCTGGCCTATAAATTCCCGGGAAGGAATTTATTTCCATTTCTTTACTTTATCTTCCAAATTATAAGAACCTTATGACTAATTACTTTATTTTAATATATTATGATTTACTTCTAGGTTTTAAAGAATTTGGAGGTTAAAAAAATTAAAATTATTTGACGGTAATTGTTTAGAATTGGGGGACCAAAGCTAGCAAAAAGGTACGATGATTTACGGATGAGTTGATAGTGATCTTCAAGTAGTCAAGAAAGAAACATTTTTTTAGGGCAGTAGGGTATTTACAAAACGGAAAGATAAATGGAAGTGTTTTATGTGAGAAAAGAAAGTGAATTGTTGGCAACGAAGATAGAAAACAACGTGCCATGCGGGGCTCTAACCCGCCTTCTTTTGCTGACGCTCGCTCTCCAACGCTCTCTAAATTTAATGTTGGTAACGTAATTTAACGTATGAAACCATAAAACATCTGCATCGGAATAAAATATCGCAAAAAAGTAGGTGCAAAAGCTGGCCCGCAATGCTAAAGAACATCCAAAATTAGCAAAGTACTAATTTACAAATGATGAAAAGGAACCATTTTGTAAAGTAATTTAGAAATATTATGTATTATTATTATGTAGAAATAGAGATGAAGTACTATTAATAAACCCTGAACCACCATTAGTAATAGACGTCGGTCTGTCTCCTCTCTCTGACTCGAATTTCTGAAGAAGTACTCGGACTTCTTTCACATGTGAATTAACGTATGAAATTTCGACAAATAGGTAGAATGAAAGATCGTGTATGGCAACGTCACGTGCTAAAATATAAAGATAAATAAGTATCTTGAAAATTTTGTGAACATAAATATGTAAGCGCAAATGTTGATAAATTGGTGAGACATGTATCTTCTAGCATTTAAACAATCTAATTGGTTTATAACATTTATAAATTTAATTAGCCTTATGCAGAGTCGTTTTGAAGTTTGATTAGCGTCATACTAAAGGCCTGACTACTACAGGAAATATATGTTAGTCGAACTCTTTAATATGGTTCTAATCACGCGTCAAAATGACTCTGCATAAAGCTCAATGTGTTTATAATATCAGTAATAGTCAAGATGAGCAAATCCACTTCATATAAATTTAAACTGTTACTATATAATTTACTATATAATTTTTCACACATATTTAATTGAAAGAACATATTGTAAATACATATACATTTATGCGTACTCTCTAAATATAATAAGGTGTTAATAAAGTAACATAGTATCGTTCAGAATGTACATTTTAAAGAATCCTCTGCGGACAACAGAAATAATATGCTATGATATAAAAATTAATTCAACTTTGAAATCATAATATAGTAATAGAAGTCAATTTTATTTCCGGTTAAACATAAATTCCCGGATAAATTCCCATTTTGGGAATCTTCCCGAAAAATATCTTCCCGGGAATTTACCCATCACTAGCGAAGGAGAGTTGTCTGTAGAGGACAGCGTTGCCAGATCTAGCATAATGATGCTAGATCTAGCATAATTTATATGTATTTAGCATCTAGCATCTTGCTTTTAGCATCCTGCCAAAATCTAGCACAATTTCGATCAGGTTTTGGAATAATTCCGAGCTGTGAGTCTGGCAACGCTGGTAGAGGAATTGAGCGCTACGAGAGAAATAAATTTTGTTTTGCGTGAAAGCAGAAGACGTGGCAAGGTGCCGTGATAAAATAAAAAAAATAAAAATTAAGATGGAATTAGATGTTCATGCTTTAAGAGCCGCCGGAACTCAAGTGACCTTGACAAATCGAAGATATCAGCCTTCCTCACACATAAAATTTAATCGTGTATAATTCTTTGAGTCAGCTCATATACCACTAAAGTGTCGTGCTCTTTTTTCTACCTAGCTTTATCCAAATGACTTATTACTATTTGATGATGGATATTAGGTCATTGGTAATGTCATTAGTGCCGATCACATTTCTGGACTTTTCCCAGAATATCATCCACTTTTTCTGTGGTTGGGCGCTCACAGCGAGTTGCATTCTGAACATCAAAATTTCTGAAACGAAAGCGACTGAAGTATGTGTTTATTTTTTTTAACATATCTTGTTCATAAACAACATTAATTTCTTTGCAGGCCTTCGCAGCATTTACATCTTTATCGCAATAAAATCGTAAGATGTAATGCAGCTTTGCCGAAAGCACACATACTTTCACGACATATCTTACGTCTGAATGCGAGAATTTAGATACATTTTCCATATACCTGCTTCAACCGTCGGCTAACGAATGATGTTAAGCCTTACTCGCTGAGACTTATATACCATGAGATTTGGGATATTCACACCATCTTTTGTGCAAAAGGCTCACTACTTTTGAACTACCTGATAGTGAAAAAATGCCTCTGTTGCATCTTAGGACTTGTTGTAAATATTTGTTGCAGAAATCACACAGTTAATTGCGAAGACATGTTTATTAAATGTTTGGGAACAAAATTCAAAATTCTTATTGCGCTCGAGAAACTAAGAATTGGAGTAGGATAAAAATATATGTTTGCAACAAAACCGTACTGTGTACATTTTGGAAATTTACCCTTAGCAATATCTAAAATTTCCAAAAATTACAAAAAAAAGAACTTAAAGTTTATCTTTAGAACCGTATAAGAATTTGAGAAAGTTTTTAAATTGTTAGATCCTTTAACTGGTAAATCGAATGGCTCGCATTCTGCGGACCGACTTAAGGTGTGAAAACCTACGAAACAAACTCGAAAGATTTGGTTAGATTTAGCTGTAAAACATAGTTATGAAAAGTATCATGAAGTACTTTCAAGTTAGTTTAAAAATACAGATTTAGAAAGTAGTGTTGAAGCTGTTTTTTGCAATGCATTAACCACAATACCTGTATGTTTGTCTCAAAAGGTTCAGTCAAGAAGTAATAAAAAACGGATAAACAAAATTCTAGAAAAATTATTAAATGTTGATAAATATTTGAATTTTCTGTACTGTAAAAATCTATGTTCATCCGATGTATTGGAATTTGCGTTCGTAAATTTACAAAATCCTTATGTGTTATTGAATGAGCGAGCTCAAGGAATGTAAAAAAGAAGTTGTTTGATATGATGTAAGCAGGCATCTGTGACCAGCGATGCGACTTCCAGATGGCCGTTGATATTTTCTTTTCCATAGTAATGGAAAAACCAGTAAAGATATATGCCAAGTCATTGAGATGAGGTTCCCCCCATGTATTTTGGGAAATACAATACTTCTTTAAAGCTCTGAGTAAGCAATTTTGGAAAGTCCCATTCTTTATTATTTTAGGTTTTAACCTTATGTTTTATCTTCCGGCCTCATCTCGGGAGAGGAAAACGAATGATTTATTGTAGGTAGGTATCTTCAAAATTTAGTAAGGAAGGCCCTGTCGAGTAGTCAGAGAGAAGCACAACTGAATTATTGTAGTGTAAAAAATTAGCTGTGAATATTGAATGCGCCGATAAACTTTATTAAATCTCGATAAAAGTATAATACTCAATGCTATGTTGAAAATAAAGTATGTAATGTGTTTTGAAAATTTATTTACTAATAAGAAAATTTATTTCGTATTTTCATGTTACTGTATTATTGCATTATATTTGAAGTTAAATAATAAGTTGATATTAATTCGTTTCAATGATGTATTTTAAATTTTCGAATAATGAAAATAATATTTGATTGAAGGTTATTTTGAAAGTTAGCTACGGGTAAGTGCATAGGCACATAAAAATACTTAATTTGTATGTTGTATTTCATTTTCTTTAAAATGTTGAAAATTAAAAATATTTAGTGTAATATAATAAAAATATTTAGTTTATGATATAATAACACGAGTCAGACACTTCCATATACAATGAAGGAAGGGTAAAATTTTATGATTTATATAATCGTGTACGAGCTATATAAGTCATTTAATATGAATAAATATAACATGAAAATCATATATAGGTTATATAAAATAAAAATATAATATATAATAAATATGTTATTCAATTTGTGTCAAAATATTGTTATGAACAAAGATATTATCTTGTGTAAAAAGCCCATTTAAAATGAATAGCGCATAAAAATAAATAGCCCATCTACGTTTGTGTAAAGTGTTAATGAACCATAATATACCAATAATTCATATTGCAAAAAAACACAGGAATAATCATCAGAAAAATGTTTTAGGAAGAGGAATATCTCAAGATTCCAGGATTCTGATAATCTTCGAACAAGATCATCGTCCCTTCCCGCGCCATTTGTGAGCGTGTGTCCTCCCTCAACCCCATTCCATTTGTTTAAATTCCCCAGTCAGCCCCATCTGAAGTGGAATAAGGCTCTTTGCACAATACGTTAACGGGAACCTTATAATATGGTGCTGTCTTTTTCAACCTATTGCCAACGCTTTGCCGTGGTGACTTCCATCACGTGCTCAGGAGACAATGGGCTGTGAAGTTGCCGTGAATATTTGAAAAACTAATTCAGTAATACTAAACGTCATCGACGTTCGTTTCTATTGTTTTTGATATTTTAATTGCTTTATTTTAATGGAAAACACATATAAAACTCATTAGTGTGTATATTACATATAAAGGAATATTTTCCCTCAATATTTTGGTGTTGTTCTTCGTGATTAATAGGCGTATGAAGACAGACGCTTTGTCCTAAAAGCGCGAAGATTAGCATTCACGCGGCGCCATGA
The DNA here is from genome assembly GCF_964235325.1 of Thermobia domestica. Lineage (NCBI taxonomy): Eukaryota > Metazoa > Arthropoda > Insecta > Zygentoma > Lepismatidae > Thermobia > Thermobia domestica. The sequence goes on along the minus strand of NC_137471.1, from coordinate 172,829,859 downwards.
AGAAAATTAGGAAGCGTTTGGGACGATACTGAAGAAAATCCGTAAAAAGATTGATAATCCTTGACGTTGTGGCAAAATGTATTGAATAAGTAATTTTTCGAGTTAGTGTTGCTCATCGAATTAAAATTTTAGTGAGAACTAACGTATGTATCGGAAATAATACAATTTAGTTCGAAACCACAAGAACGATTATCGTGAATATCAATCGTAATGGCAGCGTATAATGAATGAGTCAACGAAAAAATCGAGTGTGAACAATATATGTGATTATACATTCTGAATGTTCATGATGTACCAATACGGTCGATTAACATAACTAATCTCTTTAGTAAATAATCCTAATATTAATGAAAGTATAGTAAAATATTCGCAGAAACACAAGCGGTGGAGTTTATCTGAATTTATTGGATTATAAGTAATTTGACAGTAAATCCTGCAAAGAGGAAGCGTGAGACAACATAATCCGCATGTAGGGATGAATTCGTAATTGCCGCATTAAGAAGACAAAGCTGCAAGATTTCCTTCTAAACAGAATTACTCCAAGTTCACCCTTTGAATGTCCTGTAATTGAAGTTTAGTGCAGTGATCTGTTCACTGAACCAACGTGTACTAAGTGGTAGTGTATCACCAAACTTAAAATAAGCCAGCAATAATATATTACAGCATTTTCAATTAATCTTACATCATTTTTATATTTTTTTTACTCAATATGGGGTAAAAGGTTTTAAAAATAAATCGAAACAAGTTTATCAATAGAAATATATTTAAAAAGGGTGCACGTTAGTAAATATAGTATGTGAATTACTTTTGATCAAATAAAATTTATCTTATCTATATGTTTTGTTTCCAGTTATCTTTTCCGAGTCTCTTGCATGAATCATTACAGGAATTGTTGGTATTATGTACAGGTATTTGTGTACACTCTATAAGTATAAAGATTGGCGTGCCAAGGATGGTGGGTACGCGCGAGCGCAACCTCAGCTTGAATTTATTTTGGTTTGTGATTTAATTAGGAGGCTTGCATGATTTTTACTTTAAGAACTACCACCTGCAGAGTGAAGTACTTATTTGTTCTAACCACTAAGACCCCTTCAAGATGTAAAATGGTAAACCGAACCTGGCCGGTCATAAGAATGGCTTGCCGAACAGAAACGGACGAGAATCGAACCCAGTCGGGTTATAACGTAATCCAGTTGGTATGCATTACTGAGCAAAATGTGTACGCAGCAGCTGTAGACACCGAACTCAAAACATGTTAGTAAGTATACAGCTAAAGGAAGTTGCTTGCAAGTTTCACGTAGTCTAAAAATATCGAGGCTTTGTAGGGTAGAATTGAGAGTATGTTAGTTGTGATTAGAAAATATAAACCATATTTGCACCAGTTTAGTCAATGACTTTTTGTCATTTCTTCGGCAACACCGTAATCCCGTTGCTAAAACCTTCTGTAGTTTCTGGTCAAAAATTGTGACACACAATTTTCAACAGATTTCTTTTTAAATCTTAAGTTACACTGCACTAGGAGTTTTCCAGATATAGAAACAAACAATAGTCTAACAGTGCCATGTCCGTGCTATACGGTAGCAAGACGGCTTTCGGCAAGGTGGTGCGTGTGTGGTTTAGGATTTCTACGCTTGCTGTATTAACACGTGCTTTCATACAATTTGCCATTTGTTGTACTTGCATGCAATATTTTAGATGATACGCAGAGCGTCATAGGATCACTGGCAGTTCATTAGTTTATTGGCTTGCTGCCAGCGTAAAACTCTTGACTCAAGCTTAAATGGAACACTGAATGCAAGGTGTCACCCATGTAACTTTGTTACTGGAAACCAGTTTGTGGTATGCTTGCAGGCTTTCCAGCCAAACCGGATGCAAGCTTACCGATTTCCAATGCAAGTTTACAGTATGCAGATTGCAAGTTGTCTTTTCTCGTATGGTCATCTATTCTGAACCGAGTTCTCTCAGTTTCTGACAGGTCAAGTATGTAAGCGCACTAATGATGTTAGCCTGGTTTACTACACTCTTGCTGTTGATAAGTTCCAGCCGTTTAATTTGAATTCCTAGGCACACTCGTATTAAGTGTCGACAATGTCCGAGTCTGTCGTTCTGCCCGACATCATCAGTTCGTGGTGCAAGATACTCTTTCAATTCCACAAAACGCACAGCTTAATCTACCGTGGTGATGTGTAAGCTTTGCCAGAGATTGTAGAACTTCTGGTCTCTTTGACTTCAATCTTTCCCGTATATTGATGTTGTAGGTTATCAGCTTCTCATCACTTGTGATAAACTGTATCAGAAATGGTTCGAATTCGTTACGTTTCAGTAAGATTTTCAGATAAAATTTAATCGTGTATAATTCTTTGAGTCAGCTCATATACCACTAAAGTGTCGTGCTCTTTTTTCTACCTAGCTTTATCCAAATGACTTATTACTATTTGATGGTGGATATTAGGTCATTGGTAATGTCATTAGTGCCGATCACATTTCTGGACTTTTCCCAGAATATCATCCACTTTTTCTGTGGTTGGGCGCTCACAGCGAGTTGCATTCTGAACATCAAAATTTCTGAAACGAAAGCGACTGAAGTATGTGTTTATTTTTTTAACGTATCTTGTTCATAAACAACATTAATTTCTTTGCAGGCCTTCGCAGCATTTACATCTTTATCGCAATAAAATCGTAAGATGTAATGCAGCTTTGCCGAAAGCACACATACTTTCACGACATATCTTACGTCTGAATGCGAGAATTTAGATACATTTTCCATATACCTGCTTCAACCGTCGGCTAACGAATGATGTTAAGCCTTACTCGCTGAGACTTATATACCATGAGATTTGGGATATTCACACCATCTTTTGTGCAAAAGGCTCACTACTTTTGAACTACCTGATAGTGAAAAAATGCCTCTGTTGCATCTTAGGACTTGAGATTCATAACAGCAAATTATTTTACGTCTTCTCTTGGCCCTTTATCAATGTATTTTCTACTACTATACCGCTCAATAAAACGTTTTTTAAAGGAGGAAATGGGAGTACCCCGAGAAAATCCACGGACACGATGTTCTCCACGACAAGGTTACTTGGTCGGGGATGGAACCAACGACCCTATGCACCAGAGGTATGTGCTCTACCGCTGTGTTTTCCTGTCTTTCATAGCCATGTTCTAATGATCAATGTAGTGGAAGAATAGTGGTAGAATATTTTATCAATGTACTGGTGGATAAAATATGTGGCTCCAGGAGTGCCTGAAGTACATTGCTTAATAAATCTCAAGTGATGTAATGCAAAGTAGATTCAATTTTCTAATACTTAATTTTTTGAAAATATGAAATTCTATGTATCATATTACTTTTGTACTCAAAATGTGTATTATATCTTTTTCATTCCTTTCAGGCAGTGGGGAATTTCGGAATGGATACCATGGACAGTATTGCATGTATCTCAATAACATGCGTGACAGCAGTTTTCCAAAAGAGTACTTTAAAAGAAATTTGGAAGAAGATTGAATGCGGTGTCCTCTACTCTGTGACTATGGGTACCGTGTAGAACACTGACGCCAATCGTTAAGTCCGAGAGAGAGAGGCTTAGTGGAGATATAAACAATTATTCACAAGAGGACAACAAATGTAGCCGTGAGATTATTTGGAATGTGAAAAGTAAATCTTCGTGTTTTAAGAAGGAGTTGTCTGTATTAGTAGAAACAGTAATTGTAAAGTTTTACATTGTACTAACTTTATAGACTGAAATTGATTTAAACTAGTCGCAGAGTAAACCAATACGCTTATTGAAAGAATATTAACGTGTAACAGATTTGCACTCTTGGCTTCATAGCAAAATATATTATTGTACATTAATTACAACTTGGTAGTGGTGATTATAATGATGAGGCCATGGAAATTGAACGTTTTATGTGAAATATGTTTGGATTGTAAAATAAAAAAGAAATAAAAAATTAGTCTATTGAAATGTATGTAAATGTTATTTTGAATCTTCGAAGTTTGACCTTTTTAAATGGCATTATTTTATTTGATTGTATTGCATTTTTAGTATTCTCATTCTATTCTTCTATCCCGTCGGCTAAGTAAGACGATGGGATATAATGTGAAATAAATGTTCAGAGGCATTACATGATATGCATATTCTATCCTGCAGTTGCTTTAGCTAGCTTTAACATGTTAGACGGCTTTATTTTATTCACACTACTCTTAGGAGAGTGAAATTCTAAATATATATCACAGGCTATTATTAACTACATACAGAACTCTCTGGAATTGTCCATATAGATATCAATATAGTTTTTTTCATATAAATATTTTGAGTTTTTGTTGTATGTCATATATGGTGCATTGAGAGTACAAAAGAATCAAGTACTTTGGTTTTTGTTCCTTTTAGATGCAATTCATGTTTGAGATATTTAATTGAAGTTCCTTTCATTGTTTATAGTTTCATATGAAGATATTGTAAATACCTTTTGAATAAAAAAGTTTTGGTTCTAACCATGTACATAAAAGTACCTACAAACAGGTTTCTCACTTTCTCAGCTTTCTGAAGACTTGATTCCGTTATGCTATGAAAGTCTCATGATATTCGTAAAAGATCACCAAAAAGCAATAAATTTCTTTGTTCACGAATTATTGTCATAATGATTTGTTTTGGTTAGCGCATGTCCATAACAAAGGTAAATGATGGCAACAGAAAGATCACTGATTATCTTCTGATATATTCTGCTCTCTTATTTTTTTGAGTATTATGCATCTATTGTGTGCAAATTTATAATATGCATGCATATACACTTAGCTATATAGCATGAAGACTTCAAGAGCGAAAATCACGCACACGACTGCAAGATGCCCAGAAGTGGTTCTTTTTTTATTATTATTATTATTATTATTATTATTATATCTAGTTCAATTTAAAGCAAAGGGAATTTGAGGAACTGAGCTCGGGTGTAATACTAGGAGTAGGCGAGATGAAAATGATAGGTTTATGTGGAAAATAACAAGAGTTTGAGAAACACACCCATACCCTATGGTAGGCGGTCTCAACAAGTAGCTTTGAGTCACAATCGCGTAGGAATGGATCGCACTGCATAAAACCGTTTTTACGATATCAGATGACACATGCTTAAAATGAAGAAGGGGTCCAGTATTTTGAAATTTCCAAGTAAAATCAGTCACGTCACAACAAAAGAGTATGCAGAATAGTTACTTCACTCAGGCGACACAGCTGAAAAGTAATAGTGAAGAACTGACACAGCAAATACGAACACTATGTACAAAGTAATCTTCACAGAAGGAACAATTGTGGACTGTCAAGGATGAAGTGCTTTTCATTCTTTTCGGAGGTGCTGTTACAGGCTTACAACCTGAAACGTGTCAAGCTAGAAAGGAACAGCAATATTAAGAGAAATTATATAGGTCACTTGTAACCATAGAAACGGTTCACTGCTTCTAATTGTAATCAAAACTAGCTTGTAGTGGACACCTTTAACAAATTAGTATTTTTCGACACCTTGCACGCGTATACACACCACAGCTAACGTGCCTCTTCTCTATGGACACACACGAGTTGGAGAATAGCACCCTATATATATATATATATATATATATATATATATATATATATATATATATATATATATATAACAGTTCTAAGATATTTGCATCAAATTTTGCCGTTTTTAATAGACGTCAGTCTGTCTCCTCTCTCTGACTCGAATTTCTGAAGAGGTACTCGAACTTACATGTGAATTCACGCATGGAATTTCGAGAAATAGGCAGGAAGAAAGGTCGTGTGTGGCAATGTTACATGCAAAATTTAAAAAAAAGGAAAGACATGCAAATATTGTGAACATACATATTTAAGCGCAAATGTTGACAAAATGGTGGGGTATCTGCGTTCTGGCAGTTACCCAAACTAAATTGTTTGTAACTAACTAACTAACTAACTAACTCTATGGCCTATGGAACCCGGAGGTTCAGTGCCGCGTTCACAAAAGCTCTCCACTGACTTCTATCCTTAGCTAATTGCATCCAGTTTCTACTTTGTATTCCTATCTCTGTGAGATCCATCTTAATATTATCCTCCCATCTGCGCCTAGGTCTTCCTAATGGTCGTTTTCCTATGGGTCTACCAGTCAAGACTTTGAAAGCGTTTCTACTTTCTTCCATTCTAGCTACATGACCTGCCCACCTAAGCCTCCTAGACTTGATGACCCTCACAATGTTGGGTAAACCGTATAAACTATGTAGTTCCTCGTTATGAAGCTTCCGCCATTCCCCATTCTCGTTTCTCTTGGGCCCGAATATTCTTCTCAGGATCCTGTTCTCAAATACTTTCAGTCTATGTTCTTCCCTCAGAGTAAGCGACCATGTTTATAACATTTAGAAATTTAATCCGCCTTATGCAAAGTCGTTTTGACAAATGATTAGCGTAATGCTAAACGCCCGACATCTGCAGGAAACATATGTAAGACGAACGCTTTAGTATGGTACTAATCACAAGCCAGAAGGACTCTGCATATGGCCCAGTTTTCTTTATCATCTCTGACGGGTATTATCATTTCTAATTCATTTTCGTACTCATTGATAATTAAATTGCATCAAAGTGTTGCAAATCACTCATCTTCTGCTCCAACTGATATTTGATTCTTAAATCTGCGCCTCAGTTTGTCTTTTAACAATTTACTTACATGAAGGAGGTTAATGCCAGCAGCCCGCCCCATTTTTTCCACACTGACCTAACACTAATTCGAGCTTACAACGACACACTGACCCGCCAGACTGATCCATCACTCAGCACCTATAACGGGGAATTTAACTGCCAGTGTTTCGAAGGATAGCTGGCGTTGTCGGCGGGGAAGGAGTTTTACACGGGAATGACTTATCATACAGTGTTCAGTACTTAGTCCTGTATATGTATACCAAGTTTTATGCCGATCATCGCGTTCTAACCGAAGCATGTCCCTTGTTAGAAAAAATCATATGACTAGTTAAATAAAATAGTCAATGAATTTTTTTATAATTTTATAATTTTTTTAAACCTACAAATTGTTTAAATCCTAGAAGTATATCATAATAAATGAAAATAAAGTAATTTGTCATACTTTTCTTATAATTTGGAAAATAAAATAAAGAAAAGGAAATAAATTCCTTCCTGGAAATTGTAATGCAAGAGAACAAAACGGGAATATTCCCGTTTTTTATTTTCCTTTCCACCGGAAATATTCCCACTGCCTATCACTACTCTTGAATGAGTTGACATTGGTAAAAGTTAACATTTTACAAATACAATAAACGAAAAAAATAACTAGTGCAATTTAATTTACGGTGGAAAACAATAATGATATCAAAACAAAAGTGCAAAGAAAACACCAACCACTTTTCGTTCATTGTTACGCATATTATTATTATTATTATTATTATTATTATTATTATTATTATTATTATTATTATTATTATTATTATTAATAATAATAATAATAATAATAATATATAAAGTCAGTGGTAGCTCTTGCCTTCAAGAAGTAAACAACAGTGGCTTTAAACACATTATAAATTTCTAATGGTCTATGTCAGGTCGGGCTTTATATTTGTGAAGAAGAAGAAGAAGAACTAATTTTTTTAATAAGCAATTATTCTGTATCATATTAAAACCTGATCGTATATTTGATTGCAAGTACCGTCTATAATTGCCGGGAGAGTATCCTTGAAATATCGAGTAGAGTGGCCGTTATGGCGAGTGCATCGTGCTTAGTGTGTCCTGTGATGACGAGAGTTGTGTGGGGTTTTCTATACATATTTACTAAACTTACACACTTTTTCTTTCCTTTACACGTTCATACATTCCCTTCTTTTTTCTTCACATTTTCCCAGTCACTTTACACTCCTCACTTTTCTCTACTTCTTGTTCTGTTGAACTTGGCCTTCAGCCCTCTTTGTCTGTTCTAAATTCTCTCCTTATTCTGACCTTTTCCTATTGTACGATACTTCTCTCCAAAAAATCACAGAAGAAACAATTAAAGAGAAAGCGCAGGAAAAGTGGTATGAAGAAGGTGTCAAGAAGAGCAGTTTGAAAGGAATATACACATATAAAAGGCGTTATGAGAAAGTAAGTTATATGAAGAATGATTTGCGAAGCATTTTACTTTTCAAAGCCAGGTCAGGGAGCCTTGAAACAGGGGTAAGATTGAAAAAAATTTAAAGAAGTGAACGAAAAATGTCAATTATGTTTTAAAGAAGATGAAACATTAGAACACTTATTGTTAAAATGTGAAGAAACCCTAAAAATCAGGGGAAAATGGAAATGGATCGATGAAATGAAAAAGGAAGGAAATTTGGTTAAATTTGCTTGGAGGCTAGGCTTTAATGTAAATGCAAGGGAACTAAGTGAGAAAGAAATAAAAAAAAACAAAGAACTTCTTGAATTTTGGTGGAAAAAGAAAATGGAAAACTCTAAATGAAAAAGGAGCAGTACTTACTTTCTCTTTTTTTATTTTTTTCCCGAACCAAACTTCCGAAGGGAAGGAAGGAAAATACCTTGAAACTGAACCTGAACCTGAAATTTGACTTTTTCCCGATTGCGACACTTCTTTTTTCACGTATTTTCGCTTTATCATACTTACTACTTTCTATCTGTTTTATGACTTTGTACACATATTGTTACTTTTTTTTTTAATCATTTTTCAACTATTCTAATCTTTACATTTTACACGTTTAATTACCATTCTAAATTGCCGATATTCTTGTTCAATACAGTGATAATGATACTATTAAAAACTTTTGTGATGCTTACTACAAACAAACAATCAATTGCCAGAGAGCAATTGTGGCCGATGAATAAGAATAAGAGGAAGAAGAAGAGTTTGGAAATATAAAGTTGCTTTTGTGAACGTACTTGTAAATGATTTCATTAACACTGGCAACGTAAAATATAAGGGGAGTATGAGAACAGTGTTAAATTCTTATTATATTTCAATTCACAATGGCTGGTAAGGCCTCTGTTAAGTTGGAATTGATGTGCAAAGAAGAAATTGCTTATGACTTACCTCATGATGATCCGCTCGAAGGGAGAGGGTGGACATACGAACTAAAGAATGACAACAAAGAGTTAATATTATCTACAACGGAAGGAGAGGTATCAGTGGACAAGGATAGTGCTATGTGCTCTTTGGATGTGAAACTAAACGTTGATAGGGTGAAACCAGAATTAGCACTAGAAGAAGATCCTGCATTTGAAACTAATATAGAAACGCTAAGAAAAATTGTGGTTCAGGAGACTTGCGCGTCGTATTCTAATGACTCCCAACAATTAACAACAAAAAGTTTAAATTCAGTTCGGCCAGAAAGGTAATGTTCAATTTTTCATTAACTAATTGGCTCAGATTGATAATACGGTTACATGCTTCGGAAATTTTGTTGGTTAAATGCAATACTTCACGACAAATATTTAGGTATGGGAGATATCATGAACGTAAGATAGTAGCCTACAATTTGGAAATGACATGAGACACATAGACAAGCTGCATACCAAATAAAAATAATAACAAGATAGATGCCATCCATACAATTCTTATGTAGTTCATATCTTGATAAAATAATTATTTCTTTATTATTGGTTACACATTTCTCACTAATTGTTTCACATATTTAAAATATGGGTGCTCGACGATATTGTTTTATTTATATAGAGACTTATGTAAAATAACAAATAATGAGAATGGTAATTATCCTAAAATTTTACAAATGTAAACCTGTAATGTATTCGAACATAAACTATGGACGTTTGTGATTTTATTTAGAATTTAGCCCAAATGGGTCTAGCCTCATTTTTCCGGTGGGCTTAGAAAGACATAAGTAAAAGACAAGATAAAGAATATTTTAACCAACAATGGATGTTCATTATTTGTAGAGGTCCATACATCAGTCCAATTCATAGCTGCACTCATTTTTTCAAGGAAGTCGACTTTTTACATTCCCAGGAATCTTTTTTAGGGTATGGACCTGCATTTCTCAATATGGGATCACTTTAAAGGCTTGGTGAACGTACATAATATATAAATTATTGTAAAAACAACGCTAACCAGCATGTGCTAGATGACCGGTAAAAATAAGATTGCTATGCAGATTAGGGCATTACGCAGAATGTGGGTAAACAAGGATAGCGCAAAATTCTGTATTTAGGATGTCTTACGTGTTGAATGTGTTCTTGTACGTTCCTAAGTATTTTATAGGTAACATGCTGAAATGCTTTCTTTGCTTGTATATTTGTGTTCCAAAGTAACACAATACATTAGGGACGTAACTTCTTAATTATATGGATCCCTTCATTCCCAAACATTTTCATAGTTCCATGTTATGATTTGCCACACTAAATTTTGATACTTCATTTCGCTTACAGTGGTTACTAGCTACCTTGACAAGGGGTTACTTTGCACATCGGGCATTACTTCGTACAAAATATGAAGAGAGTTTCACAGTCCTCCGTCAGTAAAACCATGAACTGTATACACGAAGTTTCAACTACCACCTACGATAGAACATGTAACTTTATTTTGGTCTTAATGTTGGGGGTCAGCATCAGTTCTAGTTACAGGGAGAGTTTGTTGTTGTGTTGGTATGGAAAGCAGTCACTGTAAGGACCGCCAGATTTTAAAAGAATATCCGTTAATGTTAAGTCATTTTCGTTATATTATACAACGTAACTTGCATTATACAACGTAACTAATAACCGTTTGAATACTTTAATACAAATAAATTAGTTAAACGGCGGTTAGGCTTTATGAAGCGCCATTCTGTGCGTATTTAGTTGACAACACAGGTTGTAAGCCATTCATAAAAAATACAGATAAATGAATTGGATCCTAAAACCAACGGTGCTGACAATCTCTTACAGTTGAGACCTGCAGGGTCACTGACGATTCAAATGAATCGCTTCTACCCTAAGACCTTACATGCCACCGTAGTTGCATGCCTTCGGCATTCAAGTCATGACAAATCAGGGTTAATTTCCGAACCCCAATTGGGCTGTCAACATTCAGGCCTTGAGGAGGCATTTTAAGAAAATAAATACAATGAAGAGGACGACAAGAAATACACCCTGGGAGGAGATTTAATGCTACAGCCCCACATTTCAATTCATCAATTTTTTAATCAATTTTATTACTTCAGGCCCGCTCGTACCTACAAAATTGGTAGGTTTACAAATGTAACCTTTTAAAGAGCGCTAGCTAATACTTATGTGTGACTTACTAGCAATTGCACTTATCTTTATCGAGAATAAAGTCACATCCGAGAGCATTTGTCACAATAGTGAAACACAAGATAACAGTAATATTAACTTGTTCATTAAACATTTTTGTTGTCGAGGGCCTACTCGTACGTAGCAATCTTAATATGTTCTCATAACATAAACCTTAATTTTACCATATACTGTCTAACTGACGTAGGCACTCCGTACTATCGATACATCATAGTATCCGGTGTTTATCGTAGTAAAGGGTACCGTGGAATCGTAAACGGGCTTCCCTTTTTCTTTTTCTTTAGATCGGTTTATGATTCCCGGCACAAGAATACAAGAGTTTTTTTCAAACATCAAAAAGAATAACATTTAATTTACTTTCTTTAAATCCAAATCAAAACCCTAATTATTTTCTATAAATCCAAATCAAAATCAATTATTATATCAAAATCTAAAATCCGAACATCAATTTTATTACTATTATACTTTTCTCTAATTATGCCAAACACTAAAAGTTAGAACAAAATTTTGAAATTTTAGTCAATTGCCGAATCTGCATATTAGCTGGGACCCAATCAGGCGTCGCACTGGTTTCATCACTTTAATTTTATAACGAAAGTAGGGATGTCCCTAGGGGATGAACTATATTTTAACCTTCAACTCTTCTTAACTTATAATATCGCTTTCTCTGAAGTCAATTAACTTCAGTTATCATTAGTCACATTGAATGGACATTGACTTTTCATAGTAAACTGCATATATATATCGAACGACGAACAACTCATCGAGCAACTTTATCAAATTCAAGGTTATTGTCAATTACTTTCAATATTATACTAAATTGTATTTAACTTACAGTATTTTGACGGCCACTTAATCTTACATTACAAATTTCGCATATTTTCTCATTATACAATCACAACATCAGTTGAAAAAAATCACTATCTGAAGAGCACATTTTTTTAATTATCCAAAATTTTAACTTTATGATTAATTGTAGGTATTACTAGTACTTCTCTAATTATGTTCGTAATTATCTCTAATTGCCTAACATGTCTCTAAATGCTTGATTGTATGGGGACAGTTAATGTTAATATAAGCATAAAGGAGAATGATTAAAAACTCAAGCAAAATTTGATAATAAAATTTTATGATGAAGTATGGTTCCCAAAACTGGAAAGACCTGAAAAAAAAATACAAAACTTAAACATCCTAATAAGAATTCGATACTGAAGGTCCGCATCCAAAACGGGACAGCCATACTTTTCAAAACTGGTGCGGTATTATTACAATTTCAAAGTCCGAAATCGCGTTCTAAATCAATTACCTGTTTAAAATTTTCAATGCTGTCTTTCCTCTCCTTTCCACATTCATCTTTCATCTCCAAAAGCTGTAAGGAAACCATAAAACATGACATCTAAGTAAACGTACCTGGTTGTAGAGCGATTTTGATGGTTTCTTGGACTGGTGCGTCAGTGGCGGTGGGCACACACTTTGATTCCGAAAAGTAACCTTCGAAATTCGGGGAAATAAACAATAATCCTTTTTTCATAATCTAAAAGTTTAAAAGTTCAAATTCGGTATTTCTGATTTCTCATCTCTTCCGGGGTTTAGCCCGAGTTCGGGTGAAGTTCACGCTTTTTTTGTGCCAAGATTTTAATTTTCCATCTGTGCCGGTTACGCTTGTGAGCTGTAATTTAGCACGGTTACGTGTACTTTTCCAGTTAGTTTGTTTAATTTCGGTACTTTTCTCCTTTTTTACAGCGTATTTACTAAACTTCCACGTAATAACACACCTTCCTTTACGACGTTTGGATTTACGCTGCATTGCGATACCTGTCATAAATTTCTTTTTAGGTTTGCTCTTACTATTACTATATTTTGCCATGTAGTTTACTATACAATGTTCGTACGTGTTTTCGCTTAAGCTTTTTAGTGCTCTTCGGAGTCCATATATACTTCTTCCGCATGTTTGACACGAAATAACCTCGCCTACAGCTCGACTTTAATTTGCATGTAGTTCGTCTTTGACCGAGTTTAGTGCGTTCCGAATTACGCTTACCAAGGCTCTTTCCTTTTATTCTCAACTTATTTCTTACTGCACGCCTAATGTGTGGTTGTGCGTGCTCAGAATACGCTGTACGTGGAGGTCGACGAACATTGTTTTCATCATGAGCAATCAACTTGTCTACATTTTGAGTAGCACTACACTTAAATTTTCGCTCTTTACAATTTCGGAAAAGTGAAGTACTAGTTTGAAAATTCAAACATTTCGGCAACTGAAAATTAATAAATGTTGCATCTGATGTACTGATATGATCACGTCTGCTCATTTTAATTCTACTGATTATGCTCCTAGAAATCGAGTTTACGTTAATAATGTATTACGAAAACTCAACTGGGTATCATTGGCCATCTTATTTTCTTCTTAACCTTGCTGTTACATTTCGGTTCTATAACGGAAATATACTTTCGACTACGTGTGCTTTATTGGAAGTGTTACTTTTACGCTTCTTTACGGTAAACATTTCCGACCGATATTTTATATACGAGACCTTCACTACGTAAAACACAATTCGCTTGGCGGGTCTATTGTGAATTTGAAGTCGTTTCCTTCTACAATACTCAAAGCTGATAAAGTCGGAATAGATTTGCAGCACTAAAATGCAACTTACCTTAGACATACACTGTTACAAAGACAAATTTGAATTTGTTAAGTCGCGCAAAACCATTTGCTGCGACACAAAACCGACAACACTGTAACTTCGTTATCACACAAAATCATCAATTGAACTCTCTAGTCTTCCCTGGCTTTTTCGAGAGGGCGGATACGCGCAACCTGAACGCTACCGCTTATCATGTGTGAAACATCGGTATTCCTTTCCGGCAAAACAATTACATTAGAAACAATTGTCCAGAGGTACGCGTAACGATTCTTCTTTTTAGCTATCTATACACTGCATATTTCCCTTTCCTGACTGTAATCGACTTTCTGGTTTATTTAGCACATATCTTTCCCAACTTGGTCCGCCTTGAATTCAAGAGTATTTACGGTTTCTTTTCGCCTTCCACTCTTTTAATTTGTTGGTTTGCCTACACTCAAACTGTGCCGTTCGCATGTATTCATAGAACACAGTGAGACCTCTCTTTCATTCCGCTACACTATTTTTAAACTCAGCAGCTACTGAATCAACATGATTGGCCGCGTTAACTAATTCAGAGCGTACTTCAGTTAAGGAGTTATTGGCTACTTTGATATCATTAAGTAAGCTGTCTGCTTTCGCATTCAATTCGCTCTTTCATATGCTCCCAAATCGTTTCTGTTACAGGGTTTGAAGTTCACCTACTGATTCATGTATTTTTTGTCCTAGACATCCAATATTCATTACCATTTTTGAGCAATGGTTTCTAATTGTTTCTCTAATTCCTCTGTCAACATTGCTTGAAATTGTTCTAAAACACTAGCCTCCATATTGATTTGAATTACGAGCAACTAATTCAAAGTACAAAAATATAAATGTCTGAGTTTAATACGAAAATAAGAAACATGCACTTAAAACATGAAACACTATGAATTTTGATATTACGACCATTACCAACCAATCCTTCTTTTCACAACTCAGGTTTCACTTTGCGAAGTGCTTCAATATAAAATTAACACAGATATAAACTAGAACCATATATAAAATATTTTCTATAACTATTCTATCAGTCCTTGATTCCATTTTGTACTAATACACAATACCACACTCAGCAAGGCCATGTGATAATATTTGAAAAACAGTATCACGTGACAGTTTGTACACAATAACTGTGTCTTCATCAGACTTCCACTCCTTCCGGGTGCTAGGAGTTGGTCATCACTTATATATATTGTACGGAGATCAATTTTTATTAGGTTCCGCCCCTTCTTTAAAAAGTAACACTTGTCTGGTTTTCACTTTCACTTTTTAGCTGCACACGTGTCTAATTAAAGTTTTACTTTTTTCCGCTGGATGCGTCCTGTCCTCTAATTATCCTTATTTTCCTGTTATTTTGTTTCTTTTTCTTTCTTCTTCCTTTTTATTCCTTCTTCTTTAAGCAGAATCTTCTCTCACTCCTTATTTATCGAGAATCCTGCATTCCAGTTATCACCTTGCCTCCTGCTTTCATAATCTCTCTGGCTTCCTTCTATTTTCTCACCAAAGTCCTGTTCTCTACTTTTATGACCTGTGCTCCTTCCCACCCTATCCTGTGGTTTGTTTCTTTCTGATGCTTGTATATCGCATTGTTGTCCATTTTCAATCTTACATCATCCTGGTGCTGTTTAATCCTTTTTTTGCATTTTTTTTGTTTCTCCTATGTAAATTTTGTTACACTCCTCGCATCCTACTTTATATATTACTCCCCCTTGATCTTTGTTCCCTATTGCTTTTCTCTTTTTTCTTCTGACTAGTTCAATTATTCTGCGTCTTCTTTTCCTGTACGTCCTAATTCCTGCTTTCCGAAACATTCTCTGTATGTTCTCTGTTTGTTTGCACAGTTAATGTGTTGAAACTGTCACGTGATACTGTTTTCTTTTTACATATTATCAAATAGCGTTGCTCAGTGTGTATTAGTATTAAAACATTTACTGTTATTCATAAATGCACATAAAGGTGCATAGTGTAAAACATGTATGTGTGTATACCCAATCAGCTGTTTGCTATCCACTCACATCTACATAGAATTAAAAATCAACAAGAAAAATTTTTATGAGCTACATTAATCTCTCTGTTGCCCTCAAGGTCAAAACATATTTCCTTAACTTACATGAAAAATCTACATTACTCATTTCTTGTTTTTATCTGTCACTCTGCTTTATTTTTAATTAATTGTGTTCGCCGAAGATCTGATGGAAATTGACTGTCGACACTAGGCTAATCAGATTCAAAACTCAACACGTTATCTGTATAACTAATGGTATTGTAAAAGCAGTTGTGGGAAGATTGCTATAATTTAATCCGGAAAACGGTCGCCATGTGCTTGAAATCGTTTTTTTTGGTAGTTGTTAGATTCTTGTAAATATAATCGTAACCTTCACATTGATTTTCGTCTATTTCCCAAGATTTGTCACTTGTTTATTGCATTTATCCCAGCTTTGCTACGGTAGGGGGACGTAATATTGAGATCTCAAATATTCAGTAATAGTCATAATAATAATAATAGTATAGGTAACAAATTCCGTATGAGGACACATTGTATTAAAGCCTGTAAAATACCCCGTAGCGTAAGGCATAAGTTACAAAATAGTCGGGATTGGAGAGAAGTGTCAGGAGCAACAGCACATACTTTCTCGATACGTCCCTACAACTAGCTACATGTTAAAACGGTAAGTTTCCCTACAACGACCTAAATGTTATAAAGGAAAGGTACATGTTATAACGGAAAGTTTCGATATAATTTTCGTGTAGAAAGTAGGGATTCTGAACTCACAAGAGCCGTAATTACATTTGTTTTTAAGTAATGGTTATGCTGGCTAAGCTACAGAAGATGTCGAAGGGGTTTCGGGAAAGGGGTTACGTACCATCATGAGACACCTCTACAGCTACTCAAATTTAAACGAAAGATTTCCATTAATATTTCGTGTAGAATATATTCTACTGTACGTTTTCAGGAAAAAAACTGTAAAAAAAAAGAACTGAATATAATTGAAAACTAAAGCTTGTAATAAAGTAACTTGTGAAGTTTGCAGATGTAATTAAAAAAGCTTTGCTACAAAAATAGATACACAGATCATAATTCAGTGAGCTCTGAAATACAAACTAACAAAATGATGAATAAGATTCTGTCTACAGAGCAATTGTTGCTTACACTATTTCTAGAATCGAGATAAGTTTCAGAAATGTTTACGATAGTTTTGGTCTCGTCTCGATTCTCATCTCCAAAGCATGACTATAGTGTGAGTTAACCATGTCCCGTCTCGAATGAAAATGTTTCATCCCGATCTTGTTTGGTTTGATTTAGAATCGAGATGAGAAATTCGTCTTTTCATGGGCAACATTACACAAAACTAATTTTTTTTTTTTTTTTTTTGCCTAATATCACGTTTCTGCTTGTAATGGTACGACCTGAGCGATAATAAGTTTTTAATTTTTAAATATTCTTCGAGATAAATGTTATTATTATTAGTATTACTCCTGAAAACTTGATATTTCAAGTGCTGAAACAAACGAGTATTCAAATATTTGAATGTAATGAAGCGTGTGTTATCGCCGTTCTATTTCCATCAAAATTCCTAGAGTAAGAAAAAAATGCTTGACGTGTATTCGATCGAAGATCTTCGAGATAACTGGTCAAGCTACTAGACCACTGAACCACGATCACAACGCTGTAAATGATTCGTCTTTAGTCTTGTTACTTTAAATTTCTCTGCCTCAGCTTGGAAAGTTGTATGTAATTTTTTAATTGGTTTCAAAACGCCTTTCGTGTTCCTTTTATGATGACATAAGTGAATGATCTTCCGTACAGTGTCTATTAATACGTTGAGTTGTTCTTAAACCTTTGGATCGCAAGTTGTTTTTTTCTCCACACGAAACTACAGATAAGACAGATTTAATTCTCATGCTGTGCATTTGTGTGAAGGCAGCCGACAATACCTGGTCATAGACTTATGTCCGCCACGATATAAATGATAGTTTAATTTGATATAGTGAAACAAACTACAGCAACTTATTTTGAGACAATAGTGATATGGTACTCCGTTTCATATTTCCACAATATTTAATGTAATAAAACATGTAATATAGCGTAACTTTATCATGAAATGTAGCGAATGATTACATGTTTACTTGCTACTTATTCATTATCTCCATTTACATTTCACTGTTTGTTGAATTTGTTACAGGCGCGATAACATCTTTGATTTCCACGGAGAAGGGAATATGTTTACTACATTGAATAAACCCATCTTTCATTCTTATGAGGAATCTGATACTTCGACGCAGTTTGGCAAAGGATTTCGTCGATCACGTTTGACAACAAATATGGTGACGCAGGAAAGTGAAAAGCGTCGTACGTACCATAATAGTGATAAACGCTTTAATCAACGTTCAACTATGTCAAGTGGTGAGTTTATGCATTCAGGTGAAAAATCTCACATATGTGGAGTATGTGGCAAGGAATTTAGAGTATGTTCAAGTTTGGCTACACACATGTTAATTCACACAGGAGAAAAGCCTCACACGTGCCAAGAGTGTGGTAAGGCATTTACTCAAAGTTCAAATTTGGCTAGAGACATGTTAATCCACACAGGAGAAAAATCTCAAACGTGCAATGAGTGTGGTAGGGCATTTACTCGTCGTTGACATTTGGCTAGACACATGTTAATCCACACAGGAGAAAGAACTCACACATGCCAAGAGTGTGGTAAGGCATTTATTGAACGTTCACAATTGGCTGAACACATGTTAATCCACACAGGAGAAAAACCTCACACTTGCCAAGAGTGTGGTAAGGCATTTATTCGACGTTCACAATTGGCTGAACACATGTTAATCCACACAGGAGAAAGAACTCACTCTTGTCAAGAGTGTGGTAAGGCATTTACTCGTCGTTCACAATTGGCTACACACATGTTAATCCACACAGGAGAAAAACCTCACGCTTGCCAAGAGTGTGGTAAGGCATTTATTCGACGTTCACAATTGGCTGAACACATGTTAATCCACAAAGGAGAAAGAACTCACACTTGCCAAGAGTGTGGTAAGGCATTTACTCGTCGTTCGCATTTGGCTAGACACATGTTAATCCACACAGGAGAAAAACCTTACACTTGCCAAGAGTGTTGTAGGGCATTTACTCGTCGTTCACATTTGGCTACACACATGTTAATCCACACAAGAGAAAAACCTCATGCTTGCCAAGAGTGTGGTAAGGCATTTACTCGTCGTTCACATATGGCTAGACACACATTAATCCACACAGGAGAAAGAAGTCACATGTGCCAGGAGTGTGGTAAGGCATTTACTCGTCGTTCAGATTTGGCTAGACACATGTTAATCCACACAGGAGAAAGAAGTCACATGTGCCAGGAGTGTGGTAAGGCATTTACTCAACGTTCACATTTGGCTAAACACATGTTAATACACACAGGAGAACAACCTGACGCGAGAAAAACATCACACCTTCCAAGAGTGAGGTAAGGCACTTTGTCTTTGTTCAAGTTTAGGTGCACACATGTTAGTTAACACAGAAGATACTTACACGTGCCGAGCTTGTGGTAAAGGATTTATACTACGTTCAAGTGTGGCTACATTTATTTAATTTACACAGGAAAAAATTATACATGCCAAGAGTGTGGTTAGGCATTTAATCGAGGTTCCAGTTTGGTTGCAAAAATGTTAATCCAAACACGTGCCAACAGTGTGGTGAAAAATTAATTCAACCTTCAAGTTTGGCTACACACATGTTAATTCTCAGAGGAACAGAATATCACACAATCTACGAGTGTGATGGCGAATTTAAATATCGTTTAAGTTTCGTTACACACATGCTAATCCATACAGGAAAAAAGGTCACGTATGCTAAGAGTTTGGTTAGAAGTTTAATCGAATTTCAACTCTGGCTACACATGTTAATAGCCATTAGAATATGCATTAATATGCCCTGAGTGTGGTATCTAATTTGATATACGTTGAAGTTTGGCTAGAGACATGTTAATGCACTTAAAAGTAAAACATCATACATGTAAAGAGTGTGGTAAGGCATTTAATCTACGTTCAAAATTGGCTACACATATGTGAATACACACAGTAGCAAAATCTCACCTTGCAAAAATCCTGGATTATAATTTATTCTACGTTCATACGTGCTGAACCACACAGGATCAAAACGTCACGCGTGGAAGGTGTGGAAGACGATATAGTCTACGCTCAAAACTTGAAATGCAGTTGAACACAAGTCAGTCACCAAAGAGATGCAAAGAGCTTAGCAAGGCATTTACTCAAGGTTCACATATTGCAAATTAAATCATAATCCACAAAAGACAAAAATCTCACACGTGCGGAGAGTTTATATGAGATGTCGCATTCTGTTGGAGGAATAGAGATGGTATAACCTAAGCTGTTATTTTTACTCGTGCTATGAAAATTGTACTATTCCAAATTGAGTGCTTGAGTAGAATGGTCGACAAACGGATGTCATTTGTGTCTGACGTTATCCCATGTTTATTGTAGATCCCTATCTAAGCTCAAGTTATAGTCACCAAAATGAGCAACTTTGTCACCTTCTGACAACATCTGGAAATGATTCGTGGCATCTTTCAAGTAAACTTTGAGCACTGTTCCTATATGGTCTGCAGAAACACCCGACGAAGATTGTTTTTGGACACACCTCTGCTCAAATAGTTTCACACTCACATACGAGATCATTCTGTGGTCTGCTGCCCCATTAATTTTAATACTACAAACAATCCGCCTTTATGGTCTTGCGGTCTTATTTCTCCACTGTTCCTTATCGATATTTTCAGACATGTTTTGCTCAATATTAAACAGATATATTTACGGCAGAGTCTGTAAAATTCTTTGTAACACTTTGTACATTTTTGTAGTATAGTTTAAAGGTGGTTTTCTGTTCACTGCACTTTTGAGCAGCATTCTACTGTACATCTGACTGTAGCAGAATATAAAACATCTGATTTGGCACACTTCTCTAGCGTGGGATCACGTTGTCCAAGTCACTCTCACTCTTTTCTTGCCACCTGAGTTGAACATTGTAAATTATTTTAATCGAGTGTTCTCTACCAATAAATGATAACGATATTTCACTGCATCTCCAACTGTCAAACGCAGACTCTAGCCGTTGCCTTACTACTGGGTTCACAATGGAAATGATAAAGCATAGAGATAGCTCAAATATTTTTCGCGAAGCAGTAGCTCGAACTTTAACTTTTCTGCCGTTTGATGCCGTCTTTTTGTATTTTATGCATACACGATCCTAAGTATATACAAAGATTTCTTACTGCCAAACTTAACATACAGATTTACAGTGTGGATAGCTTCATTATTCAAAATCTATAAAAAAAACTGTTGACCTTCTAACCAAAAGTTCTCCACATACCTTTCATTGTCCGATTACCTAGTCCCACTCTGGAGCTATACCAATGCATAACTTGTCCATATTACAGTAATATATCGAAAAAGTAAATCTCTCGTATATCAACAAACGCTTCCAAACTCAGCACCCTTTATTCATGCAATATATACTACCTCACTTTAGACCCCACACCAAATCGCTATCAGCATACTCCTTTTCCCTAATATTTACGCTCTGCCAGTACATTTTACCCTCGTGAGATTCATTGTTTCTAACCGTATAGTGGTAAGGTGAAAAAAAAATTTATGAATGGTAACATTTTGCCTCATTGACCCAGGAACATTTTTGTCTGATAAGATGTGAACTAGGATTTAAATTTGTATTATATTTACATTATTAAATACAAACACCAGACAGTGGATGCGCTTTAAGCGAAACTGTACATTTTTATTGAGGCAATACCTTTCTTGTTAAAATTAAGTTCGATAATTATGTGACTATTTTATTGCTTAAATACCGGTACTGAAAATAAAATATTTATTAACTAGAAAGAAGTAAACCAGGATTTCTCCTAATAGCGGTATATTCACGTTTCAATTCTGCAGCAGTCTCCACACATCATTTTTGCGTGACTTAGGCAAAACCACTTACAGCACTTTTGGCAAGATATCTGGCCTTACTGTGTTTATACATGTAACATCGTCCTCGCTTTCCTACATGAGGAGCTACAGAAGCATCTTCTAGAGTCAATCCGAAAAACTTGCTGTGTTCGCTGGATGTATAACATTACTATTAGTCGGTTCTACATTTTAGAAGTGATAAAATCACGTTATTTCCCATCGTGTAGTACTTCTTTCTTCGTCATATTCAGTAGGTATCTGGTCTACTATGTACACCCCACCTTTAGTATCGTTGTAAAATGTGACGATATCTGGCTTTCTGTTATCTCTGGTACTCTCATCTAATTTGACGTCATTGGGCATACTTGAGATCAGCACTAAACACAGATTTTTCTTAGATGCATACGAACCAATGGTGCAGTTCTAATGAAAACCAAATACACTACTGTATTCTTTCCTCCGTTTGGCATTCACAAACGCGGGGGCAACTCTCTTGCTTTTACGAATTGTCCCTATAATAGTTAACTTACTGTCTCATTCCATTTATTTAACCAAATTGCAGCTTGTAAACCGATTATTGTAAAAAGTTTCTTTGCAAGATGAACCATGAATCTGTTGACACAATCTCTTCACTACTTCTTCAGGTTTGTTATCTATCTGGAACGGGCCTTCTCGTTGTGTTCTCACATACACTTCTATATTTGTTGTGTAGCATAATGTTTCACCAACAAGAATAAAAATTTTAATTCCACAGTTTGGAGGTCTTTTAGGCATATAAATACGAAATCCACATCTTCCCCGGAAACCGACAAGTGTCTCACCCAAAGTTGCTAACATACCAAATAAGAAAACTGATGTTGCAGTTGTTTACAAATAATTCAAAAAAAAGTCACGAATTGGGGCTAATCTGGGGCTGAAGGTTATATCTGATTATGTTATTCATTAGCATCTTGCACTTTTTCATCCATCATATCCTGCACAGTAATCACTTTCTGCTCAGTTTGGCTTATCAGTTTCCCATCATCACATAGAGATGACCCTACGCAAAAGACACATTCATTTTTCTGATTAACAATACACATGTTTTAACTTGTGCTTCGCACCTCTCCTCATTCTCCGTCCTCGTTACCCCTTTACTCATTTTTTATTTCCTCTAATTGTATTGTATTTATATTGAATCAATCTGTCTATATTAAGTTGTGTTATATATGTTTACTTTCATTATAATGCTAAGGATCAAAGTTCCATACGCCCATTTTTCTTTTTCTTTTTGATTTTTTGTTAGTTTTTATACCGTATAATTGTAAAATTTCGATAGAGCACAGATCTCCACTTACACTTTGTAAATTAATTCTTTTCCATCACTCACGTTACAGAGGGCGTAACCTTCTCATAGGTTGCTAGCCACTTTGGTTTGCCGGTAAAACGTAGTGCATTCACACACTTTCTCAGCTGGCGCGCATGTAGTGAGGCGTAGCTGCCAAGTCTAGACTCTATTTATTGCACTCATGTGGGCGCACAGTGATGCTAATTCATTAACAGGCGACAGGTTGCAAGAAATTGAGAGTTTTCACGAGCGTACTGGCTGGAGTACACAAGTAGTATAATTTTTGATCATCATTATGATCATTTTCACTCTTATCCTGTTCTCATCTCATAGTTTTGGATACTGTTTCAGTTCGGTTATTAGACCGCATATGATAATTGACGATGGAAAGTCTTTCATACATCCTTTGAAGATAAAATTGCCGGGGTGGCTCAGTTGTAAAGCGTTCACCTCTGATGCATGGGGTCTCGGGTCCAAACCCTGCTCCCGCCAAGTTAACTTTGTGGTGGACAAACACCGTGTGCTTGGGTTTCCTCGGAGTTCTCCAGTTTCCTCCCACTTTCTTCATTACACAATTTCATTCATGCTCAGCATACACTGAACCAAGTTCCCAGAGTTCCCGTTCTCCGATCAGTGGCAACCACCAAGCATCATCAACGAGTTCACCACCATTTAAGAAGCATACAAATGCACATAGCATCTTGAGCTCCGACTCTGACTTCAACCAGCTTATCCTCCTCTGCAGCCTGTCTACAGTTGGCTAGAGCAAAACTACAATCCAATGTACTTTAGTTCGAAGGTTTTACTTCTCTAACTTCTCCAGTATCGGCAACGCAAAGATATTTCGCAAATGGTAGAAACAAAACAATGAATTCATCATTAAATCACAGTCGGCTAACTTCGCAAAATAATTCGTGACAATCCAGTTTCGAAATGTTCAGGAAAACTGAAACTTTAACTTCTCTCACCAACATCCGACACCAGCAACCTCAGCCACATACCATGTCAATAGTATTACGAGGGGTCCCTCTATCTATAACACTTGATATATAGGCTGAACTTCCTGAAGTGGGATACACCTTTAATAATGCATCCGTATTCGGAACAATCAGGGACCAACGTACATAGTTCGAATTCTGAGAACATCACAGGATACTATCAACGACCTTTTGCATAAACAAATCTTAATTTTCAAGAAGAGACGCCGATTTGAACAATCCTGCTCATTACGACCAATTCCTCTCCCAGGCAGTGTTGACACAGTCCTAGCTCTGGAACGGGCTGAAAAATAGTAGCAAATTGGAACAAAAAGGGCTGAATTAATTACTTTATACCAGTGTGATACATGGCTCTATAACACGAAACTAAATGAGGTAAAGTTCTAGAAGACCCCCCTTTTCCAAGAGTACAAATCAATAAACCTCTTTTTAAAAATTAATTTTCAAAGGCATCCAAGGAGCTCCTTCGTGGCTAAGCGGTAAGCGTACGCGCCTTTTACGTGGGAGACCTGGGTTCGATTCCCGGCGGGAGCTCATATGGTTCGAATTCCACGTTAATCAGTAGGTCCATGTCTCATATAGCCTCGCTGCTGAACGGGACGTTAAACTCAAAGTCAACTCAAAGACATCCAAAACGTAGGGCCCCGAAAAACCGTGGAAGTAAATGAAACTTTTCTCACATGTAGGAAATATAACAGAGGCCGCAAATTAAAAGGGAAAACGCAGTGTCGGATCTACCTAGGTAGAAGGTAAAAACGGGGGCCAGGCAGAACTCAGGCTATGATAAGTAGTTATATGATGAGTTTACTATAAACTTTCAAAAATATATATGTAATAGATTAAATTATTTTTGTCACCTAAAAAAGTGGAGGCTAGGCCCCCGGCATCAGGCTAGATCCGCCACTGGTAAAACGGTTATCTTCGGTATGTATTGTAAGAAGATCAAACCCGCCTTTATTTCAAAGTGAAATAAACCAAAGCGGCATTCTGGTCATATATGAAAAATATATATATATAAAACGAGGAACAAATTTATCATCTCCGAGTTCGTGTGTAAACAGTACGTTAATATAAAATAATAAAGTATATTTATCCACCGTATTCTCGCTTATGTTAAGACCGAAGGAGGATAATAGACTGTAAGGAGAATATAAGGTAAGTAAACTGACATAATGTAAAACCGGTTCAGGGTCCTAGAACCTTCCCTGAAAGACATCACAACACATTATTAATCATTTTAAGTCACAATGGTATGAGT
The DNA here is from genome assembly GCF_964235325.1 of Thermobia domestica. NCBI lineage: Eukaryota > Metazoa > Arthropoda > Insecta > Zygentoma > Lepismatidae > Thermobia > Thermobia domestica. The sequence continues at coordinate 172,804,363 of NC_137471.1, read as the reverse complement.
AACGTGAGCTGTAGGAAAAGTCTTACTGACACTTTTGAAAATGTGACAAGTACTTGTTAAATGGTGCTGAATTGAGTAGAATTGTACCAACTTTTTCACAAAAAGGGCTGAAAATGCCAGCGTGGTACCAACAGGCCGATGAATGAAAACGGGTTGAATTTGATACAATTGTACCAAGTGTGGCAACACTGCTCTCAGGTAAACGCTGTCAAGAAAACAAAGTACATCCTACTAACAGATACAACCTATGAACCTGTTATCCTACAAAGAGGTGCACACTTTTCCTTTTCCTATGAAAACTGTCCGAATCTGCAACAAGTCCCAATCTGCAAAACTTGGTATCAATTCCCGCCTCCGAGATAGAGCTACAATTGCAAGTCTCGGCTTGCTCCAGAAGAATTCAGGCCGAAACTTGTAGTACCACTATTGACTCATTATGTTCAAAATCGAAAAGGTGAGACGTGCGTGCACTTTCATGTATCTCCACCCGAAAAAATTATTGAACTTCATAGTGATCATGTATCTAGTTATTTGACTATGACTTTTATTTCTATTTCTCAACATTCTCTTGTACTTACCTCATAAACTCATATTTTAACAACTATTACACGAGGAACAAGTTGACACATTACTTATCAGTAAAACGCATCTCACTCCCAAACTTAATTGCAAATTTACCGGCTATCAACTCATTCCACACGATATGAAGCTTCCGGCTCGATGCGCCACTAGCGGCGTTACAATACTATTTTATTCTTACACATGTAATATTTTCCATAAGTAGAAGCTTTGCTTTATATATACTTAAACACAAACAAAATATTTGCTGAGCAAAACAGTATATTCACATAAAAATATTACATACATATTACAGTTTCGCCAACTAACATTTTGGCTTCATCAGACACTATGAGATACATGAGAAACGTGCAGTCTTATATACACACAAGAGCTGAGATATCTTGCTTCTGATTGGCTCCTGGCAGCAGCCAATCCACTTCAAGTATTCTAATTCGTATTTACCTATACCGAGGCTTCCTATCTGTTGTAAATTACACACACACATCAAAAGGACGATCTTAGCACAAATAATCTAAACTAACAATTAATTGGCATAAATAATTAAATAATATTATAAATATATATAAATACACATAAATAAATAAATATATAAATAAACAGATAAACATACAATTACTCATACGCTTAAAAAGGCGACACACAGAGTATATACTAGTGGTAGGCACAGAAACCGGTTTTTCGGTTTCCGGTTCCCAAAGAAAACCTAAACCGGTTTTTAAAATTTTCAAAAAACCGGTTTCGGTTTCCCAAAAAAAACGGTATCGGTTTTCTTCATTTCCGGCTTGGTTTTCTCCAAAACCGGTTCTTGTATTCTTCAAAAACCGGTACGGTTTTTCTACTGAAACCGATTTCGGTTTTCTTCAAAGTCGGTTCAGTTTTTCTTCAAAACCTGTATCAGTTTTTTCAAAAATGGTTCCATTTCTGACCAGAATATTTTTCGTTGTTCTCCGGAGCCCATTTCCTTTCCACAGACAATTTTATGTGTTTTCCAGAACAGTTTTGAGTTTTAGTTTTTACTAAAACCATTGCGATGTTTACCGAATCCAGTATTGGTTCCTTGAGAATCTATATATGTCTTAGATCTTCAAATCGGCTTAGTTTTCAATCAAAATTGGCTTCCGTTTTCATCAAGAACTACCTTTGAGCTTCTACCTTAATCCAGTTTGAACTTTCATCAAAACCCAGTTGGGATTTTTGTTATAACGGTACTTTATTATTAATATTATTATTATTAATATTATTATTATTATTATTATTATTATTATTATTATTATTATTATTATTATATGTTACGCTTAACAACATTTTTTTTCTTCGATTCAATATTCACTCTTCTGTAAATCTCTAGTTGTTTCAAATACAATTACCTTCCTTATTATCAATAGATTTTCAGAACCTGGATTTATTTTAATTAGACTAGCTTAACCTGCACTCTCTACACAGCGCATCATTCACATATGAGCATGGATCTCCTTGTCATTCCTCACAACATCTGTACATGTCCCCTTATAGACACAAATAAAAGACGTCTTGATAAAAATCGGCAAGGGGTACCACAAAGGAGAGATTTTTTCAATATCTCGCACCGTTTGCAAGATTGAGCCTACTTCTGGTTGGAATTTCTAATTCATATATGATCAGTGCTTTCTTTCTTCTTGCATGCAGTATGTAATAAGCAAATATATTACCTACACAATTTATTACAATGCCACTGATATATGGTGTTCACTAGCAAAACATTCTAAATATTAAAGATTCTCCATCACTCGAGAAATAGTTTTCTTCGATTTTCATTATCAATTGGTCATTAAATGAAATGAAATCAAATCTTTAAATTTTACGTCCCACGCTTATGCCGGTTAGGCTAAAGGAGACGGTGATAATGAGAGATGAGTGAAATTGTGGAATGAAGAAAGTGGGAGGAAACGGGAGAACCCCGAGAAAACCCACGAGCACGTTGTTTGTCCACCACAAAGTCCACACGGCGCGAGCTGGGATCGAACCAAGGACCTCAAGCACCGGAGGTGAACGCTCTACCACTGAGCCACCGCGCCTCCTGGTCATGAAACAAACGCCTGAGAAATATACAACCACTGTATACAAACATGTTGTGTTGGAGTGTATAATTTATAGAATGTGTTATTTTTTAAAATGTCAACACTTCCAGTGTACCCTAAAAAATGTATTAAAGAAATAATGGCCATGCTTTTTAAATATTCAATTGGAACTGGGCCAATCTACACAAAATTTGGAATCGACCAGCAAGACTGGCACGATTCTAGCACTTGTGGTTTTCGAGATCTCATTGTCAAAAGGATTGGAGACAAACATATAAACTTTTCTTTGCACACAAACATATAAACCTAGCATTTTAATATATAGATATTTCTAGTCTCAAGTGATCAATTTAATGGGGAGAATACTGAAATGAAACACTATGCCCTGTATGATAGAGTTGCGTAATATTATGTAGTAGATAGAAGAAATGGTAATACTAGTACAAAGATTGCTTGATTAATGTCTTCACGAATAAAGACAGACGGAGGCATTCCTTTGGAGGCTCATCAACCGCCTTTTCAAAAATTACTGTGTATTGTTTCTTTGAAACAGCTCTTTCTTAGTACCGTCGTTGAATTAATCTACTATAGCGAATTTTTTGGCTTGTTTGAGAGCTGGATACCAAAAGTCCGGATAACTATTTACCAGTAAGAAATTGAAATGTATGTAGGCCTATTGGTGTTCATTTCCTGCACTCAGAGTACAAAATTATTGTGTAAATCAATCTTTTCAAGCGCTTTGAGCCCTCATTCACTAGCGGTTTTCGAGCTTGACACAACGTAATATTTGCGTTTAGTTTGCCGTAATGAAAATAAGCATTAATAAATAGCTTTTTCAGTTTTGTATTGTGCTGATGTACGCACATTTTGCTTTGCATGAACACAAATCGCTACCACGCAGTGGTCTCATGCAGTGACACACATCACAAATGGAGTGTTATGTCGAAGCTTCAGATTCTTAAGGATGATCCTATTTCGTTCCTGTACATTTAATGGAGAAATTTTGTCTTCTTTACAGGTCAAGTTGCTATGATCAAAAATACAAGAATTTTAAACCATCTAAAATGTTCTAATTTGGGAGTCATAAAAAGGGGTAAAAGTGGATCTGAAAAGGTAGGAGGACGGTAGGTAGCAGCATGACGTCACGCTTGTTCCCCCTTCCTATATTTCTCCATTGCATTTTTTTTAGGAACTGGGCGATGCCTACATATTTTTTCGAAGTCGGGACGGAGTCCCCCCGCGTTTAGAATCTATACCCTAAGTTGCCGTTTATATATATATATATATATATATATATATATATATATATATATATATATATATATATATATATCAACGCACGAAATATTGATTTAGCCTCTCATCGTCAAACAGTTTTGAACAATGGAATAACAAGGCTCCCTCTGCGCGGTATGTTCTTCCTCATATAGGTATTATTTTCTCCCTTAGTGTGATTCTAGGAAAGTGAAGTGCATTTGATTTTAAAAATAAGAAAATTAAAAAAATTAAATAAGTAAAATAAAAATATTAGGTTCATTGTAGTTCTAAACTGGCTATGATATGCTATACCACCAGTTACAGTATCAGATTTAATTTCTTGGGGACACAATCGAAGGCTGGATCCATTTTACTTGAGGGGGGTTATACTGAAAAGGTTAATTTCACATTATTTGCGCAATATTAATATATACTACCAGTCTGGGGTGCAGGTATAGCCTACGGGTAGCGCCCGCCTCCTTGGCCCCCTTTGGCAATGTTACTTGTACCAGATTTGATTAACAACTCCAGGTACGGAAAGTTCTATTAATATTTTATTTTGTTTAAAAGATGTTAGCTTAAAACTAAAATATTGTTGTATTAAAAGATGTTTCGATGTGCACAATAGCTAACATTGTTAAAATATACTGGTAATCAAATGTACGAAAATGTCATTTTCTGTAATATATAAAACAAAATGCTAAAGAACGTTTTTGATAACGTATAACGTCCTCAAATGTACTTTATTCTAATTTGAACGTTTTGGAACCTAAAAGTCTTAAGCCTATAATGTGTCGAGCTTTTGATAGTAAACATTTGCAGGTGCATATAGTGCAACGATTGTCAAGGTCAACTGTGCAAACGCACTGAGCAAGCATTTAATATTCATTTCAGTGACCTGCAAGATAAGGGTGAAAGCAGCAATTAAGGTGAAGCAAATCACAATATGTCACGAAGTGAAGTGTGGAAATACTTTGAACGTGCCAAGACTAGAGAAGAAGCTTAATGCTTCTTGTGTAAAAAAGTACTTAGATGCAAAGGAGGATCGACAAGTGCTTTATTATCGCACTTGAGGACTAAACACATGTCTTGTATTAACAAAGTGATTGCACGGAACACTCAATCAGAAGATGATGACGATCCTGGAATCTCTGGTTCTACAAAACACATCACGTTAAGGTAGGAAGATTTAAACACTTTTCTATCTTATGTAATTTGATTCAAGGGATAGATACCGTCGTATGTTTTATCATGTAATATTTCATTTAATATTTAACTTTCGTTATTTTGGACATCCGCTTGGTCTAGTGGCTAACAAGCTTGCCTACGGCACGCGTGGATTCGGTTCCCGGTGGGATACAGTTGAACGGAAAAAGTGGTTCAGATTTCATTATAATCAGTAAGTCCAAGTCTCCTTTAGTCATCATGGCATAACCGTGGGGCGGTAAATTGAAACAAACCAAAACTTTCGTTATTTTATTTTACCTTAAAAGTGGCTTTAAGGGATAGTGTTATGTACAGTAAGGGCAATGTTTAAATTCGTAATATTTCCTTTTTCGAATTCTAACGAGGTTCTTGTAACTTGGACCACGTTCTAAGACTTTTGTTAGTAGAAACATCGTCTTTAGTTTTAGTTAGTTTAATCGTATGTCATTATACTCAACGTTTAATAAAATATCCCAGGATTTCTTCAATTTCTTTGGGGTGACTCTTGCCCTCGCCCTGTACCACATCGAGTTGTGTATTAATGGAAACTACGGCTAAAAATAATAAACATTCTTTTTCCCCCAACTTCGATCCGACATTTCGTTCTCAAGTTATTTATTTATTTTTTTATTTTATTAATTTTTTTTTACATCTTCCGACAGATTTTTCGCTGGTCATAGTACCGAAAGGAAGTATTTGTACACCCAGGTTGGTCTATACTTTTTGTCTTATCTTGGTGTCAGCAATCTGCTCCCAAACGCTGTCAGTGTTGTTTTGAAACACTGTATATTTCTATCCTGTATATTTCTATCCTTTTTCTGATTAGCTTCTGTCTGCTAAGCACCTTCCAGTTTTCCCAAAACAAACCAAAAGTGAACTACATCCACTTCATCGTCCCCCTCCCCTATGCTTTCTTGTTGTATAGTACTTATTAAATATTTATATTGTAGTTGACAGAAATTGAAAATATTGATTAAAATATCTGGTTAAAATGCTAGTAGAGGAACTCTCTCTTTAGTGCAGAAATTCCCTCCTTGTGTCTTACCGCCATTTTAGGCGAGAAGGGATTAGGCAAGATGTGAATTCCCATCTCACCTAAAATAGCTGACATTCTTCTCTTGGAGATATCAGTGACTGATAAATCGTTAGGCGAGATGGAATGGAATCTCCTTTTTTATGGAAGATATTTTTCCTTCTCTGATAACTTACCACAAGGATGCTGGTGACCAGAACGGCATCCAGTTTCCCACCACCCTAATTTCAAGACAGCGGAAGTCCGAACAAATCTCCTGAGGCAAATTTGTCAAAACAACTGTTGCATGCATACCCAATTAGTGGCTTGATGAGTCAAATAGTAATACACTAAAACAAGTTTCAATGCTTATATTCATAATTTCTTTGCTTTTGTCTTTAAAATAAGTTTATATTTAATTTGTTCATAGAATTACATTGTGATTTTGCTTAAACATAATATTGTGTCATTTTCTTTTTCAACAGTACCTTTGTGGAAGCTTCCTATTCGGATAGTTCTGAAGATTCTCCTGGAGAATCAGGCTGTGTTGAGGCCACAAATATGTCAGAAGATACTACTGTGAAAGTTTCCTGTGAAACTGTCACCAATGACGAAACGCGTGATGATGTAATTAGAGTTCCTCAAACACAATAAAAAGCGAACGAATGAACGAAGATCAATAGTAAATTATCTTAAAAATAGCCGGCCGTGCACACCAGAACATGAAGAACAGATTGCGTAAAGGATTGCAAACACGATAGTAACAGATCTACTCCCAGGAAAGGGTTTCGGGAGTTAATGTCCTTTCTTGAACCAAATTATAGCGTACCGTCTAGGCGGACACTATGGAGACGCTTGGAGCTTTTTTATTCTGAACTGAAAGAGCAAGTACAACAGAGGCTACAAAAAGCAGAAGTAGTTATTTTACGACAGATATATGGACGACTCGAGCAACAGATTCTTACATTACAGTGACATGTCATGCTCTGTATACGAACTTCTGTACAGAAGATTTTGTTCTCAAGACAATTGAACTAGAAGAACGACATACAGCTGCAAATGTAGCTAATGCTATTAAACTGTGTATGGAGGAATGGTGCATCAAAGACAAAGTAGTTGCATTAGTTCACAACAATGCATCGAATATGATTAATGCTGGACGTTTGTTGCCGGTTTACAATGTATCATGTTTGGCACATACATTGCAGCGATCCATACTGACCAGTTTAGAGAAAAGCGAGGTAACAAATATAATTTCAATCTGTAGCAAAGTGGTAGGGCACTTCAAACATAGCACCACTGCTTCAGTCGCGCTTGAAAAGAAACAAGAAATTCTGAAGTTACCAAAGCATCGCCTTATTCAATATACAAAGACTCGCTGGAACAGTGTATATTGGATGATCGAACGGTTGCTGGAACAAAGAGAAGCAATAAATGCAGTGTTCTCTGATAGAAATGTCACTAAACCTATGGATGCAAGGAATTTACAATGAACTGAAGACAAATGGCAAATCATGGAAGATATTGTTCGAGTACTGAAGCCACTGCAAATGGCTACAACAGTTATGTGTGATCAAAAGTGTTCCATTTCTTTTGCTTTACCATTAGGCTATGGTCTTATTTCTAACCACCTGAAGGAATGTCCTTCAGATTCTGAAATTGTTAAGAACTTGAAATCTTCAATATCAGTTGACTTAGGAAAGCGTCTTCTGCTCGATGCATTATCCGATTCTGAATCATCAGATTTTTTGTCAAATAGTGTTCTGAAATGTTACCTCTTAGCAACATTCTTGGACCCAAAGTACAAATCATTACCATTTCTGAATTTTAAAATACAAACAAAGATCCATAGATTGGTTCATGATGTGCTCGTAGAATCTGAAGGATCAGAAAATGATTTATCACAGCAATCGTCCGGTGGGTCATCAGCATTAGACTATTTGCTTGGAATATTTCCATCGTGTTCAAAAAGTCCTAATGTAACAGATGAGCTTACTCTTTATAAATCAGATCAGTGTCTTTCGCAAAGTGGCAACAGCCTTGAATGGTGGAAACTTAACGAACATCGGCTTCAAAAATTAGCATGTCTTGCTAAAAGAAATTCATGGTGATCTAGACTTCTCCCTGAAAATGCAGATATATTAATATTTTTGAACAAAAATCTAAAAACTGTCGTTTGCAAACCGCAATAGGTTGGCACAAGTTTTACTGGTGAATTAAATTTTAAATAAAAAACGCTTAAAATGCAATATGCAAACATGATTTCACAATCAAACTCAACTCGTAAAATTTATGTTTAGTGAAAGTGATAGTTTTTCTTAAGCTATATCAATCAATACCATTTTAAGTTTCCTTTCGGCACATTTTTTTATGTTTCTTTTCTTGTTTTGAATTGATAGAATTCACTAGTGTTTATCTAATGAAAGTCGTTGTACTTATTGTTTATTTTATGTAGGTTTAGTTACTGGCGTAAGTAAAGTATTCAATTTTAGGTGAATGAATATAATTATTGATATCTTTGTTTAGTTTTTGATAACATTCTATTATTTTCCAATTGAATGTTACCGAACATTTTTGAACTTGCTTCATTAAAAGAAAACTACAACTGTCCGTTAACTTATAACTTTCGCAAAATATGGAAATTTGAAGCATGTAGTTTGATTGATGCTACTTAAGCAGTGTCGCAGATCGAGAAATTTCGTCGATTTCTGCATTGAATTTTAAGTTGACATGGGAAAAGTATGTATAAAATACAGAATGAATACGGTAAATTTCATAAAGTACAAATTAAACCCGTAATAAATAATAATATCCATTCATAACGTTTTCTTATTTCAATTAACTGTTTCTATCGCTTTCAATCTCAATGAATCAATGCATATACATACAGTTTGTATTTGTTTTTGTTTGACTAGTATTGGCGGATGGCAAATGCTTCACCTGCAGATAAGTTTAGGGAGCTTATATATCAAACTTTGGTTTAAGCTCAGGGTGAGAACTGCAGCATCTTTTTTTTTCGCTGCGTAAGTAAACGGAAGTGTAGTCCTTGGTTCTATTGATGTATGTGATGCATGTGAAATATTTGCATAGGGCTTTATTATTTCGCCGCATATACGGTATGTTAGTGGATAATGAAGTAAGATAAGAGTAATATTAGTAATGTTACATTGTTATTGAAACTTGTAACAGAGGAGAGGCGCTTTTGCTATTTTTGATCTAATGTCGTTAAGAAGAATAAAGGTATGACATATCCATGAATCTGTGAGATGTCTTTCAGTTTTCTCTTTTGGTGAATTTTGGCAAGTTTATGTTATTTATACATTATTTCAAATAATGACATTCCCAGGCTTGTAATCATAAATTTGCATGCAAACAAAAACATTTGTATATGTAAAGAAGCAGTTCTTGTTTTCATTATCAGTGCATTTTTAGAACAAAACCTCAGTTGTCTAAAAGTGACTTTCAGAGCTTCATATTGTATCTTCGTGAGTGACTGTAAAATTTATTAAGAAATCTGGTTGCTGGACACTACTTGTGTATAATTATCAATTTCTTGTAGTGTATTTTTTTCTGTGTTAAGTATTTTTGAAAATAAAATAACTAATTACATAGCACAGCATTAATATTTAGAAAGAAACTTTTTCATAAAATGAAATACCAACTTCATTTCTTTGTAATGAAGAAACTTGATTTATTTCGAGTTCTAGAAACTTGATGTATTTGGAGTTCACAAATTTTGTCAATGTCAACGAGTGAGAGGTTCTTTTATCTTGCTTTGATTCTAGATGTAGAAAGTTTGAATTGAAGTATATATCTATTACGTATGTATCTTCCTAATAAACTTCTAAAGTGTACCAACAGTATATATAAATATTTAAAAACAAAATAATACAACTCTTGTATCTTTCAACACAAAACTCCACAATTTGCAGACAAATAAAACCGGTTTTGAAGCTTCTAAATAGTTTTGTAATTTATTTCGTACTTTCTTTCTACTTGTTTAAGAGCATGTAGGTTAAGAGATAATATGAGCAGCAAATTTAAACGCATAAAGAAGTATGAAGGTACTAGCAAATGGCTCCACGACACCACGTATGGAGGATATCTTAGCGAACCATTCTGACTTTTTTTAATCCATTCTACGTAGCTAAAATCAAAGAACGCTGAAATACGTATTTGTTTGTTGTAAATGAGAGGTTCAAATTACATGTGTGTAACCTCAAAAGTTTACCTCACATTTAGCGATACTCACCGTATTTTTTATAATTTTATTTATTTGTTTTTTGGTGAGGTTTAACTGGATTGTTGACGGAGCTTGCACAATACAATATTTTATGTTTTTGTTTGCAAATAAACCTACATCTGTTTTATTTTCTGGTTATAATCACCATAATTTGCATCGCTGGTTTCTTGAGCAATGAAGAATTTGTATTTTCCATTGAACCGATGTTCTACGTAGTAGGACTTTGCTAGTAGTAGCTTGTAATTCCCATCTAAGCGCTTCACATCGTTTGGACTTAACAGTACAAATTCTCAAGACTGCGCTTCGTTCAGTTTGACGAGCTGTCGTGATTGTCTAGTCAAGTTTTCGGCTTTTACTAGAACATCTAAACGATTGGGTTTATTTATCTTTACAAGCAATTCAAAAGGGGGGGAATAGAGTTCGATCCCAAGACCTTTGGCATGCAGTACAACTGCGTTTACCACTCGATCATCTGTCTTGTGTGATAAGCAGCCTCTTATTAGGCTTTTATATTTAAAATATCAACTTGGTCCAAATTTGATTATCCGTAGTTCGCTAATGGTATATTTCCACAAGGCGAGTATAGGCTCCTTCTTAAGGTCTTAGTAAATACTATGGAAAAATATAATAAAAACTCAAACATCGTGTTTTTTTAAAGAAAAAAAAAACAAGTAAATTTTTGCATATTTGCGTACTTTTCCCGTAGAAGATAATGTTTATTCCAAATTCAATTTTCGCGCCTCTATGTGCCCATTACCCATAGTAATATATACAGAATTCGCGACGACAAGAGATTTTGATCTGAATAATAACACGTATTCCCTGCTTTTAATCGACATTTAATTTATTCGTGAGTATGGTTTTCGTCTGTTAATATTGATCCCAGATATTTGAAAGTATTCACTTTATCAAAAGTATTATTCCATATTTTTACGCATCCTTAAGTTGCAGTATTACGATCCTGACGAACTTCCATGTATTTAGTTTTCTCTGCATTTACTTCTAATCCTATGACCCTGTAAGCGTTTAATAAGACCTCTCCATTTCCTTCTACTGTTTTTATCATCCCCAATTAAATTTACATCATCATACGCCATAACCTGGTGAATCCCATTTAACTCTAGGCCCTGGTTGCTATCTTGCAAAGTTGAATAATAATGGCGACAACGCATCTCCTTGTTTCAGGCCATTCTCGACGTGAAAGCTCGTGGATATAAATTTTCCTACCCGGACTTTACTTTGTTATTCATTTAAACATACCTTAATTAATCTAATTAGTTTCTTCGGTATTTCAAATTATGTAAGAATGTCGTACAATGCTTCTCTTCTAACCGGGTCGTAAGTCTTTCTAAAATCAATATAGAAATGATGTACCGGAATATATACAGTGAGCTTATGTCCGGTTAACTTTTGTCCGCTTTTGCATTAATATAGGTGAACTTATGCTCGGTGAGGTTATGTCCGCGACCCGCCACTACATGCAAGAAGAGCATAAGGATGGAAAACTTGCTAACTTAGTTTCAAATATCCATATGTTAATTATAAAAGATCACTTTGGAAGAACTGGGAAATAACGAAACAACCCCTCCCCCCTCAAATCAGCCTTCCAGATAGTGGTGTGCAACGAACAAGCGCAAATGTGTCGCCTGGGGCAGAATTCAAGAAATAGGGGTCTCCTTAGGAGAAAGCGAACTTTTCTGTATGTACAGCTTCCGACTTGCCAGACGAACAACAAACACAGTCCCAAAACTCTAGTATTAGTGATCATCTCATAGGTGACTTTCCCTCCTCTCCCTCCATTTATTCAGTGAGTGAAATCTCCTCGTAGTGTTGATAGAACAACAGCGGAAGGCAAGAATTCATCCCTCTCCCAGCACTCAACCATGCATCAGTCTTCGGCAACAAATTTCCCAGGAAAATCGATGTACTTGCCAAAATGAAACATCCCATTCCAGTAGAAATGTTGATGACAAACAATGCAAGCAATGCAAAGAATTTGCGGAAACAAGTAAAGGGAGTGGTCATGGTATTGAGGTATATATATATATATATATATATATATATATATATATATATATATATATATATATATATAGGGAGAGAGAGAGAGAGATAGAGAGAGAGAGAGAAGTCTATTTACATCAGCAGTGAATTTTGTTTGGAGAGAGGCTTAAGGAACGGGTAAAAATATTTGTGTTGTAAGTGTAATGCGAAAAAATAATCACAATTTTTTTTCGGGAGGGGGTTGAATCCGATAACCACTCCTAAATACGCTACTGTACATGAGTCAACTGTTCCCATATTATCTAGCAGCAACGAAACAAATTTTGAGTAAAAGCAATTTTAATAGCTATCAATATTCGAGACGATACCGATTTTCCGAGACTGACCTAAGTCTCGTCTCGATTTATAGAGGTTTATCTCGGTCTCTGTCTCGTCTCGGTATATAAAAGTCTTGGTCTCGGTAACATCACTACTTTATTTGCCATAGCATCTGCAAAGCGAATATAATTAAATTTCCTGCCTACTAGCTACTAGAAAATGTCATCTTTGGTGAAATACTTTTTTGGTGTTTCTTCTAAATATACAGGGTGTTTCAAAACAACATCGATAACATTTGGGAGGTGATTCCTGACACAAAGATGAGACGAAAAGTATAGATCAACCTGGGTGCACAGATGCTTCCTTTCGGAGTTATAGGCTACCGAAAACATGAAAAAATGAACTTTAAAGGTCCATAGGTCCTAAACTATGGGACGTACGGTTGTCGGGTCAAGACTTTACTTAGGCACTAATATGTGCCCTATGCAAAAATGCATGTTTCAAAATCCTAAGGTACTCAACCAATAATTTTTATAGAGAGAGTTTGGCTAGAGGCATATAAGTTCAAGTACTCACCAATTACCTCTATAAAAATTGTTGCGGAAATGCCCCAGGATTCTGAAACATGGATATTTGGATAGGCCACATATTAGTTCCTAAGTGAAGTCTTGACACGACTACAGGACGGCCCATAGTTTAGGAGCTATGGGCCTTTAAAGTTCATGTTTTCGGCAGCCTATAACTCCGAAAGGAAGCATTTGTGCACCCAGGTTGGTCTACTATTCGTCTCATCTTGATGTCAGGAGTCATCTCCCAAACGTTGTCGGTGTTGGTTTGAAAACCCTGTAGAAGTTGGTGAAAAGCAATATCTCTGTCAAACTTCCTTCCAACTGTACTTGCCTTCGTCATTTCAACTCTTAGTGTAAAGCATTCTTATATTTTTTTTTCTAGATAAATGATTTACTTGGCGGAAGCCAACTCAAACCAACATATACTGCATTTTATCTTTCTCTTTACCCGATAACTTGAAGTAACATATTCATGTAGTATGTACTGTCTAATAAATTAAATTCTCTCTCTCTCTCTCTCTCTCTCTATATATATATATATATATATATATATATATATATATATATATATATATTAATTGTATATTTATTTTAGGTAGTGCAATTAATATTCCTGATCAGTGAACTGAAGGCTTAAGCTAGCATACATAACGTCTATCTGTAGCCGCGGGTTGGATTCTACTCGTAGTAATACTGATTTCAAACCTCATGCCATTTTGAGGCATGGTTTTTTAACATAACTTGAAGAACACAGAAAAGGCTTAAAAACCAATACCTTAAAAAAACTGCTTTTGTTGTAAACGGATCCGGTTTACGGAGAACAACGAAACTCCACTCTGGAGAGAAACGAAACTGGGTTTGAAGAAACTTGAGACCAGTTTCGCTTAAATCCGAACCGTTTTTTTAGAAATCCGAACCGCTTTTGGGGAAAAAACCGTACCGATGTTTGGAAAAAACCGAAACAGATTCCTAAAAAACGAACCGGTTTTGTAGAAAACCGAAGCCGGTTTCGGTGAAAAGCCGTAATGTCGGTTTTTCGGATTTCGGTTTTTTAGAAACCGGTTTCCGGTTTTTATTAAAACCGGTTTTGCCTATCTCTATAATATACTCGTATACTATACAACCACATATATATCTATATATAAATATATATACTATAACATATATACATATACACACACACGTATATAGAAATAACTAATATGGACTAATAAATACATAAACACGTGTAAGACAATCAATATATATACCACAATATAATAGATATGTGTATTCATATCTTATACTTTAAGCTTTTTCAAAAACCTATTCCACTGTTGGTCGATGATCAGTCCTGAGTTCCAGTTCATAGCTTTATTACCCTCAATTTCTATAAACTGTGCCTCCTTCCATTTCCTAACTATGCCTCTTTCTTCCTGGCCTAAAATTTTTACTTCATTTTAATTAACTGAATGTCTCGTGTCCCTTACGTGTTTGTAGACCGCATTTTTGTACCTTTCTAGCCTAACGTCATCCTTATGTTGTCTTATACGCTCTCTTAGTCTCTTTCCAGCTTCCCCAATATAACACATATCACACTCACCGCACTGAATTTTAAAAATCAAGCCTTTTTTCTCCATCATTACCCCTTGTTCTTCTTCTGTCTTCTTCCTTCTTTTTTCCCTTATTACATCCAGAAGCCTCTTGCTCCCTTTTCTATAAGTTGAGATGCCCCCATCTTCTTAAGCATTCTTTTAATGATTTCTGTTTCTTCTCCCAAACTTTCTATCCCCCACCACATTTTTCTTCTTTCTTCTATTCCTCCTTCACTTTGCTCTCCTTCTCGGCTTATTTCTTTTTCTTAGTTTATCTTCTCCCATCTCCTTCTGTATTTTAGCCTCTTTCTATCGTATCCATTACTCTCCACCTGCTTATGGAATGACTGTATACTCTGTTCCGCCTTGTCTCTTTCACTGGTTATTTTCTTAATTCTATTCTAAATGTTAATGATGAAATTCCTGTTGGTCGAGTAATCTACATCAGTTCGGGCGTGGCAATAGTTTCCCGACGCGCAACTGTTTTGATACCATTCTGTGTATATCACTCCCCGTTCCCTCCTTATTCTCATATGCAGGAAAACTATAGCCTCTTCCTTTTCTACCTCTAGCTCCAGTTGTATGCCTTTCTCTATATCCTCAATTTCTTACAAACTTTTCCAATTGCCTTACAGTTCCTTTCCGAATCCCCAAGCAATCGTCCATATATCTAGCAAAAAATACTAATCTGTCACTTCCTTTCATCCTTTCTTTCTTCTCCCAGTCGTTCATAGTAATTTCTGCTAGCACTGGACTCAACCTGGAACCTATGCTTAGTCCTTCCTTGATTTTCAATAAATTATCACCTATAACACAATAACTGTTATTCCATATAATCTTCAGGGCCTCCTTCAGTCCTTCTCCACTCCAACCATTGATCTTTCTATCCTTCATCAATTCAGTGATGACTTTAACAACGTTGTTTCTTCTTAGACTTGGAAACATAGCCTTCACATCGACACTGAAAATGATTGTTTTAGCTTTGCTCTGTCCTACTTCCTCCAACCTTCTTCTAAATTCAACCGAGTTTTTCACACTGCTACTGTCCTGTTGCTTCCTTAACATTTCCACAACCTTCTTTAACTCCTCCTTCAATGATTCAAATATATTTCCTCGGCAATCTAATACTGGTCTCAGTTTTACCTCCTCCTTATGTACTTTTGAAAAACCTTTCATTACCGGTATCCTACCTTCTTTATTAAGACCTCTTTCAAAACCTGCTTTTGTTAGTGATACTAAAACTTTTTCTTTAATTTCCTCACACATAGATCTTTCACCTATCACCTCGTAAGTATCATCACAGATATCATTCAATGTTTCTTTGTATCATTGTTTTTCCATCACCCCATTGGCACCACCTTTGTCCACTTGTTGCACACATATGTCTTTTCGCTTCTTTATATCCTTCAACACACTGTACTCGTGTTTTGAAAGGTTCCCCTTTGGCTTCTTTATGTTCCTTTCCACAATCACCTTAGCCTTTCTCCTTATCTCATCCCTTATCTCCTTGTCCTGAACTTGAACTATGGCTTGCTCTACCGAGTATATAACCTCTTCTGCGTCCAATCTTTGTTCTTTCACTTTAAACTTATAGCCTAAACTTAACACTTTCTTCTCATCATCCGGCAACGTCACATCACCTATTACTACCACATTTTTTTCAATGTCCTCCTCCTGATTTGACTTCCACCCTAACCGCCTTCCCTTTTCCATTAATATTTTCTTCACTTTCATATTAAATTCCTCTTCCCACACTTCAAGCCTCTTCATAACTATATCCCCAGTAAATATCAACAAACTATCACTAATGTCACTTTTTAACTGGTATACACATGGTATAGCATTGACTCTCCATCTAATATTCCAGAGCATCTAATCACAACTATTTATTACAAATTTTTATGTGTCACAGTGACATTCATGTATGTTCTACCAGGTCGTCCTATTCCCCTCCCATTCCAATATATTTCTAATAATTTCCGACATTACCTGATCTCTTCCAATATTAACATCCATAGCCGCTCAGACCAAGAGAAATTGCTTTTAACAATTCTATCACTGCCTCCACTACAGGCTTGATTCACCCATTACCAAAACCAATCCGTTCCTGATCTAATACTACTCCTGACATAGTGATCACATGATCTCCCGCCCACAGATTTTTCATCTACATTCTAGATCCTCTGGAATGTAGATCGCTACTAAACTTACTAATCTCATACAATGTCAGCGACATATCCTCCTTTTACTGAAAATGAATTTAACCCTTCGAATACCAAGACTGGATCAATTTGGCCCAGATGATGTTTTATAAAGAAATACTACAATATCAAAGAGAGGTAGTGGGCTAATGTTTTAGGTATTCCTCCATTAACCATTCCGCAAGCTACGTGATTCTTTACTCCTCAAAAGTATGTAATCTGTCACATGCTTGCTTTCAAAGCGCACTGCACCAGCAAACCGCTCTGCAAGGACTGTCAGGTGTAATCAAAATACAATGTGTGACAGAATTTATTCCTAACAAAGACAGCGTATTTCTATGTATAAATTTCTAATGTTACCGTACTATAATTCAAGTATTGTTTGAAAGAATCACGAGCCACCACTGACAGTGTATACTGCGCATAAAATGTACTGTAATATAAAGAACGATCAGGTACATTGCCCTTTCCATTGTACGTTAGAAATTTTAACTCCCTGAATGAAACTTCATATATATTTTTTACAAGAGGCAGGAATGGGTCAAAATAACTCACTTTACCTAACATTGTAAGCTTGGTATTCTAAGAGTTAATCCACTCTAATCTTTACCACCAATCATTCAACTCGCAACTGAGCAGTTCATCTCTCAAACCGCATATATATCACCTCATCATCCTAAAATTCCTCCGCGATACTTTCGTCTAGTTAAACACTCACGTCAAATCTATACAGAATATGTTTGCACTGGCAACCACGAAGCTCTTTAGCATCATAGGGCCCTCCACCGAACAGTGTTTAATTATCTTAACGTATACGACAATGGATTAAAATTTGATACACAATTTCTGCCATATCATACCCTTCGCAATATTAGATGCGTTTCAACGCATTAGCTGGCAAATTTATTCAAACCTTTTATCCTCTCTTACATCACGATCAGGAATTGCACAAAGACCAAGAAGAAGCTAAAACCTTTGCTTCCTAATTATAGGAGATTTTCATACCTCTATCATTCACTTAGCATTTTAATTATCATCCTGTAGACCATTTCAACTTCAATTCACCACATATTCATCTTCAACCCAATATATCTACTCACAAAGCACTCACTACCTTCATATCTACCACGCAAATGACTAATGTCATCTATCATAAATGTTATAATGACCCTGAAATCAATAACATCTATCGACATGTAAGACAAAGTCCACCAATACTGCTCAATCTTAGAAATCATCCAAATTTCTCTTGTTTTTTTAAAATCAAGAATACCGTCCAATACAGCTCAACAGAATCTTCACCAAAATTTTAGGAAAAAAAATATCGTCAAATGACTTTATGTTCATCTTTCTCATTACCATCTTTACCACACCATCAAGCAGGCTCCCGCCCACAAATTAGCATCAACGATCAGCTTCTGCATCTCCTCAACTGCATCCATAAGCAGTATAATACCACCAAGTCATCCTGTCTGGTACTCTTTAATTTAGAGAAGGCATTTTTTGACGTGTAGCGTTAGGATTTGCTTTCAAAACTGCTACATTTTTGCCTTCTAATCGCATATATCCGTTTTGTTTACAATTTCTTGTTTGGCCACCGAACTTACGAATACATTAATCAACAGTCATATCAAACAATATTTATGCACTCAGGCATATCTAAGGCTCTTTACTTTCACCCTCTTTATATCTACTTTATGTTGTTGACATGCCTCTTCCCCCACAAACTATTGTTATATCCATACGCTGATGATACAGCTTTTCTTGCAGTTTGCCGTATTATTCACTAAGTAAACAAAGCCTTACAACAAATAATACACACGTTTGTTCTGTGGTGCAATAAACGTCAACTGAAATCCAATGCTGCTAAAACCGAAACTATAGTAATTCTGGCTCCTAAGAAGCGCTCCAGATTTCACAGTAATTCACACTTACTTCCATCGCTGTTAACGACAATCGTCTTACAATCTCCAAAACTGTTAATACTTAAGACACACCATAGATAGATACCTCAGATGGAAGACTATGTCCAGGACATCAACAAAAAGGCATATACCCTAATAGCATGTTGGTTTGCAGCAAGTCTTTCATTATATTTGATTTTAACTTGCTAGACTTTCCGTGCACTGTACACCTGCTGCAGGCTTTTTGAAAGAGTTACCCGCAAATGTCGTAATTTGATTTTCACTTGCTAGATTTTACTAGCCTCGGAGGTTTGATGGAACTTTGTAGCAAATGTATCAGTTCTAGTTTCTACCAAGAGGTGGCACAAAATCTAATCTTAGAAATCTGCCCGACAGGTCGCCATTTGTACAGGTGCTAAGTGAAGGTAGAAGTGAATAATTAAGATAATTACGTAAGTATCCAGATGTAGAGATAATTTATATTTTAAACGTGTAATGTTTGACTAAGTTGTTGAGAAAAATATACTGATTGTATTTTAGTATAGCTACAGTGAATGATGGGTTTGTAAATGGCATACAAAATTAATCAGTTTGTACAGCAGAATATGTCTTTATATGCGTAAAAACACACACGCATATCTTAATTATCTGATATGAGCCGTAATTCCTACTGTCTATTTTCAGTTGTTACTATGAACTGGACAGTCAGGACAAAAAAAAAAAAAAAAAAAAAAATTCAAAATAACTTATCACTGGTCCATCTCTATCATTCGATGTTACTATATATTGGTTAATAAAACCAATGTAAAAATATGTTTTGTAACATTGGCCGCAATGTGAATTGTGTTCGAACTGATGTTTAAATACTGTGCTACTGCAATTTCGTGCTACTGCAGTCAAGATTTGCTGTGAAGTTTACTTGCATAATACCCTTGTGTACATTGATAGTTAATTGAATACTTATGTAATTGTAGCTTTTTGATCCTGATTTCCACTCCATTAAAATTTAGAACGGGGGATAGATACCGATGGTAATTGCAAATAATGGCTCAACTTTAATTATTCTCCTCCACTATCAAACCTAGAAAAAAAAATCGAAATACATAATTCACAGAGTGTGTGCTACTGCAAGTGAAGATTTGATGTGAAGTTTACTTGTGTACGGGAGGGTTCTAGATTACTGGTCCCCCATGTAGATTAGTAGCTGGGTAGGTTTTTTTCTGTACTAAAGTTTATACATTTAACTTATACAGTAGGCTATTGCCGAGCGAGCGTCAGCGAGTGAAGGCGGGTTAGAGTCCCGCAGGGCACGTTGTTTTCTGTCTTTATTACTGCTCAATGGGAAGGGGGACCAGTAATCTAGAACCTTGCCCTTGTGTACATTGATAGTTAATTGAATACTTATGTAAATGTAGCTTTTTGATCCTGATTTCCACTCCATTAAAATCGAGAACGGGGAAAGATACCGATGATAATTGCAAATAATCGCTTAATTTTAATTATTCCCCTCCACTATCAAAAAATCGAAATACTTAATTCACAGAGTACTATTACCTTTTAGATGTATCCCTGATCTATCAAACCTACGAAAAACTTCAATAGCCTACTCAATTCACACAGTATTGCCGAGCGAACGAAGGTGGGTTAGTAGCCCCGCAACGCTCCTTGTGTTCTTGAAATTCATTACCGTGGTAGTAGTAGTAGTAGTAGTAAGAACTCGAAATTACCATTCCTTATCTCATTTCTTCTACAAATTTCGCAGATGTCTTGTCAAAATGAAGGGGAGTAGCTAAAGTTAATCCAAAATAATGGAGAAGTCTAGGAACGCCCCTCCAGTTTCACTGTGCAAAAAGCTGCGGCATTACTCGAGCAGACGGCTCTACCAAATTTTCACACATTTATTGCGTTTTCCGGTTTCTTCTTGCAGGGCATGCACTAAATGAGAAGCTAATGCATAAACCATGAACTAATTTGTGCTAGGTGGCCACTAAAAGCACGAATGCTACCTATCCGAGTCAGGGCAGGAACGCAGCAGGGGTACCGAGGGGTGCGTCCGTAGGGAGCAGGCGCGTCAGCGACGGGGGCATACGCATAAACAAGGATAGTGGAAAAATACATAAGACATCCGCAATAATTTTCATCTTCAAAAACAAATAATTGTAATAACTCTTACTTTCAAAGTGGCTTCGCTGGTTTCCCGGGTACAAATGGCCCGCTGCGAGGAGAAATTCGTTTGTTTTGCATTTTTACTTCTTTTCCACACGTCACATAGTTGATTTTACGTTTTAACACACCATGACGCTGCAAAAACTTTATAATATGACACTCTTTATCACCCAAACGACATAAGTGTATTAACCGCCTGCCCGGAACGCCGACATATATTGCCACAAAAGTGCCGAAGCCACCATTCCCCATCCTGCTTGCTCTGGGGCGAGAAGCAAGGTTCTAGAACACACTCCCTCTCCATTGAGTTGTAATAAACGTAGAAGCAACGTACCCTGCGGGGCTTCAAACGCGCTTTCACTCGCTCGGCAATAGCGCGTGTGGATTAAGTATTGATTTGTTGTACAGAAAGCAGTGAATCTGACTCAAGTGAGAGGATCAGTGTTCTAAAACCTTCCCCGAACTAAGCTAACTGAAGCTCATAATTTGTTTGGGAACGATGGATTCGCTTCCAAATTACCCGAGGTCAAACAGAAGCACAATATGATCGAGTCACCATAGGAAACCGGGAAAGGGGACATGTGTTAATTTTAGTCAAAGTTTTGAGAAAATTACCGTGCGAAATGGAGAATTTGTCGTTTGTATGCTTGAAATACGAGAAGATGTATTTGTTTCATAAGTGGTGATGGAATTACTTAGCGGAATGTTACAGCATCGTTGGATTGTGGGAAGTTTCCGAGCGGTACGTGCTAATATTTAAGAACGACACCGGGTTTGTTAAATCTAACAGATATTGAACGAGGTCCAGCAAAAGGTGAACTATTTGTATTTTCCAAAATACAGGGTAAATAATCATAGTGAGTTATTTTAGCTACAACAACTCTTATCACATCTATTTACACAGCACATTTAAATAAATAACTAATATGCTATGTATTAGCAGGGTTTCAAAAAAAACCGGGCTTTTTTGAAAAAGCCCAACCCAACTGGGCCCATATGGGTTTATCGGGTTTAATTGGGGGTTGTCAGGTTTTTTCGAAATTTTTCAATGTCTTTGGGCTAAAAGTGTTAAAGTGTAATTTATATTTCAAGATTGTCATTGTCACTACTTGCAACAATTTTCTACTCACTGCTCTTTTGAAAAAATTGCCGTCATTTTGAAATTTTACATTAGATTCCCGAGAAAATCTGTACAGCAAATTTAGCTTAACTCGTGCTTTTACTGTCGAAATTTCAACTTAAAAGACTGAAAATTGCGCTTCGTATCGTTGATACTCGCTGTTTTGAAAAAATGGCCGCCATTTTGATATTTTACGTTGGTATCTTTTTTTTTTTTTAATGTTCCGGAAATTATCCGAGTTTCCATAAAATGCAATGGAAAAAGTAGCATTGCAAATTTCGCTCGCTATCAAGTCGGATTTCGCCTGCTATTAGGGTGGTGTAATAACTTCCTCGAAACTGTTACCTGCAACAGCCCACTGTTCATTCACTAATTACAGGATTTCCAGCAAGTCAGAATTTTTTTTTTCACTTTTCGAATAAGCTGATATTGATAGCAGAAATGGAACGGAGTTAAAATACAGGACATTTCCTCTCACGACTAAATTTACGGGGACGCGAGACACTCGGGCCCAAAAACGGGACTGTCCCGTTTTTTATGGGACGTATGGCAGGCTTAAGCGTAAAATAAATAGTTTTATTGTTGAAGTATTCATTTCCCATCCTTCTGCGTTTAATTTCCCGAGCACTTCTTTCACGGCGTGTACATCAAAACTTCCATTAGTACGGAAATTTGAACTCAGCACTTGAAATAGTAAGCGGTACATAGTCTTCGAAACCCCGAGCATTAAGCTTCTTAAATTTGACAAGAATTTTTACGCTATTGCTGGTGTTGATTCTACAGAATGCTTATTTGAAGAGTAGCAACAAATGACTTAACTAAACTGTTATTGTTGGAGAACCAAATTTTAGTTGAACAAACTTGTGTTTTACATCAAAAGTAAGAAATAATACTAGTAGTTTTACTAATGTATTTACATGTGTACTAATAGTACCGGCACCTATGACCGTAAACCCGTCAAACGTATGAGTGATAATGTCCCTCGGTGTCGCCAAGTCGACGAGCATACTATTCACGGAAAATATTTTTGAAAGTACAAAATCGCTTATTTTACTTCAAATAGGCTATAAGCATAACCCATACATTAATTTGTTGTATAACTATCTCAAGCTAAGGTAAGTTTGAAAAAAAATCCTTTAGTGCATTCAGAACTTTATAAAGGTCTTATGTTGAAGGTTATTGTATACCTTAACGTGAAAGCCTCTAATTCGCCCAAGGAAGGTCTAAAATCTGATGAAAATCACTTACAATGTGATCACCTTAGTTGTACCAATAATATACTAACAAACAGGTCAAAAACCCAGGTGGGTTTTAAAGTGGTTTTTCCAGGTGGGTCCAACCCGAAAAAACCCACCTGGTTTTTTCGGGCTGCGCCCACTTGGGCAAACCCTGTGTATTAGTTACAAGTTTTCATCTATTTTGTCGCATAGGGTGACCCTGTCTTTCCGCCATCAATTCGATGGCATTCCTGATACGAACATACTGTTTGACAGTGACATAATCTGACGCGTTCAAGTAGTTCGGCAAGCATCGTATCGTTTGACACAGAATGGCATTCTAATATGCGCTTGTGGTTTTACAATTTATTAATATGTTATATTTTTTTAAAAAAAAGCTTTACTTTCATTTGAAAAGAATTAAAGGAAGTCTGAAACAAATACCTTATAACCCTCTATACTAGCACCTATCTAGGACGCGGAGCCGCCTCCGCATAAACCCATCTTTTTTAAAGTTAATTTTGTGGACTGTCTCATCAGACCCTTACAGGCTTATGGGATATAATACTGCCATATTCTTCTCTGAGTACGGGGCCGCGGTGGCTCAGCGATAGTGTTCACCTCTTGTGCGTGGGGTCTGGTTCTATTCCAGCTTGCGTTAAGTGGGCTTTGTGGTGAACAAACACCATGTGTAAGGGTTTTCTCTTGGTTCTCCCGTTTCCTCCCACTTTCTTCATTTCACCATTTCATTCTTATCATCACCGTCTCTCTCAGCCTCGGAGAAAAGTTTTGGGACGTTAAACTCAATATTTAATTTCATTCTCTGAGTACAGGAGTCTTTGCTTAAATACTTCGGGTACTGAAGTACCATTTTTTGTTGATATCTGAAAGTTAATAATCGAAACAACTTCCGCAACGTTATACGAGAATCGGTACTATTGAACTGTAGCATTTTCTTCAATACTAGTGTGGACAGCTTTTTTTTTTAAAAAAAAAAAGGAAAACGGAATAGTAGAATACATTATCTGCCATTAATCGATTTGTTACTTTCATTCTTATTAAAAGTTCGTTTCATTCGTATTTAAAGTTATATAGCCTGATCTCTTTCATTATTACTACTACTCAGCTGATGATGTAGGGATAGTGTGTCTGGTTCCCAAGCATCGTTCGGTAGGTTGAGCGTGGGCACCAAGCTTGCTCCGGGCAGCCGTCTTGACTGAAGTTTTCCTACTTTCTCAGTGCCACCAGGCAAATGCCAAAATAGTACCTTTTATAAGGCCATGGCTGCTGCATCTCACGATCCTTGACCTTCCCCTTTCCCTAAGGATTGTATGCGTAAAGGACTAGAGAAATTTTATTCAATTTATTATTACTATCTCAATTATTTATATATTGGGACCAGAGGAGATGTGGGAAAAAAATTGTCGGAGCTGATCTTTGATTTGTAATCTTTAGTTGGGCCGAATGACTTCTTGATATGTCTTCAAGTTCCCAGGTGTGGCAAAAATGTCAACTAAATCTAATATGGCCATCACTCTGTCACTCAAGTTTAGTGTTTCTCTCTCTAACTTGGAGATTTAAAGCACATACAGTGGCTAAATCTCAACAGAACACATTACATATTATGCTGGGTCAACCAAAGAACGTTTGTTTGTTTTTCGTATAGTGTAAAAATTGAACTGTTACATTGTATTGGGGAATTCTGCTGGACTTCAGTTGGTCGAATTCGACCCTTAATTGGTAATCTCTAACGGGCAAGTTTGGCTGACATATTTCTGAAGGGCCCTATTGTGTTTGCCTTGCTACAGTATCTTTATTAGCTGTTGCCACTCAGATGGTTCAGTCATTTTCCTGTCAGCTCCATTAAAATAGGCGTGGTAAAATGTGGGTGAATAAGAGCCATAATGTTTTTTTCTCGTAATAACGGTTAACCTTCCGATTTTGATATGCCAAATCCCTGTAGGTGCAAATTATTTTTTTAAGGAGTGTAAGTTACGTGATGAACCGGGGATCAAACCTGGGACCTTCGAGCATACGTCCGATGTGCTGCCATCTGCGCAGCCAATCGATCCACTTCTCAACCACATAAATTCCACTCTATAAAAAGTTGTATACATTCTCTTTATTGTTAGTTCCCTTTTTTCTCAACGTAATTACATTCACCAAGCTTTTTGTTGCTGGTGTAACTTTTATTGTAAACTAAGATTATTCTATATATACAGTATATATATACCTTAGAAATCTAAAAAGGAAAAGGGTAGTGGTAGCTCATATAATTTCACGGAATGTATACGCTTTGTGAACGTTACGATTTATTCAACTTTACACTGACGTAAATGAAATTACCTGTTGCAGTACATGAATCGTTTTCGAATCGACAGTGGAGTATTCTACAACAGTGGATGATAGATTTATCAAACAGTGTAAACAATCTGGATAAAAAGGTGAATAATATTCTAGGCAGTAAGGATGTATCAGAAGAAGACGAGAATGACGACCATTTTGCTTCTTTGGGCGTGCTACCGTTGAAAACATTGAAAGACTTCCATAAGTTTGAACAACAGTTGAAGGACAACTCTAAACTCAGATTGAAATTGGTAAGCAACATTTTTCTTTGAATGTAGCTGTGTGTATATTATATTGTAGTTGGAGTTTATTCTGAGATCCTAATTCTACAGGTATTCACCTGTTCATCGATATGTCAGGCGTTGCTTTTTATTTTATATTTATAGGTTATACCTTTCTAGCTTGTAGTGAATGCTACTTTCTTTGATCTATGTTTTTTTATTCACTGATAGAAGTCATGGGGAACCTCCCCGATATTTCGTTCTCTCATACAGTTTGAAACTACTTGGCACATACATTATGTGCTTCCCATCTAATGCTGTATGGTAAACCGTATTCCTCAAAGTACTGTTTACGTGGGCCTGTTCGAACCAGTTGCGCATGGTGGCTCTGTAGTAGAGTGCTCACTTCTAGTTTCAAGGATCCGTGTTCGATCGCAGCCCCTGCCAACGTCGTGCTCGTGGGATTTATCGGGGCTTTCCCATTTCCTTCTACTTTCTCATTCCACCATTTCTTTCATCCATCCTTTGTCGTCTCCTTCACCCTAAGCTGGCACAACCATGGGGAGCTAAACTAAATATTTCGTTTCATTTCGCTTAATTTCTTTTTGAAGCAATGTTACCCTTAAACAGTCGACGGAATCGATTGAAAGTTAATTTTAGAAGGTGTGGAGCGTTGGGTAATCATTCGCTAGGTTGTGAGTTCTAATTACGTTTATAGTCATCCTGATTTTTTTTAAAGTTTTTATATAGTTCCACGTAGACATTTCCTAAGTGCATCATTGAGGAGAGACGGGGGTTAGTAAACCCAAGATTTTTTTGAGTTCGACAGTTTCCTCTATAGCTTGAAAAACAGAAGGGCAAAGATTGGCACGTGGGAATTATCCAATCAAATTTATTAGTGCCTAATACATTATGGAATACTTCTATCTTTCTTTGGTAGATGCTAGTGATATCATGAGCAACAAGCACCATATTGTTGACATAAGTATTGTATATGATGATGATGATGATGATGATTGTTTGAAAGTTTGGTCATGTCATGTAAGCTGCGTACTAGATTTTTACGAATAGAATTGGATCATGCTTATTTTTAGGCAAATACGATATTTTATTTCTGTAGATATTTTTAGTTTACGAGAAAAGTGAAAAGATAACTAATAGTTGAAATCTCTGTATAGTCTTTCTTAAATAGGTTAATGATCTAGCTGCTTCTGTTGCATGCTTGCAAAACCTGCAGAAGCTTATTCGGAAATAATTTCTCTATTGAAAATTTTTATTACATTACCGAGCTCCAGTTCCTTTACTGTTGCTTGAAAAGGGCAAGGAACTATCTCCGATTTTCAGTTTCTGCTGATGGCCTTCACTCGTAATGATTTTATTTGTGCACCAAAAAAGAGAGCTTATATACCAGATGGCTCTACGAATAGATGACAGAAACCTCTCTGTATTTTTTTTAACTTGGTTCAAAATTTCAGAGAAGGAAGCTCATAACCATGCAAAGGGTTCTATTTATTTTCCATATTCTCCACTGTTAAAATCAGTTGACTGATTCGTGATTAGCAAATAATTCAACAGTGAAATTGTTGCAGGAATGAACAAAATAGAAAATCACAATGCGCCACGCATGAAATCGTTTATGTGAATAGGAACAGCCTTCTTTGCAAGCTTATACTCTCTATGTTTTAATTTGTAATAGCCACTTTTGTTTAATGTGAGTGGGAAAAACACGTTTTAGAGGAAAAAGATAGTTCTTAATAAGACAACTTTAGTCTCTTACATGTAATATGTAAGCTTGTAGTTGCTTATTGTGAAAAATAGAATCATTAAATATCTGCATTTTTTCAGGTTTAAATGTTAATCAGTACTGGTGGTCGTGATGAGAAGACGCTCATCAATAATATGCTCCGACGCCTCTTACATGATGAATTGGCCCAGATGTTCACGTTAAGTGGGAGATCGACGAAGAAATTGGATAAGAAAGCGTTCATTGGGACACAAATTGGGAATATTGTATTACGTAAGTACTTTATATAAAATTTTCTTTATACTGATACCTATAAATCTCACTGCTCCGATCGGACTACCTGATGAGGTTTCCCCTTATGTCTTCAGTTCCAGCAGACGAATGATGGGATGGTAGATTCTGGGACTCTGCCTGTCCCCATCCTTCCCTTCCCTTATCCCGGCCTGACCCGTAGATGCCCAAGAGGTAGAAATACATTCTTTCAAGTTTAGTTTGTGAATATGTCTAAGATTTTAAAAGGTGAGGGCAGTAAGCTATAAATAATATGCATTTTAAAATTTTTGAAAGATTTTGCAACTTTGTTATGCTATCACCCACATCGTATATTGCAGCAAGACACCAACATGGCAATTCTTCATTAAGATGTCAGGTAGGTGTTGCTGAAAGAAACTGAAATAATTGCTGGGAGTAAATTAACTTTGGAACATCGGTGATTTTTGACGCTATATCCGAATTATTGAATTAGGCAGCTGTTTAGCGTGATTTCATTTTAAATAAATATTGAAATAGTTGTCATGACTTATGACTTAACCCTAGTATGAAAAGAGGTTCCTTAAAAATTTTAAATGTAGTTTTAAAATATTTATATAGGATTGCGCTTTACTCACCAGAAGGAAGACATTTTTCAGTTTTACCTATATATTGTCTGTTTACCAGAAATGTGGAAATCTCTGCAAATTTGTGTAGCTATCAATATCGGGCCTGATTTTTTAGTCGTAATTTTTAACAAATGACAAACCTGTAAGACGAGTCCGAGTTTCTTTCAACAAAATGTGTCGTTGGAAGTTTACATTTTTCCTATTCTTTTTTGTTACTTTATACGTAAGACGACCTTTGGCTCTTAGAAGTTGTCTGTTGCCGTTTAAATAAGTTTTCGAGGCTAATTTACTGCTGAAATATTCGCTTGTCGCCTGCGGTGACGTTAGGGTTGGGAAGTGCTTTCTCCCATGTACAACAATGATCCGGTAACTTACCTTGATTCGAGGCTTTGTTTGCCTTTAGAGGCGCTTCAATATTGTCACTAACGAAGACGTAAACACATCCGCTTCTAACTCGAAAATACGAATTTGAGAGAATATATATATATATATATATATATATATATATATATATATATATATATATATATATATATATATATCAAAGAAGGTCCGATTATCGAAATTCGAGAAAAAACTTGCGAGTTTTTCTCGCTTTTAGAATTTCAAATTTGATCTTTCTTTGAAAGATAGAATCGTGGGAGGCGCTCTCATATAAATGAAATAATAAATATTTATATGCTAATGATAATGCTCTCCACGCTTTTCTTTTCGAAAGTTTTTTTTTAATTTTTATTTTATTTTTAAACTTGTTTTGCATAGTTGTTTGTAAGAATTTAGTTTTTAATTCTCACAGCCAATAGAACTACATATTGTATGAATAAATTTTATATATATATATTTTTTCGCGCTATAGTTTACAGTTTGTAAACTCTGCAGCAATGTCCGTGGTGTTTACCTTGTATTTTTCATTTAAAATGAGAAAAACAAAGGGATGGAATTAACTCCATGTCCAAGCTGCTTTTTACAATATGAATAAATAATTCCAGATCTTTCTGTCCTTACGAAAAAATGTGAATATATTGATGTAGACTTGTTCATAAAACTTCGTCCTTACCAGTGTCTTGCATTGCTGTGTATACTCAAATACAATTTTATAAAATTAATTATTTCTGTTTTGACATGCGTGTAAGAAAGTGTACATTAGTACTACTGATGAGAAAGTGAAAGAAAACATAGGCAATTGGCTGCACCAAGCTAAAACTAGGTTGATTAGGCTGTAAGTAGTATGCAATTTTATAATTGATGGGTTTGTAAATGAAAACTAGATTTTGAGTTTCGTAAAAGGAAACTAGACTGGATATTTAATAGATTTCTTAATCGCGTCAGCGAATGATAGGTCCCTGTATTATAACGCAAATGCCACCTATAATGCAGCCCTTTATTACACACTTAAATAAATCTTTAATAATTGTCAAATATCATATAAGGGTAATACGTACTTCTGCTTTGTAGTAAAAGTTATGCGTTTCGCTTCTTTAAGCTGATTCGTTGAATGGCTCGAGGGCTGATTAGATACCCAGTAAATCTGTTTAAAATATTGTCGAGGACCCAAGTTTTGTCCTCGAGTGTACCAGCTAGATTCAGAAAGATGATGAAGTCGGAGTGTAGTACTGAAGTACAAGATGGTCATACAGGTGTCTTATTTAGAATTGAATTTAGAAACAAAAGTAACAAACAGGACCTCTTTTATCAATTTGTAAGAATGAAACGGAAACACACTTGAGAATAGGTGATTGTTTGAAGAGAAAGAATATAGTAAGCTGACTGGACATTCATGAAGTCACGTTTAGGTTTCTTAAACTGAACATTTCAAGAATACAAGACTCGGAGAAGTAACAATAGGTGACGAAGATAACACACGACAGTGTTGTCCACCACAAAGAAATTATTAAAATCCCTGAAAAGGACACACAGGGGCTCATTCTGGTTCATTTTGTTCACTCTGACTCATTCTGTTCATTCGCGCTTATTTCCCTCATTCGGATTCTTAAGATTTCAGTCTCTACACCGAACTACAGTCTCTCCACATCCATTTATAACCTGTAGCAGTACAGTAAACAACTCTATTGAACCGAGTACCTCAGGGAGCGGATTCAACGTCTTTACCGCCGATGC
Source organism: Thermobia domestica (assembly GCF_964235325.1). Lineage (NCBI taxonomy): Eukaryota > Metazoa > Arthropoda > Insecta > Zygentoma > Lepismatidae > Thermobia > Thermobia domestica. The sequence continues at coordinate 172,773,626 of NC_137471.1, read as the reverse complement.
AATGGGACAGCAGACGTAGAAGGTACAAAAGATGCCAGTGTTTATTAACCCTCAAGAAACCTAAACTGTGTACTGAATGTCTCATTCCTTTAAACAATTACACGTTCTAAGTCTCAGTTATTGGAAACAATCACAGTGTTTAATCACTCACTTCTCAAACAAATCACTAGAATTTAGAGAAAAAATATCTAGCCAGAGAAAGAAAAAAGGTTTAGTTTGTATATAATATATTAGATTCGGGATAGCGTTGATAGATACTACTTATATAAGATTTAAGATATAAGGTAAAACGCTGAGATAGTGATGAAGATATTGCACAAGCTGCGTGGGTGGACAATATATCGTAGTAGGCAGTACTTCTAGTAGAACACTCGAAACATAAAAGTAAACTCCAGTAGACACCTTGATTACAGACATTGTGGAATTAATAAAGCGAAAACTACTTTAAAATTAATTTAATGAAATATGTAATGAATTTATAATATAATAAATTGATGGTTTGCATTTCCTTTTATATTTCAGTAAGGAGAAGCAGCAAAAAGAGGAAGCAGCTGCAGTTGGTGGGGAGCAAGTGGAAGAATTAGCGTAGTACTTTGAAAAGCAAATTTTGTATTACATATTTAGCCCGTGGACGAAAAAAAAAAGTTAACTAACAAGGGCAAAATATAATTAATGAAACTAAATTAAGTGTTGTTCATTTATATTATTTAGAATGCTTTCCTTATAATATTGAAGTATTAATTTCTTTTATGTTTTTATTTAATTTCCTTTAGAATATGAACACGAGCCTATAAAAGTCGAAATATTTTTAAATAAACATGAAAAGAGCTAAAATCACCGGAAAGCATTCCAGTTTTCACCCTCCGACGTGTGCTATTAAGTTAAAAAAGTATTTCTTGCTGCAACGTAAGTCTAGGGTGAGCTTTTTCAATTGATATCAAAGGTATAAAAAAAGGGGGAGGTATTCTAGAGTCTTATTGATGCATCCATTCTCAGAAGATCAAGGTTTACGCACTAGCGTTTAGTTATAGTTTTGTCGAGGAATTCCATGTGGTTGGATTATAACTGCTATAATCAGGAAGCTTACACAAATGTTAAAACTGTTTTAACGAACCTCAATGCAGATACAAATAATAACTTGATTTTTCACGGTTACAGCAAAAGAATTTTTAGATTATTTTTTCACATTTTGCTGTTGCAGAATTTTAGGCCATATTGTCATTTTCTTTGATATCAATTGGATTCTTCTATGAGTGTAAATTTGCATGCAGTACCTTCTGCAAGCGTTTCACTTCCGTAAGTCAGCAGGCAGTGGCGAGATGAGCATTAACCTTCGCTGCCTAGACTTTCCATTGTAAAAGAAAAATGCATGTTTTATTATTTCTTTTACAAGTACATCACTTGGTCTCGCCAAGTGGTATATTTGTATTGTAGCAAAATAATGCACTTTTCTTCTGCAATGAACGTGCAAGCTGTACTCGCTAATGCATCCTTCAATGTGCTATCACTAGCAGAAGACTTGCAGAGGAAGTAAATTGCTTGCTGCAGGCTTGCTATGCTAAATTCCACACACTTGCAGTAGACTTGCAATACAAGTATATACCTGCAGAAGACTTACTACACTCACTTGATGAAAACCTGCTGTAGCCTTGCAATGCAAGTATATACTTGCAGAAGACTTACTACAAACTTGCTGTAGACTTGTTAGGGACTTGCAGTGCAAGTCGTATCCTTGCAGAGACTTCCTTTTAACCTACACAAACTTGCTGCCAACTTGTTGTGCACTTGCACTGCACGTGATATACTTGCTGAGACTTGCGTCAAACCTGGACTAACTTGTGCACTGGCAGTGCAAGTAGAAACTTGCTTTGCAAACTTACCATACATTTGCACTGCAGGCGTGCTGCAAGTTCGAAGAGCGTCAACTAGGAAGTTTGCATTATGCATCAAACTTGCAGACTTGCATCACAAGTCTGCTGCAAGTTTGCCAGACTTGAATTGCAAATCTGCTGCAAGTTTGTTGCAAGTCATTTTTGCTATTTGGGGAACGACGTTTTGGATTTCGGTAAAAATGACTGAAACCGTGATATGTGTAGCTATGGTGATTCCGAGAAAAAGTCTTAATGGGCACAACCACCAATCACTGATAGTTTGACCACTACGAGGCCACTTTTTCGAAAGCACCCGAAGATAGTGATATTTTGGATTTCGATGAAAATTACTGAAACTGTGATATGTTGTAGATATTGTGATTAGGGATGCGCACGAGTCGAATTGGGTGGAGATTTAAGTCTGTCTCGACTCGTCTCGAGAAAATATTGTCTCGACTCGAAAATGATTCTGTCTTGACTGTTTCTGTCTCAATTGTTTCTGTCTCGACTGTTTCTGTCTCGACTCGACCCCGAACTCGAGAGGAGACGCCTCCAATTTCGACTCCAGACAAAATATACTAGTTAAAATATACGTAAACATTAGCCAGAACATTATGACTACCTAGCTAATCGTCAGTATGTCCACCTTTGGCACGGATAACAACGGCGACGCGTCTTGGCATGGACCCAATGATCCTTGTAGGTCGCTGGAGAGAGTTGACACCATATGCGCACACACAGGTCACCTAATTCCCGTTAATTCTAGGGAGGAAGCAATGCGCTCTGACGTCACGTTAAATTACCTACCAGATGTGTTTGATTGGGTGCAGATCCGGCTAGTTGGGAGGCCTAGCACAAAGGTCCGTATACACGGGGGTTAGGGGGTTGCGCCCCTCTAAACTTTGGCTGCCCCCCCTAAAATTTTCACGGTAGGCTTGCAAATGAACTATAATATGGTGATAAAGTATAATATGATTGGGTCGGCCCCCCTAACTTCTACCAGCGCCCCCTAAATTTTTGGGCTGGCAACGAGCCTGCAAGCACATCACTTGGAACTCGCCCTTGTGTTTCTCGAACCATTTCATCACACTCCTACCATTGTGACATGGTGCATTATGTTGTCCAAAAATGCCACTACCATTGGGAAACATGGTCGTCATGAAGGGGTGTACGTAGTCTGCAATCAGGGTGCGATACTCCTCGGCCGTCATGGTGCCTTGTTCAAGCTCCACTAGAGCGTGGATGCTCATGTGAATGTTCCGTAGAGCATAATTAAGCCCACGCTAGGTTCTCTCCGTCCCGCAGTATCCACCCTCCATTGTTATAATAAAGGTATTGGGATTCATCAGACAATACAACACTCTGCCACTGCGCCAAGGTCCAGTGGCGATGGTCACGTGTTCATTTCAGTCGTAGCTGCCTATGTCGTGGCGATAACATTTGCTCATGGATGGATCGTCGATTGAGGCCCATCGTTAGGAGTATTCGACGCACTGTGTGTTCAGACACACTTGTACTTTGTCCCGTATTAAAGTTTTATGTTCGTTCCACCACAGTTCGCTGTCTGTCCTGTTTTCCTAGTCTGTTCAGCCTGCGACCTTCTACATCTGTAAAGAGGTGGGGGCGCCCAACCCCTCGACCTTTGGACGTTGTTTCCTCTTGGTTTCGCCACTTTTTGATGACACTCACTACAGCACTCCTCGAACATTCGACAAGTCCTGCAGTTTACGAAATTCTCGTCCCGAGTCTTCGGGTCATTACAACCTTATTACAGATCTGACCTCGGTCAAACTCAGATAGATCGGGTGCTTTCCCAATTCTACACACGATCAGCACTCACACTCATACTACATGCACCGTACGTATGTCTGACTTGCAGGCATTCCTCGGCGGGTGACTCTGCTATCGCCTGGACGGGTTTATATGGATAGTAGGTAGGTGGTCATAATGTTCTTTCTGATCAACTCGAATTCAAAATTATAGAAAGATTTTCAAGATATTCGAGTCGAGTCGAGATTTTTACGAGCAGTTTCGACTCGACTCGAAAATTCGAGAAATACGTTTGTATCGACTCGTCTGGAATTTTACAAAGTGTGTCTCGACTTGAATCTCGAGTCGAATTCGAGTAGAGATTCGAGACACGTCTGGAATCGTGCGCATCCCTAATTGTGATCCTGAGGAAAAGTCTTAATAAGCACAACCACCATCATTGACCGTTTGGCCACTACGGGGCATTTTTTTAGAACAGCAGAAGGTAACGTTATTCTGGATTTCGGTGGAATTGCTTGAAACCGTCACATGTTGTAGATATTCTGACAATGAGAAAAAGTTTCAATTTGCACAACCATCCATCGCTGACCGTTTGGCAGCTACAGGACCACTTGTTTTCTTTTTCTTTTTTAAAAACCAGAAGGTAACGGTATTCTGGATTTCGGTTTAATTGATATGACACTGTCATATTGTAGACATTGTGATCCTGCAAAATAGTCTCAATGGACACAACCACCAATCGGTGACTCTTTGGCAACTACGGGCCACACTTTTTTTTAAAAACAGCAGAAGGTAAGGATACTCTGGAATTTTGGTATAATTCTTTGAAACCCTGAAATGTCCTATCCCACAACCCGGAAAAGGAATGGGTAGAGTAGCGGCCAACATCATTAAAGCATAGACAACACTCAGATGTTGATCTAGAGGGAAAAAGGAAAACCCTGGAAAGCCTAGACAATTTTTCAAAGAATCACTACATCTACAATCAGTTTCGATCATTTACAACGATAATCAAAAATATTGTTATACCCGGCTGTTTTAAAAAGTCGGGACCTGTAGTGGCCAAACGCTCATAACTCGATTATTCGATGGTCGTGTCCATTAAGACTTTTTCTCATGATGAGAAGATCTTCAACACAACTTAGTTGTACTCAATCGTACCGAAATCCAGAACATCATTGTACTCGGCTGTTTGTAAGAAAGTAGCCCTGTAGTGATTTGAGGTTTTGTCCATTCAGACGTTTTCTCAGGATAACAATATCTACAACATATCAAAATTTCTGTCATTTTGACGGAAATCCAGAATATCAGTATCTTCGGATGGGCTGCTTTCAAAAAAGCGGTCTCGTAGTGGCTAGAGGATCAGTGATTGGTGGTTACGCCCATTAAGACTTTTCTCAGGATCACAATAGCTACAACATATCACGGTTTCAGTCATTTTTCCGAAATCTAGAATGTCGTTATCTTCGGCTGTTTTCAAAACAGTGGTCCTGTGGTGGCCAAACAGTCAGTGATGACGGTGGCCAAACGGTTTGCCTACTGAGACTTGTTCTTAGAAACACAATATCTACAACATATCACGGTTTTAAGCAATTCCACCGAAATCCAATTTCCGTTAGGATTGTGCGGAGTCCTTTGTGACTTAGAAGGGGCCCATTGCCCCCGCAACCCTTTTCTCGCAAAAACGACAAAACTTGTATTTCCTTCTTTGAAGTCATCCTTGCGTCGACAATTTCGTTTCTTTAATGTGTCCTTTTTAATCAAGGGCACCCTTTTTACAAAATGGGTCCCTTGGCCCCCTTAACCTTTTTTCCGAAAGAAACAAAAAAATACGTGTCGGTTTGTTTTCGGTCTAGTATATAGGTGCTAAGTTTGAAGAAAATCGGATGAAGAGAAACCCTTTAGAAGCTATCTCCTTTACACTTTTAATTTTTGGACTTGAGTTTTGCTCCAAAGTCTTCAATTTCAGTAACTCTCAGGATGAATCTAAATAGACGATATATTACTGAGAATCGGATACGAAGTGTTTCAACCTCTCTAGTTTTAAACTAGAGAACATGCCAGTATCGGGATAGCAGCTTAAGCAATGCACACGAAAGCACATGCACTAACACCAGGGCCGGATTAAGGGGGGGCTTAGGGGGTCTATAGCCCCGGGTCTCCATGTGGATATGGGCTTCCAATCTGATCTAAATCTCAACTGGCTTTCTAAAAAGAATTACGAAGATACAATCATCATCATGAAATAAAATATGACGAAAAATATCAAACATATTTCATTAACTTTCGTACTGTATTTTGAGAGAAATGTATTAGGTGAAGTCAGAAGGGGCCACATATTTTTTCTAGCTCCGGGCCCCCAGATAGGTTAATCTTGCCTTGACTAGCACCTTACGTAGTACTGAAAAGCATTAGAAAAATTAAAACATTCCTTTTCTTTTGACAGTTAATCTATCTGCAACCAGAATCTTAAAGTGCTACCTTGAAATACGAAAACTGATATGACGTTCTCCTAAGACAAAAATTCTTCTTCTCTTGTAAACTTTAAAATTTCTTTCACATAGCACGAATGCGCAAAAGTCCGAACAGTGGAGAGAGTGCATTAAAATGATTTGGCTGTGTATTCTTATGGCTGTGTGGAATCTGGGTACATCATTGCGGTCCAGAGTTCAATCGGCATAGCATGCAGTGGTGGCACCATGATCCCCACCCCTCAAGAAATTCCAGATAATGTAATCAGCTGGTAAGATTATGACAATATTTTTTTCTGGGAGGCAGGCAGGTAGTAAAGACATACTGTCATTAATTATCTCCACGGTCCAAAGACAATTACAAGTTACTATTATTCCAAAAGTTAGGCAGAGAATCAAAGGAAAACCTAGAGGGATGCTACACATGAAAGCCCTGCTGCTGCAAGACGATGCTTCTACTCACAAAAATCGCCTTACCTCCACCGCTATTGCCGAAGCCGGGTGCCCGCGAAGAACAAAGTTTGCCAACGACAAGCATGTTATGCAGGCTGTCGAAGAATGGCTTCCAGCACAGCTGTCAAGTTATTTAAAAAACTGGTATTTATGCTCTAGAACATTGTTGGAAGACATGCATTATAGTAGGAGGGGACTATGTGTGAAAATGGAAGATCTTCTATATCAGGAATTATTGAGCACTCCTCGTAATATACAACACTGCCTACATTGTCTAATTCACCTAAATATACCGATTTTCCGCCCTATAGAACGCGACGGATCGGTTGACAACTCCTATCCATGAAATTTTGTCACTGTCGTCTCCCTCTCTGTACGGAGAATATCTTACGAGGATACAGTGTCGTTAGACTTATTTAGGATGTATTTTTCTAAAAAAAAATCATTCAACACGTCACAAAGTTTTGAAATATTATTCGTGAACTTTTGGTGTTTGACGTTTTCTCAAGCGTGCGTTCAAAAGACGGCTCAACGAATCGTATTTCGAAATCTTTCGATGTATCAGATGTAAAGCAAAAGTTTTCTCTGATTGGTATACAGCCCGGGCTTCGCGAGTCGTTCTGCTCACTACAGTTAAAGAATGAAAAGATTGTATGATCCAAGAGCGCAATCAATAGGAGTGCAGACATAACAACAAATTACAAAAAAATAAACAAAAATTTCCAGTACATCGCTAAGGTCTGGCGCTGATATTAATTATACAGCAACTTGGCACAGTGATGACTGAACCGCTTTTGTTTTCTCCATCTGTAGACTAGAACAGTGATGGGCAAACTACGGCCCACGGGCCAGATGCCACCAGCTGAAGCGTTCTATCAGGTTCGCAACATGACTCCTGATCTCCAGAATTTAACTTCACTTCTGAAAATCCGTGAATCTCACTTTAATCAATATTGTGAGAAACTTGTAGAAATGCTGTAGAAATTTCATTTAACACTTCAACTTTGTAGTCTTCCAATCATAGAGATTAGTATTGTAAGAAGTTTTTTTAAGAACATGTATAATTGTAGTTTTTCTTTAAATATTGGACCACCAAAGCCGTTTTTTTTCTTTTGGCCCCTTCCTAAAATAAGTTTTCCCATCACCGGAATAAAATCCAAACCCTGTGCAAAACAGTTTCGAGGTTCACTCCTCCTCCAGGGGTCTGCAGGATCGTTGCTACCACCTGCTTGCTTGATAGTATTATTAGCACTGTGGATTTACCTAATAATATGCAAGCTTGTGATAGAACAACACAAATTTACCGAATTAAAAAAGTTTGTGATTTAAAAAAATGTTGGATCATTATATAAGTGTTAAGAAGCAGTTCTTATCAACAAATGGAACAAGGAATCATTATGGCAGCCAAATTTTGCTTCTCATCGTTCTCTCTAATTAGACCCGATGAAAAGAATGTATTCATTTTATTATATTTAAGTCAGATATACGAGGAGTGTTCAAATGGGAAGGTAAAAGATGACACTGTGGGTATAATGGAAGTCTTTATTCAAAAGTAATTACCAGACGCCTGAGCACAACTATCCCACTGTATTACGAGCCGAAGGATTCCCTGTTCCCAGAATTCCTGTGGCTGTGATAGCAGCCAGTCCTCCAGTGTGTCCTTCAGTTCGTCGTCCGTGTTCAAGCGCTTGCCTTTGATATGTCTTTTTAGCGGACCAAACAAATGGAAGTCGCAGTGAGACATGTCCAAACTGCAGGGCGTATGTTCAAGCTGCTTCGACTTCAACTTGTTCAGTACACCTTGTGTGACCTACGAGACGTATGGACAAGCGTAATCGTGGAGTAGAATCACTCTACTTTCTCACTGACTTGTTGGACACACAGTCTCTCCCGTATACAGCCACCATCCGGCGATGAAGATCAACCGATTAAACTCCTTCCCCAGTCATAAATCGGATAATACCTCGCTGCTCGTCAATCGGCGGTTTTTTCATTGTGAAGGCCATGATTTCCTCGCACGCACTGGCGCGTCAACTCGACTTGGAAGGAACACATAATTGCCGGATTCTTTTCTGCATCATGTGAGAGGCACTCACGTATGGGCACAACCAACCCGGACACTCATTCTCTCTTTAGATGTCGCAGTACTTTATTTCAAACTGACATATTCCTATTTCAACATATGACGTTTGATTTCTACGACGTTTCGTACGTTTTCATTTGAAAATTCCTTGTAAATATGACCTCGAAGTATGGGACTTAACAATGAGTCCGCGAATGCACTTTTGGTATACGTGGTTCCGCACACATTATCAATAATTGCACATAACCACCATTACCGCCATTGTATGTCCTTCGTGACAGATTGTTTGTGATTATGAGTTCAAGTCAGTTATGCAAACCTCAAACGTTATAAAATCCCATCTCGTGACGTAGAAATTCCCATTTTATTCTAGAATTTCCCACATTATGCTAATTATAAATTTACAAAACTTGCAAAGTAAGAAAAATAAAAGTACTGAATGTTATTTTCTGTAATATATAATTAATCGATTTTCTACGTTTATCAAATAACTTTTAGGGAACAATTGTCCTTGAAAGAAGCAATTTAATATGTTGAAAAAAACAAATATATTTTGTCTTCAAAACTTACATTCAAAATTAATATGAAAATAACAAGAAAAGGAAATAGAAAAAAAGTTCGCAGCAGGCCCGTGCTGGGATACTAACGAGGGCGGTGGACAAGTCTATCAAAAGGGCGCCTATAGAAAGGTATATATATATATATATATATATATATATATATATATATATATATATATATATATACCAAACGTCGGGAGGTGATTCCTGGTACAAAGATAAAACAAAAAGTATAGACCAACCTGGGTGTAAAAATGCCTCTGAGCTATGACCACCCGAAAATTTTCGAGAAAATGCAACAGCAGCCATACTCGAGAACAAAATGTCGCATCGAAATCGGGTAAAAGAGAATGTCCATTATTTTTAGTCGTAGATTCCATCAGTGTACAATTAGATGTAGTGTAATGGCAGTGCAAGGGTGACTTCCAAAGAAACTGGAGTATTCTTTCGAGTATTTTATCAAACCTTGAATAAGGAAAACGAACAACAATCAAATACAAGATTTCAACAAACAAAAATAATAGTACATCTTTCAAGTTAGAAGAACACTTCGAATTCGAAAGACAGAGGGATATACATATGTGATTGATCTGTTTTGTCTCAGCACAGAATAAACTCTCGAGAGAAGAATTTAAATAAAGTATTTAACGTATCACAGGCGTATCTGCTAGGCTAATGGTAGTGGATTTCAAATGAACGGCTTTCCGTTCAAGTTACGAGTGTGTGAAAATGGAAAAAATAATTTTGAACCAGATTAGGTTTTTTAACGACAGTCAGGCGGCAAAGATCATGTATGATGAGCGGGAGTACAAGTGAGTCTTGACATGATAACAATGATTTCCACAATTTATGTGAATACAATTTGGGCAAAAGTAAGCTGCATTAAGATGTTTCCTCCTCGTAATACGTAATTCTGTGGAAGATTATAATTTCTAGCACAGAAGCAATGGAACTCAACGAAACACAATCTGTTGCGCGTGTTGCACAATGATACAAAGAAATACAGAACAACCGATTTATTCTGTTTCGTACCAAGTAGGATAACTGTGAAAAACTCAGAAGTATCTTGTACAGCATTTGTGCAATGCAATGTGTGTACTACTATGAGCAAAGTAAATGACGCGTCTCTTTATTTTGAAGTTTTTTGAAAATATCTCCGTTTTCTTTATATGTTCGAAATTTCGGAAGGTTTCCCCAGTGGAACAGGTTAATAACAAACCCGTTTTTAAATTTGTGTTAGATATTAGTTTAAAATAAATAATTTAGAAGCAAAAAACATTAAATCGACAGAAATCTCGAGAATTACCAACTCTGCAAAAGCTCTGGGAAATTTTCAAGAACGCGAGGGAATTCTGCAGTTCAACACGAAGCAGCGACATCTATGTCATTGTGAGAAACGTGGATTAGATCTACAAACGAAAATTTTAACGAAATATTTCTAATATGTCTTATTATATGCATTATCAGCGAACTCCAAATATATGAATCTATGCTAAGTATTAACGTATAGATAAAGCAAATAGTGGAAATTACCTATGAAAAAAGACGAATTGTTAGCAGAGTCGTAATGAAAAATCGTTTTACTGTAGAACAGTTTCAGTTCATCTAAGAAAACAAGTAGCTCAGTTAGCTAAAGCAAGGAGTCTGTGTGCGGAAGGTAGTGGGTTCGATCCCCAGGGAAGTTCCGTTGTCATTTTTACCACTATGGTAATTTTATTTATTTTCTTTATGTGGGAAAGAATCAAATTTTAGCATATGTGTAAAACTCATTACGATACCAAAAAAAAAAAAAGAGAGAAAATTTCGTTGTCGCAATTGCATTAGTGTCTCTAATTTTTGTTTGCAAAACAGTTTCGTAATGATTTCCCCTGTGCGCAGTGCTCACTACATGCTCACTGATTCATAACGAATGTTTTTCAGTAAATGTTAATTCTAATTTGGAGAATTTTATAAAGTTTCACAATGTTTCTCACTAGATAGTCTTCTATCTACGTGTTTGGATATTTTGATAACAGATTTCCCTACTAAATGTTTAATTTTCCCTATAAATATTTGTCTTAAATTGAAATTGTTTTGAATAATAAAAGTTGCCCGAAGGAGGAGAACTCAAGTAATTGATATTCTACGTAAAAGCAACCTATTGTAGAATGATTATGTTTCTTACCTTCAGCACATAATCTTAATGTTAGAGAGTCAGACAGAGAAAAATCCTGTTTTTTCCTCCCCTATGACCACTTATCTTAAAGCTCTACATGTAATGATTCGTGTCACATAATTTCGGCTCTCCAAAGACATTCATATTTATTATTATTATTATTATTATTATTATTATTATTATTATTATTATTATTATTATTATTATTATTATTATTATTATTATTATTACACCACGTCACAAAATTTAAAATGTATGAGGGGGCAGGACGTTTTATTTCCCCTTCTCTTTTCAGCACCCTCCAACAGAAAGTATAATAATTTCTGAGAAGCAGGGCAGACAAAATGAATAAGAAATATATTTAGAGCATCCTTTCCTCCTTCGTGAATGGAATATCACGTAGCATTTTTTATTCTACCGAATACGACCCTAGGCCGTTATGGTTAGGTAACAAAAGAAATACCTAATATATTTATAGCGCCCCTTGACTGTAATGTTAACTCTTCTTTATTTGTTCCAGGCAGCCCTACAGAACCAAGGGTGACAAAAAGAATAGGAAAAGTGTCTAAAGATTACAAAGCACTTTATATTTTGTCAGAAACAAGGCAGTATATACACAGCATTGCTTTCGTTAACAAGTGTTTCACCCTTGAGTCGCTTATAAAAGTAGGCAGAATAAACTTTTGCCGATTATTGTTCTAGAGGGATTTGTCCAGGATGGTTTCGTATCGGGCTAATAACGATGGGTATGTTTATTTTTATCACCGTTAAAGAAATAGCAAACTTTCTGAAAGGAACTTACTTAGGAAACATCAGATCTTTCTTCTACTTAGCCAGAGCTCACTCTGAAAAATTGCATCTGGCGTTCTGAGTGAAAGTTTTATGGGACTATTAGAAACATATATATTCCTGTTTCCACGCTGATGGTAGAATTTCTTAAGCAGTTATTGAATTACGTTTGAAGCATAGGCGTAAATGGCGCCCCTGCAACCCTGTGGCGTGGGGATCGCACAAGCTGTAAGGCCAAAAAATATACAGAAAATACGCAGGGGCGGACCAGGCCAAATTTTCACACGAGCAAAGTGGCGCCATCCCCCTAGTACTACCCTACATTTTACATTTTATCATAGTGTTTTTAATATTTTAAACCCATTTTTCAAAAAGAAATTCATTACCTAGGAAAACTTCACAAAATATGGCCCGCTATAAACAATACGAACTCCGCCCCCCCCGCTTGGTCTAGTTGCTAGCACGCCTGCCTTCTGTGGTACCGGGTCCAATTCCCGGTGGATTACTGTTGAACGATAAAAGTAGTTCGGATTCCACATCTCCCTTGGCCATTAAGGCATAACCGTGGAACGCTAAACTCAAGCAAACAAACAAACAATATTTACTTCCCTGCCACTCTTTATTCTACATGCCCTCTCTCCCCTTTTGGATACAGCCCCCTTAGTACTATGAAACTCTCTTCTTCCATGGTGAAATGGAAAAAGATCATGTAATTGCCACTACTTTACAAGAATATAAACAAAAGATGTCACTAGAAAACACATTATAAAATTTACTTTTTGAGCCTCGTTTTGGCACCCGTCTTTCTCTGGCGCCCCGGGCACTCGCCCGGCCCTTCGTCCGCTCCTGAAAGTACGGACGCATAACTAAGGACTGCGGAGGAAAGGTTAACCTTCATGTTATACCACTGGTTTGACGTGTTTGAAATGTTCAGTAACTGATCGGTTAGTGAAATAATTTCGACGGTTACTGATGTTTAAAGTTTAGCTAAGACAAAGTTACCTAACCAAATACATTTGATATCGCGATGTCACAATTTGATTTTTCCTCACATCAAAAAGAAAAAACAGTAATAAAAACCCTTATCGTACTGGGCTCCAACTAACAACCTAATTCGTACAGACTAGTTGCTCTGACCAACTGAGTTTCGATTTCTTACGTGAAAGAAATCTGTTATATTACGAGGCATGCTTTTCATTATCAAGACTGTTCGAAGTAATACGAACATGGCTTAAGAACAGAGACGGAACTGAATTATCACTCGATTGACCTTGAGGGTAAATCAGCAAAGGGTAGCTATAAACGTAAGTTCAGATTGCATTTCTGTGAGGTTCTGTTCAGTATTCCTATCTGCCAATAGCAAAAACTGATAGTCAATGCTGAACCTTGGAACGTCACCCCGAACAACAAGCCTATTATTGAGAACTACATATGAAACATGTTATCAAAACTTATCCAGCTTTTATCTGGCATGAAATTATTATATACACCAAAATTCACTCTCCTAAAATGTGTATCTAAACATTGCTCTACGTATCTACGAAGCAATGTTTTTTTTTATTATCGAAATATGTGAGCAGGAAACTCTAACAGCCAGCCATTTTATTTAAATCGTAATAAACCCTGTAACCGTGCGTTAACGTGAAGACAAAGCTTGCTCCATTGGTAAAGTGTTGGAAGAATGAAAACTCAATGTTCGTAGGTTGGAATCTATCCAATCACCACAACATTTTTTTTTCTTATGTGTAACGATGATATAAGAAAAATGTATAACTGTTTAGACAAATCTTCAACCAAGTCTGAAGAGAACATACTAAAACAGTAACACAATGACGTCAACCAAGAATTATTTCATGTAGCGTTTGGACGAAATTACAGCAGTCAACAATTGCAAAAATAAAAAGAGGCTGATAGGTGTAATGGAGTCTAGACTTCTGAATGCATTTACTTCCTGAAAACTTCCGTCTCGTCATTGGTATGCCGTAAGTCATGGTAAAACCTTTCAATTGGAAGTGAAATGACACAAACTAAAACAGTTTTAAATCAATAAATGTCTATGTATAAAAGTAGGTGTCTCTTATCTGTAGTTCTGAGTTCCTTTTACTTTGAAGTGACAAATGAGAGAAGAAAGTATGGTGTTCGAAAAAAAATCAAATTTGAGACTTCAACGAATTTACACGTATTAACTTATGGCCCCTAACACCGAAAAAGTTATTTTTCGATACATGTCCATCTGTTCGTCCGTCCGTTCGCTACACTTTTCTGTGCACTCGCCTAGAGGCCATACCGTTTAACTTATCTGCACCAAATTTTAGTTTAAGATTTTCATAGTATTTCCTATAGTTTTTTTATTTCCCTCCTACTCCTAAAACGAGGGTTGTTTCCTGTACGATGAAAATAGAAAAAAGATATTTTCTCTTAACTGGCTCTAACGATCTTGTTTTCTTTTTCTTTTTTTTATAAATCAATATTTAATTAGCAACCTTATTTTGTGGTATAAGGCATTTATCTGAGAAAAATCTACAAGGGGTAGTTTATATTAAGGGGTTAGTTTTTTTCAGTGATTTTCTCAAAATGGACTCAAGTGTTGTTGTTCATATTTGTAAATAAATATTTCATTAATAACTTAACAATATGGCATAAGTCGTTGTTCTTAAAAAAAATGCGAGAGGTATTCTTGGTGGTGTGTGTTGTCTGGGCGGTTTTCTCAAAAACGACTCAAAAGAGTTTATTCATATTTCAAAAATAAATACTTTTTAATAACCGAACAATATGGCAAAACTCGTTTGTCCTGAAAAAAATATGCGAGGGGTAGTTTACTCTTGGAGGTGTTTTTCCTCCACGGTTTTCTCAAAAATGAGTCAAGCAATTTTGTTCGTACTCAGAAATAAATATTTCATTAAAGACCTAATAATATGGAATAACTCGCTTACTCTGAAAGAATCCTCAAGATATAGTTTATTCGGGGAGTTATTTTTCCTCACGATTTTCTCAAAATTACTCGGACAATTTTATTGATAACTAATAAATAAGTATTTCATTAATAACCCTATATTTTAGTTTAAGTCATTTCTATGAAAAACAATTACAACGGATAGTTTATTTTGGGGATCAAGGTTTTTTTCCGACAATTTTCTCGAACGACTTATACTAAAATTTCGCAAATTAATATTTCATTAATAACCAAAAGTATATCTTAACTCATTGTTCGAAATAATTCACAAGAGGTAGGTTACTTCTGACGTATTCTTTTTGAACGACTTTCTCAAAAATGACTTATTTGATTTTTTTTCATATTTCATAAACAATGATTGCATTAATTGGTCTATTATATGTCTAATGAAAATGTGCTCAAAGCGTGAGTTAGTTTTGAAGTGTGTATTTTCTTCAATCGAAGTATTTCATTCGATAATCTGACATTCGATGTATTTGAATAATACGATAATTTTATTCGTATTATCCAAATACACACTTCAGTAACAACTGCGGCCTAACACAGTTAAGAAATTGAATTTAAAATGTTTAGTGCGGTGGCCCTGTAATTGAATATTTTTTGGTAAACTCTCTAGCTTTTTGTGGTAAACTCAGGCTTTTCTTTTTCGAGCGGCAAAAGAGAGAAGAAAATAATATATCAAATAATATATCAAAATATATCAAATTCAGATTGTCAAAATAATATATCAAATTCAGATTTCAATGGATTTACATGTTTCATGGCGTCTACATACCAAAAATGTGACTTTTCGACACCCGTCCTTCCGGTCCGTCCGTTCGGTACACTTTTCTATGCACTCGCCAGAGGCCATACCGTTCAACGTATCTATACCAAATTTTAAACTTAGGGTTTACATAGTATTCCTACAGGAGATTTTCCAATTTTTACCTACCACCTAAAATAAGTATGGTTTACCAACAGCCGAAAATCGAAAAAAGCTATTTTCTCAAAAATGGTTTTAACAATTTTGTTTATTTTTCATTAATCAATATTTAATTAACAACCCTATATTGCAGTATCAGATATTTCTCTTAGAAAAATTTACGAGGGGTAGTTTATTCTAGGAGGTGACTTTTTCTCGACGATTTTCTCAGAAAAGACTGACAAATTTTGTACACACTTCATAAATAAATATTTAACCTTACAACATGGTTTAAGTCAATTGACCTGAAAAATATATGAGTAGAGTTTATTCTTGGAGTTGAATTTATTCCCAGTGAGTTTCTCAAACACGACCAGTTGACAACGCTGTGTCTCGACAACGAAGCTCAACTCTAAAATTGTCTTCTTTTGATGTCACGAATCATCTCCCGAAGTTCGCGGACATCTTTCAGGTTCACCCTTAATGAAGCTTCTTTTCGAAAAGTTAAATATTAACTTTAGGCATTGTTTATCTTTTTTAAATCACAAATGCCGTTATTAATTTTAAGGCAGAGAGCTACTTCTGAGAGAATAGATCTTGAAAAATAATTTTAAAACTTAGACTTTTGTTTTCGAGACATTCCAGACAAGACGAGACATTTTACAAGCTATCTCGTGTCCAAAACATTTGTCTCGTCCTATCTTGGATGTCACAAAGCGCGTCTCGTCTCTTTCTCGAGACATGTCTTATCTCATGTGCATTCGTTAACACTTGGAAAGGATTATCTTTATACTCAAAGCTTTGTTTTTATAATGGTTGAATATTTATGATAATTGCTGTCAACATAAATTACAGTCCTTTCAGTTGAATTAATTTTTATTATTATTATTGAAATTAAAATTAAATGCAATATCTAGTTTAACGTTGCACGATTATGCACCTACGCTAAGGGAAAATGATAATGAATGAAATGGTGAAATGAAGAAAGTGGGAGGAAAATGGAAAATCCCAAGAAAACCCATACCCATGCACACGGTATTTGTCCTCCTCAAATTTCACTTGGCGCGAAGTGGAATCGATCCACGGAATCCATGCACCAAAGGTGAATGCTTTATTATTATTATTATTATTATTATTATTATTATTATTATTATTAATAATAATAATAATAATAATAATAATAATAATAATAATAATAATAATAATTGAAGCTAGCTTAACGAGTTGAGTTGATGTTGAGTTTAACGTCCCGTTAAGCAGCGAGGCTATATGAGACGTGGACCTACTGATTAACGTGGAATCCGAACCACATGAGCTAACGGCGGGAATAGAACGCGGGTCTCACACGCCAAAGACGCGTACGCTAACCGCTTAGCCACGGAGGAGCTCCGAGCTTAACGAGTTTCAACCGTCCGACTCAACCAACGTTTGGGTGTCTGTTCGTTCGTCTGCTCCATGACAACTTCTCAAAAAAGACATTTCATTTTAATGAAACTAGTAAGTGCCATATTTTAGCTTTGCGAAGTAACTATTGCTTAAAATTTGAATCTGCAAAATATAAGAGGTTAAAGTAACCAAATGGTGCAATTTTCCACTCATGTATACAAAACAATTTTGCAATATCAACTACGTGAATCTTGTCTCATAAAGAAGCCGAAACCCCTACACCGAAGACCCCTCCGAGATTTGATCATTGTCCACACGGACTGAAATTGTCGTTTGAAGCCAAGACTTTAATATGAAGCCAATAATTTCTTTAAAATAGACGAAAAATTCGAAAGTTATAAACATGTTAATATTTTTGCCTTTTCTCATAATGTGGCCGTGTTAGCCTACACTGAAGAGCCCCACGAGATTTAATTATTGACCACTTGGACTGAAATTCTCATTTGAAACCAAAACTTTAATATGAAGCCAAAAATTAAACATTTACATCAATTTAAACTGACTGGGATCCGGTTCACCCCACTATGGTTTAGTTTAGTTAAGTGGTAATTTGTGACAGCTTCACATCATCAAAAGAATATTTCACTAGTTCGTGCTAGATCCACCACTGGAATCAATATACACTTTTTCTATTCTTTTTGTCACCCTTTTTTGTGTAGGGGCTCCCTCGTACAAATAAAGAAGTGGTAATATTACAATCAAGAGGCGCTATAAATTAGGTATTTCTTTAGTTACCTACCCCTAACCGCAGAGGGCCATCTTCGGTAGAATAAGGGGCCGCGGTGGCTCAGTGGTAGAGCGTTCACCTCTGGTGCTTGAGGTCCCGGGTTCGATCCCAGCCTCCGCCAAGTGAACTTTGTGGTGGACAA
The DNA here is from genome assembly GCF_964235325.1 of Thermobia domestica. Lineage (NCBI taxonomy): Eukaryota > Metazoa > Arthropoda > Insecta > Zygentoma > Lepismatidae > Thermobia > Thermobia domestica. The sequence goes on along the minus strand of NC_137471.1, from coordinate 172,755,302 downwards.
ACACCGTGTGCGTGGGTTTTCTCGGGGTTCTCCCGTTTCCTCCCACTTTCTTCATTCCACCATTTCATTCATTACTCATCATCACCGTCTCCTTTAGCCTAATCGGCATAACCGTGGGACGTAAAACTCAAAGATTTCATTTTTTGGTAGAATAAAAAATGTTACGTGACATTCCAATCATGAAAGGGGAGAGAATGCTGTAAATATATTTCTTATTCATTTTCTCTGCCCTGCTTATCAGAAATAACTTTCTGTTGGAAGGGTACTGAAATGAGAGGGGCAAAATAAAACGTCGTAACCCCCCTACATGGTTGCTCAAACAATTACTAAAGAAAGCATTTTAAACTAAGATATTTAAGATTTAAACTAAGAAACTAAGATATCCTTACATTATGTAAGGATGGCATATTCAGGATTATTATTATTATTATTATTATTATTATTATTATTATTATTATTATTATTATTATTATTATTATTATTATTATTATTATTATTATTATTATTAGAACGTTTTTGGAGCACCGAAATTTTGTGAAACGAATAATGGTATGTAGAGGTTTAAGATGGGTGGTCATAGGGGAGGAAAAACCAGGATTTTTCTCTGTCTGACTCTCTAACATAAAGATTATGTGCTGAAGGTAAGAAGCATCATCATTCTACAATAGGTTGTTTTTACGTAGAATATCAATTACTTGAGTTTCCCTCTTTCGAGCTACTTACTTTAGTAGTAAATTCAAAACAATTTCAATTGAATACCAATACATTGTAAAACTTTTCTGTAATTAAACATCTAGGGAAAATTAAACATTTAATAGGGAAAACTGTTATCAAAATATCCAAACACGTAGGTAGAAGACTATCTAGTGAGAAATATTGTGAAGCTTTATAAAATTCTCCAAACTAGAATTAACATTTACTGAGAAACATTCGTTATGTGCAGTGCATAGTGAGCAGTGAGCACAGAGAAAATAATTACGAAACTGTTTGCAAACAAAATTAGGGACGCTAATGCAAGTGCGAGAAATTAATTATATTCACGGAGAAATTATATGTCGATTAAAAGCAGGAAATTCGTGTTACTATTCGGTTCCAAATCTCTTATCGTCGCGAATTCTGTCGAGGAATTTTAAGCTTAAAATATAAAAAACGATAATCATGACTGTTGTTCTGTATGGTTGCGAAACATGTTCAGTTACCCTGAGGGAAGAACATAGACTAAAAGTATTTGAGAAGAAGATCATGAGACGAATATTCGGAACCAAGAGGAACGGGAATGGGAAATGAGGAAACTTCATAACGAGGAACTACATAATTTATATGGTTTACCCAACATTGTTAGGGTCGTCAAGTCTAGGAGGCTTAGGTGGGCAAGACATGTAGCTAGAATGGAAGAAAGTAGAAACACTTTCAAAATCTTGACTGGAAGACCAATCGGGAAACGACCATTAGGAAGACCTAGGCGCAGATGGGAGGACAATATTAAGATGGATCTCGCAGGTAGGGACGTACGCAGGGGGTGGGACCTGGGGGTCCGGACCCCTCGAAATTTTGACTTTTATGTAAATATAGCCTAATTTTAGGGGCAATTTTAGGAATTTTAATATAAAATGCCCTCCTCTTGAGTTTGGACCCCCCGAAACAAATCCCTGCGTACGCTACTGCTCGCAGAGATAGGAATACAAAGTAGAAACTGGATGCAGTTAGCTAAGGATAGAAGTCAGTGGAGAGCTTTTGCAAACGTGGCATTGAACCTCCGGGTTCCATAGGCCATAGAGTTAGTTAGTTAATGCAAGTGCGACAACGAAATTTTTTATTTATTTATTTATTTATTATTTTTTTCATATCGTCATAAGTTTTACACATATGTTACAATTTGATTCTTTCCCACATAAAGAAAATAAATAAAAGAACTATAGGAATAAAGAGGACAACTGCACTTCCATGGAGATCGAACCCACTACCTTCAGCATACAGACTCTTTGCTTTAACTAACTGAGCTATTTGTTTTCTTACGTGAACTGTGTCTGTTCCGGTAAAGACGATTTTTCGTTACGATCGTGCTACCAATTCGTACTTTTCCATAGATAATTTTCACTATTTGCTCTTTCTTTACTTAATACTTGGCATATATTCATATATTTGGAGTTTGCAGATAATGCACGTAATAAGACATATTGGAAATATTTCGCTAGAAGTTAAGGTTGTAGATTTAATCCACATTTCTCTCAATGACATAGATGTCGCTGCTTCGTGTTGAACTGCAGAATTCCCTCGCGTTCTTGAAAATTTCCCACTTTAGCAGAGTTGGTAATTCTCGAGATTTCTGTCGATTTAATGTTTTTGCTTATTTATTTTAAGCTAATATCTAACACAAATATTAAAAACGGGTTTGTTATTAACCTGTCCTACTGGGGAAACCTTCCGAAATTTCGAACATATAAAGAAAACGGAGATATTTTCAAAAAACTTCAAAATAAAGAGACGCGTCATTTATTTTGCTCATAGTAGTACATGAGACAGCTGTGAAGAATAACAGTTTACTGTCTGATATTGTCAACCGTTGACCGCATTGCAAAGATGATATCGCCGAAGCAAATTTTTCCGCGTGCGGTAAAACACACCTGAAATTTCGGAGATGATTGCCGCAACTATATTAACTCGAGCAACAAGTTCTTCGGCTGTCATGTCTGGTGTTGCATACGAAAGACGTTTCATAACCCCCCAATAAAAAATCAAGGGCGTAAGGTAGGGTGAACGAGGTGGTCATAACACAGGTCAATTTCTCAAAATCCAACTATCTGGGAATGTTTCATGTGGCTAGGTCTGCATATTTCTGTCAAAATGTGCAGGTGCACTGTCATGCTGGGTTCACATCTACTGTCTTAAGTTTAAGGGCACTTGTTCTAACAATTTTGGGAGAACATTACTTAAAAATAAAAGTTACGTACTCCTACACAGGCAGGCCGGTAATAAATCAGGCCCTACCACAAAATTATCCACTGTATAGCACCGCGCGCTCACACTAAATCCCTCTGCTTATTGTTCACAAGAGTTTCATGTAGTGTTTTAATCCCTACACATGGCTACTGCTGGTTTCAGAACGGTCTCTGATCATTTCCAACAGGCTGTCTTGAAATTCAACTGTCCACATAGTGCGATTTTCTCCGATTTCAAGTAGGAGAAATTGAAGAGACCCTTTGTCCCGAAGGCGAATATGGAAGCTCGGAAAAAACACGACAGTTACTCTCTTTTGAGGGCGATAGTCACGATATAAACGCCTCGCCTATGAGCTATTTCCCCTTGCATCTCCATAAATGAGGTGTATATCTTCCTGCTCGTGGACAGGGTAATCTACCATTGCGCAGGCATGTACAGATTAATATAATCAATTTTACTTGACACAAACGTCTACAGTTTTACACGGCCGTGAATACCTGAACACAACACTCTACCGTTGTAAGCAACACTTTCTATCCTGTTATACAGCAATTCAACACGTAATACCAAAGTATCGGATTCTTATATCACTCACAAGTTGCGTCAGATGCCCACTACAACACAGTCACGCTAATTTATTCCTTCCACATCAAAACTGCTATACAGCCTTCTGCGACCCACTCGCAAGTGGCACACAAGGGACGATATTTCCGTAAGTGCTGCTATATATACGTCTAAGCACAAGTGCCACATTTTTTTCCTCCGTGTAGATATTTCATCCAGCTCCAAAGTACATAGAAAACTTCGAAAAAGATTTTACACCATTTGTTGCATGTGTTTTCTTCTAGAAAATGTTTCCAGCAGTGGAAAAATCAAAATATGAGGGAGCTACACTACGGCAATATTTTGGTATATTAACAATAGGAGTGTAGTATTTCGTAGCTCAGGATTAAGGTGCGGTTTTCCAACTCCAAGAAAAGGGAAAAGTTCCTCGAAAATATCCCTGGAGGAAGATTTACCTAACGGATAAATTAAGTATATTGTACCAGCGCATTTCCTTGTATCGTTATGCAACACATACAACATCTCGTATTTCGTCCATTTTGTAGCTTCTGTGCACAGCAGTATCAAATTCCACGAAATAGCATATTACGAGGAGGAAACATTTTAATGCAGCTCACTTTTGCCCAATATGAATTCACGCAATATATGGGAATCCCTGTGTCATTGGAGAATCTCTTGTACAATCGTTCATCTTATATGATCTTTGCATTTTTTGGATACTATATGTTGTTTCTTTACATGCCACCTGACTGTCCAATACACATTCGTTTTAAACCTATTTTGGGTCAAAGTTATTTTTTCTATTTTCACATACTCGTAACTTGGACACAGCCGTTCAGTTGACATCCATTACCATTAGCCTAGAAGATACGCCTGTGACACGTTAAAGACTTCATTTAAATTCTTCTGTCGTGAGTTTATTCTGTGCTGAGACAAAATAGATCAATCACACATGTATATCCCTCTATCTTTCGAATTCGAAGTGTTCTTCTAACTTGAAAGATGTACTATTATTTTTGATTGTTGAAATCTTGTACTTGATTGTTGTTCGTTTTCCTCATTCAACGTTTGATAAAATACTCGAAGGAATACTCCAGTTTCTTTGGGAGTCACTCTTGCGTCGCCACTGCACTATATCCGATTGTACACTAATGGGATCTACGACTAAAAATAATGGACATTCTCTTTTACCTGATTTCGATCCGATGTTCTGTTCTTGAGTTATGGCTGTCTTTACTTTCTTTCCGACACATTTGCATGTGATCAAGGCAACCTATTAATTTAAGTGATGGGGAATGGGGCGTTGCATTAACACAAATTAATATTCTGTGGAGCTTTATAATGTTGGTGAAAATGAAGAAATTATAATAACTACTCTTATCGATGAGAAAGTTGAACGTCATCATGTTCTATTAACACCAGAATAGTATTAATCGATTGAATGCTTTCTACAGTTGATTCCTGAAAATGTTTGTATGTTACATTATTTACAAAATAAATATCAAATTGTTATTAAACATTCCTTAAAATTAGATCAATCTATGATTGGTTTACACAAGGATTAAAACATTTTTGGATTTATTAATGAAAATACACTTGATATTTAAAATGTTGTATACACAAAAGTTAGAAATGTTGATTTAATATTAACACGTGGAAATTTCCATGTAATATAGATTATAATATTTCCAATACAATTAATGTATGTTTTGATATTGTGAAACAACAATAAAATATAGAACCGTTAGTTCGAAAACTTAGTATATATAATGTACAACATGGCCATGTAAAAACTTTTGTTTCACACACCGCATTATGTTAAAGTTAAAAAGAAATATTTTGATACCATAGAAGTAATCTTAAAAGATGAACACGGGTTAGAATTACCATTTCGTATTGGAACTACAAACCTGACAGTTCACATTAAACGAAAATGATTTCTGAAAGTATTGATGATAGTTTTTACATTACATTAGTTTCAAAAGTAGTGCAGATGTGTATCCTACAAACAGTGGCGTATTTACGATTTTGTTTCGGGAGGGGCTTTGCTAACTTTCGGGGGGGGTCTTTGCCTGGAAATGGGAAAATTCTGCAACATATTTCCTTTACTTTACTATACTAAGTAAGATTTCGGGGGGGGCTTAAGCCCGGAAGCCACCCCCCTAAATACGCCACTGCCTACAAATAATCCAACACATTTTATTGATCAATTAAAAATAATATTCTTTTATCAGAATCTGATTGTCAAGTAGGATTAAGTGAAGTACATATTTCATTACTATGTTACAATGTTACTGAAGGTGAAAGGCATACAGGTAATGTGCAAGGTTTTTTATGTATATATGTGTAAATAAATGCTGTATCGCATCACCAATCTTAATTTTATATAAATCGTTGCTTCTTGAATCGTTCTGTAAATTTCTAATCAGTGACGTAGAATATTTTGCATGCTCATGTGTAAATAATAGTTTCGTATATCGTTAACCAAAACTTACTCTCTGTATTTAACTGACAAAAGTTAAGATCTTACTCAGTTTGATAATTGATTTTTATAGTTATAGAGTTCAAGGAGTTATTCTTTAAAAGCAGCTATCTGTAAGGTAGCATAGCAAATTTAAACTCAGTAATACCAATGGGTTGTAGGGGGCCCTTTGCCCGGGTGATATTTTCCGCTTCCGCCGGCCCTGGGTGCACCAATAACTACCAGTACATTTGAATTGAATTGGAATTTTTTAAATGCCTTTACGCACCTGTGCACACGCAGGTGTGGTGTGAATGAGGAAATGCACTGGAAATCCTAAGTATCTGTTCTCGGTGAATCCTTTTGTTGAACTTTTAGAAAATTGACTTAAACTATCGATTTTGCAAAACTTCCCTTTGATTTAAGACCAAATCGAAACATGAAAGAGGAAAATTTCGGAAAATATTGCTATTTTCACTCCTAGCTTCTCACTTTACGTAGTGTATATCTACAAGGAAGGGGGTGCACATGCACCTTTGCACCCCAATAAATCCGGCCATATATACATATATATATATATATATATATATATATATATATATATATATATATATATATATATATATATATATATATATATATATATATATATATATATATATATATATATATATATATATATGTGTGTGTGTGTGTGTGTGTGTGTGTGTTGAAAAATCCGGATTGTCAGGTCATAGCAACTAGAAATATTAATCTCGTTCAGGGTTGTTTTGTTTAGATCAAAATGTTTAAAACAAGTGATTAAAACTTGTTTTAAACAATTGGTTTTGTTTAAATCAAATTTTATATACGTTTTAAACATTTTGTTTTAAGCACGCATTTTTAAGACTTGTTTTAAACATATTTCTATTTTATCTTATTTTTGTAAACAAAAAAAAATCTGCCAGAGAAAGAAAACTGTCAAAAAGTGTTACCCATTCAGAAGACTATTTTCTTCTCATGTGAATGTTTTGACTTCTCGTGGTAATGTGGTAATCTACAGTTTATTTTCTCTCATGGTCTCCGTTTGATTTTTAATGTTCATTGTATTGTTTAAATGCTTATAAGTTAACTTGCGAGAAAGTGTCATATTCGAAGGTTGTACTACTTGTAGAACTGATATTAAAAAGTAAATAAAAGAATTATCATGGAAACAAATTTTTATGTTGTATTCAGAAAACAAACATAGGGTGCTTGCGGTTCTGAAATTAATATTTCGCAGGCATTCCTTGATATAGTAGCCTACATGTTGCTTCTCACCAGGTACATTCGTCATCTTCAGGTCGATAGTTTATTGACCTCACCAGCTGTGACGTACCAAACGTCAAAACGGCTGTTTTTTGTTCTCCTTCCCCGATCCTGAGAGTTGCTCAAAGCAAATATCAAGCAACAGTTGTAAGACTAATCTAGTGAAGTGCAACTGCTGCTGTAGATTTTACACTGGGGCTTCTCTCCACCTGGCCACTATCCGAATGGGTGGTCTTTACCTACACACCTACCTTTTTTAAGCACTTTTGTTGTATCTGTTGATTTGTATCATCATGGCCTCAGCCTCTTCTGGCCTACCACCTATTTCAGCGGACACTTCCATTTCGGCTGCTTCGTCAGCTATGCGGAAGGACCGCTCAAAACGCTCCAATGATACTGGGCCACCCATTCACGACGATCAATATGCTCATCTATCTCATGCACCAAAGGCCAAACGTCATCATACCCTCAGTGAATCTTCACATTCATCCTCAGGATCTCGTATGAACGACGACTCTCACGAACGCACCACGAAGCCTCAAATTCATTGTTTCCTTCTGACTAACTATGAATCTAAGTATCAAGATCTGAAAATTCTGTATCTTCGCCTCGTCAAGTATGTACCGCGCACTAAAATCACACAACTCATCAACACTCAGAAAGGCATCATAATCAAAACAACAGATCACGATTACGCCAAACATCTCCTTAATACATATTCATTTGAAATCTTCGGCAAACAAGCTAAGATCATCAATCAGGCACCTCGTCTATCCAAACAACCGCCTCCACCACGCCGTCAGCCTGCATTTTCTGTCGTCATACGAGGTGTCGATCCGTCTTACTCAGATGACGAAATCACCTTGACGGCCTTTCCATCGTCAAATGCATCCGCATTAAGAATGCTTCCGGAAACACCTACATGGTTCGGGTCTTAACCCAATCCAAAGAAACCATTGACTCCTTGCTTTCCAATGGAGCATTCATCTACCGCAAGAAACACCGCGTTGAACCATCCAAGTCGCTTTCACCGCTACCCATGCGCTGTGAAAAATGCCAAGCCTACAACGCGCATGCGACTAGTTCTTGCCCAAATCAGTTAAAATGCGGATTCTGTTCAGGGCCTCATAACACCCGTCAATGCACTAACCTTCAAAAACCTCCACATTGTTCTACTTGTAATGCGACAGATCATCCTACTTACAGTTATAAATGCAAGGCAAGACCAACCGCCGATCCGTTCAAACCTGAATTAACTGTTCCATTACGACCACACGCTACCCAAACTCTCCCACCACCTACAGATGCTTGTCAGCCTATCACTATTACCCAGTTCTTGTCATTTATCACTGTTACCTTGCAGAACATCCATCCACTTCTCCGCCATCATATATTACATCAAGTTCAACAGGCTGCTAAGGATATTTTCCACATTAATTTCACCGCCCCATACTCAGGACAAACTGTTTACTTTCACTCGGACACACTCCAGACGGAAGTCTAACTTTCTCTGTCTTCGTTTTCTCTCCCCACGTCATGGTACTTCATTTCCTTTTTCTCAACATTCGATCACTCATGCAACATAACATCTTATTCCAACAGCTTCTGATGGAGGAAAATATTCATTGTTTTTTGTTAAATGAAACCCATCTTACGCCTCGCTTAAACCCTCACATCTCACGTTATACTCTTCTTCGCCATGATAATACCGCACCTGCTCGTCGAGCATGGGGAGGTGTTGCCATCGGCTTTTCACCATCAATTCCATATCGATAGCATTCTCCTTATCTGGCTTCTCTTCCCGAACATCTCATCACTACGTCATATTTCAAAACCCTTAACATCACCGCTGCTACAATTTATGTTCGACCTGGTCACCCCATATCATATTCTTTCTTTCAATATATCTCTGATAATTTTCATACTTATGTTATTTTAGCTGATATTAATTTTCACAGTCGTACTGCTCGTCAACAGGAACATTTTCGAACTTACCTCACTACCCATACTACAGGTTTCTTTCACGATCTCCCACAACCCACACGCCCTGAAAGTAGCACAACACCCGATATCGTCATAACGTCCTCCAATCTACTCACCCGGCATACTCTTACAGTGTTAGATCCCCTAGGCAGTGACCACGTCCCTGTTCTTCTCACTCTGACACCTACTCCGCAACGCACTCCTACTCCAGCACCATTAATTCGCAGTGTACCTCGCTTTGACAAAGCTAACTGGTCTGCCTATCGCACTTCTCTACAAACACAGTTAGATTGTATCGCCCCTCCTACAACAGAAGACGAAATGTATCACTCTCTTGATTCTATAACTGGCGCCATTCGTACTGCTTCAGAACAGTATATTCCTCAGAGCACTCTTCATTCCTTTCGTCCACCTCTCCCCCACAGTATCTTCATCTCATTCATCGTTCTCGCCAACATTTTCGAGATTTCACTCGTACTGGCAACCTCGAAGCACTCCGCCTCTATCGCCAATATCAACGGATAGTGCATAACTACCTTGTAGCCTATAAACGCCGGCAGTGGATTAACCAACTCAGTACCTGTAACCAACTCAGTACCACATCTCATCCTTCCAAATTCTGGAAGCGATTTCACCGACTCACAGGCAAAAGCTCTTGTACTTCCTATCCACTTCTTGATCACGATCAGCCACTCCCAGATGATCTTAGCAAAGCTAACGAGTAGAGAGGGAATGGGGATTCTGCAGACAAATTTATTATTAGCCCATTTTAACTATATGTCACCCCATCATCTCTAATAACTTCTAATCTACCCCTAATAATTTCTAGCGCACTCCCTATCCCAAATAACTTCTATCACATCTCAAATAACTTCTATCTTACTCATAATAACTTCTAATGCATTCTATCACTAAATCTAGTTACAAAAATTACTAAATCTTGTTACAAAAATCACTAAATCTAGTTACAAAAACAAAAAATCACTAAATCTGGTTACAAAAATCTGGTTATAACCGGTTTTGACTTCAAAAATCACTAAATTTGGTTACAAAAACAAAAAACACTAAATTTAGTTATAAAAAATCACTAAATTTAGTTATATAAAAAATCACTACATTTAGTAAAATAAAATTATAAAAACACTTTTATGATTTTACCATAAAAGTTAACTAAATTCTACAAAATTACATAATAGTTACAAATTAGTATATTGATAGTTACAAGTTCGGATATTGATAATGGAATCTTCTGCTAACCTCGTTCTCTATAGGAAACAATGACATCTTAAACTCTGTCCACTGATCATAATTCAAGCTGAATAGACAGCCGTTAATATCAAAAACTACTTGAACTTCGGTTTGCACATTTTTTACAATTACATTGAAATTATTAGTAAGTATAAATTTCTTTTGAGGATCCATTCTATTCACTCCATTTTTTACTTCTGACGACATATTTTTGATCATTTTTATTATTTTTTGGATTTACAAAACCGATCCTCATTTGAAATTTACATACAGAACTCAATAGTTGGATAATTATCTTTTAAACCAGTGTATTTGATTTTTATTCCATCTTTAACGATCTCATCAATCATTTTATCTGTTAAGTATTTTGTAAATCTAGGTGGAAGAAATACCTTAAACTCTTCACATTCAACTAAAATGCTCTTTCCAAACTTAGTTTTAATCTTTCCCATTTTCACAATCTTATATTCTGTATTTAATTCTAATTCTCTTAATCCAATAACCTGTTTTTGTTCAAGACTTCCAAGTTTATTTAAAAGTTCAATATGACTCGCCATCGTATTTATTATATTAAACTTTTTAAAAATCAGTTTCTAATAGTCTCGAATTTCGTTAAGTATGTCATTGATTCTGTTAACAATATCTCTTACATTTTCATCTGTTAATTCACCATTCATGAGCTTAATTACATTAAGCTCATCTTTAAACAGCCCAATTCGATTCACCATATTTTTATAATATTCTTTCTTTAAAGCTATATTAAACCGTGTTGATAGACCATTGATAACAGCAGAATCCGAAGCAAATGCAGTTGTAATAATTGAATACACTGTAACAGGAATAAATACATTGATGAACACTTTAGAAGCCGATAATAGAATTGATAACGTAATAAGAGTAGTATAAACACATTTTATTCTCTTGAACTTCCTTTTGTTTTTCATTAATAACTTCTCAAGATTTAATATAGTATCTTCAATTAACACAATTAAATTCTCACGTGGAATGTTATCTGGAATAGTCATTTTATTAAATAAGTTTTTATGATAATATCATAAAAACACTTACAAACTAAACAAATCTAATAAACATATAATTGATTTATATCTTCTCAATTATTTTTTCTTTCTCAACATCATACTCTAAATTTTTCTTACCAATCATAACAACATTGCAAATTGTTTTATCTGGTACATCGCTTTCAAAATTAACAGTCAGTTTCAAATTAGTTCTATCACTTACAGTTACTGATTTATACTTGCTTGTGTTAATTACGAACATCGGCCTATTTTCTAAAAATTCTTTAGGATAATAAAACATCTCAGTATTTCCAATTGTAGCTCGCTTATATACCGTATACATTTCATAAATTTTCAAATACTTATGTTTGGCAAAATCTAAGATTAAAGATTCTAATGGGAAAGATTCATTTCTAGAATTACGAAAATGGATATTCTGAACTTTACAATGATCAAAATAGCTTGAATCTTTTTCTTGATTATCATTTCTATCAGTTTGGAAAAAGGCAATCACAAAATTAGGCATATCAAATTCACTTGAGTTAAATTGTGTGGTTAAATCGAATTCTAAATATTTGCCACTAACTGATTTCTGTAAACATTAATATGTGTTGAATGAAATAGGAATCGTACCTTCTTTTAACATATTAGATCTTAACAAGGTGGCATAGTTAGGTTCATAATTAACAATAGGCATTCTTAACTCCATATTTGTAATCTTAATTTTACCTGGATGCGGTTGATCATTCTCATATGTTCCATCCTGCTTTTTTGTTTTCCAAATAACAAATGCGTTATCATCAGAACCACTTCTTTTAAATGTATATTTCAATCCTCCTTTCCACATAATATCTTTAAAATCTGAACAAAATCCTGGCAAAAGTCTTAGCAAAAACACTATTTCTTCATCTGTTCTTGCCCACGTAATTCCTTCCCATCCACATTCATCATAGTGATTTGCCTCTGGTTTTGAAATCGTACATGTGTTTACAGCTTTGAAGTTAAACCAGGATAATCTATAATATCTAATATCTGTCCATGCTTACTAACTTGAATTTGAGAAAACAAATGTGGGAAGAAATTATTAATAAGTCTAATATTTTGACCAGTAGTATATTCTCCATCAGCGTCTCTACCTCTAATTTCAAAAGTTACATAAATATCAGCATAATAAGGATGTATGAAGCCATCACCCACGTCAATATCAAATTCAATAGACCTGTTTGGCTTATTTAAATTCTCGATTGTTTTTTGATTAGGTTTAAAGGATTGTACTTCATATGATTCTATCTTATCCATATTTATTATAAAAAGTATTTGTAATCGTTTTATGAATTAAGCCCATAAAAACTTAAATATAACTTCTCCAAATATCCTTATTCCTATTCACCTGACTAATAATTTCTGAAAAACTATACCCATCTGTAAACATTTTTAACACTGTAATGCATAAATGTCCACAGATTACCTCGTTAAAATGTTGTATACGGCTGCTATTGTACTCTATATTATGACCAAGATATTTTACGAGTGTTTTTGGCGGATTACCTCCAAATGAATCAAACACATACTTTCTGTTTCCTTTTCTCCAATAACAATTCCAATGCGTTTCTATATTTTTAGACGTATCAAAATTAACAATACCACACTCATTCTTCCTTGGTTGTTTAGGCAATTCATCACTCATAAATACACCTCTAAAGTTTGTTATCTTAAGTTTTTTAACAAGTTGTATTAGATCTAAATTACTTAAAGGTTTAATTTCTTCTTTTTCTTTACTGTTTTGGAGTTTACGTTTTTTGAAAGCTTACCACCTTGTTTTTCTTCCATTGCTAAGTTATGTCGCTTTTGTTCCTCTAATTCAATTTTATTCTTTTTTGCATCATCTACAGTCTTAGCAATAGTAGCCGCACCTCCAGCAACAGAACCTAGAGCACCTATTAAAGCTAAAATCGTTGGAATAGTAAATATAAAACCACCATAATGAACTTTATTATCATTTGTCTTCATGTCTTTGTTTATTTTCTTAAGTTGTTGTATAGAAAGAGATAGAGACATACATTGTCCTTTTCTTAGTTTTGCTTCCTTTTGTTTGAGTTGTTTGTTAGTTAAAATGTGATCTATATTTAATTGTTTAAGTCCCTGTAGGAATCGTAAATGTAAAACCTTTTAACTGCATATTTATTATATAATTAAAAGCTTTTTATGAAAAATTTCCATAAAAAATACATATAAACCTAAATCTAAAAAATACTTATAAACCTAAACCAAATCTTACTTATGTTACTTATAAACCTAAACCAAATCTTACTTTTGTATTCATCACTAAAGCAGTTCCAAGAGCAGGTAGTTTTTCAGTTATTAAATTAGCATCTTTAGCAAAAACTCCTTCCCAAGCTTTATTTTCTAATTCCTTATCTGCAATATGTCTTCATTCTGTATCTTTATTATCCCTATAGTATATATCATGCTCTTTACAAGCTTCGTCTAATGCATTTATACCTTTATCACCTCTTTCTAATCTTTCTTGTAACTTAGTAAAAGGTCCGCAAAATTCATAGCCTGGAATATGTAATTCTGGTATTCCCTTTATGTCTAAAATCCTGTTCATTAATCCTTTTCCATACTTCTCATTATTCCAAAATTTTGGTGGTAGCGTATTCAATATCTTTATCAAATAACCTATACCTTTTGGATCATTAGGTATAAATTGTATGAGTTTAGAATTAATCATATCCATAATACCTACTTTCTCATTATAAAAGTTATCATTTCCAAATTTTTCTTCCCCATCAATAACAATCAAACGATCAATCAGTTTTCTAACATCATCCATCCATATGTATTCTTTTGATAATTCGTTATATACCTTTATTCCTTCTCCAGATTTTGGTGTCTTTTTTGAAGGTGTTGTTGGTTTTATATATTCATCCCAAATAGGTTTGATAATTTCTTTATATTTTTTACCTTTACTAGATTTTTGTTTTCTTGTACTTGGATCATTATTATGAAATGCAACACTAGGATCAATTACTATTTGTTTATATTTTTCTAGATCATCATCATTATAATTTGTTGGATTATGTTTTGTCAATAATTCCCATAAACCTTCTGTTTCTGTATAATGTCGATTATTAATAACTAAATCATCACCATGAATTTTAACTTCCGCATTTCCTATCATATGTATAATTTTCCCATCATCATATGGTTGTATTCCAGAACTTTTATCATCTCTAGTTGCATAATATCTTGAGGCAATCTCACCAAAATGAGTTGTTGCTAAAGATTCTATTCCTTCTACTTTATATTTAATTTGTTTTCTCATGCGTTTTATTTCTTCTGTTATAGGCGTATCACTTTCATTTATAGGACTATCATACATAGGTGGTGTTTCTAATAAGCTTGAATGCACTCTCACACTTTTATGTACAACTGGAACTAACTCTTGAATTAGATTTTTATTTTCTTCTGCTCCTTTTGATATATCTTGCCCTAAATCTTTAATTGCATCAATAACAGGCTGATCTTATTCTTTAAATTTTTCATACTTACTTCGATTACTTTGTTTAATTTCCTTAAATCTTTTAATAAGTTCTTCTTTTAACTTAATATATTTCTTAGCTTTATTAACATCCATTTATTATATAAAGAAAAAATAAAAACATAACATAACATAACATATACGTTCACCTGCATTCATATACGTTTAGTTTACACTTTTAGAAATTATTTAATTTTATTTCTATATTTACGATTATTCACCTTCCTAGTCATATCTATTGTTAAGAAACCATGTTCTTCACTCCAACACTTGCTACATAATAATTGTAATTTTTCAAACGACATATCAGATGCAACAAATTCATCATATATAAGTTTTAAATTTACATTGTCCTGTCTAAATATACAAAGAAAGTTTAAGTTATCCCATATTAATTGTTTTGGTACTTTAGAATATGTTTGTCCAAGATAGAAACAGTTCAAACCCTTATGACGACCTCGAGTAAAATATTCTCTAACGTGGTTTTGTTCTTCTAATATGAAATCATCAAATACTACCACAGAATAGTCCTCACATTCATCTAATGGAATAATCTCTTCATTGTTTCCTTTTATTATTGCTATTGTGTCTTTAATATTACCTTCTATATCTCGAAAAACTTGTATTAAGTGTTGGTATTTAGGTTGATTTAAACTTTTAGAATAGATATAAACATTTGCATATTTTAACCATTTAGGTGCCAACAAAAAATTATCAATCATTAACGTCGTTTTACCACAACCACTAGGCCCAACTATTAAACATCTTATATCATCAGGTAACAACTCACCATTCCTCTTCCTCTTCGCTGTTTCTTCTGTTAACCTTACTTTAATATCCCAATTATCCATATTAGTTATTTATTATATAATAAATGAAGGTATTTAATTTAAATGGTTATTCATCTGTATTAAACATGTCTTTGCACTACCCATTTGAAAACGATTTAGAAGTAGCTGTTGCAGGATTTTACACAACATACTTAACTCCAAACATTACAGAAAAGAGCAACAAATTAACATTTGGTAATAGTAACTCAAAATTTAAAAAACAACTCATAATTCAGCCTGGTCAATGTAGTTTACAAGAATTAGAAGAATATATTAAATCAAACCTTCCATATACCAACGATCCTTTTAAAAATATTCAATTTACTGAGAATAGAAGGAAAAATAGAGTTAAAATATTTAGCCAGCAATGTGATATAACCTTAGATACCATTAATACTGTATTAGGTTTTAGTGAAAAGAACTTGACTGAAAAGATAGAACATGTTGGAGATAAGCCACCAAGGTTTCATCCGTTTGATACTATAAATATTCACTGTAATTTAGCAGAAGGTATGATTTTAAAACATAATGACACAACAAACAACGAAACAGACTTAATTGCAACATTTAGAACAAATGCAGAGTTTAGAGAACCAATTATATATGAACCTAATGAAAAGATATTTTTCCCTATACATCACAATAAATTTAATAAATTCAAAGTTTCAATTAAAGATGAGAATGGTGACCTGATTGATTTTGGTGGAGCTCGTATAACTGTTTTACTTGCTGTTAAATAATTCAATTTATTATATAATAAATATGGATATTTTTGGTAATGTTAAAAGTAAGGCAAGTGATATTAGTGAAGAGCAGCTGAAACAGTTAAGGAATTTAGATAATGTTGTTAAGAATGAAGAATTTGAAAAATATAAAAGAGAAAATTATTACACACATCAAAATTTAATGAGTCGTACAAATTTTAAATCTGAACTAAATAAAATTTTCACAACAAATTATAGATCGTGGATTGATTTACACAACAAAGAATAGTTAATATAGCTAATGGTATTGATCAACAAGATGCTATTACTTTAAACCAGCTCGAGTCAGTGAAAAGCGATATTAACAACCAATTAGAAAGTGATAGAAACAAATTTGAGGATGTATTAAAATCATTACAAGACACACATATAAAGAAAGATGATATTGAGGTTTTAAAAGGTGAATATATGGAAGAATTTAAAAAGACCAATAATAATGTTACTATTCTATTTAAAGCAAAAGTTCCTGTTTCAGAATTTAATCAATATAAGTCAGAAATATCATCCCAATTAAATACACTTACAACAAAAGAAGATTTCCAAATGATGAAGAAGGAAGCATTTAAACTAATTATGCAAAAAGAAACTATAAATTTATTATGTCGATTGAGAACTAGAAATGTTCCAAATCCAATCTTCAGAATATTTAATTTATCTAATGATTATGAGTTTCTCTACAATGGAAAAATAATGCATATGGAATTAAGTTTGGATAGATACTTTTTAGATATATTTTTAAACAATACTTTAGTGGTAAATTTTCCTTTAAACATTAAAAAGGGTGATACAATTATGTTTCAAGCACAAAAAAATTCAACTATGGTTGAAGGACAATCATTGCAAGTTATTATGTATATAGAAAGAGAACTTTAATGATTTTCTTTTAATAAATAATGATGTATTGTGTTAAGTGCAAGAAATCAACAGGTGCAATGAAAAGTACCATTAGAGTAGAACAAACAAAGAATGGGAGATATGTTAAGAAAGGTATGTGTGTTGTATGTGGTACTAATAAATCCCAATTCATTAAAAAGCCCGATTGACTATATGAAGGTGAAGGTATTAGAGAAGATATTATAGAAGAAATTCATAAACCATCTAGAAAAAATTATCCTAGGTTAAGTGTTATTGTTAAAGGTATAGATGATTTATGGCAAGCAGATCTTGTGGAAATGGATAGTGGTGTGTTAAAAGGTATTTCCAAAATCAATAAAGTGTATAAGTATTTGCTAACGATTATAGATGTGTTTTCAAAATATGCATTTGCTGTTACTGTTAAAGATAAGAGTGGTAAGAATGTTACAGAAGCATTTGAATCAGTGTTAAAATTAAGAAAACCTAATAATTTACAAACAGATCAAGGGAAAGAGTTTTACAATAAAGAATTTGAAGATTTGATGGGGAAAAACAATATCAATCATTACTCAACATATAGTGGTAAAAAAGCTTCTGTTGTTGAAAGATTTAACAAAACACTTAAACAAAATATGTGGAAGAAATTCACTGTTCAAGGTAATTATAAGTGGTTAAAAATATTGCAAGGTTTGGTTGATGAATATAATAACAAAGTACATAGAACAATTGGTATGAAACCTGTAGAAGTGAATAAGAAAAATGAGCATGTGATATTGAAAAAAGTATATAAGAAAGAATAAAAGTCTGTTAAGTTTAAGTATAAGATTGGTGATTATGTTCGTATAAGTAAAATTAAAGATTTGTTTGAAAAAGGTTATACACCAAATTGGTCAGCAGAAGTGTTTGTTATTAATGAGGTTATACCATCTAATCCACCAACATATGAAACTAATGATTTAAACAATGAAGAAGTTAGAGGAAGATTTTATGAACCAGAATTATTGAAAACTAAATATAAGGATGAGTATTTGGTTGAAAAAATATTGAGAAAGAAAGGTAATAAAGTGTTTGTTAAATGGTTAGGGCTTGATGATTTACATAATAGTTGGATAGATAAGAGTAATGTAATATTATAAATGTTATATTTTATGGTTTAATAATTCACATAATAAATAAATAAATAAATAAATAAAAGTAATGAAATATTATAAATGTAATAATTATAGTATAATAATTCACATAATAATTAAATAAATAAAAGTAATATAATATTATAAATGTTATTTTTTTGGTTATTTCATAAAAGGTAATAAAGTGTTTGTTAAATTATTAGGGTTTATTAAATGGTTAGGGTTTAATAATTGCATAGTAATTAAATAAAGAAATAAAAGTAATATAATATTATAAATGTTATTTCATAAAAGTAATTAGGTGTTTGTTAAATAATTAGGGTTTATTAAATGGTTAGGGTTTAATAATTTGCATAATAATTAAATGAATAAAAGTAATATAATATTATAAATGTTATCTTTTATAGTTATTTCATTAAAGGTAAATAGGATAAGAAGGTGAATGATAATTATGATGATGAGTAAGTTTATGAAAATGATTCAGTTTTTATCATATTAATAATGACTTTGATGGGGTGATCCCATAAAAGCCCTATACTAACACAACACACTAATATATGTAGACAATGGCAGGAGTGTACAAGTATTAGCAGTTGTGTTAGGAAAATTGAGTATGCTAATGTTGGTATATATAACATGAAAAAATATGAAAATGAACTAAAAAATTTGGTAAATATAAAAAAACGATACAGTACCTTTTCATATAAAATGAGTATAAATAATGTTAATTTTACTGGTGAGGAGATGAGGGAGATGTCGATTACAAAACTAAAACTAATATGTAAAGTCAAGAAAATCCGTAACTATAGTTCTTTAAATAAGAGTGAATTAATCAAAAAGATCGAACAATATCAAAATGAACCAGATGAATTGAAAGTTATATACACAATGAAAGTTGATGAATTAAAAAAACATTGTAAAGGTAAGGGAATAAAAGGTTATTCTAAATTAAGAAAGGCTGAACTTATTGACCGTATTAAAAAATATGAAGATGAACAAAACAGATCACAAATTAGAAACATATTTCCATTTAAACAAGATGTTTTTGAAGAATCGAAACCACAACGAATACCAATTAAAGTAGAAACAAAGGAAACAACAATACAGAAACGATTACAAACTATCACAATTGAAAACATAGAAGGATATAAAGATCCGGTGAAGTTTTTAAATATAAGTGGGAAAGTAGTTATTAACAAAATCAAGGAAGAATTAAAGCACCACCCATTAAAAGTCAACCTTGTATTCATTTGTGATTATATTAAAGATAAAGAAGTACAAGAACGCAATTTTAAAACTATGAATGAAACAATATTACAATCAACTGACTTAGACGAATATATAACCCATGCTAAACAAAAACTATGTAGAGAGATGGAGGAATTTCAAGGTAGAGGATCAGGATGGACATTACATCAAATTAAACATTTAGAAATCAGACTAAATAAATATGTACCATTACAAGCTTCTTCCTACATTGACCTTCCTAAACCAATTAAAGATAAGAAAGCAGTAATCAATATTAAAAATCAAGATAATAAATGTTTCTTATATTCAATTGCAAGTTATTTAAAACCTATTGATAGATTTTCTCAATATCAACGACCTTCACACTATAAATAAATTGTGAATGAGTTACAAGATAAATATTGTAATGGTATTGAATTTCCTGCACAATTAAAAGATATAGTAAAGTTTGAAAAGAGAAGTAACATATCCTTTAACGTGTATAGTTATGATGATGAATATAATATATACCCACTTCAAATCACAAAAAATAAGCAGGACAAACACGTCAATTTATTATATGTAAAGGCTGAAAATAATAGTCATTTTTGTTGGATAAAGGATTTATCGAGATTAATAAGAAGTCAAGTAACAAAACATAAGGAGAAATTGTACTTTTGTGATAGATGTTTGGTAAGACATTTTAGAAATGAGAAGCAATTACAACAACATGAGCTATATTGTAAGGAGCATGAATCTGTTAGAATAGAACTTCCAAAACCATATGGTTTAGTTTTAAGTAAAATTTAATTAACTTTATATTTTTAAGTTATAAAAGTGTTTTGTAACTAGATTTAGTGATTGTTTAATTTATAACTAGATTTAGTGATTTTTTGTAACCAGATTTAGTGATTTTTGATGTCAAAACCGGTTATAACCAGATTTAATAATTTTCTGTAACCAGATTTAGTGATTTTTTCATTTCTGTAACTAGATTTAGTGATTTTTGTAGCTAGATTTAGTGACTTTTTAATTTATAACTAGATTTAGTGATTTTTGTAACCATATTTAGTGATTTTTTAAAAGTCAAAACCAGTTATAACCAGATTTTGTAGCTAGATTTAGTGATTTTTTAATTTATAACTAGATTTAGTGATTTTTTGAAGTCAAAACCGGTTATAACCAGATTTTTGTAACCAGATTTAGTGATTTTTTGTAACTAGATTTAGTGATAGAATGCATTAGAAGTTATTATGAGTAAGATAGAAGTTATTTGAGATGTGATAGAAGTTATTTGGGATAGGGAGTGCGCTAGAAATTATTAGGGGTAGATTAGAAGTTATTAGAGATGATTGGGTGACATATAGTTAAAATGGGCTAATAATAAATTTGTCTGCAGAATCCCCATTCCCTCTCTACTCTAACGCTTTCTCCAAGACATCCTTACCCCTCTCCCTCCTGATCCTACCTTGCGTCGACACCCTACAGACATGTTACAGCTTTCTTCTCCTGCACTCCAACCCCATTCCACTCACACTCTACCTCCAGATTCTGCCCTTACATCACCTATTACCGTTGAAGATATTCACCATAGCCTCCGTGGCAAACGAAACTCTGCACCCGGTTCCGACCGCATATCCTATCGCCATATTAAAGAAGCTCCTTATGTCCTCTTTTACCTTCTGGCTACTATCTACACGTTTATACTGCGTACTGGATTCCTACCGACCCCTTGGAAAACCTCTACCACGTTAATGTTCTTGAAACCTAACAAACCACCTCATGCAGTCTTTTCCTATCGCCCAATACAGCTTACACTCGTTTTCAGTAAACTACTTGAACGTATCCTCGTCTTCCGTCTTCACCTCCATCTTTCCGTGCGTAATCTCATCCCACTTCACCAAGCAGGCTTCCGTCCCCAATTCAGTATTAATGACCAACTCCTTCGCTTAACCACTCACATTACAAATCAGTTTAACTCCAATCAACCGTCCTGTTTAGTTCTATTTGATTTAGAAAAAGCCTTTGACAAAGTTTGGCATCTTGGTCTTCTCTATAAACTGTTTTCCTTTGATCTTCCTCTCTGCTATATCCGTTTTATTTTTCATTTTCTCACTGGTCGCCTTAGCTATGTTTCCATCAACAACCACTTATCGCATCCCATTTTTCTTCACTCCGGCGTTCCTCAAGGTTCATCACTCTCTCCACTCCTTTATCTTCTCTATGTTTCTGATTTTCCCAATCTTCCTCCCAACATCAATCTTTATCAATATGCAGACGATACGGCGTTTTTTGCTGTTGCCCCAACCATTCATCAGATTAACCGTACATTACAAACAACTATCGATACTTTTCTTTCTTGGTGCAGATACTGGCGCCTCAAACTCAATGCCGATAAAACACAATCCATCATTTTCCTTCCGCCTGGCAAACGAACTAAAGTGTACCGCAATCCAGCTAATTTTCACGTTCATGTCGATCATGTTTCCTTGCAACCACAGAATACAGTGACCTATCTTGGCATCACCTTCGACCGGCATCTGAAATGGTCACCTCATCTGAAGACCATCTGTAAGAAAGCCTATAATCGAATTAACCTCCTGCGCCGCCTAACCGGTACCACCTGGGGACTCACTGCCTACACACTCCTTACTACATATAAAATGTTCTTACGCCCCGTTCTCACATATGGCTTTCTTGCCTGGATATCGGCTGTCCCATCATTCTATGTTCGATTGCAAATCTTGGAAAGACATGCTCTTCGTCTTGCTTTTCGCATTCGCCTTCCCAGTCCCACCAGAGATCTTTACAAACACCTTTTCCGCACATCCTTTACCACCTAGAAACATTACATCTTCGCTACATCTCACAACGATATCACTCTCACCACCCTCTGCTTTTCGATACAATGCATCAGTGCGCTCTCATCAGACCCCAAACTCCACTCCGTCACTCTCCCCTCTCACTACTTTTTACACTCTACCGCTACTCTCTCCCCCCGATAGTCCTGATCTCATCCTCGTCAATGATTTCATCACCGATACAGCCCCACCATGCATCATTCCATCATTTGCACAGTAGTCCTACTGTTCTACCAGGGCTTCCAACTGTCTTCATCAGATACGGAGCTGCCCCCGTATCAGAAGATAACCTGCATCTGTTTTACTAACACAACCCGATGTTGTGATGTCTAGTGCACCTCACCATCAACCCTATCATCCCACCGTAATAATGATTATGGTTAATGGCCATAATGTCCACAACTCTCCGAAATTATTTCCCCACTCCTATGATGAATGAATAAATAACTGCTACCAAGTTATATTTGCTATGTAAAATACAAGGTTTAATAAAGTTGAATAAAAGTCTAGGAACCCACCCATCGTTCTCCAGTCCTAGCTATTCCCTGTAACCCACTTCCCGATATAAAGGGCGGTACCCTTTGGACGGGTGCTAATCGTATCGGCTAGCAAAAAAAAGTACATTCGCGAAGAGTCCCTTCGAGATTCGTGTAATATTGATTTAAATACAAAGTTCTCTGCTGTCTAATGTGTATTGTACTAAATTTAGCTGCCCATGCCGGCAATTGGCACATTTATGGGCCTTCATATATCCGGAATTATACCATACACTACCATAACGCTCGGACACAAAATTTCTTTCAGTTTCTTTAGATGTTACTCACTGGACATGAATATGGGCATGCGCAAAACAAATTGGATCAGGTACTACTTCTGACACATGTTACCCACTCCGGCCGCCATCTTAAATTTTACTTTCGGTTCTTTAAATGGAAATAGGTGCAAGTGTTACATCGGACATTTACGTTTACAGTCACTGGTACTAGAATTGAGGCTGGATAGACGGCCGAGTCAGCGAAATTTCATCTTGTTTTCCTAGAAATTGATATCATTTCAGCTCCATTAACTTCGAACGCCACCATCCTAAAATTCATTGTTTTATATCTCATCGTTTTGCACCCATTTTGCACCGTTTTGCACCTTGCTTTAAAAATTTTGTATCCTCACCATTACTGAGAAATTCAAAATTCAAAATGGTGTTCCAAGTTAATGGTATTTCAGCCACTAACTCATTCCTAAGATTAAACAATACCATCATCATCTAGTAGTTTTACACCGTTTTGCACCCTCTTTCAAAAATTTTGTACCATCACGCTAACCGAGAAAATAACATTTCAAAATTCAAAATTCAAAATTCGAAATTTGCCACAAATGTAAAATTTAAGTTTCAACCTGCCATAAGTTAGAGTACGTTTAGCACCTTCCGAAAATACCAATATTTCATTTTGTACCCCCACAGTTACCGAGAAATTCAAAATTCAAAATGCCGAATTACCATTAACTTGGAACGCCACTATTTTGTACTGAATAATTAAGAACACCGGCGTCTTCTACGAGTTTTGCACCCTCAAAAAATGTCGATATTTCATTTTGTACTCTCACCATTAATGAAAAATTCCGAATTCAAAATGCCGAATTACCATTAACTTGGAACGCAACTATTTTGTACTGAAGAACTAAGAACACCAGCGTCTTCTACGAGTTTTGCACCCTCAGAAAATGTCGATATTTCACTTTGTACCCTCACCGTTACTGAGAAATTCCAAATTCACAATGCCGAATTTCCATTAACTTGGAACGCCACTATATTGTGTTGAAGGATTAAGAACACCAGCGTCTTCTACGAGTTTTTCGCTCTCATAAAATGTCGATATTTTATTTTGTACCCTCGCCATTAATGAGAAATTCTTAATTCAAAATGACGAATTACCATTAACTTGCAACGCCACTATTTTGTACTGAAGAATTAAGAACACCGGCGTCTTCTACAAGTTTTGCACCCTCAGAAAATGTCCATATTTCATTTTGTACCCTCACCGCTAATGAGAAATTTAAAATTCAAAATGTCGAATTTCCATTAACTTGGAACGCCACTATATTGAATTGAAGGATTAAGAACACTAGCGTCTTCTACGAGTTTTTCGCTCTCATAAAATGTCGATATTTTATTTTGTACCCTCGCCATTAATGAGAAATTCTTAATTCAAAATTATGAATTACCATTAACGTGCAACTCCATTATTTTGTACTGAATAATTAAGAACACCAGCGTCTTCTACGAGTTTTGCACCCTCAAAAAATGTCGATATTTCATTCTGTACCCTCACTGTTAATGAGAAATTCCGAATTCAAAATGCCGAATTACCATTAACTTGGAACGCCACTATTTCGTACTGAAGAATTAAGAACACCAGCATCTTCTACGAGTTTTGCACGTTCAGAAAATGTCGATATTTCATTTTGTTCCCTCACCGTTAATGAGAAATTGAGAATTCAAAATGCCGAATTACCATTAACTTGGAACGCCACTATTTTGTACTGAAGAACTAAGAACACCAGCGTTTTCTACGAGTTTTGCACCTTCAGAAAATGTCGATATTTCATTTTGTATCCCCGCCAATAAGGAGAAATTCCGAATTCAAAATGCCGAATTTCCAT
Organism: Thermobia domestica; assembly: GCF_964235325.1. Taxonomy (NCBI): domain Eukaryota; kingdom Metazoa; phylum Arthropoda; class Insecta; order Zygentoma; family Lepismatidae; genus Thermobia; species Thermobia domestica. The sequence continues at coordinate 172,729,931 of NC_137471.1, read as the reverse complement.
TAACTTGGAACGCCACCAACTCATATTGAAGAACCAAGAACACCAGCGTTTTCTACAAGTTTTGCACCCATAGAAAATGTCGATATTTTATTTTGTACCCTCGCCATTAATGAGTAATTCAAAATTCACAATGCCGAATTTCCATTAACTTGGAACGCTACTATTTTGTACTGAAGAATTAAGAACACCGGCGTCTTCTACGAGTTTTACACCCTCAGAAAATGTCCATATTTCATTTTGTACCCTCACCGTTAATGAGAAATTTTAAAATTCAAAATGCCGAATTTCCATTAACTTGGAACGCCACTATATTGTATTGAAGGTTTAAGAACACCAGCGTCTTCTACGAGGTTTTCGCTCTCATAAAATGTCGATATTTTATTTTGTACCCTCGCCATTAATGATAAATTCTTAATTCAAAATGATGAATTACCATTAACTTGCAACGCCATTATTTTGTACTGAAGAATTAAGAACACCAGCGTCTTCTACGAGTTTTGCACCCTCAGAAGATGTCGTTTTTTTTTTGTATTTTCGCCGTTAATGAGAAAATCCTATTCAAAATGACGAATTTTCATTAACTTGTAAAGCTACTATTTTGTACTGAAGGATTAAGAGCACCAGCATCTACTATGAGTTTTTACCCTCAGAAAATGTCAATATTTTATTTTATATCCTCTTCGTTAATCAGAAATTCCTAATTCAAAATACCGAATTTCTATAACTTGCAACGCCACTACTTTGTACTAAAGAATTAGGAACACCAGCGTCTTCTACGAGTTTTGCACACTCAGAAAATGTCGATATTTCATTTTGTACCCTCAACGTTAATGAGAAATTCCTAATACAAAATGCCGAATTTCCATTAACTTGGAACTCCACTATATTGTGTTGAAGAATTAAGATCTCCAGCGTTTTCTACGAGTTTTGCATCCTCAGAAAATCTCGACAATTTATTAGGTACCCTCATATTTAATGAGAAATTTCAAATTCAAAATATAAGATTATCATTAGCTTGGAACGCCAAAAATTCGTGTCGAATAATTAATAACACCAGCGTTTGCTACGAGTTTTGCACCCTCAGAAAATGTCAATATTTCGTTTTGTACCCTCACCGTTAATGAGAAATTTTAAAATTCAAAATGCCGAATTTCCATTAACTTGGAACGCCACTATATTGTATTGAAGGATTAAGAACACCAGCGTCTTCTACGAGGTTTTCGCTCTCATAAAATGTCGATATTTTATTTTGTACCCTCGCCATTAATGATAAATTCTTAATTCAAAATGATGAATTACCATTAACTTGCAACGCCATTATTTTGTACTGAAGAATTAAGAACACCAGCGTCTTCTACGAGTTTTGCACCCTCAGAAGATGTTGTTTTTTTTGTATTTTCGCCGTTAATGAGAAAATCCTATTCAAAATGACGAATTTTCATTAACTTGTAAAGCTACTATTTTGTGCTGAAGGATTAAGAGCAGCAGCATCTACTATGAGTTTTTTACCCTCAGAAAATGTCAATATTTTATTTTATATCCTCTTCGTTAATCAGAAATTCCTAATTCAAAATACCGAATTTCCATAACTTGCAACGCCACTACTTTGTACTAAAGAATTAAGAACACCAGCGTCTTCTACGAGTTTTGCACACTCAGAAAATGTCGATATTTCATTTTGTACCCTCAACGTTAATGAGAAATTCCTAATACAAAATGCCGAATTTCCATTAACTTGGAACTCCACTATATTGTGTTGAAGAATTAAGATCACCAGCGTTTTCTACGAGTTTTGCATCCTCAGAAAATCTCGACAATTTATTAGGTACCCTCATATTTAATGAGAAATTTCAAATTCAAAATATAAGATTATCATTAGCTTGGAACGCCAAAAATTCGTGTCGAATAATTAATAACACCAGCGTTTGCTACGAGTTTTGCACCCTCAGAAAATGTCAATATTTCGTTTTGTACCCTCCCAGTTTATGTGAAATTCGAAATTCAAAATGCGGAATTACCATTAACTTCGAACTCTCGCAACTCATATTGGAGAATTAACATCAGCGTCTTCTATGATTTTTATACCCTTAGAAGATGTCGATATTTCATTTTATACCCTCACAGAAATTCAAAATTGAAAAAATGTTGAATTATCGTTATCTTGGAATGTCACGAACACATTTTTAAGAAATAATAACAGCGGCGTTTCTAATTATTTCTGCTCCGTCAAATATGCTGACTTTTTGTTTGGTATCCTCACAGTTAACAACTAATCATAATTCAACATGCCAAAAGTAATGGTGAATCTACAGTAAAATCTAATATTACAGCAATAGGATAGTGTAGTAGTGAATAATAAATTAAACTGTGCTAATAGGTAGTGCTTAGAGTCCCTGATTCGATCCCAGCTCGCTCCAAGTGAACTTTGAGGTGGACAAACACCGTGTGCGTGGATTTCCTCGGGGTTCTCCCGTTTCTTCCCACTTTCTTCATTTTACCATTTCATTCATTATTTCATCATCACTGTCTCCTTTAACCTAACCGACATAGCGTGGGACGTAAAACTCAAATATTTCATTCCATTTTTTTGCTAATAGATAATCGTAGACACCTCCGAAAATATTTAATAATATGATACTTGAATATAATCTGTTAAAATGTGACTAAGTATACTGATGATATACATTATTTCTATATTTAGAGTAAATAGTTGACATTAATAGTGGAAATTTGTAGTCAGAAATGGGAGGGGTAAAGTAATGAAACGATATAGGAAACACAAGCAAAATGCTGATAATATATTATTATTCGTGTGCAAATACATTACATTAACACTCCATACTCAGCAATAGTAAATAAAATAACACACAACAACTTTATTTTGGGTAACATTTGAACAAATTGCGAACAACATTCAATAACTCTTGATTTGTTGCAGAGAGTGAAACAAGGAATTTTAGCCTCTATTCAAGAATGTAAACAGTTTAACCCTTTGGGGATCCGATGGTACAATTTGGACCATACGGGTGTTTCATGGTACATTGCGTTATAACTCTCCTATTTGAGCTTTTTCGTCTTTTTTTTTTTTTTTGTCTTTCAAGTCCAGAGGCATTGTAGAAGACCTTACGTATGGTTTCACACCTTCCTGCGTCGAGACATATGAGGTGATGACGTCCTAATTCTAATATATATATATATATATATATATATATATATATATATATATATATATATATATATATATATATATATATATATACATATATATATATATCCTTTTATTAAGCCTATGTTCATTATTTTTTGGCGGGCTTATTTTTGCACGTAGAAGATTGAAATTTTGCACAAACATTCAGTCTACCGAGTAGTATGCGTTAAAACAGGGGGGATCCAGAGGGGCAAACAGTTCAAAAAAGGGATATTTTACCAAAAAATTCCTATCTTTGGGATTTTCCCGCCTTAGGTACATGATGGAGACATGTGAGGGGCACCGCCAGAAAGGCAATTCTATTCTGAAGAAAATGATGTGCAAACCATGATTTTAGGATAATTAGGGATGTCTTAGGGAATTTTTACAAAATATCCTTCTGTATACGGGAATATGGTACATTGTCGGTATATATATATTTTTTGGCGGGCTTACTTTTGCACCTAGAAGATTGAAATTGTACATAAACATTCAGCCCACATAGTAATATTTATCAGATTTTTTTCAGATCTCTGCGTTAAAACAAGGGGGTCCAGAGGAGCTAAAAGTTGAAAAAAGGAATATTTAGACCAAAAAATCCCTTTTTTCGGGATTTTCCCGCCTTAGATACATGATGGAGACACGAGAGTCATACTGTCTGAAAGGCAGTTCTATTGTGAAGAGAATGATGGGCGAAACATGACCCTAGGGTAATTAGGGATGTGTCAGGGAATTTTTATCAAAATATACTTCTGTATAGGGGAATATGTGACATTTTCGGTATTTTTGGCGGGCTTATTTTTGCACCTAGAAGATTGAAATTGTGCACAAACATTCAGTCCACCAAATAGTATTTAACAGATTTTTTTTTAGATTTCTGCGTTAAAACAGGGGGGTGCAGAGGGGCTAAAAGTTGAAAAAAGGGATATTTAGACCAAAAAATCCCTTTCTTCGGGATTTTCCCGCCTTAGATACATGATGGAGACATGTAGATGGTACCTCCTGAAAGGCAATTCTATTCTGAAGAGAATGATTGGCGGATTATAGTCCTAGGGTAAATAGAGATGTCTCAGGAAATTTTTTACCTGAGATCATGGTGTCTTGTGGTAATTTGGGGCATTGTGGGGATTCTTCATAAAAATTTTCCCGCCCTTAGTGTTTAAAATAGAAACTTGAAATTTGGCACACACATTCAGTCTACCAAGTACTATTTATCAGGTTTTTTGAGATCTCTACGTTCACTCAGGGCCGTTACAGAGGGGCCCAAAGTGTGAAAAAAATTCCCCCCAAAATTTTCCCTTTGACATCATTTTTCTTTCCCCTGGTATATGGTATGAGCATGCAAGTAGCACCATTTGAAAGCCAGCTCTATTCTGAAGAGAATGAGGTATGAACCATGATCCTAGGATAAATAGTGACGATGCAGTAGCTGCTTGACAGAAAGTTTAAAAAATACCCCGAAAACCCCGGATGCCGAAAGAGTTAATCGTGTTCCCAATTCCTTTGTAAAATAAGTTATAAAAGGTAAGGAGAAAATTGCTGGAGAATTAAAAAATAATGGAAATGATGCTAAAAATATATAAAAATTATTAAAAAGGGAGCTAATGTGTTAACCTGACTAAAAAGTATGCAAAAGTGCAATACTATGTCTTCATTTTGCTTCACTTTCAGACACAAAACGCATACCTTGAAATCATGCTATGGAAATATGCATACCCTTGGGGGAAGGTTTGCATCTTAAAATAACTCTTATCACTTTGTGTTAATATTTTTATTGAGACAATAACCCCTGTTTATTGCATGTGTATATGGAAACCATAGCCGATCATATCACTGACAAAATCAAAATTACACTCAAAGCTCTTAGCGCCCTTAATACACATCGAATAGAGGTTAGGGTGAGTAGTGTGTAATAAATTTGCTTCTAACAGCTATTTTTTATAAACGAAAAAATAAAGACAAGTGTAAAGGAATCAATGTGTCTTTGCTTGAATTCACAAAGACTGTTATTAATAATGCATTGAGTTATGCAGACAATGATGTTGGTGACAGGTTTCTATTAATTTTTATTTGTGTTTTGTGGAGTTTCTGTGTAGAGTGCTTGCGTCCTTAACTGTCAACAGTCAACTGGTTGTTGTTTTGCTACATCAGCAATTTATGAATGTTATGTATTTATTGTAATAAAGTTACGAGAGACACCTTCCTGACTCCTCCCAACACCTACAACACACCTCCTATGACGTCTGGGACTCGCTTTCGATGTCAACGAGAATAGTCGCCGAGCCTGGGGGCCCTCCTTAAATAGCCCCGGTTACTTCCGTCTCGTGGAGTAGCGATATAGATTTGAAGCCGGGAGTAACGGTTCGGAGTTGAAGCTAATTTTGGACTCCTTCTACGAACTGGCGGATGCCCGCGATATCCCGTCAGTAGTCCAGGACCAGATCCATAGCAAGATACCAGGAGACCAGAGAATGACCAACGCACGCCCAGACGTCATGAAGGTACAACATCCCTAACCGATAATCCTAACCCTAACCCTGTCTCTCTTCTTTCATAGAATTTCTTCGTTATTAACTCTAATATCCCAATGATCTTTTACTTCAAAGGACAGCCGTCCGAATCCAGTGCCTGTGAACTGAGCTAAATTCCCCACTTTAGTTCTTCTGACGGCGTGTGTGTAGGTGGAGTTTCCTTTCATTTTTCCTCCCCCACACACCCTTTATATGGTGGAGATGTGGCTTTCTATTCTTTCTTTTTACCCCTGCTAGTGTCCTACTTGGTGGAGAATTGGTTTTGCCCTCTTAGTTCTATCTCTACATGCTTTTAGGTCAGTCTTCTAGTAGTGCATGTTTTTCTTGTTTTCTTTTCTGGCCAATAGCTGTTGTTGGAGCAGGCATTTTAGTGCCGAGTCTAGACTGGTTCTCTTGCGGGAGTGTAGCACACGCACCCCGATCGAGACCAGTTATTGGGCGTATCTCCGCAACAGACGGATGGTTTCACCAGAGTGGAGGCCAATAAGCTCTCTTGTCTATTGGGTCTTTCGCATTTCACTACTTTTGCAGTGAGGCAATTTTGCCAAGTCTGTGCGAGGTTTATTGCGGAGGTATGGACGTACCCCGAGCAGAACCTTGCTAAGGGCGTAGCACTGTACGAGGAGGGTTTCACCCTATTGTGAATGCTCTTTTGGTGTGCGTCTTACTTTCGAGCAAAAAGTACTACTTTAGCGTCGAGGCCTTTTGGTCGAGTCCGCACACGGAGGTCATTGCGTTCAGATGGAACTTCTGACCGATCTGACTTCCTCGTTTAGGGGCGTAGTGGCGCTAGAGTCCGAGAGGTTCTCCTCAATTGGAAAAAAGATCACCTATGTTTCCTCTTATTTTTTGCATGACACTTGGGTCCTGGCGAAATGTTTTTTTCTAACCCTCTCCGAAGTATAGTGCGTTTCTTATTTTTTTGTGTCTATTAGCGTATTCTCGGTATTATTTTATTTAAGTTAATTATTGAGTTATAGTATTAATGTGATGTGTAGATGTGTGCCCAAATTCTTAGATTTTTGTCTATGTTGCGTTACTTACATGAAGAGTTAGGTGTGCCTACAGAGGAAATTTTAGACCATAGCAATACTGTATATTTTGAGCCTGCCGCGTGTTCTTCCCCAAAGTCCGCTAAGGTTACGCGCCAATATTTGTATAACTTACGTCGGCAGTTACGTTTATCCGATACCTTCTCCGAGATTTCTGGGTCCTCTTCCATTTCTTTAAGTCCTAAAATATCAGATATGGCATCTGCAGCGAATAATGCAGGAGGCGAAGGTTCCGTTCAATATATGAATTCCATTATTAGACCTGAACCGTTTTATGCTCGTTTCGGGGAAGATGTGGACTGATTTTTGAAGAAATATGAAACTGTGGCCGAAGTCAACGGCTGGACAGGAGCCCGTAAGAAGTTAATTTTAGGATCATTACTGAAAGGAGGTGCTGAAAATTGGTATTCAGCAATTGAGTCAAAACCCGAATTCGCGCAGTGGAATTATGACCAGTTTAAAGAACGAATCCGTCAAACCTTTAAAGATCATGCGCTTCCCCACTTTACTGTTGCGCAGATGAGGGCTCGAGAGCAAGGTACTGATGAGAGCGTGATGGACTACGTTTACTCAAAACAGGATCTCATTCTTAGATCAGATCCTACAGCCTCAGAAAAAGCACAAATACAGTACATTATCGAAGGTCTTCAACCTGAATATTTTCGTGCTGTTATTAAAAAAGAATATGAAAATCTCGCTGCACTCGTCGATGAGTTAATATTAGAGGAAAAAGCACGATTGCTCACAAAGAGAAAGGAATTAGATCAGTTCATTAAAAAGAACTCAGTGCTTTTACAGTCTGCCTTGGTCAGCAATAAGCCGGCAGACAGCCTTCCTTATGTAACAGCTGCTGACGCAGCATATAGACAGGAAACAGCTGTTAGAGCTGCTGACTCGCCACGAGAGCAAACGCAGCAGAGTAATGACGTCAATGGCCGTTTGCTTGAATTACAGCAACAATTATCTAAGTTAACGTTGCAAATATCAGCTTTTTCTGATGGCAGTAAAAACAAAAACAATGACAATGGCTCACGCAATAGAAGAAATAACAGCAGACGCAACTTTCCACGTAATAATAGGCAACAAAACAATGATAATGGTGCCAATAGTTTTCATGTGCCCCAAGCCGATCCTAATCGGTCCGAATCAAATACAGGGTCGTCCCAAAACAACGATTCCTCAAAAAAGGGACCTATTATCTGTTTTCCATGCAAAGGCCCTAATCATATCGCTAGATATTGCAGGGCGACTTTAAACTAACAGCTAGGGTAGCAAATTGGACCATTGCTACTCGTTCTCTCCGAATTACGGTCCCTCTTTTCACCCAGAATGAGTTGCCTCATATCAGTGTTATTATGGGAGGAGTCAAGACTGAATTTATGCTCGACACTGGCAGCCAGGTCAGTTGCGTCGGTTCCAATTTAGTACCGGAAAGTGCTAGGAGATATCGCATCAATACTCGTTTACGAGGTGTTACTGGCAAGTTTATACAGGTTTCTGAGTTGGCGATTCTCCAGTTTGATATTAATGGGAGACGTTTTTCTCATGTGTTTCGAGTTATTCCACACTTTGACTATGGTCCTTTGCTTGCAGCTGACTTTTTGAATATTCATAGAGCCTTAATTGATTATGATAGAAATATCTTTACTCTTTCTTACTTTGGTCGTTTACCGTCTCGTTCATTGCCGAGGCGAAATTTAGAGGTGCATTTATCCAAAGTCCTTACAAGTAAAGTTGCTAGCTGTTAAACTCCTGTTTTTCGAGTTTTTGAAAATACTGTGTTGCCACCGCGGTCACATACTTTGGTCCGTCTCCGAAATTCGCTTGATATTACCGGAAAAAAGTTGTTGTTGTCCCCGTCTCAGCGAATTGAAGAGTTATTGGGAATTTTTATCCCACGAGTTCTGGTAAATGGTGAGACACCAGTCGTTTATGTGACCAACCCCACCACCACCCCAATGAAGTTACGCATGGGACCAGTTCTTGGTCTGGCAGAGGACTTTGAGCAGGTGCCTGTTGATTCGGATGAAGTTGTGGCAAACACCACGGAGGAATACACCCCACCACCAGAGCAGTTAGCCGCATCACAGAAGATGTGTGATCCCACCCGAGTGGACGTCAATCAAGATCTCGCTCCTGAGGACAAGGAAAAATTTTACGATCTTATCCGCTCCTTCGCGGATGTCTTCTCTTGGTCGGACACAGACGTGGGCGTCGCTAGAGGCTTTGAACATGAAATTAGGCTATCTGATGAGACCCCAGTGAACAAGGCTCCGTATTCAGTACCTTACCACCTTCGAGATGTCGTCAAAAACAATTGGATCTTCTCCTACGTCAGAATGTAATTTCGGCAGAGACTTCCCCATGGAATCACCCTATTATTTTGGTCAGAAAACGCTCTGGAGACTTCAGATTCGTTTCGGACCTCAGATTTTTAAACCTCCAATCGATGCCCTGCAATTATCCGACGCCACCGATGGAGGACATCTTAGGACGCATGGCGGGAAAGCTTTTTTACACGAGTTCCGACATGAAAGCCGGATTCTTCCAAATTAAGCTTACTAAGAAGAGTAGGGAGTGCACAGGATTCTCAATTCCAGGCTTTGGATCCTATGTATACAACTGCCTACCGATGGGGCACATTTCCAGTGCCGCAGCGTTGAATAGGTTGGTGAAATTAACGCTTGCTGGAGTTCCTTCTTCAAACATCATGTATTACGTGGACGACTTTTATGTAGTTTCCAGTAGTGTGGCTGAAATGCTCGACTTATGCTAGATACTGTTTGAACGACTTCGTTCCAGAGGTTTAAAGTTGTCCCCCGAGAAGACCAAAATCGCTCACCACTCTTTGGTCGTACTTGGCCACAAGCTTGGGAGTTTTGGGATGTCCGTTTCAGATAAGATGTTGGACACCATTAGAGATTACAAGAGGCCACGGACGAAGAAACAAGTCAAGAGTTTTCTTGGAGTTTGCTCCTTTTTGCGGCGTTATGTCAAGGATTTTGCGATTATCGCGGATCCTCTTCAGACGTTGAGGAAGAAGGATGTTGATTTTACCTGGGATAAATCCCAGCAGGATTCCTTTGAAGCGCTGAAGACCGCCATCTTGGAAGCTCCCACCTTATTGGCCTATAAACCCGTACGTTTACTTTTTGTTTTTCTACTGTACTAAGATTAGCCTTGCATTTATGTTCCACCTACTTAAATTTTCTATTTTCTTACCGCAACTACATTTTTGTAACCCTTTTCTTACTTCTCCTCCCACATTCTCATTCTACTCAGTCTCAGTTCTTTCCAGTCAATTCTATGCTATTTTAATTTTATACCTAAAACCTGTTTCTTTCTCCCTCCCATGCCTTCATTAAGCAGCGAATGAAGAAGAGGTTACCGTCCATCGTAGACCTTCAAGAGGCCACCGTCTTCCCCCCCAGGAATGCTACATCGAGTACATATGGATTGATTGTGGATCACTGTTTTACTTTTCCAGCAAGATTCAGCGTTTTTTTAAAAAAATAAAAGCTTCGGATGGACCGTTACGAGGATAGCGTCTTCTGACGCCATATTGGATTTTCATCTGAAACTCATCTGTGTGCCTGTGTTTTCTACCCGTAATCTTCTATTATTCACCTTTTTTCCTCCCTTTTACCTTTGGACATTATAACTCTATTTTCTATATCACACAATTCTGCCGTGAAACCCTGTCACACTTCAGTAGTTACAAGACCCCTCCCTTCCCTCCTTAATTCACATTGTTTTTTCTCCCTCCCCGTTCTAACTAACCCATAGCTTATTTTCTCAACCCTTTTCATAACTACTTTACCTTATTTATTCTACCTAGAGTTCCTCTTCGATACTCATCAGTTGAACTTTTTTTTTTCTTGAATACGAACTAATACAAATAATTATAATACCCGTCTTCGTTCCGTTACACTGCATCATTCTACGATCCGTGCTTCGTATCTGTTCAGACTACAGCGCCGTCCTAGTGGAAGCTTTTTGAACTACGGCCAGCCAGGCCATCTTCTTCTTGGAAGTGCTATCGTCAAAGACTACTGACCGATGTATTTTCAAGGGCTCCGAGTCAGCAAATTTTTCTTAAGGTCTTACGTAGTTATAAACAATTCCACGTGCTTTTGTGTTTACTTCGACATGTGCTTCAATGAACGCTTTTCTATACGTCGAGTGAACGTTTATTGTGTTTACAAAGAAATATATATATGGATATGTGTGCTTTTGTCTTTCATTTTTTTAACGCAAAAGACAAAGAAAGAAAAGTGCAGTAATATGAAGAAGACTGGAACTTCTAATCTAAAATATCGAATTATTAACATTTTTTTTTGTTTTCTGTTTTGTTCTCATTTTATTTTGGTGTTTTTTTTCTTCGGTGATAAGTATATATACACATGGTTATCAATTTAGTGGTGCATATTATTCAATGAACGATGATATAAAATAAACTTGTTTTTCTTTTATATATCTTCAGTTCCAGACAGGGGAGTGTAAAGGAATCAATGTGTCTTTGCTTGAATTCACAAAGACTGTTATTAATAATGCATTGAGTTATGCAGACAATGATGTTGGTGACAGGTTTCTATTAATTTTTATTTGTGTTTTGTGGAGTTTCTGTGTAGAGTGCTTGCGTCCTTAACTGTCAACAGTCAACTGGTTGTTGTTTTGCTACATCAGCAATTTATGAATGTTATGTATTTATTGTAATAAAGTTACGAGAGACACCTTCCTGACTCCTCCCAACACCTACAACACACCTCCTATGACGTCTGGGACTCGCTTTCGATGTCAACGAGAATAGTCGCCGAGTCTGGGGGCCCTCCTTAAATAGCCCCGGTTACTTCCGTCTCGTGGAGTAGCGATATAGATTTGAAGCCGGGAGTAACGGTTCGGAGTTGAAGCTAATTTCGGACTCCTTCTACGAACTGGCGGATGCCCGCGATATCCCGTCAGTAGTCCAGGACCAGATCCATAGCAAGATACCAGGAGACCAGAGAGGGACCAACGCACGCCCAGACGTCATGAAGGTACAACATCCCTAACCGATAATCCTAACCCTAACCCTGTCTCTCTTCTTTCATAGAGTTTCTTCGTTATGAACTCTAATATCCCAATGATCTTTTACTTCAAAGGACAGCCGTCCGAATCCAGTGCCTGTGAACTGAGCTAAATTCCCCACTTTAGTTCTTCTGACGGCTTGTGTGTAGGTGGAGTTTCCTTTCATTTTTCCTCCCCCACACACCCATTATACAAGTAAACTTTTGTCCAAAGCCACGCATTGTTGCATTTACTGTAATTATTTGTTTGTCCTTAACAGCCTAATATTTAAGTTAACTGTGAGGGTACAACATTGAATATATAAATTAATTGAGGTTGCAAAACTCGTAGAAGACGCTGCGTTCTTAATTCTTCAGTACGAAATAGTGGCGTTCAAAGTTAATGGTAATTCAGCATTTTGAATTTTAAATTTCTCATTAACTGTGAAGGTTCAAAATGAAACCTCAACATGTTCTGAGACTGCAAAACTCGTAAAAGACGCTGGTGCTCTTAATTATTCAGTACAACACAGTGACGTCCTAAGTTAATGGAAATTCCGCATTTTGAATTAGGAATTTCTCATTAATGGCAGGGGTACAAAATGAAATATTGACATTTTCTGTTGGAGCAATACTTGTAGAAAACGCTGGTATTCTTGGTTCTTCAACACGAATTGGTGACGTTCCAAGTTAATGGTAATTCGGCATTTGGAATTCGGAATTTCTCATTAACCCATTAACGCCGGAATTATTTTTTGTTTTTAATTTTGGTGAAATTGGTAATTTTTGCTTAGTTAGGTGTGAAAACCACGCATGAGAAATTTTGAGTTCGTGACGTAAGCTGTTTCGTTGGGGTACCCCGTGATCATATGAACACGCTAGGCGTTTAAGTAAGCACTTTCGGATAGTATGAGTATATGAATGCCCTGTTAAATTATTCACACATATGTAAAAAAAAAAAAAAAAAAACATTTATTGTCTTAGAAACTGTTACAACCTAGAAGACAAAATAAGCACGGTATTGAGATTATGGAGTGGTAGGTTATGAAGCCGACTGAAAGTATTTGAGAACAGGATCCTGAGAAGAATATTCGGACCCAAGAGGAACGAGAATGGGGAATGGCGGAAGCTTCATAACGAGGAACTACATAGTTTATACGGTTTACCCAACATTGTTAGGGTCGTCAAGTCTAGGAGGCTTAGGTGGGCAGGTCATGTAGCTAGAATGGAAGAAAGTAGAAACGCTTTCAAAGTCTTGACTGGTAGACCCATAGGAAAACGACCATTAGGAAGACCTAGGCGCAGATGGGAGGATAATATTAAGATGGATCTCGCAGAGATAGGAATACAAAGTAGAAACTGGATCCAATTAGCTAAGGATAGAAGTCAGTGGAGAGCTTTTGTGAACGCGGCACTGAACCTCCGGGTTCCATAGGCCATAGAGTTAGTTAGTTAGTTAGTTAGGTTATGAAGCCCATTATGAATGGAACTTTATCAGGGAGTCAGAAAAAAATCAAGGGGGAATATACCATGATTGCTATATTACTTCTGGTATTTAATATAAGTGGTTTGCTATATTGCGTATATATTTGAATGAGCCAGGAGGGGCCGGGCCCCACCCTGCCTCAACTTCGGGCGTACATGGACTTTATGGAATTTAAAGAAAAATGTCAGTTTACGTGCAAGCCCTCATTACATTTGAAACATTTCGTAAGAACTGCTCGAACATAGGGTACATGCACTAAGTTTACGATTAGAGCAAACCTCCAAGTGATCTCTCCCACCAAAATGAACGTAACCACTTACAGGGTATTGTTCATTGCTGAACTTAGAAATAGCTGGAAGCCCTGCACCTAATGGAATAGCTTTATATTTCGGCCAGTATATTAGAAATTACAAGTGTCAGATGTGTATCCTGTTTTTGCTCAACAGAAGCCATGTATTTCGCACCCGTACATCAATCATCCATAATAAAAGTGCCCACCACTAATATTTGGACCTGCTTCAAATGCGATGAGATATTCTAGTCTATTTGATCAGTATCTGTCATGTGCTTGTTGTGTTCTCCTAATAAATATAGACGAGTTACACGTGTTTTGTTCTTTTCACTCTGAGAATATCGTTCAACATTAGAAACAGGCTGAACCCCGTAACATATAGGCGCTGTTGTGACCACATTGTTGTCACACCATCTTCACCAAATCGAGTATTATCTGTGAAAACAACTTCAGCGTGATTGGTAAATTGGCGCCCTGTAAGGTTATCGATTATCCTGAATCTTCCTCCTGAATAATTGCAATCTTCTCCTGAATTTTCATCCGAAAAGATGTTAGGTTTCGGGGGTTCAGGATGTATAACTTCTATGTCTTGCATGTCATTCGATTCCAAAATATCAAGGATGTGTTGAAGTGAAAGATATCTCTAATGAAAGCAAGAAACAGCAACAGTAGTAGCAAAAGTTTTATAATAATAATAATAATAATAATAATAATAATAATAATAATAATAATAATAATAATAATGAAGTGGAAAGAATAAAATAAGTGGAATGATAGCATGTACACACTTTTCTAAATTAATTTATCTGCAAAAGTTTACTGGACTATCGAGATTTTTACGTACATTCGTAAGACAGAAAAATCTACTTAAACGCCTTGCGTGTTCATACGATCACACTGATGGAAAACTTGAATAAGCATGCCCCAAATATTTTCAGATGAGTGAAATGTAATCTGTTACAACCTTTGATATCTCTAAAATATAACCAAGCACAAAATAATTTGAAAGGATAAAATATAAGAATATCTTTTAATACCTGGTGTGAGGACAATGCCGTTTTTATTCTCTTTTTGGTGCATTGCCGATAACTGTGCCTCCAGATTGCATTGAAGCCGCAATATGGAACTTGTTTTGTTTGAATAGTGTTTCCAGAACCCTCTCCTAGTAGGCAACGCGTATCATGTAAAGAAAAAAACTGATAGCAAGTTACACAAGACTTGTTTTGATAAGTACTAACCGCTGTGATCATATGATCACGCACGGCGCTAATGGGTTAACGGTGAGGGTACAAAATGAAATATGGACATTTTCTTAGGATGCAAAACTCGCAGAAGACGCTGGTGTTCTTAATTCGTCAGTACAAAATAGTGGCGTTGCAAGTTAATGGTAATTCGGCATTTTGAATTTGGAATTTCTCATTAACGGTGAGGGTACAAAATGAAATATCGACATTTTTGAGGGTGCAAAACTCGTAGAAGATGCTGGTGTTCTTAATTCTTCAGTACAAAATAGTGGTGTTCCAAGTTAATGGTAATTCGGCATTTAGAATTCTCAATTTCTCATTAACGGTGAGGGTACAAAGTGAAATATCGACATTTTCTGAGGGTGCAAAACTCGTAGAAGACGCCGGTGTTCTTAATTCTTCAGTACAAAACAGTGGCGTTCCAAGTTAATGGTAATTCGGCATTTTGAATTCGGAATTTCTCATTAACGGTGAGGGTACAAAATGAAATATCGACATTTTCTGAGGGTGCAAAACTCGTAGAAGACGTCGGTGTTATTAATTATTCAGTAAAAAATAGTGGCGTTCCAAGTTAATGGTAATTCGGCATTTTGAATTTTAAATTTCTCGGTAACTGTGGGGGTACAAAATGAAATATTTGTATTTTCGGAAGGTGCAAAACGTACTCTATCTTATGGCAGGTTGAAATTTAAAATTTCGTTTTGTGGCAAATTTCGAATTCTGAATTTTGAATTTTGAAATGTTGTTTTCTCGGTTAGGGTGATGGTACAAAATTTTTGAAAGAGGGTGCAAAACGGTGCAAAACTACTAGACGGTAATGGTATTGTTTAATCTTGGAAATGAGTTAGTGGCTGAAATACCATTAACTTGGAACACCATTTTGAATTTTAAATTTCTCAGTAATGGTGAGGATACAAAATTTTTAAAGCAAGGTGCAAAATGGGTGCAAAACGATGAGATATAAAACAATGTATTTTAGGATGGTGGCGTTCCAAGTTAATGGAGCTAATCATTTCCTGGAATTGGGAGGCAAGTTTCGACAAGCCTTTAGTTGTTATGTTCATAGCCTTTTACGGCTAGTACAGAAGTTCGTGGGAAAATGTTTGTTTATGAGAACAGTCTGTTGCTACGGTGATAGTCTTGGATGCCTTCATCGTCTTGGATGGTCATACTCTTGGACGGATCATAGTCCTATCAGTAATCATGATCGAAGCTTCCCAATTGATTGATTGATTGATTTTTGTCTTTTCGTTATGAATTTGAACCCCCAAACCCCTCCACTCCCTCCTGCGAAGAACGTAAGCGAACGTTGTTACTATGCTCATACTCTTGGACGGCGAAGCTTCCCAATTGATTGATTGATGTTTGCTTTTCGTTATGCATTGAATAGCTAGATGCTCTTGGCCTTCATAGTCTTGGATGCTCATACTGTTGGACGGACCAGAGTCCTATCAGTTATCATGATCGAAGCTTCCCAATTGATTGATTGATTTTTGCTTTTCGTTATGTATTGAATAGCTAAATGCTCTTGGACGGATGAGAGTTCTATTAGTTATCATGATCGAAGCTCCCCAATTGATTGATTGATTATTGTCTTTTCGTTATGGATTTGAACCCCCGCCAAACCCCTCCACTCCACTCCCTCCTGCGAAGAACGTAAGCGAACGTTGTTACTATGCTCATACTCTTGGACGGCTATCTGATCTTTATGAGAGTCCTTTCAGTTATCACTTTCGAAGCTTCCCAATTGATTGAATATCAAGTTCGAAGCTTTCCAATTGATTGATTGATTTTCGTCTTTTCGTTATGTATTGAATAGCTATTTTGCATAGCGAAGAGCATACTTAATGTCTTAAATATTCAATGCTTTCTCATCGAGAATCGAACCTGAACACTAAATATGTTTTCATTTTGAAAGCTCTCTCATTGAAATTGTACGCAAGACCAGTACTTCACGATTTAGAGTTGAATTAATTCTTGCATGAAAAAAAAAAGAATTTCATGTATTGATTTTAGAATAGCATATGATATGTACATTATTCGAAGCTCTTCACTTCGAATCACTATAATGCTTTCAAGTGTTCAATGCTCCCTTTCTCTCTCTTTCTCTCTATCATCGAGAATCGAACCCGGACCAAAGTGGTATTAAAACATAAATAACAACCATAAAAATACAGCATCACATTATTATTATTATTATTATTATTATTATTATTATTATTATTATTATTATTATTATTATTATTATTATTATTTTGAGAGTGAAAGTGTAGCAGACAACTAACCTTAATTGTAGATTCGTTAACTTATGAAATAAAGATTTTAGACAAAAATCTACTTTGGTAGGGAGCTGGGATAGAATTTGGTACTTCATGATTTTAAAGTTGAACTAGTCCTTGCATGAAAAAAAATAGAATTTCACTTCGTTTTCACGACTGAAAGGATCGAATTAACTTGTGAATAAACGTTATATCACTGAGTCATCATGCATCCTGAAATCCATTGAATTTATGAGTAGAAGAACAATACACGTACTAGAAAGAAAAGATACATGTTCTTCTAACCTGACATAATTGCTTTAGAAAAATAACAAACATAAAAATAAAAAATACAGGAATGAACAAAGTAGAAGTAAACAGGAGAACTAATGCTCACAGTTTTTTTGTTTACCACAATTTCCTATTAACATGAACTCGGATTGAGACAGGAACCACAAGCACCAGAAGTAATCACTCTATCCATGCCCTTATCCATAGGGATGCCGAGCGCCCCTAAAATTTTCACGGTAGGCTTGCAAATGAGCTAAAATATGATCGAATTGGGTCTTTCCTAACTTCTACTGCCCATCTCCCTACATTTGGGGCTGACTGTTGCCAATCTACCATTGGGACTCAACCATTGATCCATCATGACCGTTAAAAAATTAAATTGTGATTACTCATCACTCTTTTACAAAAAGTTACGAATACCGTCAGCAAACTTTCAATTGTGATAATACCAAGGAGACAGGAGGCTAATGAAGTAATGCTTAAAATTACTAATATTTGGCGAACATGGGCCCTTGATTAGCAACCAAAAATTGGCATGTCCATGCTCCCTTTTAGAAAATTTTGTTCCAACTGGACCTGATTCAAAACGTTAGTGGTTACATTAGATAGTATTTGCAAAGATGTGATGTGCACAAGAGTAACATGTAATCGTTTCTTAGAAAATTAATTACTTTTCAAAACGAAAGTCTAACATTAAAAATGAATCGAATGACTTCATTAAAAGATTGAAATCTATTGTACACGTTCACCATCATCATCTTTAAACATCGCAAGTTTACTTTAAAAAAAAAAAGAATTAACTACATACGTGTGAAGATAAATCTTAAACCAAGACAATCATCAACAAAAATGAGAAATGTTAACGTGATGTTCTGACGTAATGTTGAACAACAAAAGATAGCATATATCTAAAGAAACACTGACCTATCCTATATACAGAAGGAGTAGCAATGTAATATTCTGCGATATAATAAATGATGCATTTTTATATAACTCTGCACATGTCGACATCAGGTCCGCAATTTGAATTACTAGCGAAAAAAGGTTGCACCACGTAATGGTCAATACGTTTTGATCTATATTTGTTGGAGATATAGTAGCATCATTATTACGTATAGCCTTATAATCTTCCTGTACACACGAAAAAGAAAGTATTCTTCAGTTGACAAATTTTCTTTTTTGCATTAATTCGTGAACAAATGAATTAATCTGTTTTCACGTTATCTTTGGAATAGTTATAACTTGATAACTTGTCAAGTCGGTACTGAAATAGGAAAATAAATTTTCTCAACTAAAGAATTTTCTCAACTGATTGTATGGGCGCTAAATGATTATCCGCGAAGATGTATTGCTTTTTAAGACAAATAAGAAAAGGTAATTCAGATGACGAATTACAATAGTCTTGTGTTACGTTTTTTGAACAAATCTGAGAAAGTGATTAGATCTAGCAATGTAGTATTCTGTGATATACTCCCTGGAGACAGATAGAAAGAAGAGAAGAAATTGATTGGAATATTATTTGAAAAGTAGTGCCTTGTACTTGTTCCATACTTAACACAAATTGGTAAATGTATCAAAGCTTCGTTCTGTAATAGTTTCTCCCAGAGCTGCAACTTGTGTTCTAACGTTTTCATTTACGTGACGTTTGCAGTAAATATGTTTTTTTTTCAATCTTGATCTGACTATACTTTATGTAGTTGTCCAGATATAAGACGTACAAGAAACTTTTTGATTCAAAATATATTGGATCTTGGATCAAGTTATCACAAACCTTTTTGAACGTACCTATGTTTTTGTATCATCTCGAATTTGAAAATGTGCTTATCGAATTGAGACTTGCCTCTTTTTGTATCGAGAAGTTTCTCTCGTTTCGTTGGCAATACTCGTTACCCTAGTAATAGTATTTTGAGGTTTCAGCTTTAGATCTTCATAATAAATCTTTCATTCCCCCTTTCATTTGTACATTTTGTTTCTACTTTTATATCTCTGTAGTTATTAGATAAAACACAAAATGTGAACGTGATTTAAAAACAAAGATGGAGTAGGAATATTGAAAGAGGCATTTAAATAAGAAATAACCTATCTTGTGGATCTTTGAATAAGAAGTTAGAAACATAAACGTTGCTCACGCACACACGATGTTTCTACATCACAAAGTTTACTTCATGGGAACTGTGATTAAATCCGAACCCGTACACATCATTTGAGGTACAATTCATGTTCATTCCTGTTCTTTGTTTACTGTAATGAAAAGGTGTGTTCTAGGTCAGATCACCACCATTCCTTAATATTCCGACTTTTCTGTAAATTTTGTCTAATGTGGTCATCTTCCTCGTCGAAAACTTGGGCGAACTAGTATTGTTCATAAGTCTATGATCTATGATGTGTGTGAATTAGTATTGCTCATAAATCTCGGATGTTTCTGTATTGTCTTGAATTTGAAAATACATCGTGTTCGTGCAATTGCTATATCAATTTAAAGTATTTATATATGCCACATGTAACATTAAAACAATGTCTGAGGACTAAAACTTGAGTGAACTAGTATTGTCTATGAGTCTCGGATGTTTCTGTTTCATTTCGAATTTGAAAAAATGTACTTGTCGATTTGCGACTTATCTCTTTTCGTGCCGAAAAGTTTATCGATTCGTTGATAATAGTAGTTTACCCAAGTAATAGAATTTTGAGGTTTCAGCACCTTGATAAATGTTATTCATCGTGTTCGTACAATTATTTTTATCAATTATGAAGCATGTCGCTTATGTAAGTGATAGTTTAAAAATACTTGTGCTTTAGACATGTAGACATATTATTATCAAAACGGCAGGGACTTAGTTGTCATCCTAGTAACTATATACGTAAAATTCTTTTTTTTTCATGCAAGGATTAGTTCAACCCTAAATCGTGAAGTACCAAATTCGGTCTCAGCTCCCTAAACAAAGTAGATTTTTGTGTACACAATCTTTATATCAAACGAATCTACTCCCCCAAATTAATAATAATAATAATAATAATAATAATAATAATAATAATAATAATAATAATAATAATAATAATAATAATAATAATAATAATAATATTCAAACGGTGAATTTGGTACATAACTTTTCACAAATTAAGATTTCCTGCTCGAAGTGATTCTACCTAAGGAACACGTCTGAGATGATTTTTCGTTTCTTTTACTTTTATTAAAATGTAAAACTTCCAAACAAATGTACAAGATTAAACCTAAACCTAATAGCTCTCTCTCTCTCTCTCTCTCTCTCTCTCTCTTTCTCTCTTCAATTAGTTTTTTATTGGTGAATGAATTCAAATACGATTTTTAATACAACGTAAAATATTAGTGAACTAATGAATGGCACATAATCGGAAATGTATAAAATATATCACTTTCATAAAATCACTACACTGAAAAAATATTTTTTTCTTTTCATAATAATGAATTCAAATACAATTTTTGCAAACAACGTAAAATATTACTCACTAATGAATGATACATTTTTTCAGAAATGTATAAAATATATCACTTTAATAAAATCACTAGACTGAAACATATGTTTTCTTTCTTTGCATGTTACGTTTCACTATTGGTATAGTAAACTTGATAATGCATATTATTTTCAGACAGTTAGATATCCTCTTGTCACTCAATTTACGTCATAAAAATATATATAACTTGTCACTAAAAACACTACACTGAAAAATATTTTTTTCTTCTTTTTTTATCAATACTAATCCATTTTATCGATGCCATCCACAGGTTGAGTATCAGTTTCCCACCACCATGATTGTGTTTGAATTCTGTCAAATAATTCATCCCTGATTGATTCTATAATTTTTTGTTTACATAATACTTTCATTTCCAATTTTAATCTTTCATCATCAATGTTTATATCGCCGTCCTTCTTCAAAGCCGGAGATACATTCGGAAAACTATTGTTCATTTCACTAATAATATTTTGTTCATTTACACACGTATGAATTGCCTCAAGTCCAGTACATGCAAGACATTGCGATTCTACATGATTGCGAATAGTCACTGTACACAATTGAAAATATTCACGTACCGCCTCAATGCAAAGTTTACTTTTTTTTACAGCATGCTCAATACACGGTAATATTTCCAAAAAATGAAACCATTCGCTTGAATTTAAGTATACACTGTTTCGAGGAGCATGAAGTGTACCTTTTTTCTCTATTATAACTATTTTCTCACCCATCAAGTTTCGCAACAGCAGTTCATTATTTCGTCCAAGAGAATTTATAGATGTACTTTCAACTTGCGAATTTAAGTAATCCGAAACAAATGGGATCAAAGTACAAGTTTTCCCACTCCGACAAATTTAACTCGACTCCAAAAATAATTCCTTTACCAATACGGATCACTGGCTCAAATGTATCACTATCCAAACCAATACAAATTAATTTTGTTTTCATTGAACTAAGTCCATATTGGACACTTAACAGCAAACACTCTTTCTTAGTCACCATTGTCGTTGATGCCATCTTTAACTAATGAATAATATGTTCACTCTCGAAGACGTATTCTATATGTATGACCATTAAATCACCTTGTCCTCATTGTCTTAAGAATTCGCAGGATACCTTTCTTATCTCTCTATGGAAATAATAATAATAAATGACTCTCCTGCGTGAGACACAAAACTTAATACATTCACACAGGATTGAAAATTTTCAAGCTCATCGATTTTCCTTAACATTGTGTGAGAACATGATGTATTAAGAAATCCCACGAACAAAGATCATTTCTTTGATCACATAGGAAGTAAATCGTAAACGAAATAAGCTGAATTGCAGAAATAATGAAATTTGCAATTAAGTAAGTTAACGAATAGTGTAATGAGAGAATTTACTTATCATGGGTACAAAAGATTTATTACACTAATTTTACAACTAAAAAAGTGCTAATGCTATATCCATACATATCAATTATTTATTAACTTGAGAAAGGCCTACGGCTCGAATATGTGGGAAACAAAATTTGAAATACCGAAAAAAGTTATTTAAACTAATTAACATATACTTAAATGAATCTAAAAGTAATAAATTTTTCTTCACGAACTATGAGATTGGTCTGAAACAGAGAGATGCGTTGACGCCCTTATTATTATACTGAGCATCTAGACTAGTAATACATGAAGGCAAAATTTGTATGTGATGTCTTGTACTTCCAAGTCGAGTTGCCATATTACACGATTTAACGGATATCTTCCAATTAAAGCCTTAATTTACAACAGTGAAAACAGAATGAACCCTTTTTCTATGACTTTTATAAGGAGTTCTGTCCGACATTGGATCTCATCATAAATTTTTGTAAAAGTATCGTCGATCTTCCTTCTTGATGTATTCTATCTCGTCTCGAGAGTGAACTATATCATGAGGGACGTACCCTCGCCACAGAATTAAGATTTCTTGTTGAAAGTAATTCTACTTAAGGAACGTCTAAGACGATTTTTCGTTTCTTTTATTTTTTATTAAAATGTAAATTTCCAAACCTAACCAAAAGAACAGAAACACGACTAAATGTAGAATGTTACACATGTTGATTGGGAAAACAATTGTGTGCAACGATAAAGATGAAATCTTTCGGTTTAACGTCCCACGAATATCTCTTTTAGGCTAAGATGAAAGGATGATTAAGGTAAATGAAATGATATTATGAGATGAAGCGGAAATACCACATGAGAATCAACGAACACGATGTTGTCCATCACAAATTTATTTATTTAATGTCCTACGATTATGCCCATTATGCTAAGGCATCATGAGCTAATATATTCGGTAGTCGAACTAGGGACCACCATATACCAAATGTAAGCGCTTTGCCGCTGTGCCGTCTGCTCATCTTTTCAGCACATCCAGTTGATCTAATAGCTAACACGGACATGTGATGAACGTGGTCCTGAGTTCGATTTACGGATGGGAGAGCATTGGAAGTCAAAAATAAAGCAAACTTATTATGATAACGGTTCTCAAGAAACATATGAGCTTTTCCAAGTGAATACAACCTCCTCCCACCTCTCCCCTGTTACATTTAATATCCTTATTCAGTTTCACATCTGAAATAAAGTTCCATTTCCCCATTTCCTTATTCACACACATTATTCGATAGGTGTATCAAAATAGCATCTTTAGTAAATCTTATCTATTAAAAAACTTATTTTACATTACACATAACTCAGCATTTTCGCATTCAGATTACACTATCTTCAGTCGCACGTGAGTATGTTCGTATGTGAAGACGACAACA
This sequence comes from Thermobia domestica, assembly GCF_964235325.1. Taxonomy (NCBI): domain Eukaryota; kingdom Metazoa; phylum Arthropoda; class Insecta; order Zygentoma; family Lepismatidae; genus Thermobia; species Thermobia domestica. The sequence continues at coordinate 172,706,274 of NC_137471.1, read as the reverse complement.
AACATACATGTAATCTCAAATGCTGTGTACATTTGAAAATACGATATTCACGATTCATGCAATGCGATATTCCCCTGAGCAACTAAGGTCTATTCGATCAAAGAACAGTCTGCAAACAAATTCTATTCCCATGAACACTTACAGGTGGATTCGTGAGAATCCCAAGACCAAATTAGATAAAGCAAATAGTTCATAACCTACAGACATTTCGTGGGGCGTAATCTTTTGTGCTATGGGAATATGTTATAGCGCAATATCTCATCACGGCTTCAACTTAAGTGATTTTAATTACTTGGCATAACAGACATCATCATGTAAATATCCATATAATACTTTTCACATGCAATACAATCAACCCTACTGATTTGAGCATACAAATTTTTTCATCCTACGTTTTTAAAACATTATGATATGCTATGAGAAGCTTCCGCTACCAATACGTTTTAAAAATATCCATGAACTGCAACAATCGTCTTATCAACTCAATTTCCTGAGAAGGTTCCAGACGAAAATTTTCCAGACGTTTCTTGAGAATAAGACCAGGTCAAACTCCTCAAACTCTTCGCAGAAAATCTGGGAACTTCTATTCTTAGCATTACAAGATGGATCTGGGAGGCTGAGGGGGGAATCTAGCTACCCAATACAAGACGACTAGAAAAAAATAAGACGAAAAGTTTTTTTTAAAAATAAAATCTAATCTATATGCGAGGCACTGACGTTCAGTGATAGAGTGCTCACCTCAAGTTGGATTACTCCGTGAAATTCTTTTTTTTTTCATGCGAGGATTAATTCAACTCTAAATCGTGAAGTACTGGTCTCGCGTTCGATTCCGATGAGAGAACTTTCAAACTAAAATTACATTTAGGGTTCTGGTTCGATTCTTAGTGAAAGAGCATTAAATATTTCAAGACAATAAATTAATTATTTCGTTCCTTTCCGTGAAGTACTGGTCTCGCGTTCGATTCCGATGAGAGAACTTTCAAAATAAAAGCATATTTAGGGTTCTGGTTCGATTCTTAGTGAAAGGGCATTAAATATTTCAAGACAATAAATTAATTATTTCGTTCCTTTCCGTGAGGTACTGGTCTCGCGTTCGATTCCGATGAGAGAACTTTCAAAATAAAAGCATATTTAGGGTTCTGGTACGTTCTTAGTGAAAGAGCATTAAATATTTCTATTTCGTTCCTTTCTGTCGTGAAACGAAGTGAAATTTTTTTTTTCATGCAAGGACTAGTTCAACTTTAAAATCATGAAGTACCAAATTCTATCCCAGCTCCCTACCAAAGTAAATTTTTGTGTACAATCTTTATTTCATAAGTTAACGAATTTACAATCAAGGTTAGTTGTCTGCTACACTTTCACTCCCAAAATAATAATAATAATAATAATAATAATAATAATAATAATAATAATAATAATAATAATAATAATAATAATGTGATACTGTATTTTTATGGTTGTTATTTATGTTTTAATACCACTTTGGTCCGGGTTCGATTCTCGATGATAGAGAGAAAGAGAGAGAAAGGGAGCATTGAACACTTGAAAGCATTATAGTGATTCGAAATGAAGAGCTTCGAATAATGTACATATCATATGCTACGCTAAAATCAATACATGAAATTCTTTTTTTTTTTTTTCATGCAAGAATTAATTCAACTCTAAATCGTGAAGTACTGGTCTTGCGTTCAATTTCAATGAGAGAGCTTTCAAAATGAAAACAAATTTAGTGTTCAGGTTCGATTCTCGATGAGAAAGCATTGAATATTTTAAGACATTAAGTATGCTCTTCGCTATGCAAAATAGCTATTCAATACATAACGAAAAGACGAAAATCAATCAATCAATTGGAAAGCTTTGAACTTGATATTCAATCAATTGGGAAGCTTCGAAAGTGATAACTGAAAGGACTCTCATCAAGATCCGATAGCCATCCAAGAGTATGAGCATAGTAACATCGTTCGCTTACGTCAGCCCTGCCCACGGCGAGCAGATAGTGGAAACTCTCCTCGTGAACGCTCACGAGCATTCTACGAGCAAATACCATTGTTCGTGCTTCGTGGATCTTCGTGTTTTGTCCTTAGAGGAGCGGAAGTGTTGTCAACCTTGGCGGTAATCACTAGCTTACCAAAAAAAAAAAGTATGTATGGTAACTGATTGCCATTTAGTGTAAAGTGTTTTTTACAATGTGGTAACCGTTAACTATAGACAATACAAACTTGTAACAGCAATCAAATGATAAACTATGTACGTTCCTTTTCTTCTTTTTTCTTTCCTTTTGTTAAAGAGGGATGTGGGTTTGTTATATCCGAGTGTGGGTTTGTTATATTATGTTGTTTCGCTTTTTAGGAAAAGAGATAATCTGTTGATAAGAAAAAACTGTAGCACATGTTTGTAATTATCTAAGTATATCTCCAGAAAATTAGCTTATGCATGTATGTGTGTACGAATAGGCTTAGCAAGGGGTTGGTTGTGGAGATTAGAAGCCACTATTACACTATCAATAGGAAGAATAGTATTTCTTACTCCACTTTTAAAGTTACTTTGATCGCAAAGAATCAAACAAAATATTAAGAGAGCCAAAGAGATTTTCCATTTTTAAGTGTGACCGTTAGTGACTGCAATTAGTTTTTTTTTTAACAAGGAGTGTCTTTTTAATAAGAAAAAATGTATTGTCCCTGGCTGGTTGCTTGCCGGTGGCTTGTTAAAAGTGAAAAAGAATGTTAAATCATTTCAACGACTGAAGCTACACGCTTGTCTTTCTTCGATAGTTACTGACTGATTTTGAAAGTCACAATGTTGTAGGCCTACTGTAATAGCGTAGGCCTACTGTAATAGCGTAGGTCTACTGTAATAGCGTAAATTCGAAAGGAAACGTTCCAACTGAATGATACGAACAATTATTCCCAATGTCTTGAACATGAAACGTGGGTTGCACGGATAACGCTTAAAGTAGGCTGGACTGCACTGGAATTTCCTTCCGGCAAATTAGTGTTTGGTCGAAACTCGGTTCTTCTGTGTAATTGTCTCTTAACAACATTTGAACATTTCTTTTAGATAATAATAACTAACTAACTCTATGGTCTATGGAACCCGAAGGTTCAATGCCGCGTTTACAAAATATTTCCACTAACTGATGTCCTTAGCCAACTGGATCCAGTTTCTACTCTGTACTCTTATTTCTGCAAGATCCATCTTAATATTGTCTTCCCATCTACGCCTAGGTCTTCCTAGTGGTCTTCTTCCAATTGGGTTTTCAGTTAAAATTATGAAAGCGTTTCTAATTTCTTCCATTCTGGCTACATGGCCTGCCCACCTGAGCCTTCTACACTTCATAACCCTAATAATGTTAGGTGAGCGGTATAAACTATGCAATTCCTAGTTATGAATTTCCTCCAATCCCCATTTTCATCCCTCTTTGGTCCGAATAATAATAATAATAATAATAATAATAATAATAATAATAATAATAATAATAATAATAATAATGCGTATTATTATTATTATTATTATTATTATTATTATTATTATTATTATTATTATTTTCAACCTCCCGTCGTTCTCCTATCAATCTAGCAACGAAAGGCGTTTACAACTTAGCAAACGTGAAGCGAATGACAAATTACAGACCGAGTGCTAATGCAATACAACGTCACGAATTGTGTAAGCAAGCTAAAAAGGTCTGAAACAATTCGTTTCCAATTTTTGCAGTCGTTTTTACGTCTGTAAGATGACATGTTTAATATTAGTTTCTTTCTTTCTTTCTTTCTTGTTCATTTGTTAGTTACTTCAACGCTAACTGTAACCTCTATCATGCGTCTTCCTCAACCAAAAAACGTACCAATTTTATTTCCTGCAGTGTTTTCGCGTCACTGCTTTCGAAATGGGGAGGGGGAGAGCACATCTGCACATTTCACGCTTGCGTCTGCTCAATGCATATCATCGTGCGAATTTCTGGCCAGGCTTGGCCATAGGTTTTTTGCCATCATGTGTGGTTGGCAACACTTATCGGATGCAGTGGAAGAAGCGAAGCTAGCAGCACTTGTGCTTACCTGTTCTTATCTTCGCTCGTGCCCGCTCACGCTTTGGCTCCGGGAGCCAATTCATGGACAGGCCTGGCTTACGTTCTTCGCAGGAGGGAGTGGAGTGGAGGGGTTTGGCGGGGGTTCAAATCCATAACGAAAAGACAATAATCAATCAATCAATTGGGAAGCTTCGATCATGATAACTGATAGGACTCTGATCCGTCCAACAGTATGAGCATCCAAGACTATGAAGGCCAAGAGCATCTAGCTATTCAATACATAAAGAAAAGAAAAAATCAATCAATCAATTGGGAAGCTTCGCCGTCCAAGAGTATGAGCATAGTAACAACGTTCGCTTACGTTCTTCGCAGGAGGGAGTGGAGGGTTTTGGGGGTTCAAATTCATAACGAAAAGACAAAAATCAATCAATCAATCAATTGGGAAGCTTCGATCATGATAACTAATAGGACTGTGATCCGTCTAACAGTATGAGCATCCAAGACTATGAAGGTCAAGAACATCTAGCTATTCAATACATAACGAAAAGCAAAAATCAATCAATCAATTGGGAAGCTTCGATCATGATAACTGATAGGACTATGATCCGTCCAAGAGTATGACCATCCAAGACGATGAAGGCATCCAAGACTATCACCATAGCAACAGACTGTTCTCATAAACAAACATTTTCCCACGAACTTCTGTACTAGCCGTAAAAGGCTATGAACATAACAACTAAAGGCTTGTCGAAACTTGCCTCCCAATTCCAGGAAATGATATCAATTTCTAGGAAAACAAGATCAAATTTCGCTGACTCGGCCGTCTATCCAGCCTCAATTCTACTCTGGTGTAATGTATTTTACCGTAGCTTGTACCATTTGGAAGGTATTACATGTTCATTTCCTCCAGGCACTTTGCTGAATAGACATTGCAGATTAATATCAGTTACGCTTACGTTTTTGATGTTGACAAATCAAAACAATTTCTAACTGGAAAACTCCTTACAACATAGGTGTCATAATCTTATTACATTTCCATGAGTGATTGTTATTACTTCCATGCTATACTATAATAAGGAAGTATTGTATTACTGTCAAAATGCCTAATGTAGATTCAGATATGGCCAGATTTGGGTGAAGACCTACCATTTCCGTATTGACATCTGTGTGTCTGCATGTATATAAGTTCAGAGAATATTTCATCAACGATAACACATACAAGATTGCATATACACACGGAGCCCTGCACAACTTTCTATTTGGTTCAATATGAAGTGCTTGACATTTAATGGTATATACAAGCTACGATAAAACTCAGTACCCCAATGAAATTCCGAGAAAAGTTTACATTAATTTGATGTATCATTTGCACCTATTGCCATTTGAAAAAACTGAAAGTTAAATCCAAGATGACGGCCAAGGTGGGTAACATATGTCAGAGAAGGAGTATTTGATTCAATTTCTTCTGCATATGCCCATATTCATGTCCAGTGAAATCTAAAGAAACTAAAAGCAACTTTGTGTCCGAGTGTTATAGTAGTGTATGATTGAATTCTGGATATATGAAGGCCCATAAATATGGAAATTACCGGTATGGGCCGCTTACATTAATACCATACACATTGGGCCACGGAGAACTTTGCATTTGAATCAATGTTATATGAATCCCGAGGGCACACTTCGCGAATATACCTTGTCAGTCTCCGTACAACTTGGAATCGGTTAACATTAGTTTTACGGGAAGAAAAAACGATATCATTTGGAACAACTTTCCAGTTTCGATTATCTGTATTTCCTCCTTATTTATTCGGTGTAAGGACCTCAAACTTATTTTGTTGGACCTTGCTTATCGAAAGGTTTCTAAAACTGCCTTACTGCCCCCCAAAGTCTGAAATTCAGGGTGGGGTGGGGGCGGATGCCCTCCTCCCCATTGACGCCCCTATCTAGCGGCTGTCATATGAAACTATCCCACGGCCTTTAACATGGTTTTAGTTATATTTATTGCGGACTCTTGACTGCGAAAATATTACGTTTGGAAATAGAATTCATTTGCTGAGCAAACCTGAACCTTATTGAAAATGGACTTGGATCCACAGTGCTCTGAACGCCTCAAATATTACTTTTTTTCAATGACTTAAATGACTTCAATCCTTCAATGACTTAAAAAACAACCAATTACATAGGCTTGCAGAAAATATTCTAAAGTTAGCACAACATGAAGTGTGCTTCAAACTATCATTACTTTTCGAAATTTTATTATTTTAAGATAATTTTATTAGCATGAGTGTTCTGAAATAGTAATCAAATTTTTGCAACTAAAAATCACACCCGCCTCCATGAAACGCGATCTTAGCCCCTAAGAGCATAATTAGAAAATTTTCAGAAGCAGTAACTCCGAAATGACTTGTTTTAGGGCTAAAGTAACCGCACAAGCGTATTTCCGGTAAAGTTCTAGCCTTAAAACACGTAACATGACTCCATTTGTATTTTAAATTTTGAATTCCAATCAAAGATGGCAGCCATGATGCTTGATAGCACTATCTGATGTGTCAGACCACTTAAAAGTTTCATCATTCTCCCTCAACCCGTTCTCAACGCACAAGGGTGGTGAGGACTTTTGTTTCACTATGAATATTGATAGATTGTGTGAAATCTCCCCAGTAGGTAGATTTTTAAAGTCTACCTAAAAAGCTAATTACAACCAAGAAAGTACTTGTTAGAATCACTGGCAAGAGGATGTAATAAAAAGGGGTTGGAATATGAAATAAGTTGAGAATTACTAATCTATACTGAAATATTCTGTACCCAGCACATTGTTATTAATCAGGATAAAATAAATGAAAAGGTCGGTTGCAAGTAAAGAGCAAAAAGTTCTAATAAATAAGTTATTTCATGATTTTGAAACATGTTAAAAATCATGTTTTAAACTATTCAAAATGTTTAAAACATGTTTTTTGTCTGTGTTTTAAAACATGTTTAAGACATTTTGAACATTTTTTTATGTTTTAAACACGTTTTGTTCTTTTTTAAAAAAAATAAAACTATTTTTTCCAACCCCTATCTGGTGCCTAACTAATATAAAACAAAACCATGTACCAAATTGGTCGCTAGGTTGGAATTTTCGATCGCCAGGTCGCCAATGGTGACTGAATATTTCAATTTGGCCATAGAAAATTTGCATAAATTATATCTTGAAAAAAAAAACTATATGATCTTGTTGCTGGATTCAGACTTGAGGTTCCGTGGCGTGCCTGTAATATATAGCAAATCAATATATAGAAGTCATTACATATGCCAGCATGAAAAGGTAAGAAATATGGCGTTTGAAGCGAATAACTGACAATGTACAGGGCCAAATAAACACATTCTCACACCCAAGATTATATTTCAGCCGCTTCCGTCAAACAAAATATATTCGTAGTTCTTGTGTTGTTGTAAAGGCGAACCTGTTCTTTGCCCTGTCGCTTTGTAAAGTATAGCGATCTTTATTCATTGGACAATGGGCTATGTGCACACCATATTTCGATGATATTCAGCCAGTAGTTACGGAGAAATAAAAAAGAACATACAAGGCAAGCCGAGCCGAGCCTATCGCCGGCCGAGCTCGGCCATCACATGTGGTGATCTTTATTCCTTAGATAATTGGGTATTTGTGCATCAAGTTTGGTTTAAATTTAGCTGATAGTTATCGAGGAATAAATTACTACATACACACATACATACTTACAGTACATCAGGAGTAAAAGTACAACATCCGGTCGGCTTACGCCGGGAACTAAAAAGAAAAGTCCTTACATCAGGATCACAAATAGAACATACTGTATGTAAGCGGAATCCACTTTCAACATCGCAACACTAATGGGGGGGAGGTTTGAGCCGGGTGATCCTCCCTGGCTACGCCACTGTCAGACATGACCTACAGCTTAAGGGGATGTCTTCCCATCATCAGAGGCTTCAGAATATTCATAAGATAACATGTAAAATTTAATTCATAAATATCTTAGAAAATACTGCATTTAGGAACTTGTAATTTTGTACAAAGATGGTAATTTTGTTGCCAAAGAGTAATGCAATTCAGATGACTGTCACAACTTTGCACCTAATTACTTGGATTAATTGTAATGCATTCTTCCGTATTGAGTTACTGCAGGTAAAGAGTCAAAAGACCACTTGCAAACCTCATGAATTACTATGGATGACATTCTTTGAAGAACAAATGCTGATGAGGGATGTATTATGACAATTTGAAAAGTGAAACCCGTGTCTACCCCTCCAGTTTCATAATCATTTATGCATTGAGCAGTCTCCCTTTCCACTCCCACCCCCCAGTTCTTACTGATTTCCCACAACTTTACGACGCAACTATCTGAATGTGCTTTTTCGGCATATGTTGGTATGATTCACGTGTCAACAAAATACTTCGTAAAACAAAGATAATGATCTTTGAAACCTCAGTATGGAATGTCTTTCCAATTGCTTTTCTACATGTTTTTTGCTTGGAACGGATGGATTCTCCTTCGAAGCAGTAGCTTTAATCTCTTCCACTCACAAATGTACAACCAAAAAAAGTCTAAATGTTTTAAATATTTGCCTATTTCTTTTGTTTTCTGGAAGGATAGATTTCTTTTCATTTTATAATATTTATCACAAAAACACACATAGTATGATGTTTCTGTAGTTAGAACGGATTAATTGTGTGCAGGGATGGGAAAAATCAAGTTTTCGTTGTATTTTTTTTTGGAATAACTAGAGTTTGGTTTATCAAAACTCCATTATATATTTGGCGTGTGTCCGTGTGTGGCAAAAAGTAAATAAATAAATAAATAAAGTATTTCATGGATCATCATCAATTTTTTTAAAACTACAAAGAATCAAGAATTAGGAAGTGAGTTTGTTATGAAAATAGTCTTCTCAGATCGAAAGTGGTTTAAATAAACCATTTCCGGTTTGATTATTGATCATCATAGATCGAAAAACGTAATACGTATTAAGATCTGGGTTTCTGTTTCGTAAGAACATATTTAATCTCTATTATTAACTCTCTACTAAAACCGGAAGTGGTTCATTCAACTATAATTTCTCGTTTCAATAAATATTGGTCTACATAGAGCAAGAGCTGTAAAAGATAGATGAAAACTGTTTTCTCCAATTGAATAGCTCTCAAGTGTCCCAAAAGTTCAGTGGCGTAGTCAGGGGGGCTCACCCGGCTCAAGCTCTCTCATTAGTGTTGTAATGTTGAAAGTGGATTCTGCTTACATGAAGTACGTTCCATTTGTAATGTTAGAACTTTTCTTTTTAGTTTCCTTAGTAAGCATAAGGGAGCTTGTAGTTTTACTTCCAGATGTAATTAAGTAGGTGTGTATGTAGTACTTTATTCCTCGGTAACTATCAGCTAAATTTAAACCAAATTAGATGTACAAGTACCCAATCATCTAAGGAATAAAGATCAGTACATGTGATGGCCGAGCTTGGTCGGCGACAGGCTCGGCTCGGCTTGCCTTGTATGTTCTATTTTATTTCTTGTAATTACCGGCCAAATATCATCGAAATTTGGTGCGCAGATAGCCCATTGTCCAAAAAATAAACATCTCTATACTTGGCGGCCGACTCGGCAAAGGACAGGCTCGGTTCGGCTCTGTTTCTATGTGGTACTTTATTTCTCGGTAACTATTGGTCAGATTTAAATCAAATATGGTTTCCAAGTATCGCTTAAGGAATAAAGATCATTATATATTATGTCTGGGCTCGGTCGCCGACAGTCTCGGCTCAACTTGCCTTGTACGTTGTATCTTCTTTTTGAGTAACTACTGGCCGAAATATTTTAAATAGGGACGCAAGTGTAATGCAGGACAAAAATGTCCTTCTCTCCTTTTGCCTTATGTTTTCTTACTTACTTGACAAAAGTTATATTATTTTGCTTGGGAAATTCTTTTCCTTCAACCTTCAGAAAATCATGCTTTTCCAAAGCTCTGCTTTCTTTTAAGCCCCAAACAGAAACATGATGGCAAAAAGTTTTGGAGTGTGTTGGTATTTTCACTGCTCGCTTCTCATTTTAGATAGTGTATATTTACAACGAAGGGGGGAAGTGCACCTTTACAGCCCCTAAATCCGGCCCTCTCTCTCTCTCTCTTTCTATATATATATACAAACTGTTCTATAATTCGTGTTATTTTCTACAGCGCTGGGAGAAGATGAAGTTTATACACTATTAATGTAAAATTTGGCACAGTTATTGAGAAATATCTGAATTTTTTGAATATCTAAAGAACATAAGTGAAAATCGCTGTTTATCCCCCCTTTCAGGGGTGTAAACACGAAAGTTCATTTTCCTTATGGGAGATTCAATGTTAAATTTTAGAAGCAGTTTTCTCCAATAATTATTCATGAAGATTTTGTAGCAAATGAGTTGTATTTGTCACAAAATGCAAAAACACTCATTCACAAAGCTAGTAAAGCCGTCTCAAACATTATTTTGCGAAGGTCCTCCTTTTGGGGGGCAAGGGGCGTAAAAAGGTGGTAGGTGATATGTTACCAAAGTCCCAAATTTTATTTTCGGAATGCCAGTAAGCGTGAGATTAATCACAAATGTCACAGAATTAATGCTCCAATGTCCTTACATGTAAGAGTGAATGATAATGGGGCTACATCCTCCTTTCAAAAATAAAAAAAAAATCACCATAAATATCCTTAGAAAGGACATACGAGAAGAAGGTATTTTTTGTTAAATAATGTGAAATTTGGTGTCATTGTATCAAATGAGTATGCGTTTTTCAAATCTGAAATGTTATTTTGTTAACGCACCGCCTTAGAGGGGCACAGGGGGCGAAGCACTCGATGATGGATCTTTATAAAAATTCAAAATTTTGTTCCGGAAATTCCAGTGAGCGTCAGATTTTTCACCACTGTCACAGAATTAATATTCTAATGCTCCTTGCATGTGCCAGTGACTTATATGGGGCTATAGCCCCCTTTCAAAAATAAAAAAAAATCATCATAAATATCCTTAGTAGGGACATACGAGAAGAAGGTATTTTTTTTAATTAATGTAAAATTAGGCGTCATTGTATCAAAAGAGTATGTGTTTTTCAAATCCGGAATGTTGTTTTGATAATTAGCAGTTTTAGTTAGAAAATACGATACCATTCCTCTTCTTCCTCCCCTTTTATCTATGATGGTACATGCGTTTCTAGTTTTATTACGCGAAACCTCCAAATTGGGGAAGATAGGCAGTAAGAAAAATTCAAACTTTTCGTTATTTCCCGTGAACGTCAAAATATTTGGAAATATACAAAAATTAATGCTTAGAAGCTACCTCCATGTGCCAGCGACCACTTTAGTGGTTCAATTCTCCCTTCCCGGTCCCAAAATGATTTAAACAACCACACCACTTTGTTTTATTACCTTCCATGTTTCTCTCTGGCCTATTCAGAATGCATGCTAAGAGATGTGTGTTTAAGAAGCACTGGAACACGTCCGAATCATTTGTTGGCGTCCCACTGTAAGCTCATTTTAAGCAATGTCAACAAACTTTTGTTTATAAAATAACCTCTAATTCCTGACTCAACTTCTTGTTCATGTGTGCTGACAACAGTTTCAGACCTTTTCTTATCGCAATACACCAACGATTTACGAGTTAACGTGTTGACAGTTCAATAGGATTTCGTGTCTGTAATCAACACCTGGGTTAGATTGACTTCTTCGGAAATGGACATTACATAGTAGGTGAATCTCGGGGATAGACTGGCTTAATCATTTGATAATTACTTGTCGTTTCCAGTATACTTTAAGAGTGCATTCATACTGTAGTGTCCTTCGGTCATGCAGTCTTTAACTCTGGATCAGCGTGGTAATGTAATTGAATGGTACATTTAATTAGAAAAATCGGCAAGAGCAACAAGATCCCTTATAGTTAAAGAACTCGGATTAAAAGTACACGATATGCAAATTCACCGTTTGTACAAACAGTTCCGCAGCAATTGTTTTCACACTGCCCATGTTGCATCTGGAAAAAGTGCAGGAAGATCTCCAAGTGTATCTACAGAAGAAACAAAAAGACAGGTGTTGTTATCTGTTACTAGTTCACCGCGGAAATCCCTTGCTCGTCGAAGCTTAGGCTTAAATATTAAGAAAATTACGCTACAATAAATTTTAAGAAACTTGAAGGTAAAACCATACAAGGTCCGAATGGTTTCTGAATTGTGTGCAAGTGATTATGGTGATTATGTTTATTTCTGTAATTGGTTTGTCGAGAAGTTAAATGAAAACTCTATGTTCTTATTTCAAGTGATGTTTTCCGATGAAGCAAAATTCTTCTTAAATGGTTCTGTGTCCTCATCACATGCAAGATATTGGTCATCGATACAGCTGAACGTGAGATCAGAAGTGTCAATGTACAAACGAGGAACAGTTGTTTGGTGTGGTATAACTGCGACTGAGGTGATAGGACCTTTCTTTTTTTTATGAAAATGTAACAACGTCATCATACCAAAAGCTACTAAGAGAAAAAGTATTTGCTGAACTTGATCGTTTAAATTTAGGTCAAAGTGATGAATTATGGTTTATGCAAGATGGAGCGCCAGCGCATCGCTCAAATACGACTATAAATCTTTTGAGAGAGAAATTTGGAGAACGGATTATTTCTATGGGATCAAGTGTCGAATGGCCACCAAGAAGTCCGGATCTTACACCATGCGATTTTTTCTTGTGGGGATTCCTAAAACAAATTTTCTACTAAAAATCATGTAACAGTGTAGAGGACTTGAAACAGAGGATTGTCCACAGTATAGAGATGATCACTCCTGATATGTTGGAGAAGGTGTTCACAGTTTCTTTAGTAAATCGCAATAATTTATGTCTTGCTCGTTCAGGAGGGCATGCCGAATAAACGTGAGTTGATTTTATGGGTTTTACACTTAGGTTAATGATCTTTTTAAACAATTAGTGATAGTAGAGCCAAAAAGAGTAGTTTTTAACAAAGAATAATTTCCAGTAACTGATTCTTATTCCTCGGAAACATTTGTTTCTATTACAACCGTGTGTCCGTGTGAATTACGTCTGCAGTACATACGAGTAAGTTGTTATATGGAAAGTTGGATAATACGGTTATTGTGTAAGAAGTAATGAAAATACATGCTTTTTCTTTTTACGAATAAAGCAAACAATATTGAAACTTAAAGCTCACTTTTAATTTTTAAAAATCTTACTTTTAATGAAGATTTTTTTTTTGTTCCTGCTACGTTTTCCATTATCATTTTGTGTTTCATTTCGAGATGGTTCTGCTTTAGTGTGTAGAAAATACGTAGGTGAATTGTGTGTGTGATTTTCTGCTATAAAAAGAGCCCTAATTGATTTTGAAAAATATAAAATTCTTTGATTGTATTCCAGTGACACCATAACAACAAAGCTATATGCATAATCTGTTACACTGGCAAAAGTTATTCATTTACAGTAATTTCCAGGTTTATTGTATATTTTTTTTGTTTTGCAATAATGACAAATTACATATTAATTATGACATATTTATTGTGAATTTTTTGTGATTTTTGGAAGGGGGCTGTAGCCGATATAAGTCACTGGGACATGCAAAGAGCATCGGAATATTAATTCTGTGACATTTGTGACTAATCTCACGCTCATGCATTTTCAAAATAAAATTTGGAATTTTCATAAAGATCCACAATCTTATGGTTCGCTCTCTTTGCCGCTAAAGATGGTGCGTTATCAAAATTACACCGAATTAAAAAAAAAGCCAGTGCCAAATTTCACATTACTTGATTTTAGAAAATAGCTTCTTCCGGTGTGTCCTTGTTAAGGATATTTATCGTGATTTGTGGAAGGGAGCTGTAGCCCCACATCAATCACTGGTACATGCAAGGAACATTGGAATCTTAATTCTTTGTCATTTGTGATTAATCTGATACTCATTCACACTTCCAGAATAAAATTTGGATTTTTTAAATAAAGATTCAAATGCTTATGCTGCGTGCCGTGTTCCCTCCTAATCCGGCGTCACCAAAATAACATTCTATATTTCAAAAACGCATACCTTTTTACTAAGATAACACATTATTTTACATTAATTTGACAAGAAATAATGGTTTCTCGGATGTCCCTGCTAAAATATTTATGGCTAATTTTTTATGTGATTTTTGTGATTTTTTAACATCCCAAAATAACATTCTATATTTCAAAAACGCATACCTTTTTACTAAGATAACAAATCATTTTACATTAATTTGACAAGAAATAATGGTTTCTCGGATGTCCCTGCTAAAATATTTATGGCTATTTTTTTATGTGATTTATGTGATTTTTTAACATCCCATATTAAAAGACAGATACCTTTCTAGCACAATAACACCAAATTTAACTTAATTGATTTAAAAAATAGTTTCTTCCGGTTCCTGCTAAGGATATTTATGGTGAATTTTTAATATGATTTTTGGAAGGGAGGCTGTAGCCCCATATCAGTCACTGACACATGCAAGGAGCATCGGAATAATAATTCTGTGTCATTTGTGATTAATCTAACCCTTACTGGCATTTCAGGAACAACATTTGGAATTTTTAGAAAGGTCTATAATCTGATGCTTCGCACCCTGTGCCCTCCTAAGGCAGTGATTATTAAAATAACATTTCAGATATGAAAAACTCATACCTTTGTGCTACAACGACGCCAAATTACACATTAATTGACAAAAACTACCTTCTTTTCGTATGTCACTACTAAGGATATTTACGGTGATTTTTTTGAGAGGGTGCTATAGCCCCATATAAGTCACTGGCATATGCGAGGAGCATTAGAATATTAATTCTGTGACAGTGGTGAAAAATCTGACGCTCACGAATTTTTTATAAAGATCCATGATCCCGTACTTCGCCCCCTGTGCCCCCCTAAGGCGGTGCGTTATCCAAATAACATTCCAGATTTGAAAAACGCATACTCATTTGATACAATGACGACAAATTTCACAATAATTAACAAAATACCTTCTTCTTGCATGTCCCTGCTAAGGATATTTCTGGCGATTTTTTATTTTTGAAAGGGGGCTATAGCTCCATTATCAGTCACTCTTACATGTAAGGACATTGGAGCATTAATTCTGTGATATTTGTGATTAATCTCACGCTTACTGGCATTTCGAATATAAAATTTGGGATTTTGGTAACATATCACCCACCACCTTTTTTCGCCCCTAGCCCCCCAAAAGGAGGACCTTCGCAAAATAATGTTTGAGACGGCTTTACTAGCTTTGTGAATGAGTGTTTTTGCATTTTGTAACAAATACAACTCATTTGCTCCAAAATCTCTACGAATAATTATTGGAGTAATCTGCTTCTAAAATTTAACATTGAATCTCCCATAAGGAAAATGAACTTTTGTGTTTACACCTCTAAAAGGGGGGCTTAACAGCGTTTCTCTTATTTTCTTTAGCAATTCGAAAAATTCTGATATTTCTCAATAAGAATGCCAAATTTTACATTAATAGTGTATAAACTTTATCTTCGCATAGCGCTGTAGAAAATAACACGAATTATGGAACAGTGTGTATATATTTTTTAAATTATGACGTCATCACTTACTATGTCTGGAAGCAGGAGGGTGTGAAACCATACGTAAGGTATTCTACAATACCTCTGAACTTGAAAAACAAAAACAATACCCGGACGAAAAAGCTCAAATAGAAGAGTTATAACGCAATGTACCATGATACACCCGTATGGTACCAATTGTATCATAGGATCCCCAACATTATTAATTCTAAGACTTACGTATGTCGAGAGAGGGACGTAGGACCATTCTTTAAATTTAGGAATGCTGATAAAAAAAATAGTATGAGGCGCGAAAATTTGAAACAATACTTTGAATTTTAGTCATAGCTCATAGTCTAAGATCATTGGTGATTGTTGATTTTACCTTGAGTTTTCAGAAATCTGATAGGTAACCTTATTGAATCTTATGACTCATAGACGAAAGGCAATACATGCTACAACAGGTTGAAATTTAATCACAACGTGACGTAATTTGATTCGTTAATCACTAGCAAAGTTATTGTTGATGCAATTTGATTGGTTAATCACTATCTTTCATACAATCTGATTTGTTGGTCACTATCTTTCTTGCAATCTGATTGGCTGATGATTTTCAAATCTTTGCTGCATTAAGTTTTAAGTTTTGTTTAACATTTATCGATTACTGTTTAAAATTCTTGGTTTGAACACTTTCGTTCAACATTTTGCACTGAGTGATAAATACGATCAAAACCGTTTATTTGTTAATCGAATAGTAAAAAACCGGATAATGTTTGACGGTTAACCGTGAAACTTAAATTACTTTAGTTGAAATTTTTGGTTTGAAAATTTTTTCGTTTTAAACTTATTAGTTTGAATTTTTTTCAAATTTTGGTTTGAATTTTTCGTTTCAAAATTTTGTTTGAAATTTTTTTCCAAAAATTGCGTTTGGAAATTTCTTGTTTGTAAATATTTCGTTTGAATTGTTTTGTAAAATTTATTGCTTCAAATGTTTTTGAAAATTTTTGTTTGAAATTCTTTTCGTTGGACATTTTTTTGTTTGAAAATTCTTTGTTTTGAAATTTTTGTGTGAAATTTTTTTTTTAGTCTTTGGTTTAACATTTTTTGTGTACTCATTAGTAAAGAACCGTTTCGTAACTGTTTAGATCAAAAATATCTGGCTGCATTGTTTACCATGATGCATTGCAATAGTACACATCAGAACATGGTAATGCAACGTCATCAGTTTTGCATCATCGTTCGAGATAGTATTAATGATAACATCATCATGGCTACTTTTCTGAAGTTTCTAATCTCACGTGATGTGATGAAATCATTTACCAAGATTACCGATTTACAACAGAATGTACCTTATAGAATCTTAGCTAGCCAAATGATTCCTACAAAGTTTGGATTAAGAATCATAGTGAAGGTTGAAAATTATAAGGATATTATTTCTTAAACACTGGATCTGTATCTTTATGCTATAAGTGACTCGTTGGACGGAGTCATCAATTTGAATTTAGTACACAGCCGGATCTGTGAATTTGGTTTCGTCAGCAAATGTGATGAAATCATGAATTCAAAAGTCAACACATTCCTTTTTCATGACCTAAGCCGTAGTTGTGTGATGAAATCTTTAATCACAGAGTGCGATCTATGAATTTGGTTGGCCAGCATAACGTCAGAAAGTGTGATGAAATCATGAATTCAAACGTCAGCGCATTCCTTTCCAATTACGTCAGTCATAGCTCTATGAAATCAGCAGAATCCGTGTCAGCCCAAGAAATCATGCGAGAGGTTGTGTTTCAGCAGGAAAGATTTGTACTTCTAACGATAAGGGATTCCTCTTCGCAAGTTATTATCCGATAAATATATTTAAAACAAAACATGTGATGGTTGTTATCTGTGCTACAACGTTTGAACCTGTGATTCGATTGGGCAAAGCAGAACAATTCGCTGTACAACAGAACTTTGAAGAGTGGGAAATATTATGTACACCTATTGACCAAATGAATGATTATTTTTATGATGAGCTAAATGTGACCATAGTCAAATCATTAGGCTCAAATCATGAAGTGGTGCTGCGTACAGTACTCGAGAAGAAATGGTTCTATTACGTAAAAAAAAGTACATTGCATGAAGCCCGCAACATGATGTACCTAACGCAAACGGAATGGAACAAATTCATCAATCTACTCCAGTGTGTTAAACATGCAGTGGAAGTGTGCAACGAAACAAGTATATTTCTGAAAGAGTACTAGTTTGAAAAATGTCATGCATATTGTACAACATATATCTAGATATTGTGATTAGTGATGTGAGGCGGAAAATTTTCCGGAAAATTTTCCGCTATATTTTTCCGGAAAATTTTCCGTTCTAAAAGAATATCAGTAATTAACACACGAACTACCAAAGGGGTCATTTTGACCCCTCACCGTCATTCACCATCCTATAATTTGAACATTAATTAAAATATGCAAAACATATGGCACCACTTTTCTTCTCTCTAAGGAGTATGTTTATATCCTAAATACCATATTTCAATTATTTTTGGTTTTCTTTTAAAATGGCGATTTACCTAGAACTACCACGGGGGTCATTTTGACACTACCTATTTCCTCTGAAAATGGAAATGAAATCTTTGGGTTTAAGTCCCACGCTTATGCCGGCTAGGCTAAAAGAGACGGTGATGATGAGAAATTAATGGAATGTTGCAATGAACAAAGTGGGAGGAAACGGGTGAACCACAAGAAAACCTGCGCAGACGGTGTTTGTCCACCACAAAGTTCACTTCCTATTTATTTTACCATAGATAAAAATGCCTTTTTTTGATTCTTGTTTATTTATTTTTGCCTTTTTTATTATTCAGGCCCCGAAAAAATGGTGAACAACAATTGATTTGTGGTGATTGTTTTGAAGAACGTGTTTCACTCTTTGCGAATGATGGAGTCTTCAGGTAGTAAACGACATGCAGCAGCAGAGTTTCTAACGCAGTTACAGGATATTAACGACAGTGCTTCTTGTGATGAGGACAGTAACAGCTGGAGTGAAAAGGAAGATATTGCAGACCTTGAAAAATAAGATTTTTCCAGTAGTTATGATAAAGAAATCAAATATATTTATTCTAATTCTAGTAAAAATGATTGAAGTGAAGAATCTGAGTAAGAGAATTCTACTGAAATTACTGGTAGGCCTAGTGAACTCCGGATCAGACTGTGTGGACGATAATGGATATAAACAACAAGACACGCCGAAGATTACAAAAACATAATATAGTTCCTATCCAATCAGCACCCACATCACTCGTTACTCGTAACATGGATTATGCTTGTGTAAGCGCATTCAGACTGATTGTCTGTGACAAAGTGTAAAGTGTTTCTGGTCTGGGAAGCTTGGGCTGCAGCTTTTTTCGGAATGTCATGCCCAGAAACAGGTTTGAAGAAATAATAGGATTTATAAGATTTATCTCAAATCTAACAGGGGCGAAAGACGTAAAACTAACAGGTTTTGCTTATTTTCTGATATCTGGTACCAGTTGATTGAAAATTCCCTAAGGTGCTACAATCCCCACACTCATTGCACTATTGGTGAGCGCCTCTTTCCAATGAAATCTCGCGGTCCATTGTTCAGTTCATGGGTAGTAATCTGGATAAATATTTCGACAAATTTTTGGATGCTTGTTGAGGTGAAGAAGAAATATATAGTAAATAGTTTTCCAAATCTAGGAAAAGATGAAAAGAGATCAACGAACATCTCTCTTGTTGAACATGTAGTTTTACATCTTTTGAAAATCGGGATTGCATGTAACTTGAGACATTTTTACGTCTCTACGTCTTGCAAGGGAACTAAAAATTAACGGAATAAATTTGCTTGGTACTACCCGGAGCAACAGGAGAGAAGTTCCAGCTTTCGTTTGTTTCCATAATAAACATTTGTATGCCACTGACTACTCAAAACCGTTGATGATATCACTCTCACCACATATCAATGCAAGAAAAACAAAAGAGAACTAATAATGTAATGAGTGGTCAAGAAAATAAGAAAACTGAGTTTGTTTTACAATCAGCAGAAAATTGGTGTAGACATTGTAGACCAGATGGATAGTAAATATCCTATGAAGGCAGTTAGAAGAAAATGGTCGGCATAGGTGTTCTATAACCTATTTGGTTTGGCCACCATAAAATCTCATATTTTATACAAGTGTATTACGAAATGACCATATTAGTAGACAAAAATTAGAGAAGTTCTGTCTTTTCAAGTTGGCAAAGGAACATTCTGAGAAAATGAGACAAAAGCGTGTTTTGAAAGTTTTGCCAGCAGCATCAACAACTTCTACCGGAAAGAGGAACAAGTGCCAAATGGGGACATGTAGCGGACTCAGTGCATTGAAATTATACCTATATGCTTCAATGTAATAGTATTATCAAACTTTTGATTCACTCTTGAAACTTGTACTCGTTTATATCCTCACATCTTATATTTGTAAATAAATGCGTAACCTATTGGTATAAGAAATGTCCCTGAGTTTATCTTTAAAAATATTTCAAGTGTACATTTATTCACATATTGCCCAACATTTTGGGCGTAGGAGACCATGGTTTAATACCTGGTTAAAGCTAGTGTGGATTCTAATGCATATTAATTTTTATATCAAGTCACATCAAGTTTTGGTTGCCAAACGAACGCTAAACTTCAACCTAAAATCCTCTAAGACACAAGGGGTCAAAATGACCCCTTTGGTAGTTCTTGTATAATTATTTTCCTGGTAGTTCTAGTGATAAGTAACAATTCCTCAGCAATCATGAAATTGATTCAATTCATGTATAGAAATGTTAAAAACTGAAAGATCGTTTAAAGAATCTGAAAATTTTCATGGCTCAGACAATTTGCAGTACTATGTAGGAACAAGTTAAACAATTGTTCATGAATCGAAATATTTCCTGCCTTATATGGAAAAATTCAAGATTTTTTTATGAGTCGGAAAGTTTTCATCATTTCGAAGCAAGAAGTAAAACAACTGTTTTCTAAATCGGAAAGTTCTATTGCTCTGTAGAAACAAGTGAGAGGAATTTTCATAGATCGGAAAATGTTAATCACGATGTAGAAACAAGTGGAAAACACTTTTCATAGGCCTGACAAACTTGGATATTATGTATAGTGATGTTAGGTGGAAAATTTTCCACTATATTTAACTTGTCATAGAGCTACGAAATTGAATTTCAGTAGAGGAAAGTTAGTCAGCAACAAATTATAATTTTCCAATTAGCTTTCGGGAACCGGAAAATTTTGTATTTTAAGTTGGGAAATAAAATTTTACCACAGTTTTTCTCTCTCTCTATAGAAGAAAATTTTTCACCTCACATCAACGATGTAGGAATAAGTGGACTATTCTTTTACGAATCGGAAAATTTTCCGTTTCAATATTTTCCGGAAAATTTTAATCACTGTACAGGACAGACAGTTTTTCGATTCATGAAAAATTGTTCCACTTGTTCCTACATAGTACTGAAAATTATGTAAGTCATGAAAGTTTTCAGATTCTTTAAACGATCTTTTACTTTTTAACATTTCCATATATGAATTCAATCAATTTTATGAATACTGACGAATTGTTATATAATCACTGATATTTGTTAAGAACGGAAAAATTTCCGGAAAAATATAGAAGAAAATTTTCCAACTCACATCTCAACTAAACAACGTTGTAGGAATAAGTGGAATATATTTTTATGAATCGGAAAATTTTCCGGAAAATTTTCATCACTGTACAGGACGGACAACTTTTCGATTAATGAAAAATTGTTCCACTAGTTCCTACATCATACTGAAAAATGTCTAAGCCATGAAAATTTTCAGATTCTTTAAACGATCTTTCACTTTTTAACATTTCTATATATGAATTCAATCAATTTTATGAATACTGACGAATTGTTACTTAACCACTGATATTTGTTAAGAACGGAAAATTTTCCGGAAAAATATAGAAGAAAAATTTCCACCTCACATCTTAACTAGACAACGATGAAGGAATAAGTGGAATATGTTTGTATAAATCAGAAATTTTTCCGGAAAATTTTCATTGTACAGGACAAACAATTTTTTCGATTCATGGAAAATTGTTCCACTAGTTCTTACATCGTACTGAAAAATGTCTAAGCCATGAAAATTTTCAGATTCTTTAAACGATCTTTCACTTTTTAACATTTCTATATATGAATTCAATCAATTTTATGAATACTGACGAATTGTTACTTAACCACTATATTTGTTAAGAACGGAAAATTTTCCGGAAAAATATAGAAGAAAAATTTCCACCTCACATCTTAACTAGACAACGATGCAGGAATCAGTGGAATATGTTTTTATAAATCGGAAAATTTTCCGGAAAATTTTCATTGTACAGGACAAACAATTTTTTCGATTCATGGAAAATTGTTCCACTAGTTCTTACATCGTACTGAAAAATGTCTAAGCCATGAAAATTTTCAGATTCTTTAAACGATCTTTCACTTTTTAACATTTCTATATATGAATTCAATCAATTTTATGAATACTGACGAATTGTTACTTAACCACTATATTTGTTAAGAACGGAAAATTTTCCGGAAAAATATAGAAGAAAAATTTCCACCTCACATCTTAACTAGACAACGATGCAGGAATAAGTGGAATATGTTTTTATAAATCGGAAAATTTTCCGGAAAATTTTCATTGTACAGGACAAACAATTTTTTTCGATTCATGGAAAATTGTTCCACTAGTTCTTACATCGTACTGAAAATTGTCTGAGCAATGAAAATTTTCAGATTCTTTAAAAGATCTTTCACTTTTTAACATTTCTATATATGAATTCAATCAATTTTATGAATACTGACGAATTGTTACTTAATCACTGATATTTGTTACGAACGGAAAAATTTCCGGAAAAATATAGAAGAAAATTTTCCACCTCACATCTCGACTAAACAACGATGTAGGAATAAGTGGAGTATGCTTTTATGAATCGGAAAATTTTCCGGAAAATTTTCATCACTGTACAGGACGGACAACTTTTCGATTAATGAAAAATTGTTCCACTAGTTCCTACATCATACTGAAAAATGTCTAAGCCATGAAAATTTTCAGATTCTTTAAACGATCTTTCACTTTTTAACATTTCTATATATGAATTCAATCAATTTTATGAATACTGACGAATTGTTACTTAACCACTGATATTTGTTAAGAACGGAAAATTTTCCGGAAAAATATAGAAGAAAAATTTCCACCTCACATCTTAACTAGACAACGATGAAGGAATAAGTGGAATATGTTTGTATAAATCAGAAATTTTTCCGGAAAATTTTCATTGTACAGGACAAACAATTTTTTCGATTCATGGAAAATTGTTCCACTAGTTCTTACATCGTACTGAAAAATGTCTAAGCCATGAAAATTTTCAGATTCTTTAAACGATCTTTCACTTTTTAACATTTCTATATATGAATTCAATCAATTTTATGAATACTGACGAATTGTTACTTAACCACTATATTTGTTAAGAACGGAAAATTTTCCGGAAAAATATAGAAGAAAAATTTCCACCTCACATCTTAACTAGACAACGATGCAGGAATAAGTGGAATATGTTTTTATAAATCGGAAAATTTTCCGGAAAATTTTCATTGTACAGGACAAACATTTTTTTTCGATTCATGGAAAATTGTTCCACTAGTTCTTACATCGTACTGAAAATTGTCGGAGCCATGAAAATTTTCAGATTCTTTAAAAGATCTTTCACTTTTTAACATTTCTATATATGAATTCAATCAATTTTATGAATACTGACGAATTGTTACTTAATCACTGATATTTGTTACGAACGGAAAAATTTCCGGAAAAATATAGAAGAAAATTTTCCACCTCACATCTCGACTAAACAACGATGTAGGAATAAGTGGAGTATGCTTTTATGAATCGGAAAATTTTCCGGGAAAATTTTCATCACTGATTGTGATGGTTGTAAACATCGTTCGTGGGTGAATTCCTGTATTGATAAAAAGTTTGCTTGTGAACAAATGGACATTGAGTTTCCAATTGACATTGCAATAGACCTTAAAAGACTTCACTTGGAATTAAGATTATACGCTAAAGACGAACTAGTGCAAGAAGTTCAAAATACATTGTATCGACAATATCCAGATTCTATATCAGGTATGGATGTATGTGATTAACCAGTGCAGTGTAAAAAAATGATCCATTTCAATGATTTCTGTTTTTCATTTCAAGTACAACCCCATGTACTCACGTGTACTATTGCATCATGATAAAAAAATGTTGCCAGATATTTTTGTTCTAAACAGTTACGAAACGGTTCTTAACTAATGAGTACACAAACTTTAAAAAAAATGTCAACGCATTTGGATAAATTTGATTTTGGTAGTTCTTTACCCACGAAAAGGGAACAAGACGGACCATCCAAATTTATAGTGGTACATATTGAGATCCTGTACTATGATACCAAATGCTTATATTGAACAATTTCTAAAATTGATGGGGTGAGCCAAGGTAAACCTTCCAAAAATTTAAAGGGGTGCATCAATGTACCCATGTCTTATGATAGGAAATTGACCCCTATACATGACCATATAACCATATAAGGTAATAAGGCCTCATCAAATGGGATAAATTGGACCAGAAACAAAACATATGGTCGTAACAGTTTTCAACATTTTTCACCCCTAAAAGGAAACCAGATGGACCATCCAAATTTATCATGTATCATACTAAGGTCCTGTGCTATGAAACCGAATGCTTAGATTGGTAAATTTCCAAAACTGAAGGGGTGGGTCAATGTACCCCTCCCAAAATTTTTAAGGGGTGCACAAATGTACCTATGTCTTATGATAGGAAATGAACACCTGTATACGTTTATATCACCATATAGGGTAGTTAAACCTCATCAAAGGTGGATAAATTACGTAAAAAACCCCGAAATTTAACTTTTTGCAATTTTTTACCCATGAAAGGGAACGAGGCGAACCACCCAAATTTATCATGACACATATTAGGGTGGTATTCTATTATACCGAATGTTTAAATTGGGCAATTTCCAAAATTTAAGGGGTTGGCTAAGGCACCTCTCCCAAAAATTAAAGGGTCGGATTAACATACCCATGTCTTGTAAAAGGAAATGGACTCCTGTATACGCTCATATAACCATATAAGGTAATAATATCTCATGAAAGGGATAAATTAGGTCAAAAGACCCCGAAATTTGATTTGTTGGCATTTTTTTACCCATGAAAGGGAACGACATAGATCGCCAATACTACTCGAGGTACATACTATGGTTCTATGCCACCACACCAAATTTTTAAATTTGGCAATTTCCAAAATTTAAGGGGGCGGTTCTAAGTGCCCATGCCAAATTTTAGGGGGTGGGCCAAGGTACTCCTACCAGTGGGTGGTCCTAAGTACCCTAGGTCATTGACCTGGGCGCCCGGGAGCAAAAGTTTGGTCGGGCGCCTGCGCCACTAAGGGGGCGCCAAAAGTTAGGTCAAGTCATGAGAGTGCTACTGTTTGTTTGCACTATTTACAAAATATTCATTGAATTTATTTGGGAATACCTTTATCGAGTCTTCAACCACCTGTTTTCCGACCTGCCTGTAAATAATAGACCACTTCGCAGAGCACTTATTTTTTTTAATTATTTATGAAATTCTCATTCCCAGCAATTTTGGCCATCTTAATTTCTTTTATGTACAATTTTCTTTATATGTTATATTTCTCTTTGTTACTGGCTGACCCTGTCGTATTAGCTATGTTATAAAGAGCCATTACTTTATTCCTGAGCAGTTTAAGGCGAGGTGTAAAACATTTGGTATTTCCTCTGGTCAATTTGTTAACGCTCTTGTTGAAAGTAGTTCTTTCATTTACAGGACAACACATCATTTAGTCAAAGTCCACATGAAATTATGAAATACTTCAGAAATATTTTACCGTTTGAAACTACACTAAGAGAGTTAGTTCCTCTTAGATTACATCGTAATGTTTGTATGTCAGCTTCCCCATTATTCTAAACATTTTAGTTCTAATATAGTTAAAATTCATGCATACTCTCACAGGAATCAGAAGCCACAAACCTTCATGATCAGCGGCTGTATGATACCGCACGTCATTTTGGTCTTATCTTCGTTAGTAAGTACATTATCTAGGCATGCAGATTTTCTAGTTGGTTGATCATTAACGTAATAATAGTTGTGAAATCTGAGGATATCACAGAAAAGACTTCGTACTGGTGAATTAATTAGAACGTCAATGTTCACGTCACCAATAAAGAATACTTTATAATTTTTGTATTTATTATTATAAATGTTTAAATCTTACCAGTTAGGAATGAAAATATTGATATCTGAGTTTGGGGTTCGGTATATAGAAACATTTAGGCCTATTACTTTTGTGCTTTTTGGTAATAACCCAACTACTTCAAACCTCTGTTCAATTCCAAAACATTCTAAATTCAACACAGTGTATTCAATATTAAACGAATTTTTCAGATATATATATCTACACCACCCTGTAGTATTGAATCTCTCGAGAATATAGCGGCTAACCTATATCCTGTTGGAAGATACAAATGTATTTCTTCATTTGCAAGCCAGTGTTCATTGATGTATAATATATCACAGGGAAATGTATCTAAGAAAATTTCAAGTTCAGCCAACTTGTTTCTTATTGATTGTAAATTTAAGTTGAGTCTTAGTACATTCTGCAGGGCTTTGTTAGTACCATAGTTCATAGAAAAGCTATTATTATTATTATTTCTTGCCTCTATTATACCACTTATATCACGAAAATGAAGAGACGTCGTTAAACTTGAAGTTTTCACCCGGTCCAAAGCAATTTTATTCATGGAGTCGGGTGAATTTACTTTTTCTGTGCTACCCATGGCTTCGCTATTTCTTTCTTACTTTCAAAGTTACTGGTTACGTCCTTATCAACTATTTCGCATATCTTAGTACTTAATTCATCCTTACC
The DNA here is from genome assembly GCF_964235325.1 of Thermobia domestica. Classification (NCBI taxonomy): domain Eukaryota; kingdom Metazoa; phylum Arthropoda; class Insecta; order Zygentoma; family Lepismatidae; genus Thermobia; species Thermobia domestica. The sequence goes on along the minus strand of NC_137471.1, from coordinate 172,679,717 downwards.
CTTTTGATTGAGATGCATACCGTGCTGAGTGTACATTTCTCTACCTAACTTACTGATATCCACAATTACAACATTCTTAAAGTGATTGGACATTGTTTTTAAGTTAGTGCTTTGTACAGCTTTATTAACACACGAGTCTTCAGTAAGATCATGGCGATAAGGGATATTTACCACAATTGTTTTACAGTTATTCAACATAGAGAGTTGATTTGTAATTCTATTAACCCCCGCACTACCTTCATTTTTGGACACATCATTTGTTCCATATATTACTACACAATTATCTTCCTTATTTACAATGTTGGGATTAATACCAGACAACCCAACAACGCTTTTAGCTCCAGGCTTGATATTTTCTTGCACTGCCAACTTGTGTTTAGAATTACTATTCACTTTTTCGGACAGTCCACGACCGTGACCATCACCATATATGTGTACACTTACGCGTCTGTCTTAGGCTTTCTTCTTGCATTAGTTTTATTGTTTGTAACTTTCGGTACGTTTGCTTGTGTAATAGTTTTTCCCTTCTACATCCTTCCACTATTCTTCTTTTGTGAGTTTCTTACCGGTTTTTCATTTGAATTCACGTCTCCTTCACTTCCGACGTTTTCAAATACACTCTATCTGTTTTCACATACAATTGTTTTACCTGATACCACATTAGAATATTTGGGTCTGAGCGTACTGTAACTTATTTTTGTCCACTGGTTGGAGATGTTTTGATTTCAACAAATGATTCTACGGACTTCACGTTTCGTTGCAATACTTCATTTTCTGATTTTAGTGTCCTCATGTCCTCCTGTAACATATTCATTATTTGTAAAACGCTCTCAATGTCTTCATTAACATCACAATGGTTGATGTTTACTATGTTTGACTGCATGTTTCTCCCTTGCACTTTATTGCTATTATCTACGTTAGTAGTAGTTGCCGCATTATATCGAGCCGAGTCAGCAAAAATGTTCAGGATTCTGATTGGTTGAGAGAGGTCACGTGACTTTAGGCCCCACCCACGCGGGAAATTCAAATTTCCAGGTCACATGTTATGACTAGTGATGGGAAAATTCCCGGGAAGATATTTTTCGGGAACATTCCCAAAATGGGAATTTATCCGGGAATTTATGTACAACGAGAAAGAAAATTGCATTCTATTACTATGTTATGATTTCAAAGTTGAATTAATTTTTATATCACAGCATATTATTACTGTTTGTCCAGAGAATTCTTTAAAATGATATTCTGAGCGGTACTATGTTACTTTATTAACACTTTATTATATTTAGAGAGTACGCATAAATGGATATTTATTTACAATATGTTCTATCAATTAAATATGTGTGAAAAAATTATATAGAAACAGTTTAAATTTATATGTAAGTGGATTTGCTCAACTTGATTCTATTACTGATATTATAAACACATTAAATGTATAAATGTTATAAACCAATTGGATTGGGTAAATGCTAGAAGATACATGTCTCACCAACTTATCAACATTTGTGCATACAGATTTGTGTTCACAAAATTTTCAAGATACTTACTTATCTTTATATTTCAGCACGTTACATTGCCATACATCACCTTTCATTCTACCTATTTCTCGAAATTCCATACGTAAATTCACATGTAAAAGAAGTCTGAGTACCTCTTTAGAAATTCGAGTCAGAGAAAGGAGACAGACCGACGGCGATCCACCCTTGACCGGGATTTTAGAATTACGTTCCCTTTTATTGTTATGTGCTGAAGTTCACCTTAAATATTACCGTTTCCCTTTATGGGTAAGATGGTCATTACCTTATATGTTTACGTGGGGAGATATTGTCCTTGAATTAGTAGCCTATGTCTCTGAAAGGATACATCCATTTTAACAATGGTGAAAGAGGGGTCCATCCTTGTCGCTTGTAGATTGTTAGAACTCTTATAACACATTGTTGTGAGTTTAAGCGATTTTTAAACGCAGTAGTAGTGGCCCCGTTATGGCCAGCAGAGTTAGCAAACATTTCAATGGGCAAGAAGTCCATTGTCTAAGGAATACAAACCGCTATATTTAAAAGTTATTTTGCGAAGCATAGGCTCGGTTCTACTTATACCTGTTACCTTACACCTCGATATCTACCAGCCGAATCTCAACGAAATTCACTGGGCAAGAAGTCCATTGTCTAAGAAGTGCAAGTCGCTATATTTGAAAGCTAATTTACAAACCTTGGAAAAGGTTCTGCTTGTAAGAGTTACCTTACACTTTGATATTTTATGGAATATATGAAATCATAAATAGGACTCAAGGAAATTCTATGGGCAAAAGTTCATTGTCTAAGAAATACAAACCGCTATATTTGTGAACTATTTTGCAAACCTCAGGTTGAGTTCTGCTTGTATGTGTTACCATATACTTGGATGTTTACTAAGCGAATCCCAACGGAATTTAATGGGGATGAAGTCCATTGACCAAGAAATAAAAATCGCTGTATTTCAAAGAAATTTAGCAAAGCCATGGCTCGGTCCTGCTTGTACATGTTACCGTACACCTGAATATATACTAACCGAATCTAAACGAAATTCATTGGGCCACAATTGTATTATCTAATACAAATTGCTATATTTGAAAGCTATTTTGAAGAGCTCATTCTCCGTTCTGCTCGTACATGTTACCATATACTTGGATATTCACTAAGCAAATCTTAGCAAAATTTAATGGGCAAGAAATCCGTTGTCTAAGAAATACAAATCGCTGTATTTAAAAGCTATTTTGTATAGCTCAGGCTCGGTTCTTCTTGTACATTTTACCTTACTCCTGGATGTATAATAGCCTGAAAATCAACGAATCTCAATGGGTAAAAAATCCATTGTGTAAGAAACACAAATCTCTATATTTGAAAATAATTTTGCAAATCTCAGGCTCAGTTCTGCTCGTACATCTTACCTTACACGTGGATATCTACTAGCCATATCTTAAAAAAAAAACACACAATTGGCAAGAAGTCCGTGTCTAAGAAATAGAAATCGTTTTATTTCAAATCTATTTTGCAAAGCTCATGGTCGGTTCTAGTTATGTATATTACTTTACACATGGATATATACTAGCCAAATCTCAACGAAATTTAATCTGCAAGAACTCCATTTTCTAGCGGATACAAATTGCTATATTGGAAAGCTTATTTCGAGAACTCATGCTCGGTTCTATTTCTAAATGTTAACATATACTTCCATATTTACTAAGCGAATCTAAACGAAATTCAATAAGCAAGAAGTCCATTGTCCAACAAATACAAATCGCTAAATTTAATATCTACTTTGCAAACCTCAGGCTCGGTTCTGCCTGTACATGTTACCTTACACCTGGGTATATACTACCCGAATCTCAACAAAATTCAATGAGCAAGAAGTCCATTGTCTAAGAAATACAAATCGCAATATTTGAAAGCTATTTTCCAAAGCTCAGGCTTGATTCTTCTTGTACATGTTAGCTTATACTTGGATATCTACTGAGCGTATCTCAACGAAATTTAATGGGCAAGGAGTAAATTTTCTAAATAACGAAAGTCACTAGATTTTGTGGCCGAGCCATATGTCAGGCTTACTTCCCAAACAGTCCGTGTATCACTGTTTTGTATGAAGGGGCTTCAGAGCTCGATTCACTGCCCATGTTCCCTTGATTCTAATTTATGTCATTCACGCGTACTAAAATCTATGTACAGTCTTGCTTAGATAGGCTCAGAAGCATTATGTTTAGTTATACGAGGGAAATTCAGAAAGTAAAGACACATTCGAGATTTTTCTATCCAGGGATTTGTAACTCTACTAGTAATTACCGCTGAGTGAGTGTAGTTACTTTCACTTCGAGACAATGTTTCGCTCCTATTGCTGTATTGGTCGTAGGTGTGTAACAGCTCGATAAACATGTCAGCTCCATTGTCGATCTGCACCAAGGACGTAATGAGAGCAGTCCTTCGGTTTTTGTATGCGGAATGTGTGAAACCTGAGAATGTTCTTCGTCGTCGAATGCAAGCACAATCTGGCGACATCATTTTATCGCGAGAAAGAGATCTACGAATGAATAAAGGGCTTCAAACAAGATAAAACTTCTGTACGTGATGATCCAAGATTAGGCAGCCAATCGACGTCAACCATTGAGGACAACATGAATGTCGTTGGGCGTATAGTAAGGGAAAACCCGAGAATCACAGTGGACGAAATCGCCAATACCTTAAACATCAGACGTGGTTCAGCACACGCGGTGCAAAACTAGTTATCGACCAAACCGGAAAACGTTTTTTTTTCTGATGGACTGAAAAAACTTGAGAAAGTTTGGAAAAAGTGCATTGAAGTCCAGGGAGTTCAGGTAGAAAAATAGGTATGTTTCAGTTTTATATCACTAGAATAAGTACAGCTTTTCTCAAATGTACATTTACTTTTTGAATTAAGTAGTAGAAAATGGATCGATCTGGAACAGACCTGAGCCAGTTTTAGCCAACTCACAAGCCACTGAGAAAATGACCACCGTGCACCGTGAGCCCACGGTCTTTTACGACCTCCATTTTAGGGGTGAATTCGTTCCCTTTTATGACCACTTTTAAGGGGGTGTATTCGTTCTCTTTTACGAGCACATTTTAAGGGGTGAACTCATTTCCTTTTATGAGCACTTTTCCAACCCATATGTTAATTACGAACACATAGAAGAACAGATAACACATAACACTACGTAACACACAGCAGAACAGATAACAGATAAGAATATGAAACATAGAAGGGGTGTACTCGTTCCCTTTTATGAGCATATTTTCCAACCCCTATTTTAACATAGGAGATAACACATACGATTACGAACACATAGCAAAGCAGATAACACTTAACACTACGTAACACACAGCAGAGCAGATAACACATAAGACTCGTACCCTTTTATGAACACTTTTTCAAGGGTGTATCCATTCTCTTTTATGAGCATATTTTTCAACCCTTATTGTAACATAGGAGATAACACATACGATTACGAACACATAGAAGAGCTGATAACACATAGCACTATTTTAACATAGCAGAACATAAGACTACGTAACATAGCAAGGGTGTACTCGTTCCCTTTTATGAGCACTTTTTCAACCCTTATTTTAACATAGGAGATAACACATAAGATTACGAACACATAGAAGAGAAGATAACACATAAAACTACGCAACACACAACAGAACAGATAATACATAAGAATACGTAACATAACAAGGGTGTATTCATTCTCTTTTACGACCTCCATTTTAAGGGGAACTCGTTTTCAACCCCTATTTTAACATGGCAGATAACACATAAGATTACGAACACATAACATAGCAGGGGTGAACTCGTTCTCTTTTATGAGCATATTTTCAACCCTTATTTTAACATAACGAGCAAGGATTACAATCGAACACCCACGGTCTACAGATAATCATTTTAGATGGTGTATTCATTCATTCTCTTTGATGACCATTTTTCCACCCCTAATGAAATTACATAGGAGAGCAGATAATACATAAGATTCGTTCTCTTTTACGACCTCTATTTTAAGGGTGAACTCGTTCCCTTTTATGATTACTTTTTCAACCCCTATTTTGAACATTTGAACATAGCAGAAATGACATAAGCATGTCCTCAAACTACTGGCCATCGTGAACAAAAGGTCAAACTCGAAAACGAAACAACATATTGAGGTGCTGTTTCCAAATCTAGTAACTGGTCATCAACTACTACAAGTTCCAAAAATAGTGGTCATCGAGGTCAAAGGTCACAGTACTTAGAACCTAATTACTCGAAAATGGAGCCACATACTCAGGTGCTGTTTCCACATTTAGTAATCGGTCACCAACTACTACATGTCCCAAAATTAGTGGTCATTGAGGTCAAAGGTCAAAATACTTAAAACCTAATAACACGAAAACTGAGCCACATATTGAGGTGCTGTTTCCACATTTAGTAATCGGCCACCAACTACTACAAGTTCCAAAATACTGATCATCGAGGTCAAAGGTCAACATACTTAAAACCCAATAACTCGACAACTGAGACACATATTGAAGTGCTGTTTCCAAATCTAGTAATACGCCATCAACTACTACAAGTTCCAAAAATAGTGGTCATCCAGGTCAAAGGTCAAAATACTTAAAACCTAATAACTCAGAAACGGAGCCACATATTGAGATGCTCTTTCCACATTTAGCAATTGGTCATCAGGTACTACAAGTTCCAAAATAATGATCATCGAGGTCAAACGTCAAACTCGAAAACGGATCCACATATTGAGATGCTGTTTCCAAATCTAGTAATACGCCATCAACTACTACAAGTTCCAAAAATAGTGGTCATCCAGGTCAAAGGTCAAAATACTTAAAACCTAATAACTCAGAAACGGAGCCACATATTGAGATGCTCTTTCCACATTTAGCAATTGGTCATCAGGTACTACAAGTTCCAAAATAATGATCATCGAGGTCAAACGTCAAACTCGAAAACGGATCCACATATTGAGATGCTGTTTCCAAATCTAGTAACTGGTCATCAACTAGTACATGTTAAAAAGTACTGATCATCGAGGTCAAAGGTCAAACTCGAAAATGGATCTACATATTGAAGTGCTGTTTCCAAATCTAGTAATTGGTCATCAACTACTACAAGTTCTAAAATAATAACCTTCCAGGTCAAAGGTCAAATATTTAAACGCAAATAACTCTTAAATGGATCCACGTATTGAGGTGCTGTTTCCAAATCTAGTAACTGGTCATCAACTACTACAAGTTACAAAATAATGACCATCGAGGTCAAAGGTCAAAATACTTAAAACCCAATAACTCGACAAATGAGACACATATTGAGGTGTTATTTCCAAATCTAGTAACTGGTCATCAACTGCTACAAGTTCTAAAATAATGACCATCGAGAGCTTGTAAACGGAGCAACGGATAAATTTTGTACAAAGCAGAAAAAGTGAAAGAGGAATAAATTTGAGTGGTCTATTGAATTTTGTACCAACGAGAAATGTCATTTTTTCTAGACCAAGTTCTAATATTTAAACAAACGAAGGGTGAATTTGAGGAACCTATTCAATTTTGCATCAACGAGAAATAATTGCGTATTTTAAACAAACAATCGGATAAATGTAACCGGCTCAGAAGCTCAATACTATTTTGTACTCTTGAGTGAGCTTTCCAATTTTGTAGCAAGAAGGACCATTTTTTAAAAAAACTAACTCAGAATTTCATTTCATTTTTTTAATACTCAAATTTGGATGAAGTGTTTAGTTTTGTACGAACCAGAAAAACTTGATTGGATTATTTCCTTAGGTACCAACTGGAAAAAGTGAAGGACCATTATTCAAATAAACGAAGGAATAGAGTATTTAGTTTTTGTACCAACTAGAAAAAAAGAAGTGAAGTATGAATAAAATTTAGGTGGACTATTTTCTTTTGTATCAATCAGAAAAAAAACGAAGAAAAGCCATTTTAACAACTTCATAATTTCGATGTTCTACTTTTTATACCAACGAGAAAAAATGAACTAGCTGAATATACGAAAGAATAAATTTAAGTGACCTATTCAATTTTGTACCCATGAGAAATGGCTCAGCAAAAGGCGAAGAAGGGCTATTTTAAACAATGAAGTATTTAGTTTTGCACCATTTTGGAGTATTCAAATAAACAAAGGAATTATAATTTGTGTCAACTCTAAAATCAATTAAACGAAGTAATGCATTTGAAAAACCGAAGTTGAGTATTTTATACCATTTTGTATTATTTCAACAAACAAAGGATTAAGCAAAATAAAGGATCATTTTATATCATTTTAAACTAGTCTATTTAATTTTGTAGCAACCAAAGGATTTTCACGGAAGAACAAAATTGTACTAATCAGAAAAACCGAAGAAGACCCATTTTAACTAACTGAGAATTTCTGTACCTTTTTGTACTATTTAAACAAACGATGGGATAAATTTGAGTGACCTGTTTTTTGTACTAACCAGAAAAATCGAAGAAGGTACCTTTATACTAGCTCAATGAACGAAAGAACAAATTTGAGTGTTCTACTTTTTATACCAAACAAAGAAGAACCATTTTGTACTAATCAAATAAACGAAAGAAAAAAGTGAAAAAAAGATCAATTTAACTAGCTCAGAATTTATATACGTTTTGTTTAGGTGTCCTACTTTTTGTACCAGCGTGAAATGTCTTTCTAACCAGCTCAGTAGTATTCAAATAAACAACTAGTTCAGAATTTCTGTACTTTTGTGTCATTCAAACAAATGAAAAAACCAAGCAGGAAAAGAAAAGAATTTGTACTGACCAGAAAAGGCGAAGAAGGATCATTTTATACCTTTATGTGCTATTTAAAGAAACGAAGGAATAAATTTGAGTGATCTATTCAATTTTATACCAATCAGAAGAAAAGCAAAGAAGGGCCATTTTAATTAGTTGAGTATTTTTGTGCTACACAAATCAACAAATGAATAAATTTGAGTGACCTATTCAATTTGGTATCAACAAGAAATACCATTTTAAATAACTCAGCATTTTATATCTTTTTGTGCTATTTAAATAAACGAAGAAAGCGAAAGAGATCCAATATAGCTAATCAAATAAACGAAGGAATAAATTTTTGTAACCTATTCAGTTTTGAAAAACAAGCAGGAAAAGGAAAGAATTAACATTTTGTACTAATCAAATAAACGAAAGAATAAATTTTGAGTGGCTTAAGCAAAGAAGGTCAATTTGTACCTTTTGTGCTATTAAAACTGAGTGACCTATTCAATTTTGTTTGCAATTAAAAAAAACGGAGAAGGTCTATTTTATGTACATTTTGTACTACTCAAATACCATATTCTGCTACTCAAACAAACGACGGAATAAGCTCAGAATTTCTATACCTTTTTGTGTTATTCAAATAAACGAAGAAATAAATTTGTGTGACTTATACCAACCAGGAAGGTCCATTATACCATTTTTGTAACAATCAGAAGAAAACAGCTCAGAATTTTATACCTTTGTGGTGTTACATTTGGTATATGTCTGTGCCATCCAGAGAACAATTTAAATTGACTCTCACTGACAATTCAGTTGCCACAGTCCAATGTTTGTAATATTACAGTACTACAAATTGATCCAGTTAACAGTTCAAGTTCTTCTATTCATTCACAAACAAATGCATATGCTACAGTGGGCTCAGTGTTCATTTACAGAATTAAATAATTGTTTATCTTTCTCTAAAAACATTTCTACTATTTTGTTGATATAATAATCACACTCTGTAATGTATTCATATACCAGATTAAATTTTTTCTCCAAAGTATAAGTGTTCTTAATATTACAACATTTAAAATGCTTCTTTAAATAAAGTTTATAGATTTTCTGGCTCAGAATTTGAGTTGTCTATTTAGTTTTGTACCAACCTAAGAACAAGGGCGAAGAAGGACTATTTTATAATTTTACTACTCAAATAAGCAATGGAGTATTTAGTTTTGCACCATTTTGGAGTATTCAAATTAACAAAGAACTTATAATTTGTGTCAACTCTAAAAACGGCCATTTTGTATTATTTCAACAAACAAAAGAAAAAGCAAAAAGGACCATTTTAAACTATTTAAATAAACGAAGGCATAAACATGAGTGAGACCAGAGAAAAACCGAAGGAGGTCCATTTTAACTAACTGAGAATTTCTGTACCTTTTTGTACTATTTAAACAAACGAAGGGATAAATTTGAGTGACCTGTTTTTTTGTACTAACCAGAAAAATCGAAGAAGGTACCTTTATACTAGCTCAATGAACGAAAGAACAAATTTGGGTGTTCTACTTTTCCATTTTAACTTGCTGAGTATTTTATACCATTTTGTACTACTTAAATAAACGAAAGAAAAAGCAAAAAAAGACCTTTTTAACTAGCGCAGAATTTCTGTAACGCAAAAAATAAGTTGGATGGAGTAACAAGAAAGAAAGCAAATATATGCCATATTAACTATTTAAATAAACGAAGGGATAAATATAAGTGATCTATTCCATTTTGTACCAAGGAGAAATGTCATTTTTATCTAACTTAGAATTTCTAGTGCATGTTGTATTATTTAAACAAAACGAAGGGCTAAATTTGAGAAAGCGAACGTGAACCATTTTACTCAAAATTTGGATGGAGTATTTAGCTTTGTATGAACCAGAAAAAAATGTAAAGAAGAACCATTTTAACTAACTCAGATCTTTATACCATTCTGTACTATTTTTTGTACCAATCAGAAGAAAATCAAAGAAGGGTTATTTTAACTAGCCAAGCAGAAAAAAGGAAAGAATTAACACTTTGTACTAACCAGAAAAGGAGAAGAAGGATCAGCATTCTATACTTTTTATGCCATTTATTCGGGTGTCCTATATCTTTTTTACCAACGAGAACCATTTTTAATTGACTTAGAATTTTATACCTTTTTGAAAAATTTGTATCAAATCGAAAAAAGCAAGGAAATACCATTTTAAATAGCTCAGCATGTTATAGCTTTTTGTTTTTTTGGTCTACCCAATTTAAACAAACAAAAGAATAAATTTGTCTGACCTATTCACTTTTATAGCAAGCAGAAAAAGGAAAGAAAAATTTGAGTGGCTTAAGCAAAGAAGGTCAATGGTAACTAGCCTATTGAAGAATGAATAAATTTTGTTTGCAATTAAAAAAGCGGAGAAGGTCTACTTTCTATACCAAGCATAGAAAAACAAATTTGTTTGAGCTATTCACTTTTATAGCAAGCAGAAAAAGCATGAAAAAAAGGGAAGAAGGTTCATTATAACAAGCTAGGTATTTTTGTACCATTTTGTATTACGGGTGGTCTATTTCATTTTTGTAACAATCAGAAGAAAACAGCTCAGAATGTTATACCTTTGTGATGTTATATTTTTGTGTCATCCAGAGAACAATTTAAATTGCCTCTCCCTGACAATTCAGTTGCCAGAGTCCAATGTTAGTTATCTATTAAATTCTTAATACTACAGTACTACAAATTGATCCAGTTAACAGTTCAAGTTCTTTTATTCTTACACAATCAAATGCATATGCTACAGTGAGCTCAGTGTTCATTTACAGAATTAAATAATTGTTTATCTTTCTCTAAAAACATTTCTACTATTTTGTTGATATAATAATCACAGTCTGTAATGTATTAATATACCAGATTAAATTTTTTCTCCAAAGTATAAGTGTTCTTAATATTACAACCTTTAAAATGCTTCTTTATATAAAGTTTATAGATTTTCTCTCTCATTTCACGTTTAATCAAGATTGTCCACACCTTTTGCAATAATTCGTAATCATACTGCAGCAAACAGTTGTGATCTTTTTCATTCTCATTATGTTTAGAACATGCTTCACATAATAATACTGAATTTGGTGTATACTCATTAAATAATTGTATAACACATGTATCACTAATAGTTTCACTAGTACAGTCGCACTCATTAGCTTCCAGTTCAAAACAGGTAATATTTGTCATCATCACTTTCCGGGAGTATTTCATCATTATATCTATTATAGCGTCTAAAATAATGCACTTCTTCTATTTCTTGTGTTGGATATATTATTCTCACTTTATCACGTAATTCATCTGGCAAATCGGGGTCAGACGGCTCGATTAACAGTATGGGTTTCTCGTTTTCACGCTGAATTTCTTTTTCTCTAGGTGAAACATAAACAATCTCCTTGCTAGTCATTTTTTCTGCTCTTCAGCAAAAACAAATCAAGTGTGATACATCTATTTATATACCTAGAAAAAAAGCATTCTATGCATTCTCCGTGTTTAATAATATGTTTCAAAACAATACAACATCGTGATGTATGTTCTATTATTTCCAAATATACTCCATAAACTTATATTCCATTGTAATAAAATACATAAATGCAAAAATATATATTTGTCTTTTTTGACTTAGACGAGGAAAGAAAGTCTATAAATAATTGAATCGTTGAGCAATAGGCAATACACCTGTTAGGTAACGCATTCATAACGTTGTTTAAATATCTGCTTTTCTTACTTTGATATAATCTCTTCATCTGCTGTGATCAAAAATGGCCATGCATGATGTTACGGAAATAACTATGGAGTCTGTTCTACACAATTATGACTCAACTCTGGTTTGTTAAATCTCACGTTCAATATTTTATGAGCCTTTCTTAGTGAAGGGAGAGGCAATTTAAATTGTTCTCTGGATGACACAAAAATATAACATCACAAAGGTATAACATTCTGAGCTGTTTTCTTCTGATTGTTACAAAAATGAAATAGACCACCCGTAATACAAAATGGTACAAAAATACCTAGCTTGTTATAATGAACCTTCTTCCCTTTTTTTTCATGCTTTTTCTGCTTGCTATAAAAGTGAATAGCTCAAACAAATTTGTTTTTCTATGCTTGGTATAGAAAGTAGACCTTCTCCGCTTTTTTAATTGCAAACAAAATTTATTCATTCTTCAATAGGCTAGTTACCATTGACCTTCTTTGCTTAAGCCACTCAAATTTTTCTTTCCTTTTTCTGCTTGCTATAAAAGTGAATAGGTCAGACAAATTTATTCTTTTGTTTGTTTAAATTGGGTAGACCAAAAAAACAAAAAGCTATAACATGCTGAGCTATTTAAAATGGTATTTCCTTGCTTTTTTCGATTTGATACAAATTTTTCAAAAAGGTATAAAATTCTAAGTCAATTAAAAATGGTTCTCGTTGGTAAAAAAGATATAGGACACCCGAATAAATGGCATAAAAAGTATAGAATGCTGATCCTTCTTCTCCTTTTCTGGTTAGTACAAAGTGTTAATTCTTTCCTTTTTTCTGCTTGGCTAGTTAAAATAACCCTTCTTTGATTTTCTTCTGATTGGTACAAAAAATAGTACAGAATGGTATAAAGATCTGAGTTAGTTAAAATGGTTCTTCTTTACATTTTTTTCTGGTTCATACAAAGCTAAATACTCCATCCAAATTTTGAGTAAAATGGTTCACGTTCGCTTTCTCAAATTTAGCCCTTCGTTTTGTTTAAATAATACAACATGCACTAGAAATTCTAAGTTAGATAAAAATGACATTTCTCCTTGGTACAAAATGGAATAGATCACTTATATTTATCCCTTCGTTTATTTAAATAGTTAATATGGCATATATTTGCTTTCTTTCTTGCTACTCCATCCAACTTATTTTTTGCGTTACAGAAATTCTGCGCTAGTTAAAAAGGTCTTTTTTCGCTTTTTCTTTCGTTTATTTAAGTAGTACAAAATGGTATAAAATACTCAGCAAGTTAAAATGGAAAAGTAGAACACCCAAATTTGTTCTTTCGTTCATTGAGCTAGTATAAAGGTACCTTCTTCGATTTTTCTGGTTAGTACAAAAAAACAGGTCACTCAAATTTATCCCTTCGTTTGTTTAAATAGTACAAAAAGGTACAGAAATTCTCAGTTAGTTAAAATGGACCTCCTTCGGTTTTTCTCTGGTCTCACTCATGTTTATGCCTTCGTTTATTTAAATAGTTTAAAATGGTCCTTTTTGCTTTTTCTTTTGTTTGTTGAAATAATACAAAATGGCCGTTTTTAGAGTTGACACAAATTATAAGTTCTTTGTTAATTTGAATACTCCAAAATGGTGCAAAACTAAATACTCCATTGCTTATTTGAGTAGTAAAATTATAAAATAGTCCTTCTTCGCCCTTGTTCTTAGGTTGGTACAAAACTAAATAGACAACTCAAATTCTGAGCCAGAAAATCTATAAACTTTATTTAAAGAAGCATTTTAAAAGTTGTAATATTAAGAACACTTATACTTTGGAGAAAAAATTTAATCTGGTATATGAATACATTACAGAGTGTGATTATTATATCAACAAAATAGTAGAAATGTTTTTAGAGAAAGATAAACAATTATTTAATTCTGTAAATGAACACTGAGCCCACTGTAGCATATGCATTTGTTTGTGAATGAATAGAAGAACTTGAACTGTTAACTGGATCAATTTGTAGTACTGTAATATTACAAACATTGGACTGTGGCAACTGAATTGTCAGTGAGAGTCAATTTAAATTGTTCTCTGGATGGCACAGACATATACCAAATGTAACACCACAAAGGTATAAAATTCTGAGCTGTTTTCTTCTGATTGTTACAAAAATGGTATAATGGACCTTCCTGGTTGGTATAAGTCACACAAATTTATTTCTTCGTTTATTTGAATAACACAAAAAGGTATAGAAATTCTGAGCTTATTCCGTCGTTTGTTTGAGTAGCAGAATATGGTATTTGAGTAGTACAAAATGTACATAAAATAGACCTTCTCCGTTTTTTTTAATTGCAAACAAAATTGAATAGGTCACTCAGTTTTAATAGCACAAAAGGTACAAATTGACCTTCTTTGCTTAAGCCACTCAAAATTTATTCTTTCGTTTATTTGATTAGTACAAAATGTTAATTCTTTCCTTTTCCTGCTTGTTTTTCAAAACTGAATAGGTTACAAAAATTTATTCCTTCGTTTATTTGATTAGCTATATTGGATCTCTTTCGCTTTCTTCGTTTATTTAAATAGCACAAAAAGATATAAAATGCTGAGTTATTTAAAATGGTATTTCTTGTTGATACCAAATTGAATAGGTCACTCAAATTTATTCATTTGTTGATTTGTGTAGCACAAAAATACTCAACTAATTAAAATGGCCCTTCTTTGCTTTTCTTCTGATTGGTATAAAATTGAATAGATCACTCAAATTTATTCCTTCGTTTCTTTAAATAGCACATAAAGGTATAAAATGATCCTTCTTCGCCTTTTCTGGTCAGTACAAATTCTTTTCTTTTCCTGCTTGGTTTTTTCATTTGTTTGAATGACACAAAAGTACAGAAATTCTGAACTAGTTGTTTATTTGAATACTACTGAGCTGGTTAAAAAGACATTTCACGCTGGTACAAAAAGTAGGACACCTAAACAAAACGTATATAAATTCTGAGCTAGTTAAATTGGTCTTTTTTTTTACTTTTTTCTTTCGTTTATTTGATTAGTACAAAATGGTTCTTCTTTGTTTGGTATAAAAAGTAGAACACTCAAATTTGTTCTTTCGTTCATTGAGCTAGTATAAAGGTACCTTCTTCGATTTTTCTGGTTAGTACAAAAAACAGGTCACTCAAATTTATCCCATCGTTTGTTTAAATAGTACAAAAAGGTACAGAAATTCTCAGTTAGTTAAAATGGGTCTTCTTCGGTTTTTCTGATTAGTACAATTTTGTTCTTCCGTGAAAATCCTTTGGTTGCTACAAAATTAAATAGACTAGTTTAAAATGATATAAAATGATCCTTTATTTTGCTTAATCCTTTGTTTGTTGAAATAATACAAAATGGTATAAAATACTCAACTTCGGTTTTTCAAATGCATTACTTCGTTTAATTGATTTTAGAGTTGACACAAATTATAATTCCTTTGTTTATTTGAATACTCCAAAATGGTGCAAAACTAAATACTTCATTGTTTAAAATAGCCCTTCTTCGCCTTTTGCTGAGCCATTTCTCATGGGTACAAAATTGAATAGGTCACTTAAATTTATTCTTTCGTATATTCAGCTAGTTCATTTTTTCTCGTTGGTATAAAAAGTAGAACATCGAAATTATGAAGTTGTTAAAATGGCTCTTCTTCGTTTTTTTTCTGATTGATACAAAAGAAAATAGTCCACCTAAATTTTATTCATACTTCACTTCTTTTTTTCTAGTTGGTACAAAAACTAAATACTCTATTCCTTCGTTTATTTGAATAATGGTCCTTCACTTTTTCCAGTTGGTACCTAAGGAAATAATCCAATCAAGTCTTTCTGGTTCGTACAAAACTAAACACTTCATCCAAATTTGAGTATTACAAAAATGAAATGAAATTCTGAGTTAGTTTTTTTTAAAAAATGGTCCTTCTTGCTACAAAATTGGAAAGCTCACTCAAGAGTACAAAATAGTATTGAGCTTCTGAGCCGGTTACATTTATCCGATTGTTTGTTTAAAATACGCAATTATTTCTCGTTGATGCAAAATTGAATAGGTCCCTCAAATTCACCCTACGTTTGTTTAAATATTAGAACTTGGTCTAGAAAAAATGACATTTCTCGTTGGTACAAAATTCAATAGACCACTCAAATTTATTCCTCTTTCACTTTTTCTGCTTTGTACAAAATTTATCCGTTGCTCCGTTTACAAGCTCTCGATGGTCATTATTTTAGAACTTGTAGCAGTTGATGACCAGTTACTAGATTTGGAAATAACACCTCAATATGTGTCTCATTTGTCGAGTTATTGGGTTTTAAGTATTTTGACCTTTGACCTCGATGGTCATTATTTTGTAACTTGTAGTAGTTGATGACCAGTTACTAGATTTGGAAACAGCACCTCAATACGTGGATCCATTTAAGAGTTATTTGCGTTTAAATATCTGACCTTTGACCTGGAAGGTTATTATTTTAGAACTTGTAGTAGTTGATGACCAATTACTAGATTTGGAAACAGCACTTCAATATGTGGATCCATTTTCGAGTTTGACCTTTGACCTCGATGATCAGTACTTTTTAACATGTACTAGTTGATGACCAGTTACTAGATTTGGAAACAGCATCTCAATATGTGGATCCGTTTTCGAGTTTGACGTTTGACCTCGATGATCATTATTTTGGAACTTGTAGTACCTGATGACCAATTGCTAAATGTGGAAAGAGCATCTCAATATGTGGCTCCGTTTCTGAGTTATTAGGTTTTAAGTATTTTGACCTTTGACCTGGATGACCACTATTTTTGGAACTTGTAGTAGTTGATGGCGTATTACTAGATTTGGAAACAGCATCTCAATATGTGGATCCGTTTTCGAGTTTGACGTTTGACCTCGATGATCATTATTTTGGAACTTGTAGTACCTGATGACCAATTGCTAAATGTGGAAAGAGCATCTCAATATGTGGCTCCGTTTCTGAGTTATTAGGTTTTAAGTATTTTGACCTTTGACCTGGATGACCACTATTTTTGGAACTTGTAGTAGTTGATGGCGTATTACTAGACTTGGAAACAGCACTTCAATATGTGTCTCAGTTGTCGAGTTATTGGGTTTTAATTATGTTGACCTTTGACCTCGATGATCAGTATTTTGGAACTTGTAGTAGTTGGTGGCCGATTACTAAATGTGGAAACAGCATCTCAATATGTGGCTCCGTTTCTGAGTTATTAGGTTTTAAGTATTTTGACCTTTGACCTGGATGACCACTATTTTTGGAACTTGTAGTAGTTGATGGCGTATTACTAGATTTGGAAACAGCACTTCAATATGTGTCTCAGTTGTCGAGTTATTGGGTTTTAAGTATGTTGACCTTTGACCTCGATGATCAGTATTTTGGAACTTGTAGTAGTTGGTGGCCGATTACTAAATGTGGAAACAGCACCTCAATATGTGGCTCAGTTTTCGTGTTATTAGGTTTTAAGTATTTTGACCTTTGACCTCAATGACCACTAATTTTGGGACATGTAGTAGTTGGTGACCGATTACTAAATGTGGAAACAGCACCTGAGTATGTGGCTCCATTTTCGAGTAATTAGGTTTTAAGTACTGTGACCTTTGACCTCGATGACCACTATTTTTGGAACTTGTAGTAGTTGATGACCAGTTACTAGATTTGGAAACAGCACCTCAATATGTTGTTTCGTTTTCGAGTTTGACCTTTTGTTCACGATGGCCAGTAGTTTGAGGACATGCTTATGTCATTTCTGCTATGTTCAAATGTTCAAAATAGGGGTTGAAAAAGTAATCATAAAAGGGAACGAGTTCACCCTTAAAATAGAGGTCGTAAAAGAGAACGAATCTTATGTATTATCTGCTCTCCTATGTAATTTCATTAGGGGTGGAAAAATGGTCATCAAAGAGAATGAATGAATACACCATCTAAAATGATTATCTGTAGACCGTGGGTGTTCGATTGTAATCCTTGCTCGTTATGTTAAAATAAGGGTTGAAAATATGCTCATAAAAGAGAACGAGTTCACCCCTGCTATGTTATGTGTTCGTAATCTTATGTGTTATCTGCCATGTTAAAATAGGGGTTGAAAACGAGTTCCCCTTAAAATGGAGGTCGTAAAAGAGAATGAATACACCCTTGTTATGTTACGTATTCTTATGTATTATCTGTTCTGTTGTGTGTTGCGTAGTTTTATGTGTTATCTTCTCTTCTATGTGTTCGTAATCTTATGTGTTATCTCCTATGTTAAAATAAGGGTTGAAAAAGTGCTCATAAAAGGGAACGAGTACACCCTTGCTATGTTACGTAGTCTTATGTTCTGCTATGTTAAAATAGTGCTATGTGTTATCAGCTCTTCTATGTGTTCGTAATCGTATGTGTTATCTCCTATGTTACAATAAGGGTTGAAAAATATGCTCATAAAAGAGAATGGATACACCCTTGAAAAAGTGTTCATAAAAGGGTACGAGTCTTATGTGTTATCTGCTCTGCTGTGTGTTACGTAGTGTTAAGTGTTATCTGCTTTGCTATGTGTTCGTAATCGTATGTGTTTTCTCCTATGTTAAAATAGGGGTTGGAAAATATGCTCATAAAAGGGAACGAGTACACCCCTTCTATGTTTCATATTCTTATCTGTTATCTGTTCTGCTGTGTGTTACGTAGTGTTATGTGTTATCTGTTCTTCTATGTGTTCGTAATTAACATATGGGTTGGAAAAGTGCTCATAAAAGGAAATGAGTTCACCCCTTAAAATGTGCTCGTAAAAGAGAACGAATACACCCCCTTAAAAGTGGTCATAAAAGGGAACGAATTCACCCCTAAAATGGAGGTCGTAAAAGACCGTGGGCTCACGGTGCACGGTGGTCATTTTCTCAGTGGCTTGTGAGTTGGCTAAAACTGGCTCAGGTCTGTTCCAGATCGATCCATTTTCTACTACTGAATTATCCTCGCATATTCATATTTTGGAATTCTTAACGTGAGACATCCCCATGCCGTAAACGTTTCGTACAACTAAAGGCCAACTTGAGAGTAAATGTCGATCATCGATATAGCGACGCGTCCATAGATTGCCTGTTTTTGTGCCACTGGCGGCAGAGTTTAGTCGAGTCGTAACGGATATCTAGACTCGGGGTGTAGAAGTTACCACCGAGTAGCAACGAGGATTTCGTATTAATCGGCGCTCCGTCGATTCGTCGCGGAGAATCGCAAAGTGACCAACATAGCCTATTGTCAGTCATGTGCAAGAGGTTATTATTGAATATGGTTTTCTCCTGATTATTTGTTCCTAAAGTAAGCTAAGACTAAAGATTAACCTCTGCCTTTACATCCTGAAGTGAAATTCCTAAGATAAGTGCGGATAATTGTGTAAATTTAGATGACAATTGTCGCCGATCATAAGAAAGTGATATGGGAGAACTAAATAAAGTAAAAAGATGAATGCTACTATGTTATGAAATTATACAGCGAACGCATTTTATCTGATTCCAAACGGTTATTGTCGAATATACACGGTCAAAGAAGTACTCTGACGAAATTGAAATTACCTTATCGATTTATTCGTTTACAAGCGAGGTTTACATTAATTCCTCCGCGGCGAAGTACGAAGAACACGTGCCTACTAATCATCAGGTACGTGGTTCGCGTCTCGCACCTAGGGGGTTCTTTTCTCAGTGCTTTTTCGAGTCATCTTAATGTAAAAAAATCAAACGTATAGGCAATTTAAAATATTTTGCGGTTAATTGGCTTTTCGTCTCGTCTTCACCGCTGGCGGTATAATTTTTAAAACGGAAGTGGGGTCACGGAGGAACGTCGGTGCGTGTCCCCAATTTTTTGCGAGATGTTGCTAGTTGACCATCGTTGGCCACCGAAGCTTACGGCATCGAGATATGCATTTGAAATTACTATTTCTGTTTGCAAATAAAGTAATCAAGAAAAATTGCACTCATACATAATAGTTCCCTTTAGCAAAATTGTTAATACGTATGACTTAGGCACGACTTAATAAAATGAAATCAAACCTTTTCCGGCTAGGCTAAAGTAGACGGTGATAATGAGAAATGAATGAAATGTTAGAATGAAGAAACTGAAAGGAAACGGAAGAATCCCGAGGAAACCCACGCATACGGTGTTTGTCCACCGGAAAGTTCCCTTCTGACGAGCTGGGATAGAACCAGGAAACGTATGGAAAAGAACCAGGAACGCTCTACCACTGACCCACCGCGGCCCTCTTGGGCACAACTTAAATCCGTTGTACCATAACTTAGTGTTATGGTTAATACAACTGTGCTGTGTTTAATAAGAATCTTACACCATTTGTTTCTAATACTAAAAAGTTAATATTTTATAATATCTAATGCATAACCAGAAAACTTGGATATGTAAAATAAAAATAGACCGGAATACAGAAACGGGAACAAGTGACGTATTAGAAACGAAACTGAAAGTGAGCAACCTTGTTATGTATAAATACTAAGCTTGGAAATCATTAGTTGTTCTGTATCTCACAAGCTATATATTTCTTACTACGCTATTTAGAACGCACTTCGATCGTTATCTTCAAAGATTGCTTATTCTCGTATTAGAAACGAAACTGAAAGTGAGCAACCTTGTTATGTATAAATACTAAGCTTGGAAATCATTAGTTGTCCTGTATCTCAGAAGCTATATGTTTCCTACGCTATTTAGATACGCACTTCGATCGTCATCTTCAAAGATGGCGTATTCTCCTCGAATAACGTAAGTATTCCTTTTAATATTCCTCTTTGGATATTTTGGTTTCTGACCGGGCTGAATGTGAGTTGAGTTGATTTGATTTTGAGTTTTACGTCCCGTTCAGCAGCCAGGCTATATGAGACGTGGACCTACTGATTAACGTGGAATCCGAACCACATGAGCTCCCGCCGGGAATCGAACCCGGGCCTCCCACGCCAAAGGCGCGTACGCTAACCGCTTAGCCACGGAGGAGCTCAGGGCTGAATGAAATTTAGAATTGTTTTCCGTTAGGCATTCTTTGTAATTTCATTATTCATTCTATTTTTCTTAGATATCTTCACTATACTATGGATCTTCTCGTGTAAATGATGTCATGTAGTTTAATTTTCTAAAACAGTTTGCTTCTCGTCGTTACAAGGTTTTATTGCTTAGTAGGAAGTTCATTTTATTATGTATTGGATAGATATTCAAGAATACATGAAGATAATTTGAATATGTTCTCTGTTAACATATCTCTTAAAAGAACATTTTTGTTCTTTCTTATTTTCTCTGTTCAATTTATGTTTGTTAATTAAAATACTCTAACTAGAATATTCTACGTTATCATTTCCTTAATTATATAATCATTTAATTAAGATTCTCACTATTTTTAAATTAAAAAGAAACAATCTATAAATTTAACAGCACGAAACTTGGCTCCTCTACGGCGAATTCAATTACATAATATTCAGACTACATATGTCAAAATAACTATTTCTCATGCCAATAGGTTGTTTATTGAAATTTACTTTTTATTATTTTTATTTTTTGTGATTCTTGCTCACAATATCTCTTAGCAAGAACCAATTAAGGTATTTGCATGTATTTCTAAGAATAGCCTTCTAACTGTTCACCTGGTATAAAATAGCTTCTAGCCGTAAGCTCAAAATATTCTATCGTTACGACCAGTACGAAAATATTTAAATAAAATATTCTTTCATCATGTTTCCTTCGCTCTTAACGTCTTTTCTAACACATTGACAGTCTCAGTTATCATTGACTATTTCAGCAAACGTTCAACATTCCTAACGGTTCTCTGTTCGGCTCCCGGCATGTTAGCTTTACTTTCACTAGCATAATATGATATATACCAGCCCACCCGCTTTCAAAAGAAAAAAAAAATGTAATACACAAAAATAGTGATACCACAAAAATTTAAGTGCTAATTTTTAGTGACATTTTCATCCAATAACACAGTAGTTAGCCATAAAAAATCGTAAAATAAATTTTAAAATAATTTTGCTAGCGCAAATAACTTAATAGGCCACTTTACTCTAATTAGCTCTATCAGTATAGCCTATCATGATGACATACACACATCCATATATATATATATATATATATATATATATATATATATATATATATATATATATATTGTAAAACTTTGTGTAATTTCGTCTCATATAAGGAAGAGGTAGAGCAGTTAATAAAAAGAGTGTCCGGAATCGACTCCCACTACCAGTTTTATTATAAAAATCCACTATATAAGAGTATTTGTACAAAATACTATAGGGTAAACCATACAGTGATTGGCACCCAGACAGTAATTGGCACTTTTCCAGTTAATAATTAAATAATAAGAAAACAATTCAGTTTTTTGAACGTATTCACTAACGAATGACAGTACTAGTCTTTGCTTCTATATTCTGTAAAGTTCCTTTCCTACTATTTTAGTATTAGAGTGAAGTGGTTTATGGAATAGGTGGATATGTTTTCCTAAAATTAAATATTGTCTTATTTCTTATGAATTTGTTAAGGATGTTTAAAGAATATTTACCATCGTTCCGACTTATTAAATGTTACTTACGTTTTGGTTTATTGGCATTTCAGATCAGGAAGTATCAAAATGTGTTTTCCCTTCAAGCAATCGTGTAACCCATCTCTCCATTGTTGACAAAATGGGGGTGCCAATCACTGTATGAACAAGTATGTGCCTAGATAGTAATTGGCATACCCCTGCCAATAACTATCAAATTAATATTTTGTATATGATTATGATATAAGGCTTTTAAAAGCTTTCAATTAGGGAAAATACAAATGTACTAAATTCTCCTGTTTCTACGTTAACTCTTTCTAGTAAATGGCACCCCTGCCAATTACTGTATATTGTGGTGCCAATCACTGTAATTCAAAAATAATCAAATTGAAAAAAAGTTGATCACTTGAGCTGTTAGTTTCGACCGCGTGAATCAGAAGTCATGGCACATTAGATAGTGTTATATAATACTAGACCAAGCGCCAGAATCTCCTTATGAGATAATTAAGTCTATCACATATAAGTAAACTGGTGCTCAGTCATTAAAATTATTTGTAGGCAAGTGCTGCTAAGAATTGGTAATGATTTTTACTTGCATGACTTTCCAAATAGAGTATGCCATAAAACATAAATTCTAAGAAGTGGCGCTTTGCCTATTGATGCAAAACACTGTCCATTTTTGTTGTTTTTTTCAATTGAATCATTGAGTTTAAAGACCTGTCATCCCCATCGAAACAAGTCTTTCTAGGACATGGCATGTTTTCAAATTAAATAAAAATTTCAATGCTCAACATTTTCTACAACCAGTGGAAGGATATGACTTGTTTTGAGCCTAAGTGGTGTTCCCACATCAGTTGAGCGGGAATGTGCAAGAATATCAATTTTGTCAAAAAGTGGAGATGACTGCTCTTCGAACTCATCGATTCAATTTATGGCGGCACGTTGTGGTAATGTTAACTTTTATATCTTGTACTGGAGTAGTTCCTCTTGGTTAGAGACCTAGCCCAATATTGCAATATGCCAAGAATTCGAACTCTTAAATATTATAAGCAAATGCTTGAAGATGTTCTCCAATCAGTTTCAGAAGGCATGAGAATCATAACAGCCTCAAAGATGTACGGTGTACCAAGATCTACATCATAATTCCGTTAAAAAATCCTAGTTGCAGAGATGACTTCGGTCCTACTCTAATTTTGTAAAAGAAGAACCTATATAAGTAAAAATGATACAGGGAGTGTTCTATCTGAAAAGAGTGGCAAAATGTGTACGAAGTTAATGCTAAAGATTCAATAACAGTATTGTTTACATTTAAGATCACTCCCTGTATCTTGCCAGTCGAGTCGCCAGTCGAGCTATGCTGTGAATTACGAATATAACTTATTGCTTTGTATCCAAATGCAACTCGAATACTTCAAACAGCAAATGTTGCAGCATTTTGACCTATAAAGAAGGGGTGGAGAAAAGTGGTTCGGAATTGGAGGCACAACCATCTCGTTGAAATGTGAATAAGCGGAATTTTGCTCCTCTTCTTAAAGAAGTTGTGGATAATTATATTTCCCCGTCTACTATTAAGAATGGCTTTGCCTCCTTTGACTTATTTTCCTTTGACCCAAATAGTATGGACTATAGTAAATGCATTGTGAACACATCTACGTCCTCACCAATTGTTGCTCAACATTCTTGTGCGGAACAAACGAAACTATTGTCTTAACAGCTGAGTAGTTCTCAGACATTGTAGGAGAAGATGTACTGCAATAATTGGAAAGCACTAAAGTGGAGAAGGACTCGGAAAAGAATCGTAGTATGGAATATTTAGTAGTAGTATTGTTTGTGGAGACATTTCAAAACATCTACACAAAGCAGTAACCTAGATTCATTAGGAAAAGGAATTAATGCAAATGTTCTTCAAAATTCTTTAGCAGAGGACCCGTCAGTCAATTAAACAGAAGAAACATCAGGCACCGCCATATACGAACAAGAACCAAATGTAAATACTCGTGATTAAAATAACTCCAACAATGTTAGACCACCATTATTTTCTGGGAGTGCAAATGTAGAGACATTTGAGAATGAAGTCAGTGCACCGTGTTCAGAAAGTGCTGAGATGAGTAAAGGCTCAAGTAGATAATTGAAAAATGACAATTTAAATTATGTGCCATTTGCTGATCATCTGCATTGACCAGAGACACCTAAGCGCAAGGAGAAATGCATTATAGAGCGCTTGCCGTTTGTTGTCACTTCAGAGACATACCAAGAAATGATAAGAGAAGAAAGCCCGGAAGAAGCAAATTGAAGGAAAAAAAAGCTATGCGGAAAAGAAAGAGAGAAATCTAAGGCAGAAAATGGAAGGAAAATGCCAGCAAAATAGGATATAAAAATTGTACAGCCAGAAGTGAATCAAAAGATTGTACAGCCAGAGAGGAACCAGAAATAGGCGAGAGTAGTGCCAGAATCAGAAGCATTTCTCCTCAGAATTCAAAAGAGGAACAGCTGTAAAGATAAATTTGTTGGGTGTCCAAACGGATGTCAGTAAGAACTCCAATAAATCAGATCAAAAATGTGTTAAACGCTTACAACATGATAACGCGTTCTTTGTGTACGAATAGTTTTAATTTATGTTGCATTCCTAGAGATCACAAGATACATATTCCAGAAGACCTGCAAGATGATGATTTTGTGTGCCATATTTGCTATACGTTCTGGAGGATGACAGTGAAGATATAGATATACAAGCATGGATGCCCGAAGGGGAGGGCAAGGTGGGGCCCGAGACCCCTGGCTCACGAATATGTATTAAATTTCTTAACATTTTCTTAATACAAATAAACATTAAAAAAACATAATATAACAACTAGGGATTTGAGCCCCACTAGAAATCTTTCCTTGGGCGCCCATGACACAAGGTTATAATGATAGTAATATCATTCAGTCTCTGTAATGTAAATCGTGCGACCCTTGTTTCTCGTTTCCTTCTTTCATATTCAAAGATTTATTAAGATAGATGTTTAAAAAACATTGGTAATTTCGCTGAATTTAAATGTTATTGTTTGTAGAACGTTATAAACAATTTTAAGTTATTTCTACTAATTATTGGTCAAAGAGTAACCTGATAGTATTATATTTTGGCACATAATGTAAAACTATGTTGTCCTTCATAAATACAAAAACATTTGAGTTGCGGATTACTAACAGTGCCAATCACTATATGAATAAGTGCCAATTACTGTATTTTCAGTGCCAATCACTATAGTTTTATACTTGTGTTCACTGTAAGCTCTATAAACATTTTCTGCTTTTGAAATACGTAAAAAATACACGTTCTTCGTAATCAATATGTATCAATGTATATTTAGAGAAAAAATCAAGAGAATATATTTAAAAAGATGAAAGATGTAGTCATTTATATTTTAAAAAATCCTTAAAGTGCCAATCACTGTATGGTTTACCCTACAATTTGTTCTCTACTTTAAAAGGGTAAGTGAAAGGTAGTCTTTGACCGTAAGGTCGCAGACAGGATCTCCAACAGAGCCCCGAAGCAGGCAAAGTGGAGTGGAATTAGGTTCCCAAAGCTCCGAAGCAAGCAGTGGGTAGGTTAGATGGCCAACAGAGCCCCGAAGCAGGCAAAGTGGCTGAGGTTTGGATTCCCAGACAGAGCCCCGAAGCAGGCAAAGCCAGGAGAAAGGATAGGCGTAGTCCCGTAGCAGACTAGAGGCCCTGGGATAGGTTACTCCTAAAGTCCCGAAGCAGACCGTAGGAGGGTCACCAGAAAACTGGTCCTGAGTTGGATTCTTCTGCCCAATTTATAGCGTCCCTTGGGTGGCGGTGGCGCTTCTGCTTCGATTTCGTCTTCTGCTCCGTGGGAGGGACTAACTGTCGTCTGCTGGTGATTGCAGGTCCCACTGGTGGAAGTTCCTCGTGATGAAGCACGTGGTGTTGTTTATAAACACTTGATGCGTGTATTTGTTTACAAACAACTTCACATGGGATATTACACCCCCCTGGCTTGTTTAAAAATAAGCCGAAGGGTTATTTTTGTTTATGTGATAGTTGGCAACACTGAGGAATCACACACACACACACAAGAAATTACTGAGCACTAAACACTTGTGGCACTGAAATAAATGAAAATCACTTTTCGGAGCAGTAATCTGGTAGCGGAATATAGAGCACTAAACAGGTGGTCCCTATATACAGGCAGGATCCGTACATGGTACATGATACTTAATTTCCCTCGAGATAGGGCTGTTTTTGGCTTGGCGTCAATAAATATAAACTAATTCACTTATAGTAAGTGGAGTTGGAGTCTGTCTTAGCGATTGCTCCTTAGTTGTATTATTGGTATTAAATGTTTCCAATGGAATAGGAGATGAAATTTCTATGCGGGTCGTTCTAGATTTGTTTGGTAACGAGCGAAGACGACGATATAATATGTATAAAATAATAAGACTTAGGAATACTAGAAATGTTGTAATTAATACGGTTATATAAAGATAATTTACATTGGAAATTTCTGATTCGAACGGCGTGATTTCTTGGTCACCCTGTATAAGGTGTAAAAGTTTCTAAAATATATGCACTAAAGATATGTATTTCAATAAAATAATCCAATTTTAAATGTCAATGACAATAGTAATGATGGTCCTGAATTCCTGGTCATCCTGTATAATGTAAGCGTGGTCATAACTTTTGGAACATCCTGTACAATATTTATGTTGCATAATGTCGGTGACAATATGTAGTTCACAGAGGAAAAGAAAAAAATATCGATGAAAATATAGAATTATGTTGGCTGTCCTTGTAAAAGATCAGTTGCCTTTTAAATGCGGAAATGCAGATCTCAGCATTTTTTTTTTTTCATTCAGTTGCAGAATAATGATTCAGCTTTTTATAAAACAAAGAGGAAATGAATGTTTGTATCGTTATGAAAAGTGTTTTTATCTGCTGAAGTCTTGACTATATTTCTTCCTTCCTAGTGGTGAGTACTGTACTTTTTTTTCGCTCGTTTAGAAAATAAAATGAAGTTATTTATTCTTGTTCTATGTCTTGTAATTCTTGATAAAATGGCTTGATTCGGTCTATTGAGATTTCTTGTATTTTCTTCCGAAAAGAATTTGGAAATTCTATCTTATAAAGGTTAGGATTCAGTCTATCTAGGATTTGAACGGGTCCAACATAGGAAGCTGAAAAACTTTCCGGCACTCCTATTTGCCGATTAGGAAAGTAGACCAGTACTTTTTGTCCCTTTTCAAATTGAGTTTGTCGGTGTCTGCTATCGAAATACTTTTTCTGCTTATTATAGCTAGCGATCAAGTTATTCTGTACACTCTCACGTATTTTATTCAAATGTTCTTTGTTGACACATAATGTTGGAGTTGACGCTAAGGCAATATCAGAGATGGTCTTAGGTTCATATCCATACATGAGGAAAAAAGCAGAATATTTAGTTCCGGCTTGCACAAATGTATTAATAGCGAATGTAATATATGGTATCAGCTTCGGCCAAAGACTTTGGTTTTCTTGCACGAAAAATTTAAGTGCATTCTGTATTGTCTTGTGGAATGTTTCCACTACGCCTAGGTTTTTATGGTCGTATGCGGGGCAAAATTTAAATTCAAAGTTATAGCATTTTGCCAAATTTTGCAGCCTCTTAGCGTTATGTACTGGATGTCTATCCAGGTATAAATATGAAAAAGGTCCAAATTTGAGTATGATGTCATATATGAGAAATTGTTCAATTTCTTCCGCTGTTATGTTGTCCACAACCTTGGTCACACAATATCTTGTGGACATTTCTATGGCCACTAATATGTGTTTAAACTGTCCATTTCCCACTGTTATTTTTCCAATAGAATCATATTGCCAAGCTGTTGCGATCGGCTTAGGTGGGTGATGGAGTAATTGACCCGCTGGTTTAACTGGTAATTTCTTGAGTTTCTGACAGGAAATGCATGTTTTAATTCTGTTGGCAATGTACGCTTTCATATTAGGAAAGTAGTATTTCCTAAGCGCCGAATGATATGTTTTGGTATATCCAAAGTGTGGTGCCATTGGGTTATTGTGTAAGACATCAAACCACTTACTTAATAAAGATTTCGGCACACAAAGTAGATATAACAATCCTAATTGGGGATGCTTCTGTGTTCTGTATAATATCCCGTCCTTTAGAGAAAAATATTTTTCGGCTCGAAAAGTAGACAACTTATTAGGTTCCTTATTTTCCAAAACAGTAATAATGTCAGAGAATGAAGGATCTTTCCTTTGTTCTTCTGCTAAATTTGGTAGGATTATAGGTTGTTCAATTTGGAGAATAGTGTCTAAAGAATGGGATGCAAATACCTTAGCATCTTCCGTGTCCGAGAAATTGTCAATTTCTTGTTTTTCTCCCTGTTTAATCTCCTGTTTATCTTCTAAACGACTAAAGATGTCCGCTGGGTGTAACTGACTTTTAATGTGTTGTATTTCGAAATTGTAGTCTGCTAAGAATATTCGGTAGCGACTAAATTTTCCAACTTTGTCCGCTTGTGTTGTGAGAGATGTCAGGCATTTGGCGTCTATAAATAATTTAAATCTTCTATTTAGTAGGAAGTATCTAAATTTTCTCAAAACATAAATTAAGGCGTACAGCTCTTTTTGCCAAGTGGATGCTTTCCTTTCACTTGGTGTAAAACGTCTACTAGCATAGGCAACAACACGTTCTTGTTTCGTTTTTTGGTTATAACATGCTAATAAGCCTCCTGCGGAGATAGAGGAAGCGTCGGTATACACACGTATTTCCAATGAGGGATCGAAGTGAAACAAAGATGGCGCGTGTATGATGTCAGTCTTAAGTTTCTCAAATAATTCGTCATGCTGAGAGGTCCATTTAAATTTTGAATTCTTGTCTAAAATGCACTGAAATGGTTCTATTTTTTCTGAGAAATTTTTGATATGTGCTCTTAAATAAGAACATAATCCTAAAAAGCTTTTCAGAGTTCTTTTAGTAGTTGGTTTCTTAAAATTTCGAATCTTGTTAGCGATTTTGGGTGAAATCTTGATTTCTTTCCCACTAACTAAGAAGCCTAAAACGTCCAATTCTGTGTATAGTAAGTGGGTCTTCTTTGGACTGGCACGAAAATCATGCTTTCTTAATCTTTTAAAAAGTAATTCTAAATCCGATAACTGTTGTTTCCAATTTTTACTTCCTATGACCAAATCATCAGCGAAGGCAGTTATACGGGGTGGTAGGCCCTCTAAAAGCATGCGTACAGCTATACTGAGTCCGGCGGCGGAACTGGAGTGACCCATGGTACACCTCTGGAATTTACATGCCTTTCTAGTATGGTTGACCTCAAAAGTCATGTATTTTTGGCTTTTGGGATGCAACAATAGCTGGAAATAGGAGGATTTTATGTCAATTGTGGATATAGAGCTTTTTCCTCTTAAAACGTGTAGAATATCCTCCGTATTTTGAAATGGTATACTTAGGTAATGTGAGAACCTATTACAAGCTTGGAGGTTCAAGACTAACCTGAATTCCGAAGTCCCGGGCTTTTTCACAATGAGTAATGGCGATGAAAACGAACTATCGCTAGTTTCCTTGATAATATTTGCGTCTAAGAGTTGCTTAATTTGTAAGTCAATTTGAGGTCTTACTGCTAATGGAACCGGAGGAGATCTTTGATGGAAGGATGCTCCTTTGTCTATCCTTATTTTATGTATATAACCTCGGAAATATCCAATATCTGTTGGTGTGTAGGAAAAAACATCTCTATATTTAAAGAATAAATCTTGTACGGCTTTCTTTTTTTCTTCTGATAAATCCGGGTTTATGTCAAACAAATTAATATCAAAAAATGATTTTGTTTCTTCTAATCGATCCTGAATTTCTTTTTCTGATCTATAGAAAGTTTCGTCATCATGGCCATTATCTTGACAATTACCCTGTAAATCTAATTCTTGAAGATTCTCTTCTACATAAGCAATTGGGGTGCTCTTTACTAACGTTACCGGTCTACTAGTAGGATTTCATATTAATAAAGTCAAATTATTCTTAGGTACCTTAGTAGGTAACGTTTGTAGTCCGTATTTGTCCAGGAAATTTTCTAATGGAGAGATGAAAAAATATTCATTATTCCTTTGCCGATTCTTGACACTAATTGGTAAAAAGAAATGTGACCTGGCTGGTATGGTAACCTTTCGAGTTGTAAAAACATCAGCCGACTTGTGCTGTTTTATTGTATGCATAGCGTTAGCAGATAATTTTTCCTGGGTATCAATTTCAATTGGATACTGAGGAGGCCGTGGTTTCTTGTATACTGACAACATGTTATTCTTTAAGTCAATTTTGGTCTGTAATCGATTTAGAATGTCTTCACCGAATAAAGGCAAAAAATCTCCATGCTCTAAAATTCTGAAATAATGAGAAAATGTTGTTGAGCCAATTCTAAATGTAATCAAAGCTATATAGCGTAAATTTACGACAGAATTCTCAATTCCTCGTAGATTAGTGCTAAAAGGAATCAATTTTGTGTTTGGTGGAAGCCAATTTTTAGGCCAAAGACTCAATGAACTGCCAGTGTCTATGATTACAGGATACTTTTCTTTATTAATTGTTACATTAATTAATAATTTATGTTCCTGATTTAACATTTTAATGTTCTCCCTTCTATCTGATAACGGAGCTACTGCATAAAGTGATGTATTTGCCAATTTTTGATGTTCACTTATTTCCTGTTTATCGGCCCTCAGAACATGTTCTTGAGAGGGTTTGTCCTGGGGCCCTCTTAGGCGTTTCCCTGCTGATTATTCTTATAACATGTACTGGAAGAATGACCTTTTTTATAGCACGTACCGCATACCGTAACTGTTTCCGGCCTAGGATTACTATTATTATTTTTATTATTATTTTTAGAATTGTTCTTATTTCCATTTCTCTGCCGATTTTGATTTCCATTATTTGTATTTTTCGACCTATAATTGTTACGTCCACCTCTCCTAAATTGTGAGTTCTTAATGGCATTTTGAGCTACAAGAAGAGATAGTTCAGCCATTTGATTTGCTAATTTAGTGAAATCTAATGTATTGTTTGCACTGGAATTACTAGATGTGCTAGGCGCGGGGGGTTCGGGAGGGGGATTCGGATTAGCAACTTGGGGGGAAGGATTTGGAATTATCTGATTTTGTGATGCACCCTGTAGCTGTGGTGCTGAAGGTGTAGGAAAAACTGAAGCTGGTTGCTGGTATTGATTCGAACTAGGTGTTGGGTTACATATTGGATAGGTCAGTTGTTGTTGATGTACAGGGAAGGAAGCGCCAGCGATTGCTGATGAATGTAAACTGCTGACTGGTGTACTCTGATCGCAGAGTGAATAGAATGCCTGTTGTAATTCCACGTAATCTCGTTTCTTCATTAGGTCATTTGCTTTCTCGAGGTTGTGTAAATGCGTTTGTAAGGCGTGAACAGTTGTAAATGTTTCTAACGCTATCTTTTGCAAAAAAAGTTTTCTTTAAACCTAAGGATAAATAATTTATTTTCTGCTCCTCGGTGGCCTGAGGCAGAACTTGTCTAATAACCCTTAATTTTCTAAGAAAATAAGCATCTACTGGCTCGTTTTCACCTTGTTGGACTTGAAAAATTTCAAATTCCGCCCGGTATGCCGGTAATCTTGGTCTACTCAGTGCAACTAATTTGTCTTTTAATTGTTCATAATTAAGCGCGTCTAACTGATTCTGGGCCTTTAACTGTAGGACTAAGTCAAGTGCTACGTCTTGTAAGTACATAGGTAATAGTTCTTTCTTTTTCTGATCATTCCATGAATGCAACAATGCAAGATGGTCAAAAAGCATAAAAAATCTATCGATGTCCTCCGTAACGTGTCCCGAATACTTAGAGAGGTGTGGTATATTAAAAGAAGGGGGCGAATTCTGCTCCATGTTAAAATTGTTTTCTGGAAAAGTGTTTTTACCAGTTCTAGTTTGAGGCATGAACAAAATTCAGTTCACTAAAAGCACTAACACTTAAAAATTCACATACCTTCCAAAGAAAAAATGTCCACTTCCGATTAATAAAAATACTGTCCGGTAGGGGAGTATTCAGAGCTTATTCTGAGTCGGTCAAGCCTCTACCATGTAAAACTTTGTGTAATTTCGTCTCATATAAGGAAGAGGTAGAGCAGTTAATAAAAAGAGTGTCCGGAATCGACTCTACAGGGGTAGATAAGAAATCTAAAAAAAATTGCAAAAGTGTGAAAATCATACCTAGTATGGTATGGGGCCTCCTTTTGTGACCAAAAATCTTGCACCCGACGTGGAATGGACGTATACAGATCCTGAATCGTGGTGTGTGGAATTTTGTACCATTCTTCCTCCAAAACATGCTTCAGTTCCTTAAGGGATGCTGGTGGAGGGTAATGGGACCGAGCACGTCTTTCTAACTCTCACCACAATGGATCAATGATGTTCAGATCTTGTGATTACGAGACCCAGGGGAGGTGTGATAGCTCCTGGTCATGATCCTCAAACCATGATTTCACTGTTCTTGCAACGTGGAAGGGTAACAAATCATCTTGGTAGTTCCCATCACAATCAGGGAATAATATTTAGGCCATGGGGAGAACCTGGTCCCCAAAAATGGCCTCACACGCCTTAGAATTCATCATTCCATGCAGGCCTATGATGGGAGCTGCAGAAAATCACGATATCACTGCCTAAACTGTAACAGAACCACCCCATGCTTTACAGTTAGGAGCAGACAGACTGCATTTAAGGCCTGCTACGGTTTTATGAAGTTCCCGTCGCACTGTTTTGGATGTAACCGAGTTCTGTAGGCCGCAATTGAGATCAAACGTAATTTTCATTATAGTGGTATTTTTTTTAGCTGGTACAATCAGTTTTAATGCCCTCCGGTCCCTATCTCACAGGATTGTCTTTCGACCACAGTTGTGCTTTGCAGACGTCATTTGCCCATGAATTGTGTATGATCTCGTGATATTGAACACAGCGACTATGGATACCCCCACAATGTTTGCCACTGCTGCCACTGAAGCTGGAACCAGAGGGGCACCAACGATCATGCCTCTTTGGAAGTCTGTCAGGTCGCCCATTTTACCGCACCACATTCTCACTACAACACTCACAGATGAACTGGTTACTGCTGACAGAAAAGAAAGGTCCACATGACACATTGAAGACAAAAAACGATCGGCAAACGCAACATGTGTTGTACAGTGAAAGGCCAAACTTATGTGTCCTGTATGAGTGGTTTCAGATTTTTGTCCTTTCCCTGAATATATATATATATATATATATATATATATATATATATATATATATAGTTAGCAAGTATATTAATTGTTACCTCCTCTCTTCGATGTAGAGAACACTGCATTAAAACAGTCTTAGTTCTAAGTCTACTAGAATAGGAAATAAAGTACACCACTGGAACTTATTTATTACTTCGAGAAATAATCCTCTTTATTATAGATAAATCTTGTCTCAAACATTACCCGGAAAATTGAGATTAAGGTTATCTTCCATGCCAAGGTATAGAAGAATTAAAATAGTCCCTTTCGAACATAATCATTACTATATATGTTAATCTATTTACTTCTAATTCAATAAGACGACTGAAGTTTTTTTACTATATAACATATACACGTTGTTCAGTACCTTTATATTAGCATGCACCTTATATGAAGAAGCCTGGAGATTCCTTTCATAAAACTGATATTTTTCTTAGTACTATACCAATAAAACTATTTTACTGCAATGAGCAGCAGCCTTAGTCTAATTTAGTTCTATTAAGCGTTATCTAATCATTGTTAAGAAATACTATATTATATAAAGGCTATCATACACATGCCCTCTTACTGCATGAGCAGTCCATTCTCCAAATATAGAGCATAATTGCCCATTAATTTCCAATCTAGAGCTACTGCAATAAGCAGCATTCATGCTATCTAAAATGTAGTTAATAATGAGCATAAGTGCATGTTTCTATTATCCAAGTTTAACTAATTTAAGTAAGTTTATTAATTACTCTACTTAGCATAAGTCTCATAATATTGCTATAATTATCTATGTTTCGTTGCATTGTGACGATGTGCAGACTCCTTTTTAATTATTTAGCTCGTAATTTCCACACAAAGATGAGATCTGCTCGCACTATAAGTTAGTGGATGTCACAAAAATATTATAATCAAATTACACCATGACTTTTAAGGGAAAAGTGGATTAACCTAGGGGAAATGACAACATAAATTGAAGTTATTTAGTTTATTATACAACTAAAATGGTAGTATACGTCAACATTTAATTTAGGTATTTTACAAAAGTAATTTGATATTTGCCTCTTCATTGATATTTGACTACATTATCAGAGATTGAATAACTGAATGGACTTTCAAGTATTTGAGTTAGCAAAGATGAAAAATGAATTACGAGTATGCGACTTTTAGTCTTAGTCGTGAGAGTTTTACTATCGACTGATGAATTATTTTGCAGTGTTGACTGACATATTATTACTTGAACTCAAAAGAGCAATTGTGCATGTACATACCTTGTATAGAAGTCTTGTTACGCCTTGCAATCTAGTGTCCCGAATGTCTGAGTTACTATACTCCTAGTCACTACGTCGTTGCCGCCCAAAGAATAATTATCTAGACCTTGAGGTCCCTTTTTATTATTTTGCAAGGGCCACTCACAAACCTCACATCAGTCATCACATCGTGGTCGTCAGATTCACAAATATGGAAACTTGTTGCTCTGCATTCTGATTGGCTATTAGCAAGTAACCGCACCCAAAATTATGGCGTGATCCAGCACACACGTGGATGGCGTGACTGTTACCGCCGGAAGATTTCAATAACAGGATTTCCAGAATTATCCACATCTATCTATGACTTATCCAGAGATTCTTAACTATTAACCAAAATTTCCGCAAATGCGGGGTCACGTTGACAAAATTGTAATTGTTCATCCTGTTAGTAACCAAGCATAAGTAAACATCCTATGAATTTTTGCGCAGTAAAACAACCACAATCACCTTCGAGGTTTTGTGTAGTTCCGTTCTCTGTTACCAGCTCATGATAAGCTAAAAGAGAAAACCGTCCTATAATTGCACATTAATCCAAAATAGCCTTTTTCAATTCCTTCAATAAAGATCAATGTAACCATATTTTGAATCCGGCGTCACAGCATCAACTCGTATTCACGCATATTGGTTTCATTTCCCTTTACGACTGACGTTACCCACCCGTAAAATTTCTACAAAAAGAATTCTATTAGGCTGATAATAACAACCACTTCTTTTACCAAATAACTTTCAAAATTCTCTGTTGTCATATTCTTCAGTAACTATTTACATTTTCTTTTTCTGTATATCAAAAACACTTTGATAACGAATTGCTTTTCTCTCTCAAAATAAATATTTCCGTCAATAAATATTTTGTTTGCGTCAAAACAGCAGACACTATAACTACTTCCAAAATTCTTATTTCCCTAAATATTTTCAGTTTTGTATCAAAAGAAGCAAATCAAAATAAACAATTTGACTCCTTTCCACATGACGTTTTCAAAGAAAAACAACTCTCACTTTCACCTAGACCAACATATTTATTTATATTTTTCTTCCTGGTAACCTTTAGGTAGGCAAACTTCCTTCTGTTTTACGGAAACGTTATTCAAAATAACAACATTCTGTAGTTTCTTCCTGTTTTCCCTTTCACACACGTCCGATTTCTATTAAAAAAGATATCTTCTAGACATCTATGATGTGTTCTATCCATAAAAATGTTATTCAAAACACTCTTTCCTATGATAATTTTGTTCTTTAGTTAAGCATATTTGTAACTTTTATTTTCAAGATCCCTTACTGTAACAATAACAATTAACTTATTTGGACATAACATCACAGCAATTACTCTCCAACTTCAAAATAACTTTCAAAATTTCTGAAACAAGCTCAATCAAGGATGATAGAATTACATATCTTTCACTTCAATCCGTACAAAAACATACGTTGCTCTCAAATATTCATCATTTTCTGATATCGCCAACATACATCTAGGGTAATTTACTTTTATTTTAAACCTTTTTTTAGCAGTTCTTGTCAGTATATTACCGTGAACTTATTTCTCTACCATTCAGTTTTGTAGTTTTATTCAACTTGTATTTCTGTGATAGCTCTTATCAGAATATCATATTTTGCAATCATCAGGCATAACTTAGACTGCATATTCATAACATTTTAATAATAAAAAAAGAGAAAGTTCGAACGCCCTAGAAGCACAAAGCAGTCAAATCGACTGCTTGCTATTTCTGAATTAAATAGTAAATAATGGTGACATGGGATGACTGTTTTCATTTACATCATCAT
Source organism: Thermobia domestica (assembly GCF_964235325.1). Classification (NCBI taxonomy): domain Eukaryota; kingdom Metazoa; phylum Arthropoda; class Insecta; order Zygentoma; family Lepismatidae; genus Thermobia; species Thermobia domestica. The sequence goes on along the minus strand of NC_137471.1, from coordinate 172,642,868 downwards.
TGAGACACATCTGAAAGTAAACCTAGAAAGCATATTAATTATTTCATTATTTTTATTTATAAATATTAAGTACATCTGTAATATTAAAAATATTTATGAATAAAATAAGTATCAGTATTTTTAAAATAATAAATACAACCAAAGATTGCTGTAAACCTTTGACGTTAAATGTTTAGTGTATAATACCATTTGCTATGACATCTTTCGAAATTATCTTCTTACGAGGATATCAATACAAAGTCAGTTACACTTGGCGCAGATACTCGCTTTCGGATCTGTCCACTACACTTCCCACATTTCAAGCATGTGTCAGCTGTTTTGTTGTTTATACAGAACGGCTCTTGACTTTGTTTTCGCTTGAGTGCGGAAGGAACTTCTTGATCTTCAGATACACTGTCACAGTCATCAGTGATATTGACCATCAACTCTTCAACCAAACGTTGGAGATATTATTGCATAGTGATTTCTTCCCGAGAGCTTCTTTATATATTATTCAGGAATTTAAACATCATAAATCAACCACGTTGAAAAAAATTACATTGGCCAGCGTCTACACGCACAATCTCACTGTGTTTTTATACACCATTTGATCCACAATGTCTACACCAAACTTCATATAATTGTAATATGCTATAGATTCTGGCTTTTCTCTTTTGTATCGAGGAAATTAACACTGACTTATGCATGGAACTAAACACACAAACACTTTTGTTAAACATACATTTGTAGATAGTTAATGTATTACGACTGTGGTCGCGGTAAGTATCACAGCATTACAAGTCTTTGTGTTTTTGGGATTTATATCCTGTAAGAAGCTCTCTTCTATTTTGCTTTGTTGTCGCAACCAAACTAGTACCTTCAGCCCTAATTGATACAGCTACTTTCCTTGTTGTGAAGAAGTTATCACATGTCATTTATTCCTTAATTATTAAACAGTTTATCGAACTAGACACTACAAATTCACCTAACTTGGTCCTAGCAGGATATTCGAGATCCATGTCTAGATACGGAAAGCCACTGAGGACATACTGTAATTAATGTAGGAGAGCAACCAGATTTGATGCAAAATTTATCGGGTTTCTTTGGCAAATATTGAAGAAATTAAAATCTGACTTCCGTAGGACAGAGTTGCTCGTCAACGATCACGTTGTGAAATGTTTTTTAACATTTTATGCAGTTCTCAATAAACTTAATCCACAGTTTCAACTCAAGTGCGAATTTGTGCGTTTGAAGCCTTGCAAATCTTGTTGTCTTTTCACCAAATCTCAGGTACCGTTTTATTTCACAGAACCTATCCGTAGTCATTGTTTTCCTACAAATTGCTGGCCCGGTTATCCTCTTCTTCATTACTATCTTTCTTTCTTCATCACTTGAGTATAAAATGTTCTCTTCAGATTTAGTCACTTCAGTTTGCATACACTTCACTCGAATCTGGTAAATTGTCATTATTTTCATCGGAATCATCTTCTGAGAGATCATGTAAAATTCAAAATATTTCTAAAGGTGTCATCGTAAAATGTCACAAATATGAAAAAATGAAAATTAAGGGTCCATAACTCGTAAACTATAGGACCTACCGTAATCGAACAAGACTTCACTTAGAAACATGTATGTGCCCTATCCAAATATTAAAGTCTCAGAATCGTGCGGCATTTCAAGTACTTGCGTAAGTACCTTAGGATTATGAAATATGTATTTTTGGTTAGCGCACATATCAGTTCCTAAGTGAAGTCTTGACCCCACTACGGTAGGTCTCATAGTTTAAGAGCTATGGACCTTTAAATTTCTTTGTTCATTTTTTCGACAGACTATAACTTTGAAAGGAAGCATTTGTGCAACCAGGTTGGTCTATACCTTTTGTCTCATCTTGGTGTCAGGAATCACCTCTTAAATGCTGTCGGTGCTGTTTTGAAACTCTCTCTCTCTGTATATATATATATATATATATATATATATATATATATATATATATATATATAGATATATACATATATATATATATATATATATATATATATATATATATATATATATATTATTTAGTGTCGGTCCACAAAGTGTAAGTAGCGCGCGAAATATGATTGCTTACAATTTATGCGTATAAGCAGCACCATTTACATATTTATGTTTTATTGTATTTAATCAATTTTCATATTGTAAACCACGTGGTGGTGTTTGTCCACACTGGCGTGTAGATTTGTTTGTTCACTACAGACTTGGGACATTAACCCCCTGACTTGTTTAAAAAGTAAGCCGAAGGGTTACTTTTCCACTTGTGAGGCTTGGTAGCACTGAGGGATCACTCATAAAAATCACTTAACACACAAATAACAATGGCAAAACTGAACATTATCACTTTTCCGATCACTACTAAGGCTGTGTCCAACACTCGAAATGCGTTGGGATTTTGCTATATAACAACACGGCTTATTTCTTTCCAAAATATGATGAGAACTATTTATTTTATACATTTCAAAATTCGTCCGAATGTTTGTTAATACTAATATTAATTTTTTTTCTTGCTAAGATGGTAATAGAGTGCGCTATTTAAAAATTAATTTTCTTCCATATAAAAGCTGTTTAATATATGGCCCCAGATTTTGCAACAACGCAGAACAGCAGATAGGAGGCTAACCAGGTAGGGTTCTTTCATTCTCTGCCCCCCGCTTGGTCACGTGCATGAACTTTGGGTTGTTCCCGCAGATAAAGAAACCGATGGAATGCAGATTGACAGCAGAGAGATAGAGAGGTATATTTTCTAGAATCAATTCCCTAAAACCCTCGTTGCTAGCTGTTGTAGTTTCTGATTTATGGCCTGTAAGTGGTCGATCTCTATCATTTCCGATTTATATAGAAGATTGATTGAGGATATGAAACCTATTCTTAAGACGCTAGATAGATTCCGGAAAAACCCTTCTCGATATCTCTTACCAGCAACAATGATATCTTCTTCGTTCAGGTATTGTTCCCCATGAGACGATAAATAAGATTTCTTTTCTCGTCTCGTAAATTTAATAGGTTTCGTCTCGTCTCGATGCTCGAAGACTTCTTTCACACTTGTCTCGAAATGTTATTGTTCCGTTTATGTAAAAAAAAAAAAAAAAAAAAATGCCCTAACTTTTTCCTTAATTTCATCTCGAAGTTATCACAACCTTTCCGCGTCACGATTGTTCCACAAATAGTGTGATATAACAGCATTTAAAACATACTTATTATTGGAGTAAATTGTGTAATGACTTTCATATTTTAAACGTAAATAAATGCTCTTCATTGCTTTCGTCCCATCATTGTACCACTTTGCAGTTTATTTTTAACATATGAATCTCGTAACACTGAAACAGTGTTTGAGGTCCAAGACTTGGGTGAATTTGTGTTGCCCATAGGACTCGAGAAATTTCTCGTCTCGAAAACGAGACGTTAATTGTTCTGTTTCTTGCCTCGTCTCGAATTTAGAAAGGTGCTTCTCGTGTGGTTTTCGAGATTATAATCCAGATGAGGTGAGGAATTTCTGGTCTCGTGAACACCACTACGTTTAGAATAAGATAAACCTGCGCGGGGGTGCGTCTATAGGGAGCAGGTGAGTTGGCAACGGTACTTCTGCGCGTAAACTAGAAGTTTATCCAACCACTATGTGAACTAGAAGTAAAATATAAATTTCAAATTTCTAAAATTTAAATACATCTCGAATATCGATAAATATCCAATTTCTATTTTTCTTACGCCATAGTTAAATATTTTCCAGTATAAACTACCAAGGTATATTAAGAGATGTTAGTTTCAAATGCAAATTACTTGTACCAGTATCTTCGACACTTTCAAGAGGTCAGTCCTTTAGGAGTTCGTTCAACAATACGACTACAGTTACTAACATTTACGTGTTTTTATTTCTGTGATAATTCAGGTTTGAATTTCCTATAAAGTATTTTTACTTATAATGTTGATTCAATTGTTATTAATACCAGTGGCGTATTTAGGATTTTGTTTGGGAGTGGGAGGCTTGAGAACCAGTAAGAAGCATTTGTGTTGTACGTATAATGCGAAAAATAATAATAAAATTATTTGGGGGGGGGGATTGAGTCCAATAGCCTCCTTAATGCGTCATTGATCAAAACATATTTGTTATAATTATTCATGCATAAATGTAAATTGTCCTTCATAATATTACTAAATACTAAGGTTCACTGCATTGTTCATATAGAGCAATATCATGGTGATGAAGCAAACTTTTCAATCTCAGTTACATGAGCTACAGGTTATCCAGTTGCATAAATAAGTCCTTAGTTTCTGAGTTTAAAAGTTTTACCCGTAAAGTTTCTGAAACAAAGTGGCACCTCATTCTTGTTCTGCACCTCTATCTAATTATATTATAAGGAGAGTATGAACTGCGAACAGGGAGTAATCTACACCCCCCAACACCCCCGTAACACCCCTCCAAATTTCTTTACACACACCCCTGGATGGAAAAGGAATACTTCCCCAAATCCAATTGTATCAATCAGTATCATATAGGTTATTTATTACATCAAGTTAGAAAAGATTTAGCGTTTAGAAAAGAAGGCAATATTATTATTTATTTTATTTCACTTCAAAATACGAAGCGACCTCGTTTTCATGTACGGCTTCGAGAACCACATGACCTCATTCTTTCGGGCGGTGTTTCGATTGAAACAATTGACAAAACAGACCGCTGCTGCCTACCTTCCTGGGCTCCGTGGTCGTTTCAGAGAAGAGAGATGGATGGACAGATGCAGATGACTGATTGGCAACGTCTTGAGTGGTCATTCACCTACCTCCTCCTCAATAAGGAAAAATGTGACAATATAGTAATAAGCCTATACCAGATTCAGTTGGTAAGTGCTACTCTGAGACAGGTTCGCAACCAGAGGGGGGCTAGGGAGAGCCTTGCCCTCCCTAAATTTTTCATGTCCCCTCCAGACCTCAATACAAAATGCACAATTTTGATATTTGTAAGAGCATTTTTAATTACTTGGCTCCTCCTAACATATTCATGGCCCCCCAAAGCTCTGTGGCTGGTTTTCGAGCCTGCTTTGCAAGTGGTGTATGAACGGACGGACGTTAGAAAGGTGTAGTCAAAACGTTTTTAGAACTGAAGAGATCGGTCGAATTAAGAATTTGGATTTTGAGTTTAACGTCCCGTCCAGCAGCGAGGCTATATGAGACGTGGACCTACTGATTAACGTGGAATCCGAACCACATGAGCTCCCGCCGGGAATCGAACCCGGGCCTCCCACGCCAAAGGCGCGTACGCTAACCGCTTAGCCAAGAGGAGCTCGAATTAAGAATTGTATATATTTTAGACTGAGTCTAGTGTTATCCAGGAACGCATTTGGCGCTAGCTTAATTTTTTGTGAAGTATATTTTTATTCACGTAAATTCATTGAGCGGAACAGGGCTCCTAGCGAGTCCCCCTTTTTTTTACTAAAATTTACTTTTTTTTTCAAGTTGGTCACTAAAAATTACTTTTAAAAAAATTGTCACTAAAAGTTACTTTTTTGAGAGGTAAAGTGACTTTTTCGTGTGATTTATGTTTTGCATTGGCAGTTTTCTAAGAAAAATATAAAAACAAATGAAAAAAGGCAGTAACTTGTTACTCATTTCTCTTCTGAAAGCTTCAGTACTTGCTGCCACATGTAAAACAGTCAGTTTTAATCTCACTTCAGCTTTTATTCTTTCTATAGCATAGTGAACGGTTGGTGGCTGCTTAAGCTCTCAAGGTGGGGTTGAGAACCCTTCTGTGTCTATTCTTTCTTCTATCATAATAATCTTTAAGTTTTCTCTCGTAATAGTTAACGCTCCGTTCAACGTTGCGTATGTTTGTGTGGTTCATCATGCTCGTCTTGTGTTATGCTTCTTGTATGTTCTTCTTAAGAGTGGGTGATGAATTTGAATATTTCACGTTTTTGAGAACTCTTAATGCGAAGTTAAATATAATGACTGGGATGAAGGAATTCGGAAATAGGCCAGAACTGGTTTCACTTACTCAGAAGCCTTTTACATCTGCTAAGTTTGCTTACCGTAACTACAAAGCATACTTTGAAAACCTAAGAAAGGAGGAAGCTCAAAAAGAAGAAGTAAAGAAGAAACAAAACAACAAACAGAGAGAGAGGGGATGGAGAATTTGACAAAGGAAAAAAGGGGCATGATGAGATTTTGGTAACTTTTTCGCGTGCTTTTGGCCATTTTTGGTCACTTTTCAACTATTTACAAGAGACCAGACCACTATGAGCCCTGGGATTATTAAAATTAGGGCATATTAAAGAAGAAACAACAGAAACATACAAAATATTTGTAAATTGCAAAACTGGATTTCTTGAAATCAACTAAATCAATGAATAATTTTCTTATGAAAGATATTCAGAGCGAATAACGTAGCCAGGAAGAGGCAGGAACGGAGATTAAGAGATCAAATAATATTACAACAATTAACGTTAACAACAGGTTTAGAATATTAAAATAATGAAATTGGAACTTTGTACAGTATTAATTACTAAACGAATGTAATTTCAGCATGGGACGAGGGAATTTTTCGCCAATTAATATTTTGGAAAAAATCACCCACTAAAACTTGCTGGGGTTAATAAATTGAAATAATAGCAGAATTTTGCAAAATAATTACAATAATTCGTATGTAATCAATTCACATGTAATTACTGGGTAAAATAGTGGTAGTTAGTTCCTAATACAGTGAAACTTCTCTTAACGGGCATCTCTCAATAGTGGACATCTTCATAACAGGACAAACTTTCTTATTCTTCCATGCCATAAATATGTGTGGTGTGGTGTTGAGAAAGAGAACCCTTCCTTTTAGGGACACCTCTCATTTACGGACAAATAATCGGTTCCACCGATGTCCGTTTTGAGAGGTTTCAGTGTATTACTTAGTTTAATAATAATAATAATAATAATAATAATAATAATAATAAATGTTCAAATGTGTGAACTTACTTTATTAAACCTAGCACTGCGAAGAGCTGATATTATTATTATTATTATTATTATTATTATTATTATTATTATTATTATTACTACTACTACTACTACTAGTAGTAGTATTGCAGTAGTTGCGTAACAAGATATACTGTTTTCTTGTTTGAGTTTGTTTAAAAATTATATCACTATACTGAGAGCACACCCCCCCCTTTTATTTTGAACACCCCCCAAGTAAAAATTTCTGGCGTACTTACTGGCTGCGAAGATCTGTTTTCGACGCAAGTATTATATTAATAAGCTGCGAACTAACTATTTACCTATATTTCTTTTCACCCTTTAAAAATTAATAAAATCACTTACTATGTTCTGCCTTGTCATTTATTTATAATAATTATTATTTTCCAGTTGTACTGTGAATATTTAATATATATATTTTAAACATTCTACACAGAAGAAATCGCTAATGGAAGATTTGATACCACGAGATTTAAATGGCTAAGTTTTATCCTGCGAGGTTTTGCCCAAGCTAGATTTCGTCCTGCAAGATTTCCGCTATGCGAGATTTTGGTCCGCGAGGTTTTCGCCAAGCGAGATTGTGGATCGCGAGAATTTGATTGAGATGGTTCACCCGCAAATCATCAACAAATCAAGTATTGTTGTGATGGATGGTCAACTACAAAATAGAAGTACACACGAATGTGGATATATGGATTAATATAGCTTTCTGTGAATATATTTTTATTGACTCCATGCGATTTGTTATTATTCCAATTTAAGACAAGTTCATGTATCTGTCAAATTTGATTGAGTGTGTGATAAGATCCCTCTGTCGAAAATAATTCCAGTTTGCGACCAACCGATAATTGGTTCTTTAAATGAATCAGAAGAATAGAAGTGATACACGTTGCCAGGTATTTTTCCCTAAAATTATGAAGTGTTATGAACTACGTAGGGGAAACAAGGATAAACTTCTCTGTTGAAAAGTGACGTAATTGTAGATTCCTAAGATGCAACTTAACGTTGGTCAGGAAACTGACTCAAAATACCATACAATACACGCACACACATTACATAGACACACACACACATCTATCTATCTATCTATCTATCTCTCTCTCTCTCTCTCTCTCTCTCTCTCTCTCTCTCTCTCTCTCTCTCTATATATATATATATATATATATATATATATATATATATATATATATATTACATGTTTTCTATATATATAATTCTGCAAATCATGTTTTCAGTCAAAATCAAGTAAAATATTTCATTTGCTTATCCTTGGAATACCAGTATTGGCTTCAAATGATCTAGACCCTCACAAATATGGTAATATCTCTTTCTTTCTGTTGTATATTAGTGTTACTCACACCCATGAAATGCCATGATTTGTTCTTTCATCTTCCCATATATTTTTTTTAAAGTCACTTCCGTATTTTAGAAAGCAAAATATTGATGACAATGCTTTGCGTTTCCTCTGACGTGTCTCCAATTTCACCGCGCAGGAATCAAGATTTAGGATCGAAAATAATTGAAACATGAAAATATGGAAAATGCATCCTGTTTGACAAGGTTTATTATAGAGTGCAATGAAATGATGTTAAGGTAGATAAGGTTGTCTCATTTCTGACAGCAGCCAGTCTTGCCTCTCGCAACTCTTTCTTCTTCCGAACATATGATCAGGTTGTCAAGTAACATAACTTCGAAGATATGCATTCTCCACATTATTAGATGAACGATCTTATCTCATTCATAACTTGTTGCCCTCCCCTACCAACTTTTTGAAGATCAGTGAGGAACAATGGTGAGAATGGATCAGGAGAGCGTGTTTTTCTTCACCTCCGTGAGCAGGATATGAAACTCTGCTGATTCTTCAATACCTGCATTTGTGTATATATTTCCAGCATTGTCTCATTTACTTGTAAAAAGTAATATTAATGAACTATAAGATGTAGTTTAAAAATAAAAAAAGTGAACATGTAGTATTGGGGTAGGTTAACATCTGGAGAAAGTTCGAACTGCATAAGACAAATAGTTTTCATAATATTTTGGAAAGAAGTTCACCATGTTATTATATAGGGACTGATGATCTCAGCTCAAAAAGTTAGACACGGCCTTAAGTAGCGGAAGAAAGCACTAACAGTTATTCCCTTATCACAGGCAGGACCGGTGCATTTTATGTCACTTAATTTCCCTCGAAGTACGGCTGTTTTTAGCTTTGGCCTTAATATGCATATATTAGTTCACTTATCGTAAGAGATGTTAAAGTTGGTAAATTCGGTTGCTCTTTAGTTGTTTGAATGGTATTAAACGTGTCCATTGCAATTGGAGGAGATATATCGAAACGGGGTCTTTTGGACATTTTTGGTACCGAGCGAGGGCAGAGATATAGTATGTATAAAATAATAAGAGCTTCAAATACAAAAACTGTTGCGCTTATCACAGGGATGTAAAGATGCTCCATACTGGAAAAAATTCAAATTATGATCGGTGATTTATTCGGAATCATATGTAAAGTAAAATGTTTATAAGGTTTTGCCACGAATAAGGAGTTTATAAACAAAGCATAAAAATATTCCGAGACCAATTAATAATATAATAATGGGAGTAGCAATAGCAAGAATGGTCCATGAAAATGCACTAGAGAGATGAATATCCGGCATCTTATCCAATAAAGAACTCTTTTCAAACTGAATTAAAGAATTCATTGAAGTAATGATACTTTGTAAATTCTGGAAATTATTAGTAAAATTCAAATTATGATTCTTCGGTAAATTTTTGTATATCAATGTAAAGTTCACCGAAGTTCTTGAAGGAAAATTCAGAGTGTGTGTTATTGTACGCTGGAATTCTTCATATCTAAAAAAGTAATTTGAGGAGCCATTACCAGCGTCAGAAGTGAACATATGGTTCCTTTGAAATCCAATTTTAACAGGTTTACGGTTGTAAGATGAAGTTCCATAGGACTATATAAGTAAAATTCGTCAGTTCGTGGTAAAGTAGGTTTGAGATGGCAGCTATTAGTTGAATTTCGAAAAACTAAATTATATAGACAGTCTGTTATTTGAGATCGTGGTTGTGCTTGTTATTTGCATATAGAAAACATATAAGATTGGCACAGTGATAAGTCCAATTCATAGATTCCTTGATTCGTCTAAATTGCATATTCAGAATTTTGAAGACGTATGTTAACTGTATTAGTAAGAAATCCATTATTTAAAAAATGTGGTAATCGTTGGTGCGTACTACAGGCGTTTGCTCTATAATACCTAAATTGCCAGATTCTGGGTCAAATGAGATTAAAAATGCTTTCGAACACTGATAAATAGTCCAATATCCCTTCCCATTTGTGTACCTCTTAGATTTATGTTTTATTTAATCATTTCTTTAGCCAAAGCTGGCTTTATTAAGGCATCATTAACCTTATTCTGAAGGAAGCTCTGTATTATGCATCAGAGTGCTGTTCTACTTCTTGGAAATTAAGGAGAGCTATCAGAAAACGCTCACCTGTAGCCGTTGTACATAGCAATTGTAAAATATTGTCATGAGTTTCGGTTATCAATTTTCGACTGCCACTGAAACGTTTGTTACCAAATGTGTAAGTTCAAAATTACTTTTGTTAATTTGTTGTATTTGAGAATTTAAAAAAACATTCTATGCCTGTATTTGACTGATAGTTGATTTTAATTTATGAACTTCATATAAATTATATCCATTAAGTCCGAAATTTGCAAGTCCAAGTAAGAAATTAAAATTCATCCGTCGTGCCACCCTCTTTTGGAACACCCTGTTTTGAGATCGCAGGTATGATATCTTTGATTTTATTAGTAAACTGACGATATTTATCATGTAAAAGTGACACCAATTATTCATATTCAACACAATAATGATTTGGAAAGTGTACTGCCGAAAAATCTAAATGAAGTCTATAAGGTAGGAATTCTATATTGTGATAATTTATTATAGGCTTGAACTTGGCTATTGATATTTCATATTGTTCAAATGTAAGTTCATTCCCATTTATACCGTCTATAAGTAGAACTAGGAAGTGATAAGCTAAAATGATCAGCATTCTGCTACTGAATATGTGTACTTCCTACAAAGAAAGAAAAAATAATGCTATATACCAAAAGTGATACTGAATACCAGTCAAGTAATAATCTTTTAGTTGAACAATATGCATATTGACAGTAGGGTGCTACAAGTAATCAACTTATTTTTGAAAGAAAAGGGTGTTGTAGGAAAGGACTGGAGGAAAGTAGTAAAAGCGTACAAATATTTAGGTCGGGTAAATGGGAACAACTGTAGAGGCAAGTTCGAGGAATTGTGGACGCTTACTTAGAAATATTATAGAGAAACGGAGAAGTTGTCATTAAATACAAAAAGTCGGTGAATGATAAGGGAAACGGAAACTTAAATTTAGCGTCTGTTAGGTAAGTATTGTGTATGTTTATTAAGTATATGCTATTACTTTATTTATTTCCAATGTATCTGTAGGGGTTTCTTCGTAGCTAAGCGGTTAGAGTATGCGGCTTTGGCGTGGGAGACCCGGGTTCGATTCTGGTGTGAGCTCATGTAGTTCGGATTCCACGTTAGTCAGTAGGTCCACGTCTCAAATAGCCTCGCTGCTGAACGGGACGTTAAACTCAAAATCAACTCAACTCCAATGTATCTGTACCTAATAGTTGTTTCAATCTTTAATTATAATAATAGTTATGAACTTGAATTTCTGTTTAATGTAATTGTGACCATTTTTTGGTGCATCCTGTAATGTTTGTTTATAATGTTGGTGATAATCTGTAGTCCATAGTGGAAAAAGAATCAGAAAATACAATGGAAGTGTAGAATTATAAGTTAGTTGTTCTTTTAGAGATTATTCGCCTTTTAAGTACGGATATGCAATTTCGGCACTGTTTCGTTCTGTGCAGGGTGAGAACTCAGCTTTTTGCAAGTAACAGAAAAATGTTTTAAAGTCCATAAGAATGTTCGTGATTGTATTCATTATTTTTCAAAGTAAGAAGTGCAAAAAATGATTTTATGCTATTCAGTGTTCTTTGCAAATTGAGTTAAATAATTTAGATGCGTTTATGTTCTCTTGTTCTTCTTTTCATTCTGCCAATTGAAGGAAGAGGTATATTTAAAAGATGAAATATTGCAGATCCTATCTTATATCTTGAATTCCGCTTTTGCTATTATATGCATTTTTTTGATTAGATGTGTTCGCTCGTGTAGAAAAAATAGCTATTTATCCTCTGGCTGAGTATAGTTTATTTCTTTATAATATTGTATAATTCTGTCTACAGAAATCTCCTTAATGGGTTGACGATATGAGTCAGGAAATTTGACCTTATAAAAATTAGGATTAACTCTTTCGATAATTTCTAAAAACCAGACAAATCTAGACGAGAAACTTTCTGGTATTCCAATCTAACAATTAAGGAAAAATACAAGTACCTTCTGGCCCTTATCAAAATTAGTCTGTTTGTGTTTAAGGACGTAGTATTTTTTATGTTTCTTATAACCGGCAATTAGATTGTCCTGTAGAATTCCACGTATTTTATTCAGGTGTGTTTGTCGACGCATAACGTCCGAGTGAATGCAAGAGCAATATCAGAGATGGTCCTAGGTTCGTATCCGTGCATAAGCAAAAAAATGGAATACTTATTTCAGCCTCTATGAATGTATTAATCGCAAAAGTTATGTATGGAATTAGTTTTTGCCAATGATTTCGATTTTCCTGTTCAAAGAATTTAAGAGCGTTCTATATGATGCTGTGGAATGGTTCCACTACATCTAGAGGTTTGTGATCATATGCTGGACAAAATTTAAATTCAAAGTTGTAGAACTTCGCTACGTTCTGCAGTCTCTTAGCATTATGTACAGGGTATCTATCGAAATACGTGTATGAAAAAGCTCCGTATTCAAGAATAATTTCATATATAAAATTGTTCAAATTATTCAGCTTTGATGTTGTCTACGACTTTGCAAAATCGTGTGGCCATTTCAATAGCTATTAGTATGTGTTTGAATTTTCCTTCTCCGACCGGAACCCGTCCAACTGAATCGTACTGATATGCAGTAGAAAAAGGCGTATGTGGATAATGAAGTAATTGGCTTGCCGGCTTAACTGATAACTTCATGAGTTTTTGGAAAAGATTGCATGTCCTTATTCTGTTTGCTATGTAACCTTTCATGTTAGGAAAATAATATTTTCTAAGTGCCGACTAGCACGTCTTATTGCATCCAAAATGGGGTGACAATGGGTTATTATGGATAGCTCAAACCTTTTGCTTAGCAAAGAGTTTGGTATAACTAGTAAATATAGCAATCCTAATTGTGGATGTTTCTGAGTTCTATATAATAGTCCATTTTTAAGAGAAAAATATTTTGCCGCAAGGAATGTAGACAATTTATGAGATTCTTTATTTTCCAAAACAGTGATGATGTCTGAAAATGAAGGGTTCTTCCTTTGTTCCTACGATAAATTGGGTAACGTCATGGACTTGTCAATTTAAAAGGTGTGTTCCAATGAGGAGAAGCAAATACTTTAACGTCTTCTGTGTCCAAGAACTTATCAACTTCTTGATTTCCGTTCCGCCGTGTCTTGCTTGTCTTCTAAGCGACTAAAAGTATCTGCAGGACGCTGTTGACTTTTAATGTGGTGAATTTAAAAATTATAATCAGCTAAGAATATCTTGTAGCGAGTACATTTTCCGACTGTGTCAGGCTGCGTGTTGAGAGAAGCCAAGCATTTAGCGTCTATAAATAATTTAAATTTTCTATTCAGTAAAAAATATCGAAACTTTCTGTCATGTCGATGCCTTTCTTTCGGTCTTGGTAAATTGACGACAACACGTTCCTGATTAGTTTAATGTTATAACATGCCAATATTCTACCTGCTGAAGTTGAAGATGCATCGGGATACGCTCGTATTTCCAATGATGTATCGAGATGAAACAAATATGAGTAGTGGATTATATCCATCTTAAGTTTCTCAAATAGCTCGTCATGCTAAGTTGTCCATTTCAATTTTGAATTTTTGTCCAAACGAATTTAAAATGATTCCACCTTTTCTGTAAAATTTTTGATATGCTTCCTCAAAAGAGAACAGAGTCCCAGAAAATTCTTCAAGGTCCTTTTATAGGTTGGCTTCTTAAAATTTCGTATTTGATTGGCAATTTTCGGTCAAATTTTGATCTTGCCGCTAACTGTAAATCCTAAATCAACCAATTCCGAGTACAATAGGTGGATCTTATTCGGGCTTGCTCTAAAATCGTGTTTTCTTAATATTTTGAACTGCAATTCCAAGTCCGATAGTTATTGTTTCCAATTTTTTATTCCTATGATGAGGTCGTCAGCGAAGGCAGTTATACGAGATGGTAAACCCTTCAAAAGCTTGCATACTGTTATAGTTAACACGGCCGCTGAGGTAGTATGCCCCATGACGCAGCGTTGAAATTTATACTCCTTCCTAGTATGATTAAGTTCAAAAGTCATGTATTTTTACTTTTAGGATTCAATAATAGCCGAAAATAACTAGATTTTATATGGGTATTTGAGATGCATGATTTGCCTCTAACTACATGCAAAATGTCTTTTGTGAACTGGAGTGGAATGTTCAAATATATCGTAATCTTATTGCACGCCTGTAGATTCAAAACTAGGCGTAATTCTGAAGTATTTGGTTTTCTAACTATGAGAAGTGGCGATAAGAAGGAACAGTCATTAGTCTCTTTGAAATTTTAGCTTCTAAAAGCTGTTTAATTTGCAAATCATTTTGCGGCGTTACTGCCAAAGAAATGTGAGGTGGCCTTTGATGGAAAGAGGCTCCTTTATCTATACTTACCTTGTGTATATAACCACGAAAATAGCCTATGTCTGTTGGTGTAAATGAAAATATATCCCTATACTTAAAATGTAGATCATGTACAGCTTTTTTCTGTTCGTTCGTTAAATCCGGGTTTATGTCGAATAACTTAATATCAAAAAGTGATTTGGTTCTGTCCAGCCTGTTCTGAATTTCCTGTTCACTTCTATAGAATGTGTCATCATTTTGTTCGTCTGTTTGGTAATCACCCTGTATATCTCCTAGAACGTTGTCTTCAACATATGCGAACGGTGTTTTTTTACTACTGTTATGGGCCTATTAGTTGGATTTGATATTAATAGTGTGAAATTATTCTTACGTACTTTAGTAGGCAAAATCTGTAACCCGTATTTGTCTAATAAATTATCTAATGGAGAGATAATAAAATACTCAGTATCCATTTTCCGATTCTTGATATTAATGGGCAAAAAGAAATGTGACCTGGCTGGCATGGTAACCTTTCTAGTGGTAAATTCTGCTTTTAATTTTTCAGTGCAGCCATTGACTATGACGATGCTACTTTTAGTTCGGTGTTTCTTCTTTCACAACAACTGCTTACGGAGCGATCTACACATACACACACTTGTACGCTCTACGTACTATATACGTCATCAGCTATTTCGCTTCTTTTTATCACGTGATTCTACTACATCAGGTATACGAAGTCACACATACACACACAAACATACACCATGTGAATCAATACTTCCGTCAAAAAATAGCCATCAATGCTATATCCCCGTAGCAACTAATCAATTTCACATGGAACCTAAGGCCTATTTCAACACAGTTTGATCATCAGTTCTTCAACATAGTCATCATTCGCTATGTCACCTAGCACGTGCAAACTCAAGGCCAAATTCGACGGAGTCCGGCCACAAATCTATTTCCCATGGGAACTTCCGGAGTTCGATTGTGGGAGCACCTAGCAACTATCTATTTTAAGAGGCTGTCAAGGTGAAATTAGGCCAAGTATAGTATATCTACTACAAATCTGGTAGCAAGTTATGCTTTTTCTGTCTGTACACACTGGTACGAGAGTAGATAAACGGTCCCTCGGATTTTCGGTTCAAATTTGATCATAACGTGTTCTTGTGGCCCCAAACAGTATTTCCAGGAAATATCAAACTGTTGAAACCTTAAAAAAGTCTCCAAAATTACGATAGAATTTACCATGTATGGGCAGGGTAGATAAACGGGCTCGCGGATTGTCGATTAAAATATGATCATAATGTGTTCTTAAAGTCGCAAATAGTGTTTCCACGGAATTTCAGACAGCGGAAACTTCAAAAATATGCCCAAAATTACGACCGAATTTACCATATACGGCCAAGGTAGACAAACGGGCTCTCGGATTTTCGGCTCAAATTTGATCACAATGTATTCTTGATGTAAGAAATAGTGTTTCCACAAAATTTAAGGCAGCTGAAACCTCAAAAGTGCCCAAAATTACGATATATTTTACAATATATGGGCAAGGTAGATAAACGGGCACTCAGGTTTCCAATTCAAATTACGTTATAACCTGTTTTTGAGGCCCCAAATACTGGTTCCAGAAAATATCAAACTGCGGAAACGTCAAAAAAGTGCCCCAAATTACGATAGAATATACAATATACGGGCAGGGTTGGTAAACGGGCACGCAAATTTTCGATTCCAATTTGTTCACAATGTGTATTTGGGGTCGCAAATAGTGTTTCCACAAAATTTCAGACATCGGAAACTTCGAAAAGGTCCCATAAATTACAATAGAATTTACCATATATGGGCAGGGTAGATAAAGGGGCCCTCGTAGTTCTGGTTCAAATTTGATCAAATGTGTTCTTGGGGTCCCAAATAGTGTCCCACAAAATTTCAGACCGCGAAATCTTCAAAAAGATGCCAAAATTACTATACAATATAGCATTTGTTACCACCTATGGGCATGGTAAGTAAAAGGGCCCTCGGATTTTCGGTTCAAATTTCATCATAACGTGTTCTTGAGACCCCAAATAGCGTTTCAAGGAAATATCAAACTGCCGAAGCGTCAAAAAGATCCCCTAAAGTACGACAGACTTTACACTATACGGGCAATGTAGATAAGCGGGACCTCTGATTTCCGGCTCAAGTTTGATTGTATAGTGTTCTTGAGACCCCAAATGGTGTTATCACAATATTTCAGACAGCGGTAAATTAAAAAGGTCCCCAAAATTACGATAGAATTTACCACATATGGGCAGAGCAGATACACGGTTTCTCGGATTTTCGGTTCCAAATTTGATCATGACATGTTCTTGAGGCCCCAAATAAGCTTCTGTAAAATTTCAGACCGCAGAAACTTCAAAAATTTCCCAAAAATTACCGTAGAATTTACCGTAGTTGCGCAGGGTAGATAAAGGGGCCCTCGGATTTTCGGTTCAAATTTAATCATAAATTGTTTTTGATGCTCCAAATAGTGTTTCCTTAAAATTTCAGACAGCGAAAACTTCAAAAAGGTTCCCAAGATTATTTTATAATTTACCACATATGGGCATAGATAAACGGGCCCACGCACTTTCGATTCAAATTATGTTCACTGAGTCCCCAAGTTATGTTTCCAGATAATGTCAAACTGTGGAAACGTCGAAAAGGTGCCTAAATTACGGTAGAATTTATCATATATGGGTAGGGTATTTAAACGGGCCCGTAGATTTTTGATTCAAATTTGATCACAATGAATTCTTGATGTCCCAAATAGTGTTCCCACAAAATTTCATACAGCGAATACTTCAAAAATGCGCCGAAAATTCTAATTGAATTTACTACGTATGTGCAAGGTAGATAAACGGAACCTCGGATATTCAGTTCAAATTTGATCATAACGTGTAATGAGGCCCCAAATAAGCTTCAAAAAAATTTCAGACCGCGGAAACTTCAAAAATGTCCCCAAAATTACGATAGAATTTACCATAATTGGGCAGGGTAGATAACCGTGCCCTCGGAGTTTCGGTTCAGATTTAATCATAACGTATTTTTGAGGCCCCAGATAGTGTTTCCACAAAATTTCACACAGCGAAACCTTCAAAAAGATGCCCAAAATTATGATAGAATATACCACCTTATGATAGAATTCAGACAGCTGATACTTCAAAAAGGTGCCGAAAATTACGATTGAATTTACCACATATATGCAAGGTAGATAAACGGACCCTTTGATTTTCGCTTTAAATTTGATCACAATGTGTTGTTGAGGTTGTAAATTGAATTTGCACAAACTTTCAGACTGCAGAAACTTCAAACAATGCCCATAATTACGATAGAACTTTCCATATATGGGCAGGGTAGATAAACGGGCCCTCGGATTTTCGATTCAAATTTGATCATAATGTGTTCTCGAGGCTCCAAGTTGTCTTCCGGAGAATATCAAACTGCGGAAAGGTCAAAAAGGTGCCCAAAATTACGATATAATTTACCATACTTGGGCAGGGTAGATAAACGAGCCCCCGCGGATTTTCGATTCAAATTTCGTATCTGTGTTCTCGAGGCCCCGCAGAATGTTTCCGCAAAATTTTAGACCGTGGAAACTTCTAAGAGGTCCACAAAATTACGATAGATTTACCATGTTTGGGAGGACTGATAAACGGCTCGCGAATTACCATATATAGGCACGGTATATAAAAGTGTCTGCGGTTCAAATTTGATAATAATGTGTTCGTGAGGTCCCAAATAATGTTCCTCGAAATTTGAGACCGCGGGAAATTCAAAAAGGTAACTAAAATTACGATGGAACGTATGATCTCTGTTTAGGGTAGATAAAAATGGCTGTGGATTTTCGCTTCAAATTTGATCACAATGTGTAAATCAGGTTTCAATTAATGTTTTGAGAACCATTTAAGTGAAGAGGTTAATTTGCATAAGTTGCTTCAAATAACAGTGTTTGTTTGTGAGATTGCACAATGTTTAACGTGTCCTACTTCGAGGGTAAGTCAGTATCTGCAATCAATTTTTAATATTTATTACCACAGGAATTCATTGTTTTTTTTATTTATATAAGTTTAAACATAGTCACCATGGTTTTCAACGTACCTGGTCCACTGTAACACGAGGTTTCCTTTACACTTTGCAGAAAAGGTTATTGGTTGTGCAGGTAGAAGGGGTACAAGCCTGGAATCAAAATTCGAATATTGACAATTGCAACGGAATAGAAAGATGTATGCAAAGTACATGACGCGGAATTCGACAACATGTAAGATGACTTTTTGTCTTCTTTTGGTGCTGCGAATCACCTTCCGAAGTATGTGCACATTTGTCTTTTCCGTTTCAATTGCCAGGATTCGAGTTTTGCAGGAAGCCACAAATGCACCACTCCCTTGTTGATTGGAGCTGAATCGAGAGTCTGTGTGAGTATCTTTAAATGGACGAAGCAGATACTAATACGACAGTGCAAGATAAAGACTATATGAGGGATGCTTCTACATCTCGAAACGCAGCGTCTGACGAGTTTTAGCGGTGTGGATGCACATTGTCATGCAATACATGCCTTCCAAGAATAAATATTTGTATTTATTACGAATTGAAGGCTTTAAATTGCTTACCAGCATGTCACTGTACCTTTTACTGTTACTATTGATCCTTTTCCTAGGTAATGCTTCGTATTCACAGCTTGTGCCCCTCTTCAATGTATTATTCAGGTTAGGCCTTCCTCCTTAGCCTTCACTACACATTTGATTGATTTATTTCTCACTCTCCGCGCAGGGCAGAAGGGAAATTATTATTATTATTATTATTATTATTATTATTATTATTATTATTATTATTATTATTATTATTATTATTATTATTATTATTATTATTATTATTATTATTATTATTACACTTTTGAACTTGCCCTGAGAATTTACTGTATAATACGATATCATTTCTGTAATTTTCCTGTATTGTATGTTATTTAGTTTATTAGTGGGCACTAAATTGTCTCCAGATCCTCAAATAAATTAGCTTCGAGATGCACTTTGGTGGAAATATCATTACAGGAAGAAGATTGCAGGTTCGTTCCAAACATCAGGGCTGAACTTTGCAATATTTAGCTTATGATGTTGCATGAGAAGATAATGTAGGGGTGAAGTGCTGGAGTTTTGAGTCATACCGCTAATCAATATAGCTTCAAATCCTTTTCAAGTTTTTTTTTTAATCAATCGTGAAGAATCAAGGAGTAAGTTCTCATACTAAATAAGCGATCCTTAAGAAAGTGGACGCAAACACTTGTATTATGATGGAAACGATTTACGCTTGTTAATTAGGAAAGGGGAAGGGAATTACCAGAACATTCGAAATACTTCGTTCGTCTGCAGTATACACTTTTTAATTTATCGTTCTAAGGAAAAAAAACACTATACCATTTCTTAAACAAACTTAGCTAGCGCAAGCGGTGGAGTGTGATGGCCTCTGCAATAGGCACATTTCTGAAGAATTTTGTTGCCTATTGTAGAGACTCACGCGTGTGAAATTCGGAAAAATATCATTTTTCGATCCCCCCCTTCTGACACATACCCCTGATTAGATATACCTGCTTTCTGGTTTTCATTGTTTCATTTCTCCAGTAAATGTCACTGGAATTTTTACCTCTTATTCACTTAACATCTCAAACGGGTAATATGCTCTCTTTTACCACCTCTCACGTGCTGTATCCATTATTAAAAATCATTCTGCTTGGAGTGGATTCGAACGTACTTCCTTTGAATTTTCAACCTAGCGTTTTAGCCACTACACCAGTATCTTTGCTTAGCAAGTGTTTCGTTGTTGGCATATTTGATCGCATTTATATTTTATGTTCCCACTTCGACAATTTTTACTCTTTTCTCCGTTTACCTGCTGTTTCTGAGTTTATCTTTTGGTGTCATCATTTATTTACACCATTGTGCCTCTCTTCAATGTCTTATTCAGATTACGCTTTTCTCCTTACCCTTCACTCCACATTTGATAGATTTAATTGTCACATTCTCCATCGTTAGAGCGCACGAATGCCAGATTCACAAAGAAGGTGTACATTTAGTTTTCTATCAGAGAATACATATAATCACATGAAAACTTTATGAACGTAACTCCATTTTAGTAGATTTACAGGCGTCAGGATAAAAATATTATTTTCTTAGAAAGATGTTTTTAATAAGATGATAATTGAGCTACATTACAGCAGATGATCGACAAGAACAGATGACGTTTCGTTCCATTTACATGAAGTTGGACTTTCAAAATTATGACCACAAATGAAGAAAACGAAAACCACATTTTCGGGGTTACGTTCCTCTAGTTCTCATGCGAAGATATAAGGAGTACTTACTTACTCACGTGTACTTAATATATTTGTATTAAAGTTCTATAGTTTGATGTAGTTAATAAGGATACGTACGTAAATAACAGTTGTTTTATAGTTGTATTATGTTAACACGTGCTTCAAAGTGCATCAATCTTTTATACCCCTTGGAAAAAACCCTGATCGCATCAATGGGAATACCGAAAATAGATTATAATCAAAATTTATTTTTTCTTTATTTTCTTTCTCTTTTTCAGCTTTTATGGTCTGATTTTTCAACTAAAACACTACGTGCCTTATGCACAATCGTTTTGACGTCTGATTAATGCCATACTACGGGCTTGAGTAACGGATGGTTATCCAAATTGAGTCAGAGTATCTGATTAGGACGTAGTATTTGACGAAGTTAATCACATGTGACTAATTAGGCCTAATATAGTTCAGAGGCTAATCTTTTACCCACGGTGTAGCGTGCGACACAACATTTCGTATTTCTTATTTCATATATTTTCATTTTTACAGACTACGCATGCGCTGATCTACTTTTCCGTAGTTGCCACATTTATTTTTCTAACCCAATGCATTAGGGTTATACAGTATAAGTTAATCATACCCATATCATCATTTTAGTTGCACTCAAAGTTGACTCTGAATACCAAAAAGTGCACCTTCCTTGGTAAATGATTTGTATGCTTACTAACTAGGCTGTGACTAACCTTCGATTAACGAATTCTCTCGGAATACTACCCTATAACTGTAAGATTTAAACAGCACATAGTGAACAAATTGCGAGCGAATGATTGCGGGGCCTTTCACTTACTCCAAACGTAAGCGGTAAATTCCTTCTTAATGTTTTCAAATTTCTTGCGAACAATTTTTGAGGTTCTGAATTCTGAAATTATCGGGTAAAATCTATTTGGAACCGCAGGAATACATTTTGATTAAATTTGAACCCAAAATCCGCGGGCCCTTTTACCTATCATGTCCATAGGTAGTAACAAATGCTACATTTTATCGTAATTTTTGGCCCCTTTTTGATATTTCCGCGGTCTGAAATTTTGTGGAACACTATTTGGGATCCCAAGAACATATTGTGATCAAATTTGAATCTAAAATCCGGTATCCCGTTTATCTACTCTTCCCATTTATGCTACATTCTATCGCAATTTTGGAAACCTCTTTGAAGTATCCGCTGTCTGAAATTTTGTGAAAACACTATTTGGGACCCGAAGAACACATTGGACGGTATTCAGAGCGAATTCGTTAATCGAAGTTTAGTCACAGACTAGTTAGTATGCATACTAACTCTGTACTAAGGAAAGTGCACTTTTTGGTATTCAGAATCTACTTCGAGTACAACTAAAATGATGATTTGGGTATGGTTAACTTATAGAACCCCAATTCATCGGTGAGTAAAATAAATATGGCATCTACGGGAAAGTAGATGAGCGCATGCGTAGTCTGTAAAGATGAAAATACATGAATTACGAAATACGAAATGTTGTGTCGCACTTTAACCCGTGGGTAAAAGATTAGTATCTGCTCTAGATTAATTAGTCACATGTGATTAACTTCGTCCAATACTACGTCCTAATTAGATACTCTGAATACAATTTTGATAACCACCCGTTAGTCAACTCTGTAGTAAGATTTTAATCAGACTTCAAAACGACTCTGCATAAGGCTCATTGCGATTAAATTTGAACCGATAATCTGAGGGTGCGTTTATTTACCCTCCTGCCGTACACACTAATTACTTTGTCTGTTGAAAACTTTTGTGCATTTTCCTTTCAATTCATTTTAGCAAAATTCTATATTAATAAATTAGTTAATTTTGTTTATTATCCTAATTTCGTAGGCTTATAATTATTAATAACTGCCATGATTGAGTAATGAACATTGTTTTTGCTGTGATTGGTTTTTACATGAACGTACTATTTACAGTGTTTAAGAATAACAATAGTTCAGCATCACTGGCATACACCTAAAAAATATGTTTTAAACATACGCATTTACAAATTATATTGTTGTTTATTTTTTATTAACTGTGCACCTAATTTCAAACGATATGTGCTCATACAATTTAACGTAATATATTGCTCACATATTCTTGTATGTTAATGCCAAATTACGGAGTAAATATCTTTAAAATATGTTTAAGGGACACTTCTCCGTTATTTTTCTGTAGAATTAAGGAATGAAAATAAAGAGAATTTTGCTAGATTACTACAAGAAAAAATGTATAAAATTTATTGAAGTGAAGAGCGAATTAGGTCAGAAGGCAGATATCGTACAAAGAGAATGTTGTGATAATAACCACAGAATAGGATGTATCAAAAATAAAACACATGAATCTGAAGCCTAATTAGAAACAGACATTCCTTAACGACCTGGAAAGAGACACTATAGCGATTCTGCTTATTACGAATCTATGGACACCATTAGTAGCGGTGGTAGTGACAAACGAAGTATCACAGACGAAAAAGGGACAAACGGGGTAATAACCGTAATAACAAGCAAAATCTCAGTTTTCAAGGTAACTAACGAGACTATTCGTACAATGAGGGTAATAATAATCAAAGATATCAAATTCAGTGTACAAAGAACACGAAGCTGAAGAGGAATCAGAACCAAGACTGTACAGAAACAGAAGAAACCGGCAATCACGTTCACACAATAAGAGCTATAATAAGAAACTCGCAATTGACGCGAGAAAGCTAACAATAGATCCGAATGAAGAAACAATAATACCAAGAGCAGACAAAAGAATAACCTTAACCATCAAAATAGAAATGGCAATGATAGAAAAAGAAAAAAAAGATAATTGTCTCTTATTTTATTTCCAGCTACTGACGAGAAAAAACAGCGAAAAAGAACTACGTATTTCTTTTAATTTTTCTTTCTTTTTGTTTTGGCAAAGCAACAGCTGGACTTTCTGCCCACCTGTGTACATAAAGAGGATATCTTCAAAGAGGAAACAATGTGTCAGATAGAAAAAATTTTAGGCGTTTTTTTAAAATTTTTACTTAGGTCTATGTTGCTCATGCCATTTATTCCTTTGCGTATAAATACCGATTTTTTAAAAACTTTAAGTAAGAAAATAATGTTGCAAGACCATGTCTTTATGGCAAATACATATAATGCGTAAGCTGCAATAAGCATGCACAAAAACCACTTTCACATGAAAACTGAGCATGATGGGCAAATTGTGCAATTTGATGTGAATTCAAGGCCAAATTATCTTCCAGAAACAGTTTGTTTTGTTCTTGTTACATAAATTTTATTATTTTGTACCAAGGTAATCGGCTGTCGTGAAGTCAATCTGCACCTATTAAAGGACGGCCAATTTTAAGAAATAATTTCCAAGGGGGTACGAGTATATGTGATGCTGAAAGGAAAATCATTTTTCGTGACTGTAAGTATTTCTCAATTGATTAGTTAACACGCAGGAAACAAGTATTTTCATACACGTTGTGTAACTGTTAGTGTACTAGAGACATATCTTTGATAGCGGACTGCAGCCCCAAAGGCCCTTGTAACACGCAAGGAGGGACAATGATAGAATTTATTAATTTTTAGTGGCGGTTTGGAAGTTCTATCGTCTATCACAATGGAAAAGTCACATAATCAACCCCAGAAGGCCAAGGGGTGTCTCGGAGGCAACCTGGTCCACTTTTAATGTCATTATTCTTAATAGATATTACGTTTCGTGTCCTACGCTTTAGAACTCTTCTATCTCTTTGAAATACACCCTCTGATTGCGTTTCCGAAGGATGTTTTTAAATTTTACCTCAGAAAAATAAGGTAATTTTTTGTACTAACGTAACGACCCACGGAGTACCTCTGAGGCTTCTATTGAAATATGAACTTTCTAATTATATCCTACTGTTTATTTTTTTATTACCATTCATAAATGATTGCTTAGCAAAGTAGTGATTAGCATTTTCTATTGATGACGGAAAATAAAAATGCTGAAGGTGGGTTCAGGTAGCTTGTATATGCAGCAGGGAGTCTCAGAGGTACCCCTTGGGCCTTTTAAGGTTAAAATTAACCATTAGCGGTTCTAGGTCAATACTGCGGAAACAATAACAGCGATGGACAAAAGCAGCGCAGCAAATACCGCGTGGACAAAACCACGCAAGGACAAAAACCGCGCATGCAAATATCTCGTGGGCAAAAACCGCGCAAGGACAAAAATCGCGCACGCAAATACCGCGTGGACAAAAATCGCGCATGCTAATACCGCGTAGACAAAAACCGCGCAAGGCTAAAACAGCGAATGCAAATACCTCCTGAACAAAAACAGCGCAGTAACAAAAACAGCGAAGTAACAAAAACCGCGCAAGGCAAAAACAGCGCATACAAATACCGCGTGGACAAAAACCGCGCATGCAAATACCGCGTCGTAGACAAAAACCGCGCAAGGCGAAAACAGCTCATGCAAATACCGCGTGAAGAAAAGCAGGGGAATAACAAAAACCGTGCAAGGCAAAAACAGCGCATGCAAATGCCACGTGGACGAAAACAGCGTATTGCCACAATATGCACAAGCGCTGAAATGTAGGACTATGGCAGGAGTTTAGAGTGCGTTTAATACACTTCCCGCCAATGCACTTGATTGACTTATAAAGTATTTCCTGCTAGCACTCACATTAATGTTCTAATCCAATAGACGATTTATTGTTTTTTTTCGTGTAGGTGACATTAGTTTTCAGCCAGCCCGTCAAATGAATTCATTGCTATTTGGTGCGTATTTGCAGGATATGATTAATGCGGGTCTTAGAGGGGCTGTCTGTAGCCCCGAGCCTCCACTCTGATGAAGATAAAATCATCATCAGTTCAAGAATTATACAATATACAATCATAAGAAGATAAAATATGACCACAAATATGAAACATATTCCCTTAACTTTCCTACTGTACTTTCACTGAAATATATCTATTAGGCAACGTCAGCACGGGTCACATATTTTTTCTAGCCCCCTGCCTCCAGATGTGTTAATTCTTCCATGTGTATTTGGAATGTTTACTTACCACAATCGGAGAAACGTGTTACTGCGATTTGTGAGAGGAGTGGCGTTTTGCTGTTTCCTAGCGTATTGTAACTCTTAACTTAACCCTGTCGTGGCAATAAGACATTGCAGACAAATACATCCTTTAGGCGGGAAGCGTGCAAGGTGAAAACAAACGTACTCTAGATGAGGACCGAATTTCTGCTTGAAGTAAAACAGATTCACGAGTATTAAGAATAGCTTATAACTAATCCACGGAATTTATGCTCTCACATTTTTTCTTTGTATGTACCTTGGTGAAAACCAGAAATGCTGGAGAATTACGATGTGAGGAGCCATATAAATCAAAATCACGTAACATATTTTTACATATTTTGAAGTCTGTTACATATTTTCCGTCTACTGTACTCCCATGCGCAAAAAAATTGCGCGTAACTGTAACTCACGATTTTTCTCAATTCTTTCATTTTTCTTATGTTTATGTGTAAAATTCAGTTATTAGTATGTGGAGATAATAGAAAGCAATCCATCTAAAGAAAATATTTCCAAAAAAATATAATAAAATAATAAAAATATAAGCAAAAAACAAAATTATGTTCGGTTTTGTGTATACTGGCAATAATGTTTTCGAGGGAATTTTTGGAGTAGCACAGCACGATTGTAGAGGGAATTACAGAATTGGTAACACAACAGGGGGACAGTTGAATCAAGGAACAGGAAAGTGTAGTAAAATATTGCATTTATTGGCTTAAATCTAGGGTGTAAATTGTCTGCTAAATATAAATTAGCTTCTGTAACCAAAATGTTGTACGGAAATATATAAACAAAGAGAAAAACTGTTGTCTTAAGTTTGGAAGTGACATGCTCTATAGACATGAGCATTTATTCCTTGAGAAAAAGATAGGCAATAAAAGAAAGTCTGTGTGGTCAAGTAGGTAGAGTGACGGATTAGTAATTCTTATACTGTTTTGATCCCAGATCGAATCTCATCCGATCCTGTTCAAGTTTTTTTTTACGAAACATTATGGAAGTGTATAATTTGTATGTTATTAAAAACTGAAACAATACAATAAAGAAATAACGTTTTGTTTTCTCTGATGACGTATTTATCTAGAATTAGTGTACTATTAGTAATAGCCATTGGTTTCAGTTTATGCTGTTATATAGCTTCTTTTATCATCCTCTTTTCTTGAAAAAAAAACAAAACAAAAAAACAAATTTGTCTCCAATAAAGTATGAAAAATATATATAGACAGAAACAGACATCTTAGTGTCAAACGTGATTTATCGTGTTGAAATAAACAAGTTTCCCGTTATTAAAAAAGAAAACTATAGAAAATCATTGGATTTGGTCTTAAGGTTTTTAGCATGCTATAGGCCTATATATTCTTTATAAGACTATACTTTATAAGGCAAGATGTGCGATCATACCCACAAATTTAGCTAGTGGGTGAAAGATGTTTTCGGCACAAATATTTTACAGGTTTAGGTGCATGAAACACCAATACGCTATGCTCTTGATTTTTGTTTATTTCACATTATTATCCGACATATCATAGCAGGTAAAAAGCAGCATCAATCGGCAACAAAAACTGCAAGTTGTGGTCTTAGTCTTTTTTTTGATGCTCCGGACTCGATCGCCTAGCACGCCCGTCTATACCTTGACTCATACATCTATCATTCAGTGCAGGCACATATCCAGCTTTACTTTTCGGAGGGGGCCCGACACGAAAGCTCGTAAGCACGTAATTCTAATGTTTCAAAAATATCAATAATAATAATAATAATAATAATAATAATAATAATAATAATAATAATAATAATAATAATAATAATAATAATAATGCAACAGTTCTGTATTTCTCTTAAACATTTCTTACTTTTCATTTATGAACCGGTCAAACTGCATTCTAACACAAACGAAATCAAAAAAATATTTTCTAGAGACATGTAAGGAAAACTGTCTGCTACGTATATCACATAACAAAAATAGCAAATGGCAATGAGTGTATCGTTCTAATACAGTAATGTTATAAACAGAATGGAAACGAAATTGTAATCCCATTTAAAAGTGTTCTTTAATCCCACCTGGTATCAATGGCATTACGGTATATTCTTACAAGTAACACTTCCCAAGTGTAACACTCCGATTTTGATAAAATTTGACAGGCAGACACTACACATAAAATAAACGAATACATGTTTTTTTTATTTTCTGCGTAAAAACGGTTTTAGTGGGCAAAAGCACTCACCCTAAACTTTGAAAGTTAACGCCCGAAAGACAAAAAAAGTGGACCAAAGTGAACGAAATTGTGCACAGATATGGCAGACGTAAAATGAAGGAATACGTGTTTTGTATTTTCCTGGAAAAACGGTTAGGTGGGACACAGACCCCTCCAAATCTTTGATCATGAAATATCAAAAGTGCTAGTAACAATATGTCTGATGTGTTTAAAGGACGAAGAATTCCAACGACACTTTGTGTATGAACAATACGCAAAAACTAAACGAATACCTATTTTATTTATTTTCTGCGGAAAAATGGTTTTAGGGGACAAAAGCCCCCATCCAAAATTTTGAAAGTTGACGCCCGAAAGGCAAGAAGAAGTGAACCGAAATGAATGAAATTGTGCAAAGATATTGCAGACGAAAAATGAGGGAATACGGGTTTCGTATTTTCCTGAAAAAAAAAAAAGAAAAACGTTTGGGTGGGACACAGACCCCTCCAAAACTATGATCGTGAAATATCAAAAGTGCTAATAATAGTATGTCAGAAGTGCTTAAAGGACATGAAGAATTTGAACGACACATTGTGTAGGGACAATACGCAAAAAACAAACGAATACGGGTTTTTTCTGCGAAAAAATGGTTTTAGGGGGCAGAATTCCCCACCCAAAATTTTGAAATCGAGCATAGATATTCTAGACGTAAATTGAGGAAATTGTGTTTCGTATTTTCCTAGAAAAAAAGCGGTTGAGTGGGGAACGGACCTTCTAAGCTGTTGATTACGAAACATTAAAAGTGCAAATAAGTATACGTCAGAAGTTCCTAAAGAGTATGGAGAATTGCAACAAAACTTCGTATAGGGACAATTTGCAAACAAAAAATGAAATGCGTTTTAATTTGTACGACAAAACAGTGTTGGGGCCTAGAGCCCCTCCAAAAAAAAGTAAATATTACTGTAAAAGTGCAGGAAGGAATGGACCGAAGCAAATGAAATTGTGTGTAGATATTGTAGACTGTATGTAAAATAAGGACTTTCGTGTTTTTAAGATGTCCCTATCAATTTTGGCACATCAACAACAAACATGAAATTAATCGGCACATGTTTTTGTTTATGCGGAAAAACATTATAAGGGTTAAAGTTGCCTCGTGATATACTACAAAATACGCTAACTGTTTGTGCTTGTTGTTGATCTACCAAATTTGAAGAAATCTGATGGAGACGCTAGTGAAACACGAGAGGCTTTATTTTTCATATCCAATATCTACAGACAATTTCATTCGCTTCGGTCCTCTCCTTCCGACACTCAAAGCCTCGGTCCACTCAACAGTTTTTTTTTTTTCTTTTTAGGAAAATACGAAGCACGTATTCCCTCATCTTACCTCTACAACATTTGTGAACAATTTCATTCAGTTCGGTCCATTTCTTCTTGCCTTTCTTGCGTCCAATTTCAAAATTCTGGGTGGGACCTTTTGCCCCCTAAAACCGTTTTTCGCAGGAAATAAAAAAGCCGTATTTATTTATTTTTTGCTTATTGTCCTAACACAAAGTTTTGTTCTAATTCTTCGTGTAAATTTAGGCACTTCTGGCATACTGTTATCAGCACTTTTGATATTTCATGATCAAAGGTTTGGAGGGGTCTGTGCCCCACCTAACCGTTTCTTTCAGGAAAATACAAAACACGTATTTCCTAATTTTTTGTCCGCAATATATGTTCTCAATTTCGTTCACTTTGGTCCACTTGTTTTTGCCTTTCGGGCGTCAACTTTCAAAATTTTGGGTGAGGGCTTTTGCCCCCTAAAACCGTTTTTCAGCAAAAAATAAAGAAGCACTTATTTGTTTATTTTATGTGTAGTATCTACCTGCCAAATTTTATCAAAATCGGAGTGTTACACTTGGGAAGTGTTACATGTTAGAATTATAACAACAACGCATTGTCCACAGTTTGGACACTGACTCAAAATAATCTGACATAAAAGAACCTCAAAAAGGAAAAAGTAGGTTTATTAAAAAGTGCTTGAGGTTTGGTAAGGGACAGCTTCCAGGACCTCACGCTGGATACGTCACTGAGTCAATGCATTGTATTTGTTTCTTGCAAAACATGATAATTAGATGCGCAATATGTAAAATTATATCATAGTTTGACTTTTAATAGGTCTTTCCTTAATACCTCCATATTATCCGGCGTTCTGCCTGCCTGTTTCATGTCGGATAAGCGAAACTATACTGTGTTTTCAAAGATAGCATATACACATGGGCTAGAGGTCATCATGGGCCGGCATTTTTAGAAGGGACCCGGCCCGTCCCCTTTAATTTATATTCTATAGGCATTAGCGGATTAAGGGCGGAGCCAATGGAGCCCAGGCTTCGGGGCCCCAAGCTCAGGGGGCCCTTTAAAATCCCTCTGTTTAATACTAAAATATAGTAATCAACTTGTTATATTATAGGCTTCAGACCGATGCTATTTTTTTCCCCGCTCGTTACGCTCGCGGTATCGCTAGATTTAAGTCTTTCTATCAGCAGCATTTACCTTTTAATAATGAATGCAATTATTTAATTGTTAATAATGAATTTAACTAAACTAATTATTCTAAACTTGGAGCACATTCAAATATTACAGCATATTTCTCGGTAGTTCCATATGCCTATGAGGCTGTGAAAGGCAGAAAAGAAAATTTATGCACTGAAAATATTCTTAACATAGGGCCCCAGTAGTAATTGCATGACTTGGCCGAAGTTTGGACTTTGACCCCGACCTTTGTGACGTCATAGGTCAAAGGTCAATGACCTTGGCCCGGGGTCAATGACCTAGGGGTACCTAGGACCACCCCCTCTAAATTTTGGCAGGGGTACCTTGGCCCACCCCCTAAATTTTGGCAGGGGTACATAGGACCACCCCCCTTAAATTTTGGAAATTGCCAAATTTAAAAATTTGGTATCGTAGCCTAGGACTATAGTATGTACCTCTATCAGTATTGGGTGTCTATGTCGTTCCCTTTCATGGGTAAAAAATTGCCAAAAATTTAAATTTCGGGGGTTTTGACCTAATTTATCCCCTTTGATGAGGTGTTATTACCCTATATAGTTATATGGGCGTATACAGGGGTCCATTACCTTTCATAAGACATGGGTATATTAATGCACCCCTTGAAAAATTTGGGAGGGGTACCATGGCCCACCCCTTAAATTTTGGAAATTGCCCAATTTCAACATTGGGTATTATAGTACAGGACCCTAATATGTATTAGGTTAAATTTGGGCGGTCCACCTCATTCCCTTTTAGGGGTACAAAATTGCCAAAATATAAACGTAAGCAATACGTTATACCACGTGTTTGGTTTTTGGTCGATTTTATCCCCTTTGATGAGGTGTTATTATCCTATATAGTTATATGGTCATGTATAGGGGTCCATTACCTTTCATAAGATATGGGTATATTTGTGCATCCCTTTAAAAATTTGGGAGGGGTACTTTGGCCCACCCCTTAAATTTTGGAAATTGCCCAATTTCAACATTTGGTATTATAGTACCGGATCCTAACATGTATTACGATAAATTTGGGTGGTCCACCTCGTTCCCTTCTAGGGGTACAAAATTGCCAAAAATATAAACGTAAGCAATACGTTATACCACGTGTTTGGTTTTTTTGTCGATTTTATTTCCTTTGATGAGGTGTTATTATCCTATATAGTTATATGGTCATGTATAGGAGTCCATTACCTTTCATAAGATATGGGTATGTTTGTACACTCCTTTAAAAATTTGGGAGGGGTACTTTGGCCCACCCCTTAAATTTTGGAAATTGCCCAATTTAAACATTTGGTATTATAGTACCGGATCCTAACATGTATTATGATAAATTTGGGTGGTCCACCTCGTTCCCTTCTAGGGGTACAAAATTGTCAAAATATAAACGTAAGCAATACGTTGTACCACGTGTTTGGTCTTTTGGCCCAATTTATCCTCTTGGATGAGGTCCTATTACCTTATATGGTTATATGGTTATGTATAGGGGTTTATTCCCTATCATAAGACATAGGTACATTTGTGCACTCCTTTAAAAATTTGGGAGGGATACTTTGGCCCACCCCTTAAATTTTAGAAATTGCTCATTTTATATATTTGGTATTATAGTACTGGACCCTAATATGTATTATGATAAATTTGGGTGGTCCACCTCGTTCCCTTCTAGGGGTACAAAATTGCCAAAATATAAACGTAAGCAATACGTAGTACCACGTGTTTGTTTTTTTTTTGTCGATTTTATTTCCTTTGATGAGGTGTTATTATCCTATATAGTTATATGGTCATATATAGGAGTCCATTACCTTTCATAAGATATGGGTATGTTTGTACACTCCTTTAAAAAATTTGGGAGGTGTACTTTGGCCCACCCCTTAAATTTTGGAAATTGCCCGATTTAATCATTTGGTATTATAGTACTGGACCCTAACATGTATTATGATAAATTTGGGTGGTCCACCTCGTTCCCTTTTAGGGGTACAAAATTGCCAAAATATAAACGTAAGCATTACGTTGTACCACGTGTTTGGTTTTTGACCTAATTTATTCCTTTGGATGAGGTCCTTTTACCTTATATGGTAATGTATAGGTGTTCATTCCCTATCATAAGACATAGGTACATTGATGCACCTCGGGAGGGGATTCGGTATCATAGTACATGACTCAACATGTATTATGATAAATTTGGGTGGTCCACATCGTTCTCTTTTAGGGGTACAAAATTGCTAAAATATAAACATAAGCAATATGTTGTACCATGTGTTAGGTTTTTGGCCCAATTTCTCCCCTTTGATGAGGTTCTGTTACCTTATATGGTTATATGGTCATGTATATGGATTCATTTCCTATCATAAGACATGGGTACATTGACGCACCCTTTAAAAATTTGGGAGGGGTATCTTGGCTCATCCACTCGGTTTTAGAAATTGTTTAATATAAGCATTTGGTATCATAGTACAGGTCTCCAATATGTACCACTATAAATTTGGATGGTCCACATCGTTCCCTTTTCATAGGTAAAGAACTACCAAAAATCAAATTTCGGAGGTTATTGACCTCTATTTAGCATGTTATATGGATATGTACAGAGGTTTATTACCTTTATATGTTTATGTTCCCTTTTAAATTTGGGAATTATCAAATAACAAAATTCGGTAAACGTTTTCTAAGCCCCATTGTAGATGTTGATGTTCCTCTTATGGCCAAATATTCAAAATTTAAATGTTATTGACCGGCTTTATTATTGAATAAGTACAGGATTTATTACTTTTTTCATAAGACACAGGTGTATTTGTGTACCAATCTTAAATTTTGGAAGGGGTACATTTCTTATTGTCGTATCAATAATTGGTAATTGGATAGTATCTCATTCATTGGGTAAATCATTATGATCACGTGATCGGTTATTGACCTATGATGGGATTAGGAGTCCAGGACATTGGTACATTGAAACTTTGTAGGATAATTTGATAATGCGTCATTGGTTTTGATTATTCCCGCCAAATATAAACGTAAGCAAGACGTTGTACCACGTGATTGTCCTTGATGAGGTAGTGTACAGGGATTCATTTCCTTTGTTGTGGTACTTCTTAAGTTTGAGTACACACACACACACTTCTAGAAAACAGTTGGTTCTACTCAGGTAAACAATTGACGGACATTATTGACCTTATTGAACATATAATGATATGATTAACTCTAAGACTTAGGTATATCAAGAGAAGTATTCTTTAAATTTGGGAATGGTGATAAACAGAATTTTAACATAAGGTGTGAAATTTGAAACAATACATTGAACTTGAGTCACAGCTCATAGTCTAAGATCATTGGTGGTGATTGATTTGAAATCTGATAGCTAACCTTATTGAATCTTATGACTCATAGACGAAAGGCAATACATGCTACAACACTGGCAAAGTTATTGTTAATGCAATTTGATTGGTTGATCACTATCTTTCCTGCAATCTGATTGGTTGATCACTATCTTTCGTGCAATCTGATTGGTTGATGATTTTCAAATTTTTGCTGTATTCAGTTTTAAGTTTTGTTTAACATTTAAAAATCTTGGTTTCGTTCAACATTTTGCACTCACTGATAAATATGATCAAAACCGTTTATTTGTTAATCGAATAGTTAAAACCCGGATAAAGTTTGACGGTTAACCGTGAAACGTAAAATTTTTTAGTTTGAAATTTTTTTGCTTGAAATTTTTTGTTTGAAACTTTTCGTTTGAAATTTTTGTTTGAAAAAATTTTTGTTTGAAATTTTTTTTTTTGAAATTTTTGTTTGGCATTTTAAAAGTTTGTGCACTCATTAGTAAAGAACTGGAACTGTTTATAACTAAAACCTCTGGCAACATTGTGGTGCACGTCAGAACATGATAATGCAACGTCATCAGTTTTGCATCATATATAAGTATCGTTCGAGTTAGTATTCATGATAACGTCATCATGGCTACTTGTCTGCAGTTTCTAAACACGCGTGATGTGATGAAATCATTTACCAAGATTACTGATTTACAACAGAATGTACCTTATAGAATCTTAGCTAGCCAAATGATGCCTACAAAGTTTGGATTAAGAATCGTAGTGAAGCTTGAAAATGATAAGAATATAATTTTACCAGCAAGATATTTACCCATGGAAGCATCAAAACAAGAAGAACTGCTGCGTTTCTTAAATTCTGGATCTGTATCTTTATGTTACAAAGGATTCTTGGGTCGAAGTCATCAACTTGAATTTAGTACACAGCCAGATTCGTCAGCAAAATCATGAATTCAAACGTCAGCACATTTCTTTCCAATGACGTCAGCCGTAGTTGTATGAATTTGGTTGGTCGGCATGACGTCAGCAACTGTGATGAAATCATGAATTCAAACGTAGCACATTTCTTACCAATGACGTCAGCAATAACTATAAACCAGCAAATACAGTGTCATCCCACGAAATCATTTGAGCAAGTGCTTTTCAGGAGGAAAGATGTGTACTTCTAACGATAAAGAATTCATCTTCGCAAGCTATTATCCAATAAATATATTTCAAACAAAACATGTGATGATTGGTATCAGTGCTAGAACATTTGAACCTGTGATTCGATTGGGCAAAGCAGAACAATTTGGTGTACAACTGACCTGTGAAGAATGGCAAATATTATGTTCACGAATCGACCAAATGAACGATTATTTTCATGATGAGCTAAATGTGACCATAGTCAAATCATTAGGCTCAAATCATGAAGTGGTGCTGCGTACAGTCCTCGAAGAGAAGATGGTGCTGTTACGTAAAAAGAGTACATTCCATGTCCCTCGCAACATGGTGTATCTAACACAAACTGAATGGAACAAATTCATCAGCGTATTTCAGTGTGCGAAACATGCAGTGGAAGTGTGCAACAAAACAAGTATATTCCTGAAAAAGTACTATTTTGAAAAATGTGTTATGCATATTGTACAACATGTATCTAGATATTGTGATGGTTGTCAACATCGTTCTTGGGTGCATAACTGTATTGATAAACAGTTTATTTGTGATCAAATGGACATTGAGTTTCCACCAATTGATATTGCATTAGACCTTAAAAGACTTCAATTGGAATTAAAATTATATGCTAAAGACAAACTAGTGCAAGAAGTTCAAAATACATTGTATCGACAATATCCAGAACCACTATCTGGTATGGATTTATGTGGAGTGTAATAAAATGATCCATTTTAATGAATTGTGTTTTTTCATTTCAAGTACAACCCCAGGTTCTGACGTGTACTATTGCACCACAATGTTGCCAGAGGTTTTTGTTCTAAACAGTTCCAGTTCTTTACTAATAAGTGCACAAACTTTTAAAAATGTCAACTCAAACTTTGAAACAAAAATTTCAAACAAAAATCTTTGAAACAAAATTTTGAAACGAAAAAAAAAATTCAAACAAAAAATTTCAAACGAAAAAAATTCAAACAAAATTTTGAAGCGAAAAAATTTCAAACAAATTTTTGAAACAAAAAATTTCAAACAAAAAATTTGGAAACGAAAAATTTCAAACAAAAATTTTAAACAAAATTTTCGAACAAAAATTTTTCAAACAAAAATTTCAAACGAAAATTTTTTCAAACAAAAATTTCGAAACAAAAAATTTTAAACAAAAAATTTGGAAACGAAAAAAATGTCAAACCAAAGTTTCAATTTTTTTAAATGTTAAAACAAAACTGAATGCAGAAAAAGATTTAAAACTCATCAACCTATCAGATTGCACGAAAGATAGTGATCAACCAATCAGATTGCAGGAAAGATAGTGATCAACCAATCAAATTGCATTAACAATAACTTTGCCAGTGTTGTAGCATGTATTGCCTTTCGTCTATGAGTCATAAGATTCAATAAGGTTAGCTATCAGATTTCAAATCAATCATCACCAATGATCTTAGACTATGAGCTGTGACTCAAGTTCAATGTATTGTTTCAAATTTCACACCTTATGTTAAAATTCTGTTTATCACCATTCCCAAATTTAAAGAATACTTCTCTTGATATACCTAAGTCTTAGAGTTAATCATATCATTATATGTTCAATAAGGTCAATAATGTCCGTCAATTGTTTACCTGAGTAGAACCAACTGTTTTCTAGAAGTGTGTGTGTGTGTACTCAAACTTAAGAAGTACCACAACAAAGGAAATGAATCCCTGTACACTACCTCATCAAGGACAATCACGTGGTACAACGTCTTGCTTACGTTTATATTTGGCGGGAATAATCAAAACCAATGACGCATTATCAAATTATCCTACAAAGTTTCAATGTACCAATGTCCTGGACTCCTAATCCCATCATAGGTCAATAACCGATCACGTGATCATAATGATTTACCCAATGAATGAGATACTATCCAATTACCAATTATTGATACGACAATAAGAAATGTACCCCTTCCAAAATTTAAGATTGGTACACAAATACACCTGTGTCTTATGAAAAAAGTAATAAATCCTGTACTTATTCAATAATAAAGCCGGTCAATAACATTTAAATTTTGAATATTTGGCCATAAGAGGAACATCAACATCTACAATGGGGCTTAGAAAACGTTTACCGAATTTTGTTATTTGATAATTCCCAAATTTAAAAGGGAACATAAACATATAAAGGTAATAAACCTCTGTACATATCCATATAACATGCTAAATAGAGGTCAATAACCTCCGAAATTTGATTTTTGGTAGTTCTTTACCTATGAAAAGGGAACGATGTGGACCATCCAAATTTATAGTGGTACATATTGGAGACCTGTACTATGATACCAAATGCTTATATTAAACAATTTCTAAAACCGAGTGGATGAGCCAAGATACCCCTCCCAAATTTTTAAAGGGTGCGTCAATGTACCCATGTCTTATGATAGGAAATGAATCCATATACATGACCATATAACCATATAAGGTAACAGAACCTCATCAAAGGGGAGAAATTGGGCCAAAAACCTAACACATGGTACAACATATTGCTTATGTTTATATTTTAGCAATTTTGTACCTCTAAAAGAGAACGATGTGGACCACCCAAATTTATCATAATACATGTTGAGTCATGTACTATGATACCGAATCCCCTCCCGAGGTGCATCAATGTACCTATGTCTTATGATAGGGAATGAACACCTATACATTACCATATAAGGTAATAGGACCTCATCCAAAGGAATAAATTAGGTCAAAAACCAAACACGTGGTACAACGTAATGCTTACGTTTATATTTTGGCAATTTTGTACCCCTAAAAGGGAACGAGGTGGACGACCCAAATTTATCATAATACATGTTAGGGTCCAGTACTATAATACCAAATGTTTAAATTGGGCAATTTCCAAAATTTAAGGGGTGGGCCAAAGTACCCCTCCCAAATTTTTTAAAGGAGTGTACAAACATACCCATATCTTATGAAAGGTAATGGACTCCTATATATGACCATATAACTATATAGGATAATAACACCTCATCAAAGGAAATAAAATCGACAAAAAAAACAAACACGTGGTACTACGTATTGCTTACGTTTATATTTTGGCAATTTTGTACCCCTAGAAGGGAACGAGGTGGACCACCCAAATTTATCATAATACATATTAGGGTCCAGTACTATAATACCAAATATATAAAATGAGCAATTTCTAAAATTTAAGGGGTGGGCCAAAGTATCCCTCCCAAATTTTTAAAGGAGTGCACAAATGTACCTATGTCTTATGATAGGGAATAAACCCCTATACATAACCATATAACCATATAAGGTAATAGGACCTCATCCAAGAGGATAAATTGGGCCAAAAGACCAAACACGTGGTACAACGTATTGCTTACGTTTATATTTTGACAATTTTGTACCCCTAGAAGGGAACGAGGTGGACCACCCAAATTTATCATAATACATGTTAGGATCCGGTACTATAATACCAAATGTTTAAATTGGGCAATTTCCAAAATTTAAGGGGTGGGCCAAAGTACCCCTCCCAAATTTTTAAAGGAGTGCACAAATATACCCATATCTTATGAAAGGTAATGGACCCCTATACATGACCATATAACTATATAGGATAATAACACCTCATCAAAGGGGATAAAATCGACCAAAAACCAAACACGTGGTATAACGTATTGCTTACGTTTATATTTTGGCAATTTTGTACCCCTAAAAGGGAATGAGGTGGACCGCCCAAATTTAACCTAATACATATTAGGGTCCTATACTATAATACCCAATGTTGAAATTGGGCAATTTCCAAAATTTAAGGGGTGGGCCATGGTACCCCTCCCAAATTTTTCAAGGGGTGCATTAATATACCCATGTCTTATGAAAGGTAATGGACCCCTGTATACGCCCATATAACTATATAGGGTAATAACACCTCATCAAAGGGGATAAATTAGGTCAAAAACCCCCGAAATTTAAATTTTTGGCAATTTTTTACCCATAAAAGGGAACGACATAGACACCCAATACTGATAGAGGTACATACTATGGTCCTAGGCTACGATACCAAATTTTTAAATTTGGCAATTTCCAAAATTTAAGGGGGGTGGTCCTATGTACCCCTGCCAAAATTTAGGGGGTGGGCCAAGGTACCCCTGCCAAAATTTAGAGGGGGTGGTCCTAGGTACCCCTAGGTCATTGACCCCGGGCCAAGGTCATTGACCTTTGACCTATGACGTCACAAAGGTCAGGGTCAAAGTCCAAACTTCGGCCAAGTCATGCAATTACTACTGCCCCCTTAAAACAGTCGGTTCTAGGTTCCCAAAAGCCTTAATCCGCCCCTGTCTATAAGCAATATTTCACGAAAAGCTGGTATTTTTTTAACAAATGTGTTCGTCATCAAGTTTTCTTAAAGTAGTCCCTTTCTCCTTTAAGTAATTTCAAAGCCCACGGTGTTTCAGTGGTAGAGCGTTCACCTCTGGTGCATGGAGTCCTTGGTTCGATCTATGCTCGCGCCAAGTGAACCTTGTGCTGGACAAACACTGTGCGTGGGTTTTCTCGAGGTTCTCCCGTTTTGTCCCACTTTCTTCACTCGATCATTTCATTCATTTCTTATCATCACTGTCTCCTTTAGCCTATCCGGCATAATCGTGGGACGTAAAACTTAAAGATTTCATTTCAAATCATTTCAATCAAAAAACAGTTGCAGGAAGTATGTAATTTCGAATAAAACAAACTACTATATACAATTCTGAGTATATTATTCTTTTATGAAATTCTCGCGAACCTTATTTCTAAATCGAAGGGTAAGAAGACTAAATTCACTCTCTTATTATTATAGATCCATTTCAATTGAAGCAGTTGAAATAGTTGAAAAAAAAAACATACCCTATATTCCAGTGTGCCACAATCGGTATAACGCGGCAAACTGGTGTGTCCAGCAAAGTGAACTGTGTGACACAAACTTTTTTCCTATTATTTGCGAGAATATTTGTCGAGCTTCTGTTATTTATTATTATTATTATTATTATTATTATTATTATTATTATTATTATTATTATTATTATTATTATTATTATTATTATTATTATTAACGATTTTTCCATGGATCAGCTGTCTGTATACGGTTAAGCAACCACAAGTATCACATTGAGGGAATGAGTATAATTATTTACTTTAATAGTAATGCAAAATCTATTTGCTTGTATATTCTACCGGGAATAACTGCATCCGTCTAGAAAGCTAGGACTAACAACAAAGGGATCCGAAGTTGTGACCACACACCACCCCAAATCGTGAGTGCCACAAGTTCCCTTCTACGCCTTAGCATAATAATTGCTGTTGCGTTCAGGGAGAGAGAGAAACAACTTAATTCCATTGCAGTTATATGCTTATTAAATGTTAACTTATATTTATAAATTATGTAAGTGATCGTATCGTTTTCTGTTTATTATAGTAGGGTGGGGACACTTGGTGCTGTTTTTTCCTACTGCGCATGCGCAAACCCTTGACGCTGATTGGCTGGCGCAGGTCACGTGACCCCGCCCCCTTGGCCACGCCCCTTGACGCTGATTGGCTGGCCACGCCTCCGGCCACGCCCCTTCACGCTGATTAGTCGGTGCCGGCCACGCCCCCGGCCTCGCCCCTTGACGCTGATTGGTTCGCACCGGCCACGCCCCCTAACGCTGATTGGCCGGCGTCGTCCACGCTCTTTTATGACCTCCATTTTAGGAGTATCTACTGCGCTGACTGGTTGGCGCGGGACCCCGCTGATTGGCTGGCACCGCACCCCGCCCCCCTTGACGCTGATTGGCGGGGCACGCGCACGGTCTTTTAGGAGTACCGCGCTGATTGGTCGACGCTGGGGCCCCGCCCACTGGACTCACTTACCGCACACATGCCACGTTGCAGTGGAGAATACGAACACATAGCATAGCACATATTACATAAGATTCGTTCCCTTTTATGAGCACTTTACGAACACATAGCAGATCGATAACACATTCTCCATCCACCTATTTAACATAGAACATATAGCATAGCAGGTGGTGTATTCGTTCCCTTTTATGAGCCCTCTTTTTAAACATAGCAGAGAATATTGGGGGAGGCCAACATTTGACCTACTGCGCATATGCGCAAAACTGTTCCGATTCCGCCGGAGCAGAACTGCCGTTCTCTATATCAATGGTACCAGAACACACACACACACACACACACACACACACTTGATGCGCAGTTCCAACCTCCACAACAGACCGCAGACTGTTCCGGTTCAGGGACAGATTACGGCTATGTGCAGAAACATAAAATAAGACATAACACCCCGTTCTCTTTTACGAGCACTTTATAGATACATAATAGAGCAGAGAATAAAAAATAACAACACACACACACACTTGATTGCTTATGCGCAGTAAAATTAAATTTCCAATTAATTACACATTGCACGCATGCGAAGAAAAATTACACTAGACTACAGACTGTTCCAGTTGCAGTGCTGGTTCCGGTACAATAGAGCAGGTCATAAAAGACTATGTACTATTATCCATTCCCTAAATAACATAGTATACACCCACGCTTGGTTGCGTATGCCAAATCCAATTTAGTAGAAATAACACGCATGCGCAAAAACATTTACATTTCCGATTTTTATGATACTCGGCATATGGGGGTTTCCGATCATGCTGATTACGAATACCACTCCTACTTTTACCTGGGTCTTATAGTTTATGTAGGGTACGTCATTTGCATGACACTTAAAACCTAATAACTCAAAAACGGAGCCACATATTGAGGTCGTGTTTCCACATTTAGTAACGGGTCACCAGCAACTACATGTTCCAAAATAATGACCATCGAGATCCAAAGGTCAACATACCTAAAACCTAATCACTCGTAAACGGATCCACATATTGAGATGGTGTCTCCACATTTAGTAATTGGTCATCAGGTACTACATGTTCCAAAATAATGACCATCGAAGTCAAAGGTCAACATATTTAAAACCTAATCACTCGAAAACGGATCCACATATTGAGATGGTGTTTCCAAATCTAGTAATTGGTCATCAGGTACTACAAGTTCCAAAATAATGACCATCGAGGTCAAAGGTCAACATACTTAAAACCTAATACCTCGAAAACGGATCCACATATTGAGATGGTGTTTCCAAATCTAATAATCGGTCATCAGGTACTACATGTTCCAAAATAATGACCATCGAAGTCAAAGGTCAACATACTTAAAACCTAATCACTCGAAAACGGATCCACATATTGAGATGGCGTTTCCAAATCTAGTAATTGGTCATCAGGTACTCCAAGTTTCAAAATAATGACCATTGAGGTCAAAAGTAAACATACTTAAAACCTAATAACTCGAAAACGGATCCACATATTGAGATGGTGTTTCCAAATCTAGTAATCGGTCATCAGGTACTCCAAGTTCCAAAATAATGACCATTGAGGTCAAAGGTCAACATACTTAAAACCTAATTACTCGAAAACGGAGCCACATATTGAGATGGTGTTTCCATATCTAGTAATTGGTCATCAGGTCCTACAAGTTCCAAAATAATGACCATCGAGGTCAAAGGTCGACATACTTAAAACCTAATAACTCGAAAACGGATCCACATATTGAGATAGTGTTTCCAAATCTAGTAATTGGTCATCAGGTACTACAAGTTCCAAAATAATGACCATCGAGGTCAAAGGTCAAAATACTTAAAACCTAATAACTCGAAAACGGATCCATATATTGAGATGGTGTTTCCAAATCTAGTAATCGGTCATCAGGTACTACATGTTCCAAAATAATGACCATCGAGGACAAAGGTCAACATACTTAAAACCTAATAACTCGGAAACTGAGGCAAATATTGAGATGCTGTTTCCAAATCTAGTATTTGGTCATCAGGTACTCCAAGTTCCAAAATAATGACCATTGAGGTCAAAGGTCAACATATTTAAAACTTAATTACTCGAAAACGGATCCACATATTGAGGTGATGTTTACATATCTAGTAATTGGTCA
Source organism: Thermobia domestica (assembly GCF_964235325.1). Taxonomy (NCBI): domain Eukaryota; kingdom Metazoa; phylum Arthropoda; class Insecta; order Zygentoma; family Lepismatidae; genus Thermobia; species Thermobia domestica. The sequence continues at coordinate 172,599,532 of NC_137471.1, read as the reverse complement.
TCAGGTACTACAAGTTCCAATATAATGACTATCGAGGTCAAGGGTCAACATACTTAAAACCTAATAACTCGAAAACGGAGCCAAATATTGAAATGGTGTTTCCACATTTAGTAATTGGTCATCAACGACTACAAGTTCCAAAATAATGACCATCGAGGACAAAGTTCAACATACTTAAAACCTAATAACTCGAAAACGGATCCATATATTGAGATGGTGTTTCCAAATCTAGTAATCGGTCATCAGGTACTACAAGTTCCAAAATAATGACCATCGAGGACAAAGGTCAACATACTTAAAACTTAATACTGTGGCTAATATTACTCGACTCGAAAACTGTGGCTAATATTGAGATGCTTTTTCCAAATCTAGTAATACGTCATCAACTACTACATGTTCCAAAAGTGCTGACTATCGAGGTCAAAGGTCAAATATTTAAGCTTTAATAACATTAAACAAAGCCTGTGTGACCTATTCAGTTTTGTACCAAGCAGAGAGAAGTGAAGAATGAATAAATATAACTGGCTTACTTCGCGAAAGAAAGCAAAGATATACATTTTAACTAGCTGAAAATTTTAAATCATCTTGTACTATTTAAAAAACGAAAGAATAAATTTGAGTGACCTATTCAATTTTGAACCAACAAGAAATGTCATTTTATCTAGCTCAGAATTTTATATCATTTTGTACTACGCCAGTAAACGGTTGAATAGAATATTTAGTTTTGTACCAACTAGAAAAAAGAAGTGAAGAATGAATAAAATCTAGTTGGATTATTTTCTTTTGTACCAATTGGAAAAGAGAAGAAGAGCTACTTTAACTAGCTCATTATGTACTGTTTAAAGAAACGAAAATTTCTATTTTAACTAGCTCAGAATTTATGTAAGAATAATTTCGATGTTCTACTTTTTATACCAACGAGAAAAAATGAACTAGCTTAATATTTTGTACCATCTTGTACTATTTAAACAAACGAAGGGATAAATTTGAGTGACCTATTCAATTTTGTACTATTGAGAAATGCCATTTTATCCGGCTCAGAATTTGAGTGGTCTATTTAGTTTTGTACCACCGAGAAAAATCAAACCAATTGCACCATTTTGGAGTATTCAAATAAACAAAGGACATAATTTGTGTCAACTCAAAATTAATTAAGCGAAGTAATGCGTTTGAGTGAGCTATTTAATTTGAAACACCGAAGCAGGATCATTTTAACTAGTTGAGTATTTTACACCATTTTGTATTATTACAACAAACAAAGGACCATTTTAACTAGCGGCGAATTTTATATCACTTTAAACTAGTCTAATAAACGAAGGCATAAATATAAGTGAGCTATTAAATTTTGTAGCAACCAGAGAAAAAACCGAAGAAGACCCATTTTAACTAGTTCACTATTTCTGCACAATTTTGTACCACCCCAAAGTGTATTTTTTGTACCAATCAGAGGAAAATCAAAGAAGGGCGATTTTATACTTTTTGTACCATTAAAAAACTGAGGATAACTTGAGTAGTCATTCGAAGAAAAGCAAAGAAATACCATTTCATACCTATTGTTGCCATGGCTATAAGGGAAGGAATAAATAAATATGGGTGTGCTAACCATTTATATCAGGCTTAGATTTTTATGCCTTTTTTATAATATTTGTACCAAACAGAAAAAAAGCTACACAGATAAACAAAGGAATAAATTTGTAATAACAACAAAAGCTCAGCTCAGCTTGATATACCATTTGAGTGACCTATTGAATTTTGTGCCAACGAGAAATCTCAGTTCCAGGCCGTGTTTTACCATTTAAACAAACGAAGGGGATAAATTTGAGAAAGCGAACATTGACTCAGAATTTTATATCATTTTGTAATACTCAAATTTGTATGGATCATTTAGTTTTGTACCAAGCAGAAAAAAGAAACAAAGGTATAAATTTGTACTGACCGGAAAAGCGAAGATATTTTTTTAAAAAAATAATAAATTTATTGGGGGTGTCCTATTTCCTTTTATACTAACGAGAACCATTTTAACTGGCTTAGAATTTTATACCTTTTTGTAAAAATTTGTACCAAACCGAAAAAAGCAAGGAAATACCATTTTTGTGCTAACCAAAACAGCGAAGAAAGACCATTTTAACTAGCTCAGCATGTTATAACTTTTTATGCTACACAATTGAGTGGTCTACCCAATTTCTTGACCATGTTAGTAGATTGGTTACCTAACTACCAGCGCACTTTCCTCCTCTACCCCCTGACTACCAAAAATTACAAACCCGCCACTGACCATTACACTTTAACACAGAAGGTTAGCATAAAGCGAGATTGGGTAATTGCACTGCGCATATGTTTTTATGACATTTAAAATCATAAAAACTTACATCTAAAACTTACATCTAAAAACTTACAATCTAAAACTATTTCTCTTCTATCTTATAATGTCCCCATGGTAGGGTATTGACCCCATCCTTTAAAACACATCTCTTATCATCCACGCAACTTAAAGCTAACTTATTTACTTCTATACTGTTCAAATCGTGCTTATAACTTCTAATCAAATTCATCTTCTTATAATATTCTTTTTGGCTAATCAAACAGTCCTTATATTCGTTAAATGAAAGTTCTTTATACACGACACTCTTCTTAACACCTTTAGCCTTCTTACAACACTTTTCCTTATCGAACTTACCTTTAAAGTCTTTATCTGTTAAATCTATTTGAGGTACTTTTATACTGTACATCTTACTTCTTAAACCTACAAACTCTTCTATGATTTTACCTTTTATCTCATCCTTCATCTTACCAAGTATTTTCTTATTGATTTGTGGTATCTTATATTTGTTATCTTTAGGGTAGTCACTGGTATCGAAGTAATCAATGTAGTTTTTCATGTCCTCGTACACATCTTCTGTTTGGATATGATGTATATAGCTATCAGTATCTGTATAACATACTTCTATTTTGTCTTGGTATTTTGGTTTCATCACATTGTAATGGAAGTCGTACATTAAATATTTCGATAGATCTAAGATACTCATTCCAACATATATTGGTTTATTGAAAGTTAATTTTGTTTTATTCATTATGATCGCACATAGATTCTCAGTATAAATAATTCTATCTTTAAAATTTGGTTTAGCAATTAGTTTTTCTACTCTTGTTGGATCACATTCTATTTTTATAGGTTTACATCTCTTTCTAATATTTTCCATAGTCTTTCCAAAAACTGAATTGTTCATGAGCTTATAAAAGTCTTTTTCAAAGTCATTTGTTGCTCTAGTTCTCATCTGCGTGTTTAAATCAATATATTTCTTTAACCAATCTGATTGTTCGAACTCTATTACTCGGTGTATCTTGTTAAGTTTTAATCCAAGTGAAAGACATTGTTTTAGGTTTCGATAGTGAATTACATATTTTTCTTTGTAATATAGGGTTGTTAAGAGTTTTGATTGTTTTGAACCAGGTGGACACATGTTTTGAGGTGCTAATGGGTAGTCTTTGTGATAGTCATGCAATTCTTTAGGATATTCAAGATCAACTTCTAATATGTAACCAGTATCAGAATCATCAGGTATATTTGTGAAATCTATTTCTCTTATCTCATCTTCACTTAACCATCTGAATCCCTTATACGGCATATATTGACTCATTGCCCACCCATACAAGTTATTGGCATCTAGATACATTAAGTAAGAATCTTCTTTATTCTTATTGTAATCTTCCATATACTTATTGTTTGCTTTCACATATCTTTTTGAGCATTGACTAATCCCACCTCTTATACCTTTCTCTATCATCAATACCATATCGTAATCAGTTAATAGCTCTAGTTTTATAGTTGTCATCTTTAACATTGCATCCCAAGCTAAACCTGGTGCTGTCACATACCAAGCTGGATCGAGACCATAAGCTTTAAGACATGTTTCTCTAAAGTTCTCAAACACATCCGCTAATAACAACACATCGGTTTTTAGATATAAGTGATGGTATTGTCCGAGATTCTTAATTTTAAATGTTTTCCACACTTTATTTGCATGCTTATAATCCTCATCACTTATATGTGTTTTGGTTAGCTTATTGTAGAATGCTTCCTTTGGTGGTAATTTTCTTTCTCTAAACCTAGCCCAATTGTTAACATAATCGTACGGGTAAACACCTTTTCTTGTTACAAGTTTAAATTGTTCTTCATCAGGACAGAAGTGTTGTGTGTGAGCCATTTGTTCTTTCGTTAGGTTTGATGATAATTTGTCTAAACTACATGCCATAAATCTAAATGAATCTACGAATTTTAATTTGATAGTTCCAACTTTTTTACTGAATGATATGTAGCGTTGCTCGTTATTAGGTATTAATTCTATTTGTTCTTTATTACATCCTAGCTCTTTTATAAACAAGTGAGAGTCATATCCAGATAAGTTATGTATAATTACTGGTACGAACTTAGGTATTCTAACTTTCAAATTACAGTTGTTACATAATGCAGCTACAAACTCTCCTGTTATATGATCGTGATGTGTAACATTGTGGTTTTCTGGTGTATATTTTACTTTACAGTAAGAGCAGGATTCGGATTGGTTGAACTCTTTACTCTGACTTTTTGTTAATGGTAATTCGTTATTTTGTTTGTATATGTTCGATATGAGTTTGGCTTCTTTTGTTAACAGTCTTATAAATTTAGTAGCAGCGTTCTTACCTCTATACAAAACAGGATTAGTTTTACTTCTATCACTTTTTACAATATAGTAACAGAACCCAGATGGTTTGTGCTGTTGATATTTTTTGGTATATGACTCATCTTCTGGATAACATTGTTTACATCCCATAACCTTATGTAGCAGACATTCAAAATCAGCGTAAATCACAAATGGCAACTTCATCGTAAATTGATAATTTTGAAATTCAACGTATGTATCTTTCGGTGGCATTTCTATCTTAACAGCTTCGTGAGTGGAACAATCTTTTTCGTGTTTATCTAATGCACTTTGTGAGTAAAAATATAACAAGCATCTATCACATAAGTATTTTCGAGCTCTCCATTTAGTTATTTGGCTGCTTACTAATCTACTTAGATCTTTAATCCAACAATAGTGTGTTTTAACTTGGTCTTCATTTTGTTCTTTTACATATAATAAATTCACATGGATGTCTTTCTTGTTTTTAGTATGATATAAAACGTATACTGTATATTTTCCATCATCACTATATGTATAAACGTTAAATGATATATTGAGTCGTCTTTCAATTTTTGGGATGTCACTTAGTTTTACAGGAAAATGAATATCTTTTAATATTGTTTCTAAGTCTTTAACAACTTGCTTGTACTTTGGTGGCCGTTGAGGATCTTTTTCAACAGGATGCAATGCAGAGGCAATTGAATACAAGAAACACTTTTCATCTTTATTCTTTACATTGATAACTGCTTGTTTTCTTTTGATTTCCTTTGGTAGTTCTATATATGATGATCCTCTATATGGTGCATATTTATTAAGAGCTAACTCCAAGTAGTTTATATTTGTAAGAGTCCATCCAGAACCTCTAGCTTGGAACTCGTCCATTCTTGCTCGTAATATTTGTTTAGCATCACTTATGAATTCTTTTAGATTGGTTGATTGGAATACCTCTTTGTTATTAATGTTGAAGTAAATGTCTTGAATCTCTTTACCTTTCTTATATTGGCAGCTTATTAGTAGATTAGCCTTTAATGATCCATGTTTTTGTAAGCTGATGTTCAATCTATTTATTAAAGCTTTTGATGTTGAGGTGATATATTGTTCTAGTGGATCATGTTCTTTATAAGTTGTTGTAAATCCCCATGTTTCTAATCTTGATTTGAATGCTGTGCTTTTCAGTTTTACATCGATTGGTTGTGATTCAACTTTGATTCTTGGTTCTTCAAATACTTCTTGTTTAAGTGGGTATATATTTCTAATCTGCCTTCTGCTTTGTTCATCGTCATGTTGTTTAAGAAGGTCTATCAGTTCTGCTTTTCTTAATCGGGAGTATCTTCTGATTCCCCTCTCTTCACATTGTCGCCTTAACTCTATTACAGTAAACTTATTATAATTATTCATCCTATTTATTATATAGAAAATCTTCGTTAGTACTCTTCACCGGGTTATTTCAGTTCATTTTCATTTTTTCTAACACATCGTTTAAACATCTGCACGCATCTGCCATTGCCTACATATGTTTCCTCGTTGTGTTAGTCTAGAACTTTCATGGGAAGACCCATCAAAGTCACATATACACATTAAAAACTGATTCATTTTTGTAAGCTTACTCATCATCATCATCATCATCATAATCATCACTACCATATTTGTATTCATCATCACTACTCAAATCCGATGTCTTTTGTTGCATTACTAATAACTCTTTTTCCTTTAACAGTATTTGCTTCTCTAGTAGTGTTGCTAAGAGTTTAAAATCATGATGAATTAGTTCAAGTCTATCATGTAATAAATCAAAATCTTTCTCCATATTTGTTATATAGAAAACCAACAAAAATGAAATAATATTAAAAATCTAAGAATAAAAACAAACATGACTAGTGCTAAGGAAATATTATCTTACAAACCTGTATTTGATATTGTATGTAAACATTTAGATATTGGTGGTTATAATGACAAAGACAAAATAAATTTTAGCGTATCCTTAGGTATGTTAAATCATTTGTTCAAGAAAGCCACTAAAGAAAACAACTCATTTCTTACACAAAACATTCTCTATGCGAACGTTATGAACTTGTCTGATGAAATATTAGATTCACTGACTGATGAACAATGGCTATCTATAGGCTATGATGATTATGAGGAGGAATATAACTATGATCACATTACAGAAGACTTCATACGCAAATATCTGCAGAAAGTTAATTTGAGTGAAATATGTTTATGGAAAAATTTATCGGAAGAGTTTATAAGAGAATTAGCTGATAAAGTTGATTGGGAGATTATTTCAGGAAGCCAAGACTTATCAGAAGACTTTATAAGAGAATTTGCAGATAGAGTTGATTGGAAAGAAGTATCGTATCACCAAAAGCTATCTGAAGAATTTATTAATGAGTTTATAGATAAAGTTGATTTTGATGCTATATCTTACAAAAACGAACTCTCTGAAGCCTTTATACGAGAACATGCAGATAGAGTTAATTGGTGGTACATATCTGGAACTAAACAATTATCAGAAAACTTTATAAGAGATTACGCTGACAAAGTAGATTGGGAAATGATTTCAATGTCACAAAATTTAACAGAAGAATTTATTGCAGAGTTCGAAGGTAGAGTTCATTGGACTAACATTTCAACTTACCAAGACCTATCTATAGACTTTATATATTCATTTAGACATTACGTAGATTGGAGAGCTATAATAAGAAAATATCATAATAATCCCAATAGGTGATATGTTGAATGTAGCATTTGCTGTTGCAGCAGAGGGTAATGTTTAACTAATTATCTTTTATGGCTATTATACCATAAAAGTTGTATGTTTGAAAGGGGTCCAGTGCTGGTAGACCCCCAGTTGTAACCAAAACTTCTTCTGGTAGGGATGTCCGAAACTCATTATCCTTAACTTTACGAATCTCTTATACTTAAAAACAAATCAATAACAAACTCATCATCTTCTCCATCCGCATTCCGTGGGTCTACATGACAACGATGCGAAATATCACAATCATACTTTTCTTTTACTTTGTTTAGGAGGTTAATCGAGTTTGGGTCTTTGGTTTTAAACAATATAGTCATGTCCGGATATTTTTCTTGTAAGCATTGTAATCTTGTCTTTATGTTACACTCTTGGATTCTTCCAACCCAATACCTGTAACTCTCATAGCTCTTTACTTGTTCTCTTTTGTCTGTTTCGTACTTTTCTAATATCTTTTGTAGTTGAATAGGGGAGAGATTCTTTTTAATAATAACTAGCTTGTGTACTTTCCCTGGATCTTCTGTATGTTCAGCTGCTATATCTCTAAGTCTTGTGTTTTCTATTCTTAAATCGTTCATTTGTTGTTCTATCTCTTCTACTCTTGATTGTAACTCTTCTTGGTCTTCTTGAATCTGTTTAAAATTAGAAACGAAATAGTCTTCGATGCTTACAGAACATTTTTCGTAAAAGTCATGTGATATCCAAAAAGCAATAGCTAGGAAAATTCTTTTGTACACATATGTTCCTGAGATTAGATAGTTTATTTCGTTACCAGCTAGTTTTACTGTGTAAGTTGCAGTTTTTGAAATGGCCCAAATTCGGTCCACTTAGTTTGTTATTGTAATATTCTAATAGTTCGTTTGAATCTTTATTTTCTAGCCATTTTTTAAATCTTCTACCTCCGCTCTGACACAGCTTAGTAGCATTGAAGTAACCAGTCTTCTTATCTATAATCAGTCTAAAGTCACCAAACAAACCATACCAGTAATCATCTTTAATCTATTCGTAGCAAATATCGTTTAAACTAAGAGGACTATCCATAGTACCCATATTTATTATATAGAAAATCTTTATTCTTAACTTCATTTTCGTGTTTCTCTTTATTTTTACCGGAGCATATCTGCTCCACTTAATTTTTATGTAGAGCAACAGAGCAAAAGTGCTCCATTGCTCCTCCTGTTACTTTTCTAATAATTTTATCGGCCCGAATTCGGTCCCTGGAAATATAATAAGAATTAGTAGAGACCGGACTCGTTGAGGAAGAGTAGATGAAATATACTCTATCAGTTCTTTTGATAATTTCTAGACCCAGATTAGTGTACATAGAGCTGTTGGTAGAATCGTCCCCATCGCCTTTTTTGATAATTTCCACAGCTGGAATACAAGCGTTGGAAATATATGTTATGGGGGTATCGTTTCGATACCCTTATCTCATTCGAACTATCCTTTTATGGCATAATAACCATAAAAGACAAACATCTATATTTACACTACAACATTACTCTTATCTATCCAACTATTATGCGAATCATCAAACCCTAGCCATTTGACATATACTTTATCACCTTTCTTTCTCAACACCTTTTCTACCAAGTATTCATCTTTGTGTTTCGTCTTTAATAGTTCTGGTTCGTAAAATCTACCTTGCACATCCTCTTCTTCTAAATCTTTAATTCTATATGTAGGCGGATTAGATGGAATAACTTCACTAATAACAAATACTTCTGTTGACCAATTAGGTGTATATCCTTTCTCAAATAACCCTTTCGACTTACTTATACGAACATGATCGCCTAACTTGTATTTGGGTTTAACACGCTTATATTCTTTTTGATACACTTTCTCCAATATTGTTCTCTCATTCTTCTTGTTAACTTCTATAGGTTTTAAACCAATTGTTCTATGAATTTGATGATTATACTCTTTAACTAGTGTTGGTAATATCTCTACCCATTTGTAGTTCCCTTGTGTTGTGAACCTTTTCCACATGTTCTGCTTAAGCGTTCTATTGAATCTTTCAACCACAGAAGCTTTCTTACCACTATAGGTTGAGTAGTGATTAATCTTATTTTCTTCCATCAACTTCTTAAACTCTTTATTGTAAAACTCTTTACCTTGATCTGTTTGTAAGTTGCTAGGTTTTCTCGTTCGTAATATGTATTCGAATGCTTCTGTAACATTCTTCCCACTTTTATCTTTAACAGGAACAGCAAACGCATATTTCGAGAACACATCTATAATCGTTAGCAAATACTTATAACCTTTATTGATTTTGGAAACACCTTTTAATACTCCGCTATCCATTTCTACAAGATCAGCTTGCCAAAGATCATCGATACCTTTTATAACTACACTTAATCTGTCAAAGTTTTTTCTGGATGGTTTGTGAATTTCTTCTATAATGTCTTCTCTAACACCTTTACCTTCTTCTAGTCAATCAGGCTTTGTAACGAATTGAGTTTTAGTAACACCACATACAGAACAAATACCTTTCTTTAGATATCTTCCATTCTTTGTTTGTTCAATTCTAATGGTATCTTTCTCCGTATCTGTTAACTTCTTACACTTAACACAATACATCATTATTTATTGTATTGAAAATCAATAACTACAGTTGTTTAATATTATGCTTTCAACATTCTCACCATCATCATCACTATCCTCGTCTTCTCTTTCTACATGCATATTAAGCAATAATAATTTGCCATGTTTCAGATCAGAATCTTTAGATGGTCTAATTGTCAATTTATCATTTGTATTAAAGTGCAATGGAAAAGTTTCAACTAGAGAACCATTTAAATATATATCTATAAAATACGTATTGTAAGATGACTCTATATGCATTAACCTACCTTTATAAAGAAATTTGTATGCGATAAATAGATTATGTATTAAAAAGAACGGAGTTTCAACATTTTCTGATATTAATCGACTATGAAGCTCTATAACATGACTCCGTTTGATGAAGTTAAGCTCTTCTTTCAACATAGCAATATCTTTTCTCACAACTGTATTATCTAACTCTGATGTCATTTTAACATTACCAAAGATATCCATATTTATTATATAGCAAATGTCTTTAGGAAAGCTCTCTCTCTATGTACATTACAACAAACAATAATTGTCCTTCTTCCATAGCAGAATTTTTATTTGGTTTAATCGTAATTATATCGTTCTTCTTAAAGTCAAAAGGTATCTCTTGAATCAAAGTATCACCCAAATATATATCTAAAATGTATTTATCCAAACTTAAGTCCATGTGCATTATTTTCCCATTATAGAGAAATTTGTAACCGTTAGAGAGATTAAATATTCTAAAGATTGGCTCCTTAACGTTTTTAGCTCTTAATCGATATAGTAGAGGCATGGTTTCTTTTTGCATAATCAATCTAGTAGTATCCATCCTGATCTTTTGAAAATCTTCTTTCTTTATGTATGTGTCTTGTAACGTTTCTAATGCATCTTCAAATCGTTTTCTATCGTTCTCTAATTGAGCTTCTACTGACCAAAGTTGACTTACGCTAACAACATCATTTAAATTCTCCAACAATTTTAATTTTTCTTCACTAATATCAACATCACCTTTTCTATCTTTAACATTACCAAATATATCCATACTCATTTATTATACAGAAAATGGCCATCCTAATTTTTCAAAACATTTCTTTAACATCTCTATTTGTCTAGGTGAGCGTTTAAAATCAATATCAAAATGAACATCATGCTTTTTCAACAGATGGTGCAATACACATTTCAAGTTAATAAAGAATGCTCTTTCCGGATACAACTCCCTAAAGATCTGGTGTAAATTTTCGAAGTCGTTTATAAGTGTTTCCTCCATATGTTGTAATTTTAATGGTTTTTGATCGGTAAGGTGATAGTGTATTAAATAGACATCATCATAATATTTTGTGTATTTGTTTTTCTTTAGTACTTCTAGAAGATCTTTTGTTGATATTAAATCTCTTGGTATATCTCTAAGTTCATCATTTAACACCTTGAGCACCTCTTCGGGAATAATTCTATCCTGTAAAGCTTGCAAACGAGATAGCTGTAACTTAAATCTTTTTATAGTATCATACCATGATTTTCTTACGCAAGCAGCTTTTGTTTCTTCACAAGTACTGTAGACCCAACCACTCTCTACAGAACAATCGTCACAAATGTAACTACTCATACCTTTTGTTAATGACTTACTACCACAATAACTGCATTGTAATGGTCTAGAGCTATAATTTGACAACAAGTCCTTTAAGGTAATTATTGGACGTAACTTTTCCAACTCTTCTTCCGTGTAGAAAAATTTTGGTATTAATCTTTTCCATAGATCAATAGCATTGTATACGTTGTTTTTATCTTTTAAGTCTATCTCGCTAACATCCTGAAAATACTGATAAAAATTATATCTATCTAGTGCATCTAGTTCATCCTCATGCTTCTCAAAATAATCTAAAAATCTATTGTGTATAGCTTCCATATTTATCTTAAAGCAAAACTTTTATGGATACAAACCATAAAAGCACTTAATCATTTTTAATCATATACATAACGTCGCTAAAAGAATACCCTTGATTTAGAAGATTTAAAACCTTAACACAAAGATGACCACATATAACTGAGTTAAAGTCTTGTATTCGTTCGTCATTGTAAAGTAAGTTTTCGGTACCAAGATATTGTACCAGTTGTTTAGGAGGAACACCACCATAAGAATCGAACACGTACTTTATGTTGTTATTTTTCCAATAGCATATCCAATGAGTACCAATGTTTTCTGATTTATCAAGGTTAACTACGCCACACTCATTTACATAAGGTTTTTGTGGAAGTTCATCATTCATAAATACACCTCTAAATCGTTTTATCTTTAATTCTTTAGCCAACCTCTCTATATCGAAGTTGGTCAATGGTTTTAGTTTTTTGACTTCTTTGGTTTACCTGCTCCCTGCTTTTCTTCCATAGCCATATTGTGTCTTTTTTGTTCTTCAAGTTCTTGTTTATTCTTCTTAGCATCCAGTACAGTTTTAGTAATCGCTGCTGCACCACCTGCTAATGAGCCAACTGCTCCTAAAGCTGCTAGAATGGCTGGAATTGTAAAGATAAAACCGCCGATATGCTCTTTCTTAATCTTTTTCATTTGTGCAGTAGTTAAAGTTAAATCCATTCCTTTACCTTCTTTAATTTTCTTGGCTTTATCGTTAAGTTGTTTCTTTGTTAATACATGATCGATATTTAAATCCTTTAGTTCACTGTAAGGAACACTAAACATACAAACTTTAATAGTACACATCTTCCTATTTATCTAAGAGAAAATCTTGGTTTGCAAAAGTACAGTTGTTGTTGCTCCACCAAAATGAATTAAGGAATCATTCTCATCTGTTATCCTTATCTCGAAATTGTCAACCTTGTCTTTGGATATAGGGAAAAATAATGGATAATTAGGCTCGTAAATAATACTATGTTTGAACTCAGCATCTGTTTTGAATGATGCTATAATTCCTGTTTCTCTATGTGTGTATTCTGTATCTTTAACAAACATGCCATCTGCTATATTACAGTGAACATTTATACTATCAAACGGATAAAACTTTGGCAACTTACTTCCAATATGTGTTTTGTTCTTTTCTAAAACTTTAAAAAACTCAAATCCAAGAACAGTACCTAAGTTTCCCATCTTGATATCAATATCACCTGTTTCTATTTTTACTCTATTTGTTATATGATCCTCTTTTAACGTTATGTTTATGGAGCGAGATTTTAAATACTCATTAAGACTGTTTAAGCTGTATTGCCCATTTGGTATATGAACAGATTCACCTCCATACTTAAACCGCGCATTATGTGTAACGTTTGGTGTCAGATATGTACTGTAAAACCCAACTAGTCCTATACTTAAATAGTTGCTGCTGTTGTCTAATTCGTAATGAAGTTTCTTCTTTAAAACAGAAGTATCACTCGTTAGCTTAAATACCTTAGCCATTTATTATATAATAAATGAATGAGTTTGATTTACCTAGAGATATTCCAAGAGAGAAAGTAATCAAGTTAATAGAAGATGTCATTCGAAAGTTAGAATACAGTTTAAAGAAGAAAAAGAGAAAACTACAAATTGTTAAATATGCATACTACACTTTGATCACGTTGTCGGTTATACTTTCTGCAACAACTGGGTTTATTAATATTTTTATACCTGTAACAATTTACTCGATATTAACAACGTCTCTTGCAACTGGAAGTGCTATAATAACAGGTTTGTCTTCGAAGTTAAACATAAGCAAAAGAAAAGACGAGTATAAAACCATTGTCACTTGTATTAACTCATTTAAAGAACAGTTAGAGATGATAATAACATTAAATGGTGAAATGGACAGCGAATATATAAAAGATACGTTGCTTAAGATCAGGGAATAACTTAAAGATATAAGATAGACTATGTAAATACAAGTCAAGTCTCTAATCCTTGGCCCTTCACATGTGAAGGGCCTAAAAGTCTTGGAAACGTTTCAACTGTTTCCTTCGCATCACGTAAGACCAAAGTTTCAGAGTAAATTTGAAGACTTGGAAACTACAAGTGTCCAAAATACTGACACATTATTATCGACCGTGCACCCTTACACAACCTTCATCAACGAACCGGACATATAGAGATTTTTAAAGGTGAGCAAAACGCTCACCTTACAGTTCATCCTCAAACTGTTTGAAAGGGGTCCAGTGCTGGTGGATCCCTGATTTTCTCTATAATAAATGAGTAAGAAAACTATTAATTGGGATGTAAAAGAGATGATAAAAGAAACAACAGCTAAGCAAAGAAATGGAGAACTTATACCTGATGATATTCGTTGTCTTATTATAGGTTCGTCGGGGTCTGGTAAAACGTTTTTGCTATTTAACTTCTTATTACAGCCAGGTTGGTTAAACAATAATTACTTCTACATATATTCTAAAAGCACGAATCAGCCAAAGTATGAGCAGTTAAAAGATCGATTTGAGAAAGCAGAACTAAAGTTTAAGAAGCAAATAGCAACGTTCTTAAGCGGTAATGATTCTATTGTGCCTATTGATGAATGTGAAGAATACTCTGTTGTAGTGTTTGATGATTACATTTTAGAGAATCAAGATACTGTTAGAAATTACTTTACGAGAGGTAGGCATAGACATTTAGACTGTTTCTATCTTGCACAAACATATTCAAAAGTACCTAAACAGCTTATAAGAGATAAAGTCAACTTCCTATGCATATTCAGACAAGATGATACTAATCTTAAACATGTGTATAATGAGTTTGTTGGAGGAGTTATGTCTTATGATAAATTTAAAGAGTTGTGTTCAAAATGTTGGCGAGAAGATTAAGGTTTTATAGTAATTGATATGACAAGGAAGGTAAACAATGGTAAGTATAGGAACAAGATAAAACACTTCCTAAACGTTTGATGTTTATTGACGTTTGACGTTTTAACGTTTGACGGTCTTTGACGTTTATTGACGTTCTTTGACGCTTATTGACGTTCTTTGACGTTTATTGACGTTCGTTTGCTATACAATAAATGGATGAGAAAGAAATTAATAAGAATATTAAGCTGAAGGAGTTCTTGATAAAGGGATTCAAATCTTGTAAGAAAGAAAGAGCAGGTATATATGATAAGTTTAAGACACAAGAACAACCTGTAATTGATGCTATTCAAAACTTGGGAAGTGAGATCAAAGAAGTAGCAGAACTAAATAAAAATCTAATAACTGAACTTGTTCCAGTTGCACATAAGACGGCCTCAATAGATCCCAGTCTACTAGAAACACCTAAAAAGATAACTTACGATAGTTCTCCAAGTAGTAGTGATACGCCTATAACGGGAGAAATAAAACAAATGAGAAAACAAATTAAAGACAAAGTGGAAGGAGTAGAACCTTTAACAACAGCACAGTCATTTGGTAAGATTGCAACGAAATATTATAGTAAAAGAAATGACACTGTGTTTGGAATAAGAACTGTAGAAGAAGATGGAAAAATAATAAACAAGATAGGAAATTTAGAAGTTAAAGTGAATGGCGATGATTTGATAATTAATGGTAAAACTTACAAAGGAACAGAAGGTCTATGGGAATTGTTAACGACGAATACTAGTAAAACCATTGAAGATTATGATGATGATGATTTTGAACAGTACAAGGAAATAATAATAGACTCAGATGCTGCCTCCCAAAAATATGATCGAGATAAAAAGGTAGCATCTAGTAGAAGTTCAAAGTACAATAATATTATCAAGCCTATTTGGGATAATTATATTAAACCAACTTTACCCCCAACTCCTAAAAAGAATACGACACCTAAAAGGACTTGTGAAGGAATTAAACAATATACAGAGATACCTAAAGAATATATATGGATGGATGATGTGAGAAAGTTAATTGATCGGTTAATAGTTATAGATGGAGAAGAAAAGGCTGGTAATCATAACTTTTACAATGAGAAAGTAGGTATAGTGAGTATGATTAATAATAAGCTTTCACAATTCGTTCCTAATGATCCAAAAGGTATAGGTTATTTGATTAAGATCTTAAATACGTTACCACCACGATTCTGGAATGATGAGAAGCTTGGGAAAGGACTAATGAATAAGATTTTAAACATGAAGGGAATACCGGAGTTACATATACCAGGCTTCAGATTTTGCGGACCTTTTACGAAGCTTCAAGAAAGGTTAGAGAGAGGTGATGAAGGTATTAACCCATTAGATGAGGCTTGTAAAGAACACGATATATACTACAGAGACAATAAAGATACAGAGTCGAGGCATATTGCAGATAAGGAACTAGAAACTAAAGCATGGAAAAGAGCATTTAGTAGTGATGCGCCAATTGGTGAACGATTAGCTGCTTTTGGAGTTGGTACTGCTATGAATGCTAAGGTTAAGTTGGGATGGGGATTATAAGTTTTAATTGTTATTATGTATGATTCTTTTATGGATACGCCCCATAAAAGTGTTGTTTTTACACTTAGTCTAAAGCTTGATGGTTAAAGCCATGAAGCCACAAAAATGAACACAACAACAAACTTAAAACCAAAAAACCAATATGTCACAATGGACTCACTTATTAAAGACATCGCAGTCATAGACATCACAGACACATCGTTTCAATTCATCAAGTCAAAGGACGGCATAGAGTTCCACAAGGCTCTTTACGGTGACTTTGTTGTTATCATGATTAAGAGTGACGACTACCGCAATGGATTCATGAACGCAACTAAACTTTGTAAAGATGGCAGTAAGGAGTTGTTCAAATGGAAAGAAAACAAACGAAGTAAGCAGATGATACTAAATTTACTGAAATTTTTAGCCCCTCTGTATTCGGAGGTCCAAAATGTCGAGTATTTTCTCGCATCTAAAGGTACAAATCCAGCAGACCTCTTAATCTCAGGTACATACTACCACCCAGACCTCATAGTTCACACTGCAGCTTGGGTTTCAGACGAGTTTGCCTTCAAGGTTTCTAAGATCGTCAACAGTTACATAGCCAACCATTTCGTACGACACTACCAAGGACAGACAGACCGCTTACAAGAAGTAAACACTAGATATGAAGAGCGAGTTGCCCAACTAGAATCACAAAACAAAGACCTAGCAACTCAAGTCACATAACTCAAACTCATTGCAGTGCCATACACAGAAGACCCAGGCAAGATTCATAGACTCGTCGTAATCAAAAAGAATCTAACCGAAGAACAACTAGAACTGATACTTGATCCTTATGATGAAGAAACTAGAGAAAAGAAAATTGTTTACGAGTCTTATTCTTATTGGGTTGGTAGGATTCAACAATGCAACGTTAGCTCAAGACTTAAACAGCTTAAAGCAAAGTATCCACAACTCAAAGTCATTCTTAACACCGACGACCCTAACTCAATCAACTTGTACAACAGACTAAAAGAATCAAAGCTAGAGTCAAAGTCAATCAAATGGTACGGTTCACACCTTGAAGCATATAGCGATGAAGATGATGTTGATGAAAAGATTGTTAGTATGTTTGTTTGTTTACGCAAAGATTTTAGATTCCCTTTCACTAGATACAAAGCTTGATGGTTAAATCGCCATAAAGCAACTAACTTTAACAAGCTCCAAAACTTGATGGTGTTTACCATAAAGCATTGTTTCAAGATTTTCTTTATAATAAATGGATAGTGTTGAGAGTTACGAGTTACAGAGTTTTAAAGCTAACACAAGAACATTTAATAATTTGAATGAAGCTAACAAAGATATTGAGTACGATTTCGACGTGGGTGATGGGTTCGTACATCCACACAAAGCAGATTATCATATGACTTTTGAAGTTGTTGGTGCATCAGTCGGAGGAACATTTGGTGCAAACGATACTATAAAACTTGTAGATAACTTCTTCCCATTCTTCTTTTCTCAAATTGAGGTTAGAAAGCATGGTGTTGTTATAGATAAAATCGAGCTACCTGGAATAGCATCTACAGCTGTCGGAACATTAAAGATTTCCAAGCCAGAAGTTGAATATTTAAAACAAGCTGGATTTGAAACAGATGATAAACTTGGTCTAAGAAAGGACTTTAGCGTTTTGTATCCATTAAGATTAATTCCAGGCTTTTTAAGTGATTATAAAGAGGTTATGTGGAAAGGTGGATTGAGAATAACATTTACAAAAGCTAACAACAATAACGATGTTTTGTACAAATGGGCTGGATCGGGAGCAGCTCCTCATGATGGAAAAATAACAATAAAAAGTATGGAGATAAGAATGCCTATTGTTGAATACGAATCTAATTATGAAAACAAGTTAAAGTTGAACATTCTTAAAGAATCAAAAATCATGTTTTCATTCCATACTTATCAATGTGTTCAGAAGACTGTTGTAGGTTCTTTCTTGGAGTTTGATGTTACTACTCAATTTAATTCTAGACAATTTGATATGCCTGATTTCGTAGTTGTAATGTTCCAAACTGATAGAAGCGGTAAACAAACAGCAGATGCAAGTAAGTTCGATCATTGTAAGGTAAAGAATATCTATCTTAAGAATGGGAGGAATGAGGTATTTCCAAAAGAATCAAGAAACTTAGATATTGCTAACAAGGAATATTTCAAGCTGTACGAAGATTATACTGCATTTAAGAGAATAACATGTGGCAACACCGAAATGTACTATGACCCTAAAGAGTTTATAGATAACAGAACAATGTATGTGATTAATTGTAGTAAGAGGAAGAATGTATCAGTAAACGAGAGAACAAACATAAAGATTGTTGTAGACTTTGCAGAAGCTGTGGCTGCTGATACTATATGTTATGCGATTTTAATTGGACGAAAGAACTTTACATATGATCCTAAGAATGAGAAAGTAGTTGAAGAGTTTTAGATAGTTAACAAAATATCAAAAACAATTCAAAAATGTAAGATCCACCAGAACTGGACCTTTATCAGTTGGTCACCCTCAAACTGTTTTCATCAACGATTGTTTTATGGAAGTTTTTCCATCAAACGAAATTGACGAAAATGATTAAATATTTTTTGGTGAAAATAAAAACTGAAGAGTGACCGTTAATTTTCTATATAATAAATACGATGGCAAAACACGTTGATTTTTTAAACAAGCTTGGAAGTCTTGAACCAAAACAAATTATTGGATTAAGAGAATTAGAATTAAATACAGAATATAAGATTGTGAAAATGGAAAAGATTAAAACTAAGTTTGGAAAGAGCATATTAGTCGAGTGTGAGAAGTTCAAGGTTTTTCTTCCACCTAGATTTACAAAACACTTAACAGATAAAATGATTGATGAGATCGTTAAAGATGGGATAAAAATCAAATACACTGGTCTAAAAGAAAACTACCCAACTGTTGAGTTCTGTATGTAAATCCAAAAAATGAACGAAAATGAACAAAAATATGTTGTCAGAAGCAAAAAATGGAGTGTTTAGAAATGGATCCTCAAAAAAGTTCATTCTTACTAATAACTTTAATGTAATTGTGAAAAATGTGCAAACCGAAGTTCAAGTTGTTTTTGATATTAACGGTTGTCTATTCAGCTTGAATTACGATCAGTGGACAGAGTTTAAGAAGTCATTGTTTCCTATAGAGAACGAGGTTAACAGAAGATTCCATTATCAGTATCCGAACTTGTAATTTGAAGTATGTTCTAAGTGTTTTATGGTGATAAAGCCATAGAACTGAGATCTTTAAACATACCCAATGCATAAGGAGAAGCAGTACTTTTGAATGTTATTTAAATTTTAAAGATACATGTATAAATAAGAGATTTAATTTGAGTTTTTTGTAATTATATCCTTAGAGCTATGCAATTTATAAGACATTCGATAAATAGGAAATTTATTTGTCTATTGACTGCCGTTTGAATTTTGAAAATCGGTTAATAAACAACGGAGATACGACAAATTCGGAATAGTATCCTTAGAGGTATGCAACCCACAATACAGTCAAAAGATGGCAAATTTATTTCTCTGTCGAATGTCGTTTGAATTTTGAAAATCGGTTAATAAACAACGGAGGTATAACAAATTCGGAATAGTATCCTTAGAGGTATGCAACCCTCCATACAGTCAAAAGATGGCAAATTTATTTCTCTGTTGAATGTCGTTTGAATTTTGAAAATCGGTTAATATTCGGTGAAGTTACAGAGAATTTTAGAAAAAATCAAAATTTCGGGAATTTTTTACGGGTTTATTTTTGAGTTTTCGGAAAAATTTTATTCTTTAAAAAAGTCTTAGAATTTTATGTAGATTATGGTAGTATTTTTTATTTTTCAAATTTATGAATTTTTTTTGCAGTGTATACCAACTCATAATTTTTTTTCTGAAATTTGCCAACTTTTTAATTTGATGAGTTAGCACATTATAACTATGGGGACGTAAGACTACCCTATTAAAAATATTTTGGTTAAACACTATAATATTGGGCAAGTGAGTTGGCAACACTGACATTTTTTCTTTTTTTGAACATTGATGTTTTAGCTATATTTGCTAGCTAGGTGGACATTCTAAGAAGTTACTCAGTTACTCAGTAGATAGTGCTGTATATCATGTAGTTTATCACTTTGCTAATAGATGGCGTTGCTTGTAGAAGTATTTGTTCATATATAAGGACTAATTTTCACTTGATTTCTTTGAGTACATGTTAGCCGAGTGTGCTCGCTCATGGTCTGGCCAGCTATGAGTCGTTATCGGCGTGGCCGTCGCAGGTTCGAGTCGACTCCAAGTCAGAAAAAGGATTTTCACTCTCTCATCTATAAGCCAAGCAAATCAGATTGAGTTGACGTGAATGGAGACTAGCGGTAGTCGGGAAAAGAAAACGAAGGCACAAGAGAAGCAGCAGCAGAAGCAGCAGCAGAAAGAGAAACGGAGGCACAACAGAAGCAGCAGCAGCAGAAGCAGCAGCAAAAAGAGAAACAAACAGAAAAAAGGAGCCTGAGAGGCAGCCAAAATCAAATCAAACAAACAAATAAGAGAAAGGCGTAAGTCCTCTCAGGTCCACCTGTGCACAGGTTTTGCTGCTTTTTACTTTTAAAATTTATTTATGATTTTAAATGTCATAAAAGCCTATGCGACATACTAAACTTTATCTTCTTATAATTCAGCTATTTTTTAACCGATTTCGATCAAACAAAAACTATTTTTTCAATCAAAGACAGCCCTATAAGTTATAATTTTTAGATGTAAGTTTTTATGATTTTAAATGTCATAAAAGCATATGCGCAGTGCAATTAACCAATCTCGCTTTATGCTAACCTTTTGTGTTAAAGTGTAATGGTCAGTGGCGGGTTTGTAATTTTTGGTAGTCAGGGGGTAGAGGGGGAAAGTGCGCTGGTAGTTAAGTAACCAATCTACTTATGTTGTACTATTTAAACAAACCAAGAAATAAATTTGTACTAACCAGACTCAAAATTTTATATCATTTTGTAATACTCGAATGGACGAAGGAATAAATTTGTGTGGGTTAAGCAAAGAAGGCCAATTTGTACCTTTTTGTGCTATTAAAATAAACGAAGGGTTAAATTTGAGCGACCAATTCTATTTTGTACCAAGTAGAAAAAAATTGAAGAATGAATAAATTTTGTTTGCAATTAAAAAAAGCGAGAAGGTCTATTTTAAGTACATTTTGTACTACTCAAAACCAAAAAAAGCAAAGAAAGACCGTATTCTGCTTCTCAAAAAAACGAAAATATAAGCTCAGAATTTCTATACCATTTTTGCTATTCAAATAAACGAAGGAATAAACCTATTCACTTTTATAGCCCCTTTTAGTTTTGTACCAACCACAAAAAAGAGAAGAAGGCCCATTATAACAAGCTCAGTTATTTTATACCATTTTGTATTATTCTAATAAATTTGGGTGGTCTATTTCATTTTTGTATCAATCGGAAGAAACGTGAAGATGATACATTTTATACCTTTGTGACGGATTAAAAAAACGAGTGGTTCATTTAGTAGTGGTGCTACATTTGTATATTTTTGTGTCATCCAGATCACAATTTAAATTGTTTCTCCCGTCATTATATGGGTATTGACGTGTGTTTAGCGAATTAGGTTTACAAAATACTAACGGCGAAGCTAAAGTCCAAAGTTTCCCGGTCATTAACTAAATATTTGAGCATGAGATTTAACAAACCAGAGTTGCGTCATAATTCAATTATAACTTAATCCATAGCAATTAGCGTACTAAAGAAAACTGATGAAGGACGACGAATCATAACAGCATGCATGACCATTTTTGATCACAGTGATGATAGAGGAAAAAGCAGAAGGAATCATATCAAAGTAAGAATCAGCTCATCAAAGAAAACAAAAGTTTCATGTTCCACACCACCTATAGAGAGTGCAAAATTATTCATTCTGTTGCTGGAGATATTTAATCAGCGTTACGGATGCGTTACCTAACACTTGTATTGCTAAGGTACTGCCTACTGCTCAACGACTCAATTATTTTTTAAACTTTCTTTCCTCGTCTAAGTCCAAAAAGACAAATATATATTTTTGCATTTATGTATTTTATTATAATGGAATATAAGATTATGGATTATATTTGGAAATAATAAAACACACATCATGACGTTATATTAACGAATTATTTTACATTGCCTTGAAACACATAATTAAACACGGAGAATGTATAGAATGCTTTTATTGTAGGTATATAAGTAGATGTATCACACTTGATTTGTTTTTGGGGAAGAGTAGAAAAATGACTACCATGGAAATTGCTTATGTTTCACCTAGAGAAAAAGAAATTCAGCGTGAAAACGAGAAACCAGTACTGTTAATCCAGCCGTCTGACCCCGATTTGCCAGATGAATTACGTGATAAAGTGAGAATCATATATCCAACACAAGAAATAGAAGAAGTGTATTATTTTAGACGCTATAATAAATATAATGATGAAATACTCTCGGAAAGTGATGATGACAGTGTTTCAAATATTATCTGTTTTGAACTGGAAGCTAATGAGTGCGGATGTACTAGTGAAAGTATTAGTAATACATGTGTTATACAATTATTTGATGAGTATACACCAAATTCAGTGTTATTATGTGAAGCATGTTCTAAACATAATGAAAATGAAAAAGATCACAACTGTTTGCTGCAGTATGATTACGAATTATTGTAAAAGGTGTGGACGATCTTAATTAAATGCGAAATGAGAGAGAAAATCTATAAACTTTATATAAAGAAGCATTTTAAAAGTTGTAATATTAAGAACACTTATACTTTGGAGAAAAAAATTAATCTGGTATATGAATACATTACAGAGTGTGATTATTATATCAAAGAAATAGTAGAAATGTTTTTAGAAAAAGATAAACAATTATTTAATTCTCTAAATGAACACTGATACACTGTAGCATATGTATTTGATTGTGTAAGAATAGAAAAACATTTTAGGGCTAAAAGTAGAAAGGGTTACTGATAATTGAACTGTTAACTATATTATTTTATAAACGGATCAGTTTGTACTATTGTAATATAAGGAATTTAATAGATTACAAACATTGGACACTGGCAACTGAATTGTCAGTGAAAGTAGTATATTGTTTTCTTTAAAAGAAATAAAGAAACTGATCTGGATGACAAAAAATATACAAAATGTAGCACCACAACTAAATGAACCACTCGTTTTTCTTAATCCGTCACAAAGGTATAAAATGTATCATCTTCACTTTTCTTCTGGTTGTTACAAAGATGAAGTAGACCACCCAAATTTATTAGAGTAATACAAAATGGTATAAAAAATAGTGAGCTTGTTATAATGGCCCTTCTTCCCTTTTTTGTGGTTGGTACAAAACTGAAAGGTGGTATAAAAGTGAATAGGTTTATTCCTTCGTTTATTTGAATAGCACAAAAAGGTATAGAAATTCTGAGCTTATTCCTTCATTTGTTTGAGTAGCAGAATATGGTCTTTCTTTGTTTTTCTCTGGTTTTGAGTAGTACAAAATCTACATAAAATAGACCTTCTCGCTTTTTCAATTGCAAACAAAATTTATTCATTCTTCAATTTTTTTCTACTTGGTACAAAATAGAATAGGTCACTCAAATTTAACCCTTCGTTTATTTTAATAGTACAAAAAGAGCCAAATTGACCTTCTCTGCTTAAGCCAAACAAAATTTGATTAATACAGAATGTTAGTTCTTTCCTTTTTCTGCTTGCTACAAAACTAAATAGGTCGCACAAATTTATTCCTTCGTCCATTCGAGTATTACAAAATGATATAAAATTCTGAATCTGGTTAGTACAAATTTATTCCTTTGTTTAAATAGTACAACATGGTCGAGAAATTGGGTAGACCACTCAATTGTGTAGCACAAAAAGTTATAACATGCTGAGCTAGTTAAAATGGTCTTTCTTCGCTGTTTTGGTTAGCACAAAAGTTATTATTTAGTTAAATTAATATGAAACTCGAAAACTTGGGAGTTCCTTCGTGGTAAACCTGTTAGCGTATGCGCCTTTAACGTGGAAGACCATGGTTCGATTCCCGGAACGAACTCATGCGGTTCGGATTTCACGTTAATTAGTAGGTTTTATTTTCGCTGCTGAACGGGACGTTAAACTCAAAATCAACTTAACTCGAAAACTTTGGGAGGAATACTTGATTTTTGGTTGTTATCTCTTTGATGAGATGGACTATCACTGGTGCAAATGAAATCTTTAGTTTTACGTCCCACGCTAATTCCTGTTAGGCTAAAGGAGACGGTGACGATGAGAAATGAATGAAAGTATGGGAGAAAATTGGAGTATGCCGATCATAGTGTTGCCCACCACAAAACTACTTTTGCGGAGTTTCAACCAGGGACCCCATACACAGAGATGAACGCTCTACCATTGAGCCACAGCGCTTTCTACTAGTGCGGGTGAATTAGTGGTATTTGGTTCTGGCTAATGTATTTGTATGACGTCACTGACCTGGGATTTTTATCTTGGAGGTTAGGATGGCTTGTTTCGTTCCCTTTTATGGATATAAAATTACCAAAACAAGATTTGATCTCTTTCTTGATGACCTATTACATTATGAAATAGTAGACCCAGTAATAGTATAAATTAGTATTAGTATTTATATGAAACTCGAAAACTTTGGAGTTCCTTCGTGGCTAACCGGTTAGCGTATGCGCCTTTAACGTGGGAGACCATGGTTCGATTCCCGGAAGGAACTCATGCCGTTCGGATTTCACGTTAATTAGTAGGTTCTATTTTCGCTGTTGAACGGGACGTTAAACTCAAAATCAACTTAACTCGAAAACTTTGGGAGGAATACTTGATTTTTGCTTAAGGTATAGTTTTCATTCACGGGACTTATGGGATTCGAACCACAATATTCAATTGTGAAAAAGTGTGTCCAGGAAAGCATACATTTATTTGAGACGCATAAGAGAGGGAGAGGGGTGACCCCGGACTTGGTTAACAGTAAAAATTTATATTGTATTCCTTTGTGGATTAAACAAAACTGATGGAAAGATTTAGAAAGCTTCTTTGTGTATTGACTTATAATCTTTATGTTGAAAAAGAATCGTCAACTATATCGTGTTGCATATGCTTACGTATTCGTTGTCACAATATTGTTGGCATTGTTTGTTTGAACAAGTACGGTGTTTAATTGTCAAATAGTGTATAATGGTTTACTTTGAAGAAAGATATATTCATTCTTTGAGAAGGAGAAAAGGGATGAGATGATGTTATTTTGGACCTAGTTAGTACCTCTTGTTTTCGTTTGTGACGTCACATTTACGTTTTACTTAAAACTGATTAGTTCATTGTAATAATGATTAATCATACTTATATAACGAGATAATATTGAGGAGTTATTTCTTATGACAAAACAAGAACATATATGTGTAATGGTTTACTTTGAAAGAATAGAGAATAGGCTTTTATAGGCTGAGTATAGGCTTTTATAGAGCATAAGTGCATGAACGAACACTAAAATTTCATAATTGGTAAGTTAATTTGGCAGAATCAAAGTCATGGTCTCCACAACTAATTTTAGTATTTGAGCACCTAAAATTGCTAAAGATATAATTTGGGAAGGTTTCTAACCTCATGTATTCTCTTTATTACGTTATAGGCATTCACAGGCTAGATTTAGTTTCCGAAGGTCATGAGTTTGATTCTCGATGATGGCTTATATGACTGATATTAACAAATTTTGGTGCTGTTTTATATTTATGCTCTACGTAGACGTTGTGTGAGCTCTTCAAAGTAGAGTTTACTGTCACTTTATTTACGTATAATGAGGATATGCTTACCTTAATGTACTCCTCTTAAGCTTTTTGATAAGAGAGAACCACGATACTTTAAGGTTACCTTCTTGGTCTTGGTGTTATTTCGTGTAATTTATACCTTAAATAACATTGACAGTTTAGTTAAAATCTTCATCTCAAAATATTTTAGCAAAAATTTTTCAGTGAGTGCAGAGGGAATTGTTTAACGTTTAACCGTCAAACCGCATCCGGTTATAACTATTCAATTAACACAATCGGTTTTTAACTATTCGATTAACAAATAAACGGTTTTTAACTATTCAATTAAATTCTGAGTCCACTATTTTCCAGTCATTACAAAAAATTAAGTGAAAATTTGAAACTAAAATTTCTCGAGCTCAAAAGTTTAAAATAAAAAAAATTGAACTGAAATTCTCGAATTAAAAGTTTCAACCTGTGTCAAACTAAAATTTTTATAACTTGAAATTTTCAAATCACAATTTTCGAATTAGAAAAAGTTGAAACCAAATTTTAGAACTACAAAAGTTGAAGCTAAAATTTTCGAACAAAAGAAAACGAAATAATATTTTTTTCGAATTCGAAATTTCAAATCAAAGAAAAATTCAAACTGAAATTTTAGAATTAAAAATTTCCGAGACGAATTTTGGAAAACTATAAATTTTCGAACAAAAAAATAAAAAATTTCGATTTCAAATTTTTCAAATCGAAATTTCACACGCAAATTTTCGAACTAGAAAAATAAACTAAAAATTTTTGAAACATGAAATCAAAATTTTCGAACCAAAAGAAACTGAAACTAATTTTTTAGAACTACAAAGTTGACTTAAATTTTCGAACAAAAATGAAATGAAGATTTTTCAAACGAAAAATTCGAACTGAAATTTTCGAATTAAAAGTTTTAATCTGTCAAATTAAGAAATTATAAGGAAACTTACTAATCAAATTTTTGAACCTAAAATTTCAAACCAAAATTTTCGAACTGAAAATTTAAAGTTTCGAACAAAAGATAATTCGAAATTTTCATACAAACTTTTTTAAAAAAATAAGCAGAGGTTTGAAAGTGATCACTTGATTAGATTACTCCTTAGAAATGAACAATTTAAAACAAACGAACGTTTTCAACTTATCAAAGTGTAAAATTAATGAATGGATTTCAAGGTTGAACTAGAAGTTGGAGGTAGGGATTAACCAATTTTGGGCAAAGGTAACTTTTCATCAATAACTATCCTCTATTCAGGTTTTATAGTCATAAAAGTTTATCATTTCAGATGACGAGAAAACTCCATAATTTTTTTTACGATAGCTATGATCTGTTTGGTCATAACTCATTTCATAGCCATTTTAAAATTTTAATTGTCTTGAAGAAATATTTGGGACTAAGTTTTGAGAGATGAACCGTTTTGTAAGCCATAGCCGAATCGAGACATTGATATTGCTTGAAATGAAGTTTAATCAAGCTTTATCTCATCAGACAGCCCTAACTTACGAACCGTTTTAGTGCATTTTTTATTTCAGATCGGGTTGAGAAGCGCTGTGGTAAGTAACCTTTTCTTAAAATGGTCCCAGGTTCGATTCAAGGTCTTGAAATATGCGTTTATGTTTGTTCTGTGGTAAGGATTCGGGTTTTTACGTAGCGTAACGTCTGTAACCGTTCTAAGAAGCTTTGCGTGCTTTCAAGATGATACAAAAAAAAGTCCGATTATGGCTGGCCGTTGATCTGAAATAAAAATGCACTAAAACGGTTCGTAAGTTAGGGCTGTCTGATGAGATAAAGCTTGATTAAACTTCATTTCAAGCAATATCAATGTCTCGATTCAGCTATGGCTTACCAAACAGTTCATCTCTCTACACTTAGTCCCAAATATTTCTTCAAGACAATTAAAATTTTAAAATGGCTATGAAATGAGTTATGACCAAACAGATCATTGCTATCGTAAAAAGATTATGGAGTTTTCTCGTCATCTGAAATGATAAACTTTTATAACTATAAAACCTGAATAGAGGATAGTTATTGATGAAAATTTACCTTTGCTCAAAATTGGTTAATCCCTACCTCTAACTTCTAGTTCGACCTTGAAATCCATTCATTAATTTTACTCTTTGATTAGTCAAAAACGTTCATTTGTTGTAAACCATTTATTTCTAAGGTGTAATCTAATTAACCCTTGTACGTCCCTCGATTTACTCATACAACTTATGTGTTAGTTTTTCTACTGTGACCTAACAGGATGGAGTTTTGAATTGAAGTTTTACAAAACACATATTTGGAACATAACTAAAAGTCACGAAATATGATGATCACAGCTTACATAGTGTCCGAGATAATCACGTTGAAAAATCGCTTTGGGTCAAAATGGACCCGAGGAACGTAAGAAGGTTAAGTGAGCGCTTTCAAACCTCTACTTATATTTTTTCAAAAAGTTTGTATGAAAATTTCGAATTACCCTTTCGTCGAAACTTTAAATTTTCAGTTCGAAAATTTTGGTTTGAAATTTTAGGTTCAAAAATTTGAATTGTAAATTTCGTTATAAGTTTTTAGTTTGATAGAGGTTGAAACTTTTAATTCGAAAATTTCAATTCGAATTTTTCGTTTGACTTTCTCGATCTAAAAAATTAGTTTCAACTTCTTTTGGTTCGAAAATTTTGATTTCATGTTTCGAAAATTTTTAGTTTACATTTCTAGTTCGAAAATTTCGATGTGAAATTGTCTGATTTGAAAAAAATTGAAATCGAATTTTTTAATTTAATCTTTGTTGTTCGAAAATTTGTAGATTTCGAAAATTTTTAATTCTAAAATTTCAGTTTGATTTTTTTGTTTGATTTGAAATTTCGAAATCGAAAAAAAATTATTTCGTTTTCTTTTGTTCGAAAATTTTAGCTTCAACTTTTCTAGTTCTAAAATTTGGTTTCAACTTTTTTAAATTCGAAAATTGTGATTTGAAAATTTCACCTTATAAAAATTTTAGTTTGACACAGGTTGAAACTTTCAGTTCGAAAATTTCAGTTCAATTTTTTTCACTTTAAACTTTTGAGTTCTAGAAATTTGGGTTTAAATTTTCACTTAAACTTTTGTAATAGCTGGAAATTAGTGAAGACTCAAAATTTAATCGAATAGTTAAAAACCGTTTATTTGTTAATCGAATTGTTAAAAACCGTTTATTTTAAATCGAATAGTTAAACACCGTTGTGTTAATCGAATAGTTAAAACCGGGTGCGGTTTGACGGTTAACCGTGAAACAATTCCCTCTTTGCACTCACTGAAAAATTTTTGCTAAAATATTTTGAGATGATGATTTTAACTAAACCGTCAATGTTATTTAAGATATAAATTACACGAACTAACACCAAGACCAAGAAGGTAACCTTAAAGTATCGTGGTTCTCTCTTATCAAAAAGCTTAACAGGAGTGCATTAAGGTACGCATATCCTCATTATACGTAAATAAAGTGACAGTAAACTCTACTTTGAAGAGCTCACACAACGTCTACGTAGAGCATAAGTCCAAAACAGCACCAAAATTTGTTAATATCAGTCATATAAGCCATCATCGAGAATCAAACTCATGAACTTCGGAAACTAAATCTAGCCTGTGCATGCCTATAACGTAATAAAGAGAATACATGAGGTTAGAAACCTTCCCAAATTATATCTTTAGCAATTTTAGGTGCTCCAATACTAAAATTAGTTCTGGAGACCATGACTTTGGTTCTGCCAAATTAACCCCACCAATCATTAAATTTTAGTGTTCGTTCATGTACCCATGCCCTATAAAAGCCTATACTCATGACGTCATTATTATTTATTCATGAACGGAAACGAAAGGTAGTAATTTGGTTCAGCTCGTCACTTCCCTCTTTTACCTTCTCTAGGAATGAATGTAATCTTTCAAATTAAACCATTATACAGATATATGTTCTTGTTTTGTCATAAGAAATAACTCCTCAATGTTATATCGTTACATAAGTATGATTAATCGTTATTACAATGAAAAAAACAGTTTTAAGCAAAACGTAAATGTGACGTCACAGACGAGAACGAGAGGTACTAACTAGGTCCAAAATAACATCATCTCATCCCTTTTCTCCTTCTCAAAGAATGAATATATCTTTCTTCAAAGTAAACCATTATACACTATTTGACAATTAAACACCGTACTTGTTCAAACAAACAATGCCAACAATACTGTGACAACGAATACGTAAGCATATGTAACACGATATAGTTGACGATTCTTTTTCAACATATGATTATAAGTCAATACACAAAGAAGCTTTCTAAATCTTTCCATCAGTTTTATTGAATCTACAAAGGAATACAATATAAATTATTATTGTTAACCAAGTCCGGGATCGCCCCTCTCCCTCTTTTATGCATCTCAAATAAATGTATGCTTTCCTGGACACACTTTTTGACAATTGAATATCGTGGTTCGAATCCCATAAGTCCCGTGAATGAAAACCATACCTTAACCAAAAATCAAGTATTCCTCCCAAAGCTTTCGAGTTAAGTTGATTTTGATTTTAACTTCCCGTTCAGCAGCGAAAGTAGAACCTACTAATTAACGTGAAATCCGAACCGCATGAGTTCCTTCCGGGAATCGAACCATGGTCTCCCACGTTAAAGGCGCATACGCTAGCCGGTTAGCCGCGAAGGAACTCCAAAGTTTTCGAGTTTCATATTAATACTAATACTAATTTATACTATTACTGGGTCTACTAATTCATAATGTAATAGGTCATCAAGAAAGAGATCAAACCTCGTTTTGGTAATTTTATACCCATAAAAGGGAACGAAACAAGCCATCATAACCTCCAAGCTAAAAATCCCAGTTCAGTGACGTCATACAAATACATTAGCCCGAATCAAATACCTCTACTTCATTTGCACCAGTAGAGCGCTGTGGCTCAGTGGTAGAGCGTTCACCTCTGCTGTATGGGGTCCCTGGTTCAAACTCCGCAAAAGTAGTTTTTGGTGGGCAATATTATGATGGGGATTCTCCAATTTTCTACCATACTTTCATTCATTTCTCATTGTCACCGCCCCCTTTAGCCTACCGATATAATCGTGGGACGTAAAACTAAAGATTTCATTTGCACCAATGTTAGTCCATCTCATCAAAGAGATAAGCATAAATCAAGTATCCCTCCCAAAGTTTTCGAGTTGATTTTGAGTTTAACGTCCCGTTCAGCAGCGAAAATAGAACCTAACAATGAACGTGGAATCCGAACAGCATGAGTTCGTTCCGGGAATCGGACCATGGTCTCCCACGTTAAAGGCGCATACGCTAACCGGTTAGACACGAAAGAACTCCAAAGTTTTCGAGTTTCATATTAATACTAATACTAATTTATACTCTTGCTGGGTCTACTAGTTCATAGTGTAATAGGTCATCAAGAAAGAGATCAAACCTTGGTTTAGTAATTTTATACCCATAAAAGGGAACGAAAAAGCCATCGTAAGCTCCAAGCTAAAAATACCAATTCATTCACGTCAAGCGAACATATTAGCTTGAACTAAATACCTCTAATTCATTCATACCAATTGAGGTGTGGTGGCTTAGTGGTAGAGCGTTCACCTCTGCTATATGTGGTCCCTGGTTCAAACCCCGCGAAAATACTTTTGTCGTGGGCAACATTATGCTTGGGATACTCCAATTTTCTCCCACACTTTCATTCATTTCTCATCGTCACCGTCTCCTTTAGCCTAAACGGCATAAGCGTGGGACGTAAAACTAAAGTTTTCGTTTGCACCAGTGTTAGTCCATCTCATGAAAGATATAGCAATCTCCAAATTTTATGCCATAAAAGGGAACGAAAAATAAAAAGCATTCGTAAACCTGTACTATTTCATAGCGTAATGAATCATCAGGACTATATTTTTAGTAATTTTAAAGAATCATCATAACATCTGATCCAAAACTCCCAATTAGTGACGTCATAGCAGGGCCAAGGTACCTCTGACTCATTCGCACCAGCGTGCATGGCCCCTGAATAACCATAAGCAAAATTTCAATAGGTGACGCAATCCCGGGCCAAAGCATCCCTGATTCATTCACTATGGTCCATGGTGGCCCCAAATTGGATAATCAAGATTTAGATAGAGTGTCCCCAGTACTACTCACTGGTTCAATCCTCGATGGGGTTTGCTTTCCCACGTCGGATCGTTGTCAAACTTTTTCTGAAATTTATTATTCTCATGCGTTATCATACATTCTTTCAAAACTAAGCTAAGTGGTTGACGTAAACACCTCTGGCCGTGGTTCAATCCTGGGTGGTTGTTCGAATATAACGTTAAGCTGAAGGGACGCTAAACTAAAACAATGCGTTTGCAAGTTTAAGAGATTCATCAAACATTAACGTTACGCATATGTAATTGTCAAAACAAAATCTGTATAGCGTAAAAGTTTTAACCAAATATTCATGCACTCTTTTCTTCATCATGGTTAAGCGATTACTGTACATGCTTCTAACGTGGAAGGCCCTGGTTCAATCGTCGTTGGGGTTTGCTTTTCACGTCGGGTCGTTGTCAAGCCTTTTTTGAAATTTAATATTCTCATGCGTTATCATACATTCCTTCAAAACTAAGCTAAATGGTTGACGTACACACCTCTGGCCCTGGTTCAATCCCGGGTGGTTGTTCGAATGTCACGTAAAGCTGAAGGGACGCTAAACTAAAACAATGGTTTCAAATGAATCGAACCATATTATTCTCAGGCGTAGTTTTTGAAATTTTGTAATGCATTCTTT
Source organism: Thermobia domestica (assembly GCF_964235325.1). Classification (NCBI taxonomy): domain Eukaryota; kingdom Metazoa; phylum Arthropoda; class Insecta; order Zygentoma; family Lepismatidae; genus Thermobia; species Thermobia domestica. The sequence goes on along the minus strand of NC_137471.1, from coordinate 172,566,636 downwards.
TCAAAACTGAGCGCACACATTTTTAGCCATGGTTCAATTCCCAACGGGAGTTCAGATTCAACATTAAGCTGAAGGGACGCTAAACCAAAATAAACAAACCACATCATTTCTCGTGCTTAGTTTTGGTGTATGGGGTTCCATATTCGATCTCGTGAGTTTATTTGGGTACTCCCACTTTCCCATTCAACTAATTCCACATAGCCTAAATATTTAGTACTAAAAGTAAAACATTGTATTAGTGATCCGCATATGTAGTTCCTACAAATATTAAATAAAAATGATTTTCGATTTTTGTGTGAAAAATAAAATCTCACTGAGCTTTCCTCAAATTCAATTAACAAAAAGTCGGTGCCGTAAAGCTTAAACGAAAACACTTTTAAAAAGCAGACCTTCTTCGCTTGACAGTTAAAATCGGTGTTGGATTTGGAAAATGAAATTTAGATTTTTATTTAGGTCGCTGTGAAAACGTCAGCATCAACCAATCAGAAACGAGGAAATTTATAAAATGACATCACAACGATCCAATCACAACGCTGCTTTCGTCATGAATCACGAACCAAAACGATGTGTAACAATCGATCGTGACGTCATTCACGTTTCTCAATAGTTACAACATCTAGTATCGCAATTCCGATCATGACATCATCCCAAATGCTTTCTGTCAGGATCATGTCACTACCTGTCGTAAATTGTGAAAACATTTCATTTTCCTCATATTCCGTAAGAAAATATCAATGTTTGCTTTTTCCATGAATCATGCTGACACGTTCGTAGCAAAACTAAAATAATACGATACAACATTTCTTGACGCTTGCATTTCAATCATATGTGGTTCTATGTGAACACACAAGAAGTCTGTCAGCATTTTATTTTAATCCACGAACGGAAACGTTACACTTTCAGATTTATTTTCCTAAAGTATAAGTGTATTCTTTTCAAGGACCATGGTTCGAAACCCACCAAGCATGATTAAATCCGATCTCATTTAAGCGGTTAGCGTACACATCTTTGGTTTGAAAGACCTGAGTTCGATTCCTGGAAAACATTTATTAGGATTTTTCTTTTTAGTTTTCTAAAATTTGGTTTAAATTTCTAGTTCGAAAATTATAAAAGTTTAGTTCGATACAAAGTTTGATTTGAAAATTTTTAATTTGATTTACATCTTTAGTTCGAAACTTTTGTTTTTAAAAAAATGTTTTAGTTCGACAAAATTTCGTTTCAATTTTTTAGTTCGAACATTTTTTGAAATTTTTTAGTTTCAATTTTTTTAGTTCGAAAACTTTGTTTGAAATTTTCTGTTTCAATTTTTTGGTTCGACAATATTTTGTTTCAATTTCTTTAGTTTTGAATTTCTTTTTAGTTCGAAAAATTTTTAGTTTTAAAATTCTTGCACTCTGCGGAACCGTTTCGAAAAGAATCGGAGCAGTTTAGGTAACAAAATCTGGCACCACTCTTTCCATTAATGAAGCCCTTACTGAGCGTTTAAAAATCGCTTAAAACCACAACAATGTGTTATAAGAGTTCTAACAATGAAATCTACAAGCGAAGAGGATGGACCCTCTTTCACCCTTGTTAGAAATAAATGTATCCTTTCAGAGATATACTAATTAAAGGACAAGATCTCCATACGTAAACACATAAGGTAAGAACCATCTTTCTTAAAAGGAAACGATAATATTTAAAGTGAACTTCAGTACAGTAACAATAAAAGGGGATGTAATACTAAAATCCCGGTTAAGGGTGACCACCTGATCTCATGACGCCATACCACTCTGAATTTCTGCATGAGGTAGGGCTAAGATTATGTAACTTCTATCCTCCAATCAAACTTGAGGTACCAAACATTCATCTTATCCATAAAAATGAAACGAATGAGTGAGGGATTTCCATGTGTGGTGGGCCTAAAATCATGTGACTTCCATCCTTCAATCAGAATCGTAGTACCAAAGTACACATCAAAGAGAATACCCGAATTTCAAATATCCCAGGGTCTAAGATCACGTGACATCTTTCAACCAATCAGAATCAGGTATCTTAGCACTGATCTTACTCGTAAAAGGGAACAAATTTCAATAATCCAAAGTTAGGGATTTTCCCCGCAGGGTGACTCATGACGTCATACTACGTGACCTGGAAATTTGAATTTCCCGCGTGGGCGGGCCTAAAGTCATGTGACCTCTATCAGCTAATCAGAATCGAGAAAATTTTTGCTGACTCGACTAGATATACTTCGGGGCATACTACTATAGACGTCAGTCTGTCTCCTCCCTCTGACTCGAATTTCTGAAGAGGTGCTCGGACTTCTTTTACATGTGAATTGACGCATGAAATTTCGAGAAATGGGTAGGAAGAAAGGTCGTTTGTAGCAATGTTACATGCAAAAGTATAAAGATAGGAAAGTATCTTGCAAATATTGTTAACAAACATATTTATGCGCAAATGTTGACAAAATGTTGGGATATGCGTCTTCTGGCAGTTACCCAAGCTAATTTATTTATAACATTTACAAATTTAATATGTTTATAATATCAGTAGTGGAGTCAAGTTTAGAAAATCCACTTTCATGAAAATTTAAACAGTTTAGCGGTTGAAAGGTATACAATTTCTGAAACATATTTACTTTCATAGAGCATATTGTAAATAAATATCCATTTATGCGTACTCTTTAAATTTAATAAAATAACATCTTTTAGAATATTCATTTTAAAAACTCCTCTCGGGACAACATTAATAATATCGTAAAACTCATCTAATTTGTAATTTATAGAAAGAAAGCAAAAATAAATAAGAACGAGTAAAAGGAAATAATCGGAGAAAAATTCAACTATTCCAAAATAATTTTCATTGCATAGAAACGATTACTTTTCTTACTTCATTAAATTGGCCTTCAACTTTAGCCGGGAAACAGACATGCAGACAGAGCATAAGATTGAAAAAATTCAACGAAACTGCAAACCTAAGATAGAAATGCATTGAAGAAACCGTTCTCACCGCCATAAAATCAATTTGCTGAGATATGGACGCTTCATCGCTCGAACAACGCCATACGAAGCTACAAATAAGACCAACGATTTGTAACATTAATCTTTCTGCCTCCAAAAGTCAGTCGCGCAAAATCTCTGTGTGCGAGCTCATCCTATTTTGTTTAACTTAATTATCGAAAGACAAATTTAGTATAAGGAAGAAGATATCCAATACGTATAAAGACTGTTTTACAATTCTTTGGATACTTCAGAGTATTTTGGAGATACCCTCGACATCCGCCCAAAGAGAGGGAAGTCACCGGAGAACAACGCCCTCACAGAAGAGAAGGGAAAAGACGAATGATAGCCGCCTATGATGCTGGGACCCCGACTCCTAATTGATCACCGCACGGGATTGAACTTCTAGCAATTTTAATGTCCAATGAATTAGAGGACTTTCCATTCACCTTTGTGGACTAAACAAGTGCCACCGAACAACTACAAACTGTGCAGTAGTGAAGTGTTTGTGTGAGTGTTGGTGCCCATTACGACGAACTGGAATGGGAAACTTTAAGTCCGTAAGTAGTAAGCATTCATTGACATAAATCTGAATCTTTTGCAGTTTCTTTACAAATGCCTATAACTCTGCTTTCCCGTCTGAATGTCTGTTTTTAGGCTAAGTGTTGTTTTCAGTCCGACACTAATCAAAATTTTCTAGAAACTAAATTCCAGATTAGATTCATTTTAGAGAACAAAGGGACTCGCATTGAGCCTCACATACTACCTTTGCTATTACTGAATGTTTCCTTTTGCTCGCAATTTCCTCCACGATATTTGTGTAATTTTCATTTACTCTAATAATCTCCCTCGTAAAATAAAGATGAGGATACGTTCCAGATGTGTAGGTATGTAAACCTCATCTGGAAAAGAGCGTTTAGTGTGCGCTGTGCCTCTGAGCCCAGGTAAGCCTCAGTAGCATAGGCACACAACATGGTGCCGAAACCCGCTCTCACCCTAGTGGTCCTGAGGACACACAATGTGGTGCCGAAACCCGTTCTCACCCTAGTGGTCCAGAGCACACACAACGTGATATCGAACCCCTCTTCCCAAGCCCAGATATCACGTGATGTCGAAAACGTCGTACCGACTCGAACCAGTGGTCCTCTACACTTGATGTTCCAACCCGATTCTTTCGACAGGAATCGAACACGGACCTTTAGTCGCAGTATTTGTGATGATGTCCATGAATACACACTCTGTTGACGTTCTAAGATTTTATCACGCGGTATCCTTACTCCTTTTGGTAGTGTACTCAACCTTTTATTATCTCTTCATGTTATCGCTTAATGTTTAGCTCATTGTACATGTGTTTTGTATTCAGATTGTGATTATTGGAAGAGATCTTACTTACCTACTCGCCTCATACACTGTGATCGGCTTTCTTACTTCCTTGTTGTTATTAATGGCACGACTACGAAGATAAGCATCGTATGCCAGTCTCTTGATTGATCATTGTCCGCATGTCGGCAGACTCCAAGCAATCCCTCGGTGGTTTACTGGATGATATCCACTTGCTAGCAATAAGAAATCGTAAGCAACTAAAGAAAAACGCCAAGGAGCTTAGAGAGGCATTTGCTCTTCGTTTGCGCACTAGAACAATTTGTAGGCACCTTTTTTCTTCCTCATCTTCAACCGACATGGCAGCCCAAAATAATGGTGTAAATACTGGGAACGTCTTGAACCAGAATGTGGTTCCCCCAAGTAATTAACAAACCCACCCCCAACCCCAATGCCACGTTGTTTTCTATCTTCGTTACCAACAATTTATTTTCTTTTCTCACATAAATCACTTCCACTTACCTTTACAGTTTGTATAAATCCCCTACTGCCTTAAAAAGATATGTTCGATACTTTCTTGACAACTTGAACATCACTATCAACTCATTTCTTCCGTAATTAATCATCCTACTTTTTGCTAGTTTTGGCCTCCAATACTAAACAATTATCCTACTTTTAGTGCAAATGGAAATGAAACTTAAAAAATAATATTATTAGTTATATAAAGTGCACGTCAATAAAGTACATGTCCAACTCGTACGTTCACGTTGTGAACAATTTGTATGAAAAATGATGAAAATAAAGCAATACAATACAATAAATACAATACAGTACGATACAATACAATTTTAAATTTTTTAACCTCCAAATTCTTTAAAATCTAGAAGTAAATCATAATATATTAAAACAAAGTAATTAGCCATATGGTTCTTATAATTTGGAAGATAAAGTAAAGAAATTGAAATAAATTCCTTCCCGGGAATTTATAGGCCAGGGAAAAAACCCGGGAATATTCCCATTTTTAAATTCTTTCCCACCCTGAATATTCCCACTGCCCATCACTAGGGAGGATGTAGCAGTTCGAGTGTTGCCAAATAAAGTTATATTAGTTTTTGTAAAGGCTTGGGTCTCCCAACGTTACCAGCGTAGTGTTAATTAAGAATTTCGTTCCAGTTATATTAAATCAAAAATGTATATATTAAAGATTAACAGCATGGGACAACCATAAAATTACATTTGTGTTTTTCATGTACGCAAATAATTATAACTAATGGTCTCTCTAATGGTCTGATTAAGAAGAGCGAAGCGCAAAGACAATGACAATATATTACGCACAATAAACTCGCTATTTCATAAATCTACCAAACTATTGGCGATGTATTATTTGATATGCTTGACTAGGTAATTTCTTAACTCATCGAGATGGGAGTGGCACTGGAATTTATGGGACCCATTACCACTGTTACGGGCGCTATTTACGAGCGATGAGACGTAACTTCTTAGTCCCTTAGACTAAAAAAGGTAGGCAATTCATTGGAAGCGAAGGCAGGCAACTAACAGGAGCAATAGAGGACGGAAAATACTGACAGAACCATTATTTACACTAAAAATGTCACAAAACTCCTTTAAAAATGGATAATGTATCAGATCTAAGATAAGTTTATATTTTATATAATTGCTTCCTCTATGGTGAATTACACAACAGTGGAAACGTAATTGTGCTATTTCTACTGCATTCCGTTAGTTTCGCCCGTTCTACTTGAGATATTTTTATTTATTCTGTTAATATTTAAGTTCCTTAGATGTTATTCTATCTCTAGAAATCAATAGACTTTACTCGTTAATTTTCCAAATAGTGTGTCCATATTATTATTAAAGAGGTTTCTACAGTACTTGATAAGGGAAAATATGCAGTAGGTTTATTTGTCGATTTCTCCAAGGCATTCGACAGTGTTCAACATTCTCTTCTACTGGCAAAACTCCAGAAATATGGTATTAGGGGTGTAGTACATGAATGGTTTCGCTCGTACCTGACAAACAGAAAACAAGTAGTAAAAATACAAAAAATAATTAACAATAAGCAAGTCACATTTGTAACTATACGGTTTAGGTGATTGATCAGTAATGAAGAAAATTTTTAATATTTAAATGAACCTCGCATAAAAGTGCTGTCAAGAATTTTTCTCTCAGCCAACAAACGAATATGCATATATGTATGTGCGTCTCGTCTGCGACGGAGATCGTAGAGTTCCTCTCTCCTTTCCAAATAAGGAGCTAAAATTCAGCACAATGGACAAACGTCGTTTCTAAACATTCCTATCTACGGTTTGTCATAGCTTTTTTTAACCTTGACATCACCAAACTGCGTAGCGAACTGAGCTGTTGCTTAGCAACGCGAGGAGACGGAGAGAAAAGGTGCTTTAGTCTGACATATACACCCTGTGAAGTTACCACGAAAAACTGGTGCGAACGACTGGAATGAACAAGCTACTTAAAACTAAAATAATTTTTTATTTTAATTAAGTGCAGTAACGTTGAACTAACGTTATAATAATGAAGATTATCAACAACTTTAAAATGTTCGTCTACAGACGTTAATCTAAAAGTCGTCTCAGCGACATGGAGTAGATAAACAGCAAAACCAACCTGTTCTGTAATCTGCAACCTTTAGGACGTCCCCGCTGGAATCACTAAAATAGTTTCCCTTCAAATGGCAAAGTGAGTGAACAGTGACAGTGAATTGTGGAAATCAACAATGTAACGAAATATAGTGAATAATTTGTGGCAACCGCGTCACCCGCGTTTTTAATAATAAATGGGCCTAAATTAAAATATCTTTATCATTATCAGTTGTCCAAATTAAAGTGCATAAAATAATGTAATATTTGTTCGTAAAGTTTTAGTGTTGTTAATTAAAGCAAAAAGTGAAAATCTTGAGTATCCTTTCAAAATGACAATTATGGTTCATATTTTTATTTGTTAATTTTAAGAAATAATCTAACACAATTTTCTTTTCAGCACAAATAAACTGCGCCTATGCAACGTAATAATTTTTACATTATTAAATTGCATTAGCGCTAAGAATATAATTAGAGTTAGCTTTGTGCCGGTTTCCCAGAATGTTCTGACCGAACTCCGAACCGTGTTGTCCAGCGGCTATATGGTCAGCTTTGGTAGTCGATCCAACTTGTTGTTAAAATCTAAAGAAGACATACGAACGGTGGAGAATCGAATCCCAGACCATAGTAAATACGTAAGCTCACTTTGGGACCGTAGGACACGAACTACTTACAGTAATAAAAGGGTTACCCCAATATGAAGGGAGTAGAATCGAACCCAGTACTGTTATATATGGCGCCCGATATCGCAGGAACGTTTGGCAAAACTGCATAAAAGCGACGCTAATTGTATTTTTTTAGTAAGGTAAAGTGTAGTGCTTTCTTAGTGGTATTTAATTTTGTTGTTCTGGCATTAGTAAATTAATCATTATGTCCGTAAATAGAGAAATAATACCTGTCCTGCATGAAATGCGAAAAATATGGAAAGAAACAGAGTATTTAATAGTAGAATGTCAATTTAGATATAGAAAAGAACCATTTATGTTGTTAGAAGTTGAAAATGCTTTAAAAGTAGATCAGGAAGTTTGTGAAATTCGTAAGAGCTAAACAGGAAATTGCAAAATCTCTTTTGGAAAGGAACATAAAATATAGGGCTGAAATTGAAGATAAAATTGTTGCTAAAATGCGTGAATTACATAAATCTGATTTCTATCTAAATGTCTATGACGAATGTGCTCTTGAATCAGAATTTATTTCTTTGTCAGATATTAAACGTAAGTTGAAAGTTCATTATGAAAATTCAGACATCGTACGTATTGCAAAAGAAAGGTTAGCTGAAAGGATATACAAAAGACATTCAAAGTATCACAATGTCAGTTGTAGTAAGGATTCCAGTGATGATCAGAAAATAAATTGTAAAGTTGTACCACCGAAACGGTTTAGGTTTGCTGATCCTCCTGAAACTGTAACTTTTGCGCATCCTTTTGTAAACGTTAATGAGTTCGAAAATATTCAAAATCATGAGAATAGTAAAAGCAAAAGAGTACCATTAGAAATAAAATATGCTGAATATAACTTAGAATTTGTTGAACATGAGTTTGTAGGTGTTTTGTGGGACATTGCCCCCGTAGCCCGAAAAATGTACGCACGAACAGTGAAAAATGAATGTGTTGAAAGTTGTACTATTCTACCATGTGTTAGTTCCCAGCCACCAGCTATTGTTTTAAATCAAGCTAACATTGAATTTCTTGACAATAAATTAGAACAGGTTGAAGAAATATATGAGTGTGAATTAAAGGTATAAAAAGAAATAATGCCTGTTGTCAGTCACGTTAATGCTGAGTTAGGCTAAGCCAAAGAATTTGTTTTTTCTCTCTCAAATAACATTCTAGAAAGAAAAGAAACAGAAAGAAAAAAGAATAATGAGCTCAACCCAGCTGTCTCTTTGCAACCTCCCCCGACCATCGAGTTACTCACGTCCAGCGTAGCTCTGTGTATGAGTGAGCAATCAGCTGTTCCAGCTGTTGCTTGTTTGTTTTGTAAAGGAACAAAACGCATTCATGGATGCAATGCGTGCTTCACTACGAAAGGATTTACTAGAGTAGTAATAAATTGCGTTGAAAGTGCAGGCAAGAGTAGCCCATTCACGAAGCCTTGTAGTGTATTATGTTTGTTAAAGCAAAATTGCTTCTATGGCACCTTGCCAACCAGTAAAGTAGAGTGCGTTCCCTTTAACAAAACTTTTTTAATTCTTGTGTCTGTTAGGGTTGTTGAAATATGTCATGAGAAGAGTAGTTCTTTAAGCTGTGAGTTGAAAGTTAAATAAGTGCAGATAAAACAAATGAATTGCGTTACTTCTTGCATAGTTATTTGCACTCAAATTGTGTATATAGAAGACAGTAAAAAACGACTCTGTGCCTTGTAGGACTTATAGTAGTAACCATAACTCAGCAACGTGGGAAAAGAAATTAAAAACCTGTCAAGAAAATTTCAGTAAGTTACGAAATGTTGTTTGTCAAATGGTAAGGAAATATAATTTACAAGTGCGTTGTGGCAAAAAGCACCGGCACATAAAAGGAAAGTACATAACGTCAGACGGAAATTAAAAAGAGTTAAACGTATGCTGTATTGTTGTTCTAAATTTTCCAAGTTTGTTCGTAAATTTTCTTTGAAAAGTAAATATCACAGTCGCACTAATGCTCAGAGAAATAGTCGTAAACGTCAAGTTGCTTTGTCGCACCATGGTAACCAATACTTTACGTGTATGTTTGAAAAGGGTGACCAAAATTTTGAATCGAATCACACTAGTAATTCAGCGATCAATGATTTAGTAAAAGGGTCAGGTGCTGATCACGCATCACCTGTAATTAATAAATATCACGAACCTTTTCAGGAAGAATGTGGTAATTTTGTGACTAAACCTGTTACGTCTAAGCGATTTGAGAATGAATGTGACAGCAAAATTAAGCGTCAATCACCAACTACTGTTAGTAATGTGCTATGAGCTGATCGTGACGTAGTAACAAAGGTCAAATATACAGGTAAACGGAAAAACCTAGTGAAGCAAAAAATGCAACTTAGTATTCATTCTAAATACAGTGAAATCGGTGTGCATAGAAAAACATCACGAAAGAAAAATAATTGCAATTCAAGCAGTAATAAGTTATTTGATTTCTTGTGTAATGCGGCGATCATACATGTTGAGAAACCAATTTCGTGTTCTAAGCTACTGCTTTCTAAAGTAATTCGAATGGGTGAAAATCTTGTAGTAGTTTATAAATTGAGGTTAGTTGTTCGTTGGCAAATGGTACCTTTCGAAATTGTTTTTGTGTTGAAAAAGCCTCGAGTGGGTGTAGGATAAACAAAAACTTCGTTGAGACGGACCGCTTGTATTGTATGAAATCGACACTTGCAATGATTTTGATAATTAAAAAAAAATAGTTATTTGATATGATGTTGGCAGGCATCTGTGATCAGATATGCGACTTCCAGATGGCCGTTAATATTTTATTTTCCAAAGTAATGGAAAACCAGCAAAGATGTATGCTAAGGCATGAGATGAGGTTCTCTCCCATTCTTGTGTAACATTATATTTATGTAACGCCCGGAGTAGGCAATTTTCGTATTATACCCTTCTTTATTCTTTTAAATTGCAACCTTTTATTCTATAAGTAACCCTCATCTCCGGGTTGGAAATAAATGAAAAATTTAATGTGGGTAGGCATCTTCGAAATATAGGAAGGCAGACACGATAAAAGTGTAATGGTCTGACAAACCATCCACTGCTCAGTCCATTCATGGTCAATTTTCAACCAGAATGTAATAAATGTAAAATATTATGATTAACTAGTATTGTTGTAGATTTAAGTGAAAAATTTTCGTACCGTAACCATTATTTTCAAAATATTTACGTGTTTTCATGCTTGAATTTAATTTGTGTCCTATATATTTGTTTCATAGTACTAATGATAATTGAAATAATACCACTACTAATAAAAATAAATGGAAATGAATAACATTTTGTTGTGTTAGTTTTCAAGAATGTTTGAAGTTGTTTTTAATGAAAGTAAATATTGAAAATGAATGTTTTTTGATGATAATAAGACAATTAATTCATGTTATACTTAAGAGTACAAGGCAATACATTAGTAAAAATTTTAGGTTACTATAATCATTTAATATACTTATAAATGTAATATTTTGTGTTCAATGTTAAGCAATGCCAGTAATTACTTGTTCAAATTATTAAATGTGCTATTTTGAAAGAAAATTATAACAACTTTGTTTATGTTTTGATGTGTTTGAAATTGTGGCACTTAAGCGTTTTAAAGCAACAAATATTAATATAATGAAAGACATTGATAAACTTTATTGAAATTATGGCCCATCCGAAATTCGTTTCGTAAGGCCCACGTGTTCGTTACCGTATTTCCGGAAGGACTTTAAAATTTTTTTTCCGTTATATCATCACAAGAAGACTTAACTGATGTTAATCCTTTGAAGACCAGTGGAAAAAATTTGGTGACACTAGTGAAGTGATCAGTGTTGCAGGGTTCTGTTTGTTTTTCTTCCGCTCAAAAACAAACATGCTGCCAATGTAACTATACGGTTTAGGTGATCGATCATTAATGAAGAAAATTTTTAATTTTTAAATGAACCTCGCATAAAAGTGCTGTCAAGAATTTTTCTCTCAGCCAACAAACGAATATACATATATGTATGTGCGTCTCGTCTGCGACGGAGATCGTAGAGTTCCTCTCTCCTTTCCAAATAAGGAGCTAAAAGTCAGCACAATGGACAAACATCGTTTCTAAACATTCCTATCTATGGTTTGTCATAGCTAGTTTTAACTTTGACATCACCAAACTGCGTAGCGAACTGAGCTGTTGCTTAGCAACGCGAGGAGACGGAGAGAAAAGGTGCTTTAGTCTGACATATACACCCTGTGAAGTTACCACGAAAAACTGGTGCAAACGACTGGAATGAACAAGCTACTTAAAACTAAAATAATGTTTTATTTTAATTAAGTGCAGTAACGTTGAACTAACGTTATAATAATGAAGATTATCAACAACTTTAAAATGTTCGTCTACAGACGTTAATCTAAAAGTCGTCTCAGCGACATGGAGTAGATAAACAGCAAAACCAACCTGTTCTGTAATCTGCAACCTTTAGGACGTCCCCCCCTGGAATCACCAAAATAGTTTCCCTTCAAGTGCCAAAGTGGGTGAACAGTGACAGTGAATTGTGGAAATCAACAATATAACGAAATATAGTGAATAATTCGTGGCAACCGCGTCACCCGCGTTTTTAATAATAAATGGGCCTAAATTAAAATATCTTTATCATTATCAGTTATCCAAATTAAATTGCATAAAATAATGTAATATTTGTTCGTAAAGTTTTAGTGTTGTTAATTAAAGCAAAAAGTGGAAATCTTGAGTATCCTTTCAAAATGACAATTATGGTTCATATTTTTATTTGTTAACTTTAAAAAATAATCTAACACAATTTTCTTTTCAGCACAAATAAACTGCGCCTATACAACGTAATAATTTTTACATTATTAAATTGCATTAGCGCTAAGAATATAATTAGAGTTAGCTTTGTGCCGGTTTCCCAGAATGTTCTGACCGAACTCCGAACCGTGTTGTCCAGCGGCTATATGGTCAGCTTTGGTAGTCGATCCAACTTGTTGTTAAAATCTAAAGAAGACATACGAACGGTGGAGAATCGAATCCCAGACCATAGTAAATACGTAAGCTCACTTTGGGACCGTAGGACACGTACTACTTACAGTAATAAAAGGGTTACCCCAATAGGAAGGGAGTAGAATCGAACCCAGTACTGTTATACATTTTCATCCAAAACTGCTATTATCTCTGTTGGTGTTCCTCAAGGCTCAATTCTTGGGCCAATTCTTTTTTTATTTTACATAAATGATCTTGTTCAATATATGTATCCCCAACATATTGTACTATATGCTGACGATGTAAATGTCCTTGTAACAGCGGACAATACAGTTGAACTAGAAAGTAAATTAAAACAAACTGTGGAGCGTTTGATAAAATAGACATCTCAGAATCAACTGCTGATAAATGCAAAGAAAACAAAAGCACTAAATTTTCATTACTCATGTACACCTCGAACAATTCCACCCATTGTGATAAATTCAACTGATGTAGATTATTCAAAATCCACTAAATTTTTAGGTGTAACAATAAGCAACAGGTTTACATGGGATGCACATATTACTGAGCTAAACAGCAAATTAAGCCGTATATGTTTTGTCATTTATAGATTACGTGGTTCAGTGTCAAAAGAAACTTTGCTGTTATTATACTATGGTAAGTTTGAATCATTCTTAAATTATGGAATAATTTTCTGGGGAGCCTCCTATTCCAGTGTTACTACATTTCGTCTACAGAAAAAGGCAATAAGATCTATTTTTAATCTATCACCAAGGTCCTCATGCAAAAGGGTCTTTCAGTCAAATAAAATTTTAACTGTGCCTTGTCTGTACATATACAAAAGTATCATATATGTAAAGAGAAATGAAAGTGGTTTTCTTCATGTTGACGATGTACATTCATACAACACACGACAAAAGAATAACATATTCACAGCATACCAAAACTATGCGTGCACCAAAAGAAGTGTTCTTCCTATGTCCGCTAAGTTGTTTAATAAGCTCCCAAGTTATTTGAAGGATATCAAAAACATACGAAATTTCAAAAATGAACTATATAACTTTTTGTGCAACAAAATGTATTATCATATTAATGAATACTTGGGTGTTAGTTTGTAAAATAATGTAAATCAATTATATTGAAATGTTTTCCTATTATTTGACAAGTCCTATGTACTGGTCTCTGACCAACAGTGTACGACATGGATGAATAAACAATGAATGAATGAATGAATTATTATGTGCACCTAAAGTTAACACCTACAGGAATGATAACGAAAAACTTTGTACAGTTTAACAAAACGAGGACCAAAATTGCAAAATGTATTACGTTACACAAAAATACTAGTCTGTCAGAATCACATATATGAAAGCTGGATAACTCTTACATGGTAATAATAACAAAAAAGTGTAAGATTACTATTAGATAAACGTCCTTAAGCGTGCGTCCCGTGCGCTATATATACACACACTACAATACTACATGGACCGCACTATAATATTGTAAGTCACAGCAGTAAAATGTACTACTGCGAATTCGACATCTAACTCTCTTAGTTTATACTTATCTTCTGTCCCTCATTATCTCCGCTGCGAATATAGTTATTCAGTTTTGAAACAAATCCTAACGTCCATGTGAGATCATAACTAAAAAAACTGCTAGTATAAGGATTTTATGTAAACTAAAGAGCCGATGTTAAGAAAAATATCAGTGTGTATTTTATGTAATGACTCACTGTTCAGTTACACAGAAGGAATTACTCGTTCGTAATCAATTCATAATAGTTATAATGTAATTATACAGAATGTATTAGCTGGAATTTGTTAAAATCTTTATAAATAAATTGAAATAAATTTTTGACATGAATTTAACTTTTGTTCAACTGTCAAATATGCTGAATGTATGTTCATTGGTATATTACAACCTATCACATAGTACAAGTGCAAAGAAATATGGTATTCTCTTTACCAAAGGCTAACAAATGGAACACAGAGAAATATGAAGGCTGTAGAATTATTATTCTCATAAAGCGAAGAAAGAAAAAAAAATCGCCGAATACTGAAGATTGCGTTGGAATGGAAAACTCCAACACTCATATTAAACCTATAAATTATATTAGTTTAAACGCTTGTAGAAGTTATATTCGTGCATTTTCTTTTTAAATTTGGTTTCTCAGAACAAATTTCCATCAAACATGAATAACTGCTTTTGTATTTCCTAATTTAGTTTTAATAGCGTTCCGGTGTTTATCCATAGTCTTACATTTTTATTTCTTTTTCTTTAATGATTCCTGGTCAATTACTGTGTTCAGTACATTTGTCTTCTCTTGGATTTACTTTAATAGAAGATCGGAGTAGTGAATCTGTATGCTCTGTGCGTATTAAGGGAAGCATAGGAACAAGGCGGCTGTGTGATAAATCACAGTCGTGTCCCTTCTGAAAAAATACGAAGGGAAATAATTAAGTTAGACTGACATTTATTTCTGTATACGAATGAGGAAACATCTAACAAAAAGTAGATATTGTAATATGGGATCAGAAGTCTTGATTGATATTTAGAGAGATTTCGCAAGATGGTCTTAGATGTTATTTTTTGTTGACGTGTTCTTACTTGCTTTTTCCAGCGATCAGCTAACTCACACATACACCCTTTAAATTCTGCTCTTTCCAACAATGCAGTCACAATTCCTTGTGACTGGGAAAAGGAGACCATTTTGATCGGAAGCTGGACCATCGGGAAAGAGTGAACAGGACAAAAGATAAGCTCCTGGCTATTGATGCGCCCGATACGACTCAAGTGTGACGGATTTCTTGCATTTCTCGCAAACACACTCAAACAAAAACATGACTCGTGGCGTAGTCGCTAACGTTCTTGCCTTTGGTGCGAGAGGTCCCGGGTTCGATTCCCGTTCAGGAAACTCGGTAAAAAAATGTAACAATTTTATGAGGCCAGCCATCTTGAATGAGGTTTCACCTCATTCACACTAGGCAAATGCCGGGATGAAACCTAACAATGATTTTTTTTCATGTTAGATTTATCTCTTTGAGACTCACTTTTTAAGCTAAATTTTAGACTTTCAGTCAACCAGCTATTGCGTTGAGACTATTTATCGTAGGATCATGATTCCTACTGCGTTTTGTTCGAAATGAGGCAGAGTTTCAAACATTATAGTTAAATTTCCCTATTGTGTACGCAAGGCAGGAAATTCTCGCCAAATGGAAAAAAAAAGTGGAAATGAAAAAGAGTTGCCTCGTTTATCACGAATATCTTCCCTGAGGTACACGATACGAACATGGGAATGGTACCAAAAAGTTTGTTTCATTGTGGAGAGAATGACGTACTAAAAATGCACCGAAGAATAAGTCTTGATGCTCTAGCCGATTTACCAATTTTCCTCGGATAATACTTTTCAGTCTCTATTTATTTATTTAGTCAGCTTCAGCATAAAGACTACTCATTGTAGGAACATGAATCGTACCACATCTTCGAAATGAATCAGTCTTTCGAGCGGTAACACTCGCATGTCGTTAACGTGTACGTGAAACGAGAAAATTCCCCCTGCCAAAAAAAGTGGTTTTTGCAGATTGTTTTTAGTTTCGGCTCCTCTCACCGCCCCCTGTGTTAACGCTCGTATGTCAAAACCACCTAAAACATACTGCATAGTTTATGTAATATCTGCAAAATATCAATCTCTTCTTGAAAACTGAGGGATGGAAAAAATATTAACCCATACGGAAAGAATATCTCACTCTACCTTACGTTATAAAATGAGACATGATATTATATAAAAATTTCCTGACATCGCTTTTTATCCGATAGTCATGAATCGTACCTCATTACCTAGGTATTGTTATATACTAGGTAGTACGTTTTAAGTGATTTTGAGATAAGAGTGTTAAAACAGTTTTGCTCAGAGGAACCCAAACTTGGAAATAGTGACTTTTTTCTTATAAACTTCCTTTTTGGAGGGAACTTTCTCTTTTCAGGTACATGATACTCTCCCCTGGTACATATATGGCAGTTGTACCGTTAGAAAGGGTCATTCATTCTAGAGAAAGAAGTACGATTCATAATCCTCGGATAAAAAGCGATCTGTCGGGAATTTTTTTTATATAATAACTTGTTATATTTTATGATGTAGGGTAGAATGGGATATTCTTTCCATATGAGTTAATAATTTTTCTCGCCCTTAGTTTTCAAGATATTAGATCGGTGTTTTGCACAGATATTACACACACTATGTAGTATATTTTAGGTGATTTAGAGATACGAGCATTAACATGAGGGCGGTGAAGGGAGTGTTGGGCTCGGAGAGGCCCAAACTTGCCAAATAGTGATTTTTGTTACAAAATTCCAATTTGGAGGGAAGTTTCTCTCCTCAGGCACATGACACCAGTATGGGAGTGGTATCGTTAGACAGGGACATTGATTCCAAAGACAACGAGATACTATTCATGATTCTAGGATAAATAGTGATAATACTTTATATACTTTACTAAACTAATTGTCTGAAAATGTGTAAATTTGGGAAACATTCAAAAATTCGAAAATTTTTTGACACCTCTATCCTAAAATGAATCGCACCCAGTTCTCTTTGGAATGTTAAAGCTTTCAAATGGTAGCACTTGCATGTTCCTATTGTGTACACAAGGGAAAAATTTGGAAAAGAAAAATATTTTTTTTTTCAATTACGACGCGATTATCTCACTTCTGGTACACAATAGCGAAATTTGAATAGTGCAATTCGAAACCTTGCTTTATTAGGAACACAACCGCATTACAGACCGTTATCCTAAAACTAGTAGGGATGTGTCAGGATTTTTTAAAAAAATCCTCTAAAATTTACCAGTTTTTCCTTCAATGTGACGTCACTACCCTCAAGCATCGCACGCATGACTGCAAAATGACCGTAAAACATGTTTTTTGATGCTTCCAAGCTTGAATTTCTGGAAAAACCAAGTGTGAAATGCTTTACTAGAGATTTATAAAGCAAATTCCAAAGATGACGCCATGGTAGAGATGTTTATCAAAAGTCTCCAAAGGCTTAAAGCGAACAACTCTGACAGGGATCAGTAAAATCAGTAGACTTGCGGAACTTTATGGACACTTTAAAATTTCCAATTTGATAAATGACGTTCTAGAACATCTTCTGTTCCAGGGTTCGTTCCTCGATAGCCACATGATTGTAAGTCTAGGATTTACAGTTATTCTATTTCCTGGTGCTGAAAAAGAATAATCGCATAAATTACTTTGCTTTAGAAGCAATCAAACGTGAAAACATATTTCGGTTAGAGTGTCACTATTTGAGAAGTTATAAATATTATAAACAAACAAGGAGCAGTTATAATCTTATAGAGTATTTGTGTCCGTTTTGAATTACATTCTCAAGTATGTATGTTAAATTGATATATAAGCGAATGATTTTACAGAATAGATTGAAGTGTCGCGCTGGGAACATTGTGTCCCAATTTTAGATGGTTCGTTTGCTATGAGAGGGTTCCTTGGTTTTCTGACCCCTCTACGCGAGTTTCTTGGGTTTTCTGCGTACTTTCTCCTTTCTTTCCAGATTCTTGTTCCATCGATTATTTCAGGATGTACTTGTATTAACTGATCCGTCCCTGCTAGTCTAAAGACGACTACCGTGGGATAAAACAAAATTTTGATTTTATATAAATATTTGATTTTGAATTTTTATTGAGAAAATTTAATGGAAAGAATGGGTTGAGTAGGGTTGGCAATATCAATCGCTTTTCACGTTTTGAGTAACTAATATTCTTCCAGTGTAAAGTATTTAGAATGACGTAATTATGTGTGTAAGACATATTCTCGATATATGATTACGTAATAATACTTTTTACTTTATTTTTTGCAAAAAAATATTACAATTTAAAGAATGCTTTCGAAGTAAAACATCGTAGAAGCCCCAAAATCGAGAAATAATTTGTGACGGGAAATATTATCGACGCTACCAACATCGGATATGCGACATTCATGCTTTAGAACTTTAGATTCGCTCCTTGGTTGGTACTTCTAGTAGGGTAGTGTTCGTTTTTTGTTTTAATCTCATTCCCAGGCAGCATAATTATTCAGGAGATGTCTACAAATGGCGGTGGCAATTTCGTCCTCGGGAAATTCGCCACCGGCAATTTTGTCACAAAAATATTACTATATACGTAATTTCCTCACTGAAAATTTTGTCACGATAATTTCATCAGCAGTGTCTTTTAGAATATAATACAAGTACAATGAATGCTCTCGAAATAGGTTTTCAAATGGCTTTCCTTAATCTTCAGCTGAACCAAAACTACGCTGCACAATCAAAATGTATTATTATTAGTAGTAGTAATATTAGTATTAAATAGATAGTTAAATATTTTATATATATTTGAGACAAGTTTCCTGTAATTATATCACAGAAATATTATCATATAGTAAATTTTTTCACGGTTATTTTTTCCGCTTTGTTGAACTAAATAGAGGCAAAATAAATGACCAAAACAGCTTACGTTATTTTAATCAAACTTGGAAAACAATTCGGTTGGTATTGACCACTCTAAAATCGAAGTTTCGGGCACTCGACGCAGGAGAAAATAGTTCCAGCTTCAGCACCAGTAGAAGAAAATAGTTCCAGCTTCAGCATATGTTAAAAGCATAGTCAACATGGAAAACTAATAGGTTTATATATCACTATTTACAAATATTAAGTTCCGCCAATATCAACATTTCAAAATAGAAAATAGCAAACAAATATGGATAGATATGCCTATCCGGGCCCGCAACTAGAAAGAACTAGAGGGGCCTGGAACCCTAAAGTTTTCGTGGCCCCTTCACACCTCAATACAAATTGCTATCATCAATACTGAAAGCACGATTTAGATATTTGTAAGAGTTTTGTAATGAATGCCCCCCCCTAACTTATTCATGGCCTCCCTAGCCTCTGTAACTGATTTTGGGTCTGTGCCATTTCCTTCATTTTCCCGAAACTAGACGAAAATTTGCATCGTTCTTGTACCGTTTTCTGAGCTCAAACTCTTCGACCTTCCTCAACGTTAACTGTCACGTGATAAGAGTTAGCTTTTTTTAGGAGCTATTCAAAGAAGAATATTATATTTCAACTCTAATAAACAATGGCAAATTGTTGTTGGATATACGTGAAGAAAACAAATTTATAAAAAGGAAAAAGTATAAATATTTCTGGAAGTTTCTCTTAAATATAAACTTAACGAGTTATTGAGAAGTGAAACATGGATGTCGGAGGGCAGCTTTTCAATGGCTCCAAAAAAAAAGAAAAACAAAGTAAATGTTATTTGAGGTGGAACATATTTTACTAGGTATACGCCCTAATGCAGAGCAAGACATAAAATTCATATGAAAAATCATATGAATTCATATTTCGTGAGGTGGTGCATCAGTACAGTGAACTTAGTGAATATCCGGACCCTGTAACAGTGGTTATGGATTCGATATAGCGGAAATGCAGGCTGTAAAAGAACTTCTGGATATTGAAGTATTCATAGAATTCAACAAGTTGAAGCAGAGGTTTCAACTGTGTTCCATCAAGATGCTGTGGGTCAATCACCAAAACAGAAAACTAAAAGTGTATTTCAGATTTTGCAGAAACGGCTCCAGTCTTTGTGTATAAAGTATAAACACAAGAACTAAATGTTTGAAAAAAGTTTTGCTTGTTGTTTCCTATAATGTCGTAGATAGTAAAATATGAACATGTAAAGCAGTTATTGAATTATAATAAGTTATATTTTGTTTGCTATTTTCTGTTCTGAAATTTTGATATTGGCAAAACTTAATATTTGTAAATAGTGATATATATATATATATATATATATATATAAATCCATTAGCGGACCATTTTGCCTGTGCTTTTAGCATTTGCTGAAGCTGACATTATGTTCTTTTACTGCTATTTGTTCTTATGTCGAGTATCCTTAACTTCGATTTTCAAGAGTCGAACACAAACTAAGTTGTTTCCCAACTTTAGTTAAGATAATAATAGATGTTTTGGTCGTTTACTTTGTATCTACATAGTTCAACGAAGGTGAAAAAATGACCATGACAAAATTTTCTACATACTAATTTTTGTGAGAAAATTGCCCCGATGAAAATTCCGGTGACGAAATTACCTAAGTTCGTCTACAAAACGGGCTTATGTGGAAATCTAAACAGTTAAGGTGCATAAAAATTTGTGGAGGTAATATCACGTCCAACACACGCTCAAGTAACACGTACTGAGATTTCCTACCTCCATTTTTTTTGTCTCATCCTGGATTACAAAGAAATATTTATCTTTACTTACTTCAGTAAATAATTTTCAACGCACCATAGTTCGTTTCGTTCCTGCATGTAGCTTATTAAAACATATATTTGGATTATTCTCAACTTACTAATTTTCAAAACATATCTCTGGAAATTTGTAATTTTGTTTAATACAACCTGTTATATTGTCTCGAAATTACATTCAAAATGTTTTCGCCGCACTATTAGCTGGAATCTGTGATTTCTTAACAACTGCTACTTACCGTATATCGAGCTTTTATGGCTAGTGTTTCAATTTCTACATTTTATTTTTATTTTATATATGATTAAAAATTGACATGCTTATTATTTAATTAATTTCCGTATGGTATCTCTTAACACCAAACTGCATGAAATATATTAGGTAATCACTCTTAAACATTGCATTATTTCATACCGGTTATATACGTTAAATCAACGGGCCTGGCATTATAATTAAGCAGAAAGAGTTAGAAACTTAAGCATTTCTTGTAGTTATTAAATGTCTCCCGGCGATGTACAGAAATTTGTTCTCGCTACTTATGTTCGAATAAATACGTATCTTAATATATTATGTATTATTGAATTATCAATTTTTAAATATATCCATATACGTATTTCGTAAGGCCAATAATTAGGTATATTTTACCTTCAATTTATTATTCTGTTTTCTTTAGCCATTATTGTATACAAACTATTCATGTTTTCATCTTCTTTTGTGTTTTTTAAAGGTTTTTGAAGGGAAAGTTTCGATTTATTTTTGGAAACACCACATGGCTTACACTCTACTAATTACGGAGTTGAAGATAATTAGATACATTGTGATAAAGTACCTGTGACAACTATTATGATGGAAGACGAACATAAAATTACTGAATTAATTTCTATGTTGTCTGAGGTAGTCAACGAAGCGGAGATAAGCAAATCTCCTGATGAAAATTCAGGTGAAGAAATTTTTGTGAGATTTGGGAATAATGAAGAAACGAAGTTCACAGTAATCCGGAGAGAGAATCCGATATTAGGTCAAAGTGTTACATGTTCCCGGACCACAGAACTACTTACTGAAATAAAGTCTGAGCCTAAAATCAAAGACAATGATACAAATTTAACTGTTTCCATTGATGAAGCGAAAAATGAAGGTTCCACCACAACTGTAAAATCGCCTTTTTCTTTTTTAAGTAACTTGATAGAACGTGAAAAAGATACATCTGAACTTGAAAGGTAAGGTTTTTCTCTTCTTTCGTTCTGTATGTTGTGGATCGTATTTTGAAAAAAAAAAAGGTTTTTCTTTTTAATTTTTGGGTAATTTATAAGCATGGTCGTTTAGATACAAGGTTCTATATTGCAGAAATTCGCCATTCGATTTTCGCTAATTTAGAATGCACTGATGCAGAGCCACTAAGTTTCCAGTAATACTATTCCATTATAATGTAAACGTGCAGTCTATATAGGAGAAATATAACCGCAGGGAGAGTGTAACAGTAAAATAATTTTTTCATAATTTTATATTGATTTTTGGATTATCCCTCGTAATTATTTGATTGACATTTAATAGGAGCATGTGTTACCCTTCTATGCGTTTCAGTCACGATGCTTAAATAGTACTAACAATATTAATATAAATTAACCGTAATAAGCCTTCCAAATAGCGTAAATTGAAAATAATAATAGCAAAATAATGAAATGAAAATTTTCGTATGTAAATTATGCTGGTCTTGAAAAAGCTAAAGCAGTAAACAAGAAAGAAGCAAAGAATAAAAAATACAGAACAAAATCAAAATTAATATGATAATTAAAGACAATAGTTCAAATATTTATACTGAAATTCGCATTGCATTAAAAATGTCAATCACACTAACAACTGTGAAAATTTGATGAATGCTAAATTCTTACCTCTAAACCCAGATTAATATTAATAGGTACTCGTAAACGTTGTCTACTTGGTGAGTATTGTGGACACTCTACAAAAAGTGACGCGTTTTCAGCGGCAAGAAATAGCTTTCGTAATGGTCTTGCTACCAAAAACAAACAAACAAAACAAAAAGATAAAAGAAAAGAGTCCTCTTGCTGCACGTAATAGATTCTCACGAAAATATTCTCGATTGAAAATTTTTCGCTTGAAGAAAAAGCTATTAAACTCTTAATTCCATAATTTATAGTTTGTATCCTGTTTAATTTAAACGGTATTTACTATAATATATATTATTTAGTACTTTTTAAGAATAAATAAAATCTTTCAAGTACTTAGGCTTACTGATTCTCACTACTTCTTGCAATGCTAGTATTTATTTGAATAATAATCATTTTCCAATGCGAAACAGGATAATTTAACGATACCTTTTTGTACATATCTTTTTTCTTTGTCTAAGTAATAGAAATGCTACCTCATATTATAGATCTATATCTTATGATTAAATTTTATTAATACATGTGCGATGTATTCAAAATACAGTTCAATGAATAAAAATAAAATTTTTGGTTACCTTTCTTCTTTTGTAATACGATTTACATGTTGAAAAAATTTTAACTATCTATCAAATGCGCTTCGAAAATCCTTGGTAATACTGCTTTTTTTTTAATTTCTCATGATTAACTCCATATTTACTAATTAAGTGTAGTCTTTAGTGCGCGTATGTCTCTACATTTTGTTATCCTATACTTTTAGTATTATTTCACATATATTATAGTCTTGCTACATCAGGTAGTTATCGTACAAGCTTTTTACTGTTTTAAGAATTTAATTTTATTAGTGACGCATTTCAACGCCTAGTTCCGTCGATATTATTTATAAAGAGAAGAAGAGGGACTCTTATAGGCGAAGCTTGTGCTATTCTATTATCTACATAATCCGCACTAGATTATACATGCCCGATTGTAGTTCCATATATTCCATTTTACAAGCAGCCTTCGTTCCGACGAATTCACAAGGAAGAAAGGGACCAATATTTGGTAACTTAGTAATACAATAATTGAAATTTTTCTGAATTCTTGGCTCGTAAGGTTTCGAAATATACTCTGTACACAGAGTTATTCTAAAGTCCCATACCCTCCGTTAGAAAATGAGCGCTTGTTTAGATACGCAGAATTTGTTAGTGTAGTGACACATTAGGCTAAGAGGAAATTTTTGTGGTGCTTGTAAAGTAAACGGCTACTATTTTGCTGTCCATTTTGAATGTCGCTAAAAATTTTGAAATTTTTCATGAGATATATGAAAGGAATAAAATTTTATAAAGAGAAAGCAAATTGTATAATCATATTTTATATAACTAATAACTTTAAGATTATAATCACGTGCAACTCACATTTTTATCCAGGTGCTGAACTACACTATTAGCCAAACATGACCCCATCTAAGTGTGAGCCGAAAGAAGTACCCGTGCTGTGGCTCGTGATTGCAAAAGGCATTGGACATGCTGTAGTTCCGTACGTTCTAGTAACACAGTTACTGAACAAATTCGAAGAGATACGTATAGCTACCGACAGGCGCGATCAGCTTTCTCTTTGAGTCCATTCCGGATATTCATGGGACGTAGAATTCACAGATTTTATTTCATTTTCAGCCACTATTAAGTCGGCCCAAAAGAGCAACTGCCGAAGACACATAGCATCGTTTGTTAAATTTCCATACGGCAGCCCACGTAAATTATCACTGGAATGCTACGTAAGTCAAACTCCCATTTGCAAGGTGTTACTGACGCATAAGTGGCAGTTTTACAGGCTTCACCTGTAAGTCTTTCAGAGGATGACTGAGATTGGGGGGTGTAATTTTGTGAGTGGGTAGTGTTACAATTGCGAAAGGGACCCAATTTGGCAATACTAATTTTACACATCGATGAAGTAAATTTTCGTGTACAGGAGTGGTAAACAAACTAAATCTACAGTTCTGGTCTCCAGATAACCCAAACTGGACAGGTCCGTGTAAAATGGCTGTTGTGAGGAAAATTGCATTGTGGCCACGGATGTAAGATGTACTTATTATTAGCACATTTGGTATCCCACTGCCATCTTAACTGCAGAGCGTTACTGGGAAACGTTATAAAAAACTCATTCTACCCTCAGCGCGTGCTCGATGCAGCAGTTTTCTCCTATTTTACCAACATGATAGGGCGCCACCTCAATATTGTCTGCAAGTTCGTCAATATTCCGAGGCGAATTTCCTGGTCGACGTCAGCAAGTGAAAGATACAGGATGCGTGTGCATAAATCACACCTGAGATATTGCTCCATGTTCATTCAGCTTGGGAGACACGTCTACAAACATGCGTAAAGCAACACGGCCAGCACATTAAACTTATTTTTTTGTAAGAGATAATCTGAGTGATATTCACGTTATTATAATTGCATAATTATTAGAGTTAAATCTGATTAACACCGATAAATTTCCATTATCGCATGAACCCATGCCATTCAAACTTTTTGAGCCTAATTCGTTATTTCGGATAGCAAGATCGCTGTCGTTTACCTGACTCTTATCACAAAGGCTCCTTCTCGACCTAAAAATTTTCTATACTCATCAAATCCCTTTGTCTATAATCACTTGTAAATAAGCGAGAGACGTTCATATTGTGCATAGATGGATCAGTACTTGAGTTGTGCTTTGCACACTGAAAAGTCAGAAATACCGTCTTCGTTAACAATGAGCATCTTATTCAACTCAGGAAGTAAGTTAGCTAATATAAACTATCGTTCATGCGAATGGAATCCCATAAAGTGTGGTGCGAATACAGATCTTTGGAAATCAATATCGTTGAATTAAATTTATGTGAAATGTAAAGCATCGTTTTCAGGAAAGTCTTTTACAGTGAATTGTGATTGGTGAAACATATTTGCACAGGAAGCACAAAGTAAAATTTCCTGCAACAGATAAATGAGCTTCCAGAATAGAAGTATTAGATTGTAAGTGTAGGCTGTTGATTCAATTTCTGTAGGTAAGATCTACATCCGTTAATGTTGCGCAGGAGAGTCAGCGTGTTTGAAATGTTAAGATTAAAAACAAACTGAACCTGGTGAACCAATGTCCGTTTCCTACCTTCCATTAATTCGTTTTGCATGCGCAAAATTTCAGCAAATTCAATTTTGGTTTGTGAACTGATAGATATTTCAACTTTCTGTGATTAAAATAGAGGAATGTTCAACAACGGTGAAGTGTTTAAATGAAGTGGTATTAGCTGGTGACAATTTCATAAACAAATGTGGTTTAACGTTAAATAATGCAACGTGACTACGTGGTTCAGTGTCAAAGAAACTTTGCTGTTGTTGTACTATGGTAAGTTTCAATCGTTGTTAAATTATGTAATAATTTTCTGGGGAGCCTCCAATTTCAGTTTTACTACATTTCGTCTACAGAAAAAGGCAATAAGATCTATTTTTAATCTATCACTAAGGTCCTCATGCAAAAGGATCTTTCAGTCAAATAAAATTTTATCTGTGCCTTGTCTGTACATATACAAAAGTATCATATATGTAAAGAGAAATGAAAGTAGTTTTCTTCATGTTGACGATGTATATTTATACAACGCACAAGAAAAGAATAACATATTCACAGCATACCAAAACTATGCGTGCACTAAAAAAAGTGTTCTTCCTATGTCCGCTAAGTTGTTTAGTAAGCTCCCAAGTTATTTGAAAGATATCAAAAACATACGGGACTTCAAAAATGAACTATTTAATTTTTTGTGAAACAAAATGTATGATCATATTAATGAATACTTGGGTGATAGTTTGTAAAATAATGTAATATCAATTATATTGAAATGTCTTATTATTAGTTTGTAAAATAATGTAATATCAATTATATTGAAATATCTTATTATTTGACAAGTACTCGTCTATGACCAATAATGTACGACATGGATGAATAGAAAGAATGAATGAATGAATGAATATAGAGATTTTGGTTTCATACAAACATCAAATTTCTTGACTTTCCAATTTTCGAATAAATGTTTGACGCGGAGGAAATCGTAACTGGTAATGAAGTTTGCGTACTTTTATTTAGGCCACGTTTAGAGTCGCTTTGAAAAAGAAATAATCTGTAGTCCAACTAGAATGACGAAAAAAGATAGTTGTACAAGTTGTCATGATGACTCTAAATTGCTGTGGATCATTACTTATATCAATTTTTGTTAATGGCAGCCATTGCATTATGAGATGTGGTCTTGCGCTTTGACTGCAGACACATAAAACAAAGCTGAAAAGTATAAATGTAGGGTCAGTTACAGACGAAACTGCCTAGCCCACAAAGTTTCGGGGAGCAAACTGAAACTATCGGAGTCTTACTCATAAGCTAGTCATCTAATTTCCTACTAGTATCCAACAACGTGGGAGTAACGTCTGATACTATACCCCCTATCTGCATGATTTTCTTTTTTTTCGAAAAAAAAATCTATTGGAAATGCTCATATGGAAACTTGAAAAATGAATTAAAACTTGAATTTTAAATTTTTCACCTAATTCCGTAGAGAAATACGTGTCATGTATGACATACACACAACTCTCAAAGATCATGCCAGTTGACACCAAAATATCTTATTCATACATGTCAATATCTCACACAGCAGACAAAACAGTCATTTGGTTCCTTTGAAAAATCAGGCAAAAGATAAAGTGAATAAAGGGTATGTGCCATATATGGCACGGCATGCGGTAAGGAGTTAATGTTTTTGCATTCAACTTTTATGGAACAGAAATAATGCTGAATTATTATTTTCTGGAATTTGGGCTTCAAAATCCTCCAAAAGCGAACAGTACACTGGCGAGAACACAAGAATAACTTTAAACTTTTTTTTAGCTCCATTATGCCAACATCACATTTCTAGCCTGAATTTGGATCACTAAAAGCATATTTACGATTTTCGGGATCTCTCGCTAAATGTAGCGTTTATCATTAGTTAGTAACAATACTTCACTAATGCTTCTGTTCATTAATTCATTTTTTCACTTTGCTAATATTTTTTTATATATAATCTATTAACTTTTCTATTCGTTGCCTTAACTTCCTGTTGATCACTTTTCCCACTAAAGTAGTTTCAAGAACCAATAATAGTTAAATGATCTATCTCATCAACCTTCGACTGAGTTTGAAAACCCATCTTACAATAGACCAGAAGGAACTTGTTAATTTCCTTTCCACTGTAAGATGAATCAGCACCTACTTTAGTACAACGTTGTATACTCTCTTGCCAACTATTATCGGAAAATAAATAATTACATGTAAATCGACAACACGTCGACTCATATTAGAAATGTACGTGCAAACTATGTTAAATTGTAGCATTGGGAGTGTCTCACCGTAGGAATATCCCAAAAGATAAACTTTAAAGGTCGAATCATATCCAACATTACAACGGCTTAATCTCCTTCTTGTTCTTGTTTAGAACATCTCAAAACAAAATTAATGCAGAGCTAATCTATGATTGTGGAATTGTATTATCTACTAAGTAATGGAAACCTATATATATATATATATATATATATATATATATATATATATATATATATATATATATATATATATATATATATATATAATATCAGTATCTGCATTCCATTGAGTATTTAATGCAGCAATGTATATTTTTAAAGTTTTTTAGTGTATTTTATTTAATCTGCAGTTAAGTAAATATTTTGTATGTTAAAGAATTTTAGCCTTTATTCATTTGAACTAGTAGGATATTTAATTGCAAAACATGAAACCACTGAAGACGCAACAATCGTATTCTCTATTGCATGTTTATGCGCCGAGGCGTCCAGTTCATAGTCTTTTGTTTAGGCTTCTTTTAGAGAGTTCGGCCCTCAGGTACAGTTTGAATCAATTAAAGGTTTACAAAAGAATTTGTCCAAATTACCAACAAATTCGTGCGTCTTGTAATTATGCATTCAGAAACACTGGTCGGGGTCGACTAACTGGTCCTGGTATTCAATCCAACGCGCCCCCTTCTCCCTCCTCTCCTTGTCTAAAGCAGTATGTGTGACGAAATGTACCGTACTCTTTTTATTCAGACGGGAAAAGGAGAAACCACGGTTACAGGTTTTATAGCTCAAAAACCATTCTTTTCGTTTGATCTGAAATGCCTTTTTAAAGCCTGAAGAAAAGAATCACACAAAATATTTTCTGAGCTTTATAAAAGGGTATTTTCTGTGTTCTTTCCCTTCTTGAAAGACTACATATAACATCAAGCTTGGAAGATGCTTCTTCCGAAACCTATGAAAATCGTCATTCTCGGCAGTATTGTTTGTGTTTCCCAAAGTTTTTAATGCAAACGCAGAGCTCAAAAAAACTACTAAGAGAAATTAGTGTTATTCAATGAGTAATTTCATTTGTTTCCTAGTAATTGGAAGCAAATGTTCCATGAGCGTCATTTTGTGCAGGATAGTAGGGTGTAATTCTCCCCCACATTTTTGATAAATACATTTTTTGATGAAATGGATAATAATACACTAATAAAACAGAGTGACACT
Source organism: Thermobia domestica (assembly GCF_964235325.1). Classification (NCBI taxonomy): domain Eukaryota; kingdom Metazoa; phylum Arthropoda; class Insecta; order Zygentoma; family Lepismatidae; genus Thermobia; species Thermobia domestica. Next base: position 172,537,339 of record NC_137471.1, on the reverse strand, counting down.
CTTATGTTGAACGAAAATATATTCCTCCCCTAACCCGAGGGAAATTTAAAATGAGGCTCTTTTAACAACAAGCCTATATACTTATGATAGCACATTACTAGAGCACTTATTTTTAGCTTCCACAGTCGAAGGATTGATCCCAAGCTATGCAAGTTCATAGCGGACGACATTAACAGAGATTCAGTTTACGTGTTGTGACGAAAATTATGATTTTGTGAAAAAGAAGAATAAAAGTTTCCGAACTGTGAGGATCGCATTAGGCAGTTGTCTAAATAGGGTGCAGAACTCCTTTTAATCCGTCAAATGTCTCCGACTTGGGTAGGTTCTGGGGAAATTTGAATTAAAAAAAAAAAACTTCAGCTTCCGAGACAGGTTTCAGACTAAGAACATGTTAGCTATCGGACCAAGACTTTATTCTACCACGGAAAACTGTACTCAGTCATTCATACATTTCTCTTAGGTTTGGATAGAAACTAATAGAATAGTAGAGGGTAGTCATCTATCAGACTAACTTTCCACAAAAAGTAGTATAATCTATATGGAAATTCGTTTCGTACAGAGATTATAATCACCTATCCTATGGCAATTCCTAGTGGCAAATAGCTCTAAATACAGACTTTATTTATATTTTTCTATAACAGATTTATTTAAATTTTTCTATTTATTTATAGTACTATATACATATAAAATCATTATTACGAGACAAGACCCTACTTTACCCAAACACTCAATAAATCATTCTTTTTCCTAACGGTTCCGAGATCGCAACAATAGAGAATCAATCTAAACTGATAGTTAATTAAGAAAGGATAACGTTTCTTTCAGTTTTAAAGAGTGCTATAGAGAACATCGTACGCTGAAATCTATTCATACTATATATTCATGCTACAATATATATCGTATGTGGAATAACTTGCTCAACCACGATACTAGAATAGAACATTCGTAATCTGAAACTAAATAATCTACCCTCTTTACCAAAAGTGTTCTTGAGCAAATCATAAGTATTTGTTATATGGTAGTTTAACTAAACTCTTTATGAAAGTGGGTATATTCTTAAAAATGTGTAGTTGACGAGATGCAAAAGGAGTCTATGCATTATGAATATTCAATTAATAAACTTATATCCTAACAGTACCTTTCTATGCTGTCAGACAGAATGATTTTTTTTCAGTTCGTATTGATTGCAAGACTAAAGACAGCATTTTAATATTGAACTATACTTTCTTTTTATACGTTTAGTGCATTCGTCTTAAATTAACCTCATATGTTTTGATTTATAATTTCTGTACTTCTCTCGAATGGTAATTATTATCTCTAGTGAGAAAGACTGGCCTCCATGTGTATCTTTTTTTTTTTTTTTTGTTTGTTTGTTTGTTTGTTTAAGTTGTTTCGAAAATACAAAACACTTACATTTGACATTTTTCAGGTCACAAATCACCTGTTCTTATAATTGTAATAAGACGCTCCACGAAAATTTTGACGTGTCAAAACCTAGTGCAGTAAATACGGATGTAAAACATACACATGAAAATAACAGAGGACATACTTGTCCTGAGTGCGGAAAAGCGTTTAGAGACAGAAACTGTTTAATAAAGCACACATTTACCCATACACGTGAAAGACCACATTCTTGCACTCAGTTTGGTAAAAGTTTGGTAAAAAAACATCATTTAAGTAATTACATGCTTACTCATACAGGTGAAAAATCACATCATTGCGTCCAGTGTGGAAAAGCATTTTCTTTGAAAGGTAATTTAAAGACTCATATGCTTATCTAGTGATGGGCAGTGGGAATATTCCCGGTGGGAAGGAATTTAAAATGTGAATATTCCCGGGTTTTTTCCCTGGCCTATAAATTAACGAAAAGGAATTTATTTTCATTTCTCTACTTTATCTTCCAAATTATCAGAACCAATTACTAATTACTTTATTTTAATATATTATGATTTACTTCTAGGTTTTAAAGAATTTGGAGGTTAAAAAATTTAAAATTATTTGACGGTATTTTATATAACTAATAATATGAGTTTTTAAGTTCCATTTCCATTTGCACTAAAAAGTAAGGTAATTGTTTAGTATTGGGAGGCAAAAACTAGCAAAAAGTAGGATGATTTACGGAAGAAATGGGTTGATAGTGATGTTCCAGTAGTCAAGAAAGTGTCGAACACAATTTGTTTTAGGGCAGTAGGGGATTTATACTAAACGGAAAGGTAAGTAGAAGTGATTTATGTGAGAAAAGAAAGTGAATTGGTGGTAACGAAGATAGAAAACAACGTGCCATGCGGGGCTCTAACCCGCGTTCATTCGCTAACACTCGCTCTGCAATGCTGTCTGAATTTAATGTTGGTAACGTAATTTAACGTATGAAACCACAAAACAATCGCATCGGAATAAAATATCGCAAAAGGTAGGTGCAAAATCTGACCCCCAATGCTAAAGAACAGCCAAAATTATCAAAGTACTAATTTACAAATGATGAAAAGGAACCATTTGTAAAGTAATTTAGAATTATTGGGAAATAGAAACGAAGTAGTATTAATAAACCCTGAACTACCATTAGTAATAGACGTCGGTCTGTCTCCTCTCTCTGACTCGAATTTCTGAAGAGGTACTCGAACTTCTTTTACATGTGAATTAACGTATGGAATTTCGAGAAATAGGTAGAATGAAAGGTCGTGTATGGCAATGTTACGTGCTAAAATATAAAGATAAGTTAGTATCTTGAAAATTTTGTGAACATAAATCCGTATGCGCAAATGTTGATAAATTGATTAGAAATGTAGCTTCTAGCATTTATCCAATCTAATTGATTTATAATATTTATAAATTTAATGTGTTTATAATATCAGTAATAATGTCAAGTTGAGCAAATCCACACATATAAATTTAAACTGTTTAGTGCTTTAAAAGTATTAGGTCTTACTATATAATTTTTTCAAACATAATTAATTGATAGAACATATTGTAAATTAATATACCTTTATGTGTACTCTAAATATAATAAAGTGTTAATAAAGTAACATATTACCGTTCAGAATATATATTTTAAAGAATACTCTGTGGACATCAGTAATAATATGCTGTGATATAAAAATTAATTCAACTTTGAAATCATAATATAGTATTAGAAATCAATTATCTATCTGATTGAACATAAATTCTCGGATAAATTCCCATTTTGGGAATCTTCCCGAAAAATATCTGCTCGGGAATTTACCCATCACTATGTGTGAGATTTTCCTCCTGTGTGGATTAACATGTGTGTAGCCAAAGTTGAACGTTGGTTTAATGCTTTACCACACCATTGGCATGTGTGTAGTTTTCCACCTGTATGAATTACCATGTGCGTAGCCAAACTTAAACATACTCTAAATTCCTTTCCACATACTCCACATATCTGAGATTTTTCATCTGTATGCACTAACTCACCACTTGACATAGTTGAGCCTTGACTAAAGCGTTTATCACTCTTTTGGTACGTATGACGCTTTTCACTTTCCTGTGTCACCATATTTCCTGTCCAACGTGGTCGATGAAATCCTCTGCCAAACTGCGTCGAAGTATCAGATTCCTCATAAGAATGAGAGATGGCTTCATTTATTGTAGTAAACGTATCCCCTTCTCCGTGGAGAGCAAATATGTTATCGCGTCTGTAACAAATTCAACAAACGGAAATGTGAATGGAGATAATGATTAAGTAGCAACAAAAAATGTAATCATTCGCTATATTACATGATAAAGTTACGCTTCATTTGTTTTATTACATTAAATATTGTAGAAATATGAAATGGAGTACCACTGAAAAGTCTCCATATTAATAATGTCTCAAAATAAGTGGCTGTAGTTTCTTTCACTATATCAAACTGACCTAACATTTATATCGTAGCGGTCATAAGTCTATCATGTGGAGAAAAAGCAAACTTGCGATCTAAAGGTTGAAGAACAACTCAACGTATTAATAGATACTGTACCGAAGATCATTTACTTATATCATCATAAGAGGAACACGAAAGGCGTTTTGAAACGAATTAAAAAATTACATACAACTTTCCAAGCTAAGTCAGAGAAACTTAAAGTAACAAGACTAAAGACGAATCATTTACAGCGTAGTGATCGCGGTTCAGCGGTCTAGGCGCTTGACCAGTAAATTCAAGGTTCTTCGATCGAATATACTTCAAGCATTTTTTTTTACTTTAGGAATTTTTATGGAGATAGATCGGCGATAACACACGCTTCATTACATTCAAACATTTGAATACTCGTTTCTTTAAACACTTGAACTATCAAAGTTTCAGGAATAATACTAGTAATAATAATTATCTCCAAGAATATTTAAAAATTAAAAACTTATTATCGCTGAGGTCGTACCATTACAAGCAAAAACGTGGTATTAGGATATATATATATATATATATATATATATATATATATATATATATATATATATATATATATAATTCGGTTTTGTGTAATGTTGTTAATGAAAAGACTAATTTCTCATCTCGATTCTAAAACAAACCAAACAAAATCGGATTGAAACATTTTAATTCGAGACGGGACAAGGTTAACTTACACTATCGTCATGCTTTGGAGATGAGAATCGACGCGAGACGAAAGGTATTGTAAATATTTTTCATCTTATTTCGAATCCCGAAATAGTGTATACCACTCTTTAAGCAACAATTGCTCTGTAGACTGAATCTTATACATTATTTTGTTAGTTTGTGTTTCAGAGCTCACTGAATTATGGTCTGTTTATATATTTTTATAGGAAAGCTTTTATAATTACACCTGGAAATTTCGGAAGGTAGTTTATTAAAAGCTTTAGTGTTCAATTATATTCAGGTCTTTTTTTTACGGTTCTTTTCTTGAAAACGTACAGTAGAATATATTCTACACGAAATATTAACGGAAATCTTTCATTTAAATTTGAGTACCTGTAAAGGTGTCTCATGAAGATACGGACCCCCTTTCCCGATACTCCTTCGACATCTTCTGTAGCTTAGCCGGCATAAGCATTACTTAAAAACAAAGTTTCTTACGGCTCTTGCGAGTTCAGAATCCCTACTTTCTACACGAAATATACCTTCAAAATTTCCGTTATAACATTTAGCTCGTTGTAGGGAAACTTTCCGTTATAACATGTAGCTAGTTGTAGGAAGGTATCGAAAAGGTATGTGCTGTTGGTCCTGACACTTTTCTCCAATCCCAACTATTTTGTAACTTATGGCTTACGCTACGGGCGATTTTACAGCCTTTAATACAATGTGTTCAAATACGGAATTTGTTACCTATACTATTATTATTACTATTATTATTACTGAATATTTGAGACCTTCGTACAACTGTTTATAGAGATAACGTGTTGAGTTTTGAATCTGATTAGCCTAGTGTCGACAGTCAATTTCCATCAGCTCCTGCGCGGACACAAATAATTAAAAATAAAGCAGAGGGATAGATAAAAACCTGAAATAAGTAATGTAGATTTTTCATGTAAGTTAAGTAAATATGTTTTTACCTTGAGAGCGACAGAGATATTAATGTAGCTCATAAAAAATTTTCATGTTGATTTTTAATGCTATGTAGATGTGAGAGGATGGCAAAAAGCTGATTCAGTATACGAACACACATACATGTTTTACACCATGTACCTTCATGTGCATTTATGAATAAGAGAAAATGTTTTAATACTAATACACAATAACACACTGAGCAAAGCTATGTGATAATATGTAAAAAAAAAAAACAGTATCACGTGACAGTTTCAACACTATATCTGTGCAAAGAAACAGAGATCATATAGAGAATGCTTCGGACAGCAGGAATTAGGACGTACTGGAAAGGACGAAGCAGAATAATTGAAGTAGTCAGAAGAACAATGAGAAAACCAATAGCGAACAATGATCAACGGGTAGTAATATATAGAGTAGGATGCGCAGAGTGTAAAAAAATTTACATAGGAGAAACAAAAAAATGCAGTAAAAGGAATAAACAGCACCAGGATGATGTAAGTTTGAAAATGGACAACATTGCGATATACAAGCACCAGAAAGATACAAATGACAGGATAGGGTGAGAAGGAGCAGAGGTCATAGAAGTAGAAAACAGAACTTCGAGAGAAAATGGAATGAAGCAAGGGTGATTATGAAGGCAGGAGGCAAGGTGAAGAACTGGAATGCAGGATTCTCGATAAATATGGAGTGGGAGATTCTGCTTAAAGAAGAAGAAATGAAAAGGAAGATGAAAGAAAGAGAAACAAAATAATAAGGAAAATAAGGATTATTAGAAAACAGAACGCATCCAGCGGAAAAAAATGTAAACTTTTAATTCAGCATGTGTGCAGCTAAAAAGTGAAAGCCACACAAGTGTTACTTTTTAATGAAGGGGCGGGGTATAATTAAAAGTTGATCTCCGGACAGTATATACAAGTGATGACGAAATCCCAGCAGCCAGAAGGAGCGGAAGTTTGATGGAGACACAGTTATTGTGTTGAAACTGTCACGTCATACTGTTTTTTTTTACATATTATGACATGGCCTTGCTCAGTGTGTTATTGTGTATTAGTACAAAATGGAAACAAGGCCTGATAGAATAGTTATAGAAAATGTTTTGTATATGGTATTAGTTTATATTTGTGTTAATTTTATATTGAAGCACTTCGCAAGTAAAACCTGAGTTGTGAAAAGAAGGATTTGTTGTTAATGATCGTAATATCAAAATTCTTAGTGTCTCATATTTTAAGTTAATGTTTCTTATTTTCGTATTAAACTCAGTTATTTATATTTTTGTACTTTAAATTAGTTGCACGTAATTCATATCAATATGGAGGCTAGTGTTTTAGAACAATTTCAATCAATGTTGACAGAGGAATTAGAGAAAAAATTAGAAACCATTGCTCAAAAATGGTAATGAATATTGGACGTCTAGGGCAAAAAATAGATGAATCAGTAGGTGAACTCCAACAGACTGTAACAGAAGCGATGTGGAAGCGTAGAAAAAAGCAAATTGAATGCCAAAGCAGACAGTTTACGTAATAATATCAAAGTAGCCAATAACTCCTTAACTGAGGTACGCTCTGAATTAGTTAACGCGGCCAATCATGTTGATTCAGTTACTGCTGTGTTTAAAAATAGTGTAGCGGAATGAAAGAAAGGTCTCACTGTGTTCTATGAATACATGCGAACGGCATAGATTGAGTGTAGGCAAACCAACAAAATACAACAGTGCAAAGAGGTGCAAGGCTGAGAAGAAACCGTAAATACTCTTGAATTCGAGGCGGCTCACGTTGTGAAAGATATGTGCCAAATAAACCAGAAAGTCGATTACAACCAGGAAAAGGAAATATGCAGTGTAGAGATAGCGAAAAATGAAGAATCGTTACGTGTACCTGCAGACAATATTTTCTAATGTAATTGTTTTGCCGGCAAGGGATACCGATGTTTCACAAATGATAAGCGGCAGCGTTGAGGTTACGCGTATCCGCCCTCTCGTAAAAGCCAGTGAAGGCTTGAGAGTTTAATTGATGATTTTGTGTGATAACGAAGTTACAGTGTTATCGGTTTTGTGTCGCAGCCAAATGGTTTTGCGCGATTTCACAAATTCAAATTTGTCTTTGTAACCGTGTATGTCTAACGTAAGTTGCATTTTAATCCTGTAAATCCATTCAAACTTTATCAGCTTTAAGTATTTTAGAAGGAAATTACTTGAAATTCACAGTTTTAAGTGTAGACCCGCCAAGCGAATTGTGTTTTACGTAGTGAACGTCTCGTACATAATATATCGGTCGGAAATTTTTACCGTAAACAAGCCTAAAAGTAGCACCTCCAAAAAACCACGCGCAGTTGAAAATATATTTCCATTATAGAACCCAAATGTAACACTAAGGTTAAGAAGAATACTAAGATGGCAAATAATACCCAGTTGAGTTTTCGTAATACATTATTAACGTAAAATCGATATCGAGGAGCATAATCAGGAGAGTTAAAATGAGCAGACGTGATCATAATATCAGTACATCAGATGCAAAATTTATTAATTTTCAGTTGCCGAAATGTTTGAATTTTCAAGCTAGTACTTCACTATTGCGAAATTTTAAGAGAGAAAATTTAAGTGTAGTGCTACTCAAAATTTAGACCAGTTCACTGCTCGTAACGATGAGAATGTTCGTCGACCTCCACGTACAGCGTATTCTCAGCGCGCACAACCACGCATTAGGCGTGCAGTAGGAAATAAGTTGAGGATAAAAGGATAGTGCTTTGGTAAGCGTAATTGGGAACGAACTAAACTCGGTCAAAGAAGAACTACATGCAAATTAAAGTCGAGCTGTAGGCGAGGTTATTTCGAGAGAAACATGCGGAAGAAGTGTACATCGACTCCGAAGAGTACTAGAAAGTTTAAGCGAAAACACGTACGAACATTGTATAGTAAACTACGTGGCAAAATATAATAGCAGTAAACGGAAACATAAAAAGAAATTTACGACACGTATGCAGCGTAAATCCAATCGTCGGAAAGGAAGGCGTGTCATTACTTGGAGATTTAGTAAGTGCGCTGTAGAAAGGATAAAAATTCCGCTAATTAAACAAACTAGGTGGAAAAGTTCATGTACACGCGCTAAATTACAGCTTACAAGCGTAACCGGCACAGATGGAAAATTAAAATCTTTGCCCAAGAAAAACGTGATCTTCACCCGAACTCGGAATATACCCCGGAAGAGATGAGAAATAAGAAATACCCAATTGACCTTTTAAATTTTTAGAGAATGAAAAAAGGATTATTGTTTATTTATTTGATTATTCTTTTAAATTTCGAAGGTTACTTTTCATAATCAAAGTGTGTGCCCACCGCCACTGACGCACCCGTCCAGGAAACCATCAATATCGCTCTACAATCAGGTACGTTCACTTAGATGTCATGTTTTATGGTTTCCTTACAGCTTTTGGAGATGAAGATGTATGTTGAAAGGAGAGGAAGTACAGCATTGGAAATTTTGAACAGGTAATTGATTTAGAACGCGATTTCGGACTTTGAAATTGTAAAAATACCACACTACTTTTGAAAAGTATGGCTATCCCGTTTTGGATGCGGACTTTCAGAATCGAATTCCGGTTATGATGCTTAAGTTTTGTATTTTTTTTTCTTTTCAGGTGTTTCTAGTTTTGGGAACAATATTTCATAATAAAATTTTATTATCAAATCTTTCTTTGAGTTTTTTTCATTCTTCTTTATGTTTATATTAACATCTAGCTGTTCCCTATAAAATCAAGCGTTTAGAGAGATGTTTGGCAACTAGAGATAATTACGAACATAATTAGAGAAATACTAGTAATAACTACAATTAATCATAAAACTAAAATTTTGGGCAATTAAAAAAATGTACTCTTCAGATAGTGATATTTTTCATGTAATGTTGTGATTATATAATAAGAAAATATGGGATATTTGTAATGTAAGATTAAGTCGGTGTCAAAATACTGTAAGTTCAACACAATTTAGAATAATATTGAAAGTAATTGAAGATAACCTTGAATATTATAAAGTTGTTCGTTGATTTGCTCATCGTTCGATATATATATGCCGTCTACTCTTAAAAGTCAGTCTGCATTCACTGTGACTAACCTCAAGTTAATTGACTTCAGAGATAGCAATATTATAAGTTAGGAAGATTTGAAAGTTAAAATATAATTCATCCCCTAGGGTCATCAATAGTTTCGTTACAAAATTCAAGCGACGAACCGAGTGCGACGCCTGATTGGGTTCCAGCTAATGTGTAGATTCGACAATTGACTACAATTACAAAAGGCCAACCACAATCTTGGCAAGTGTAATTCTTTTTTACTGTGTAGATTAACATGTGCAACCAAATTTGAACGTAGATTATATGCCAACCACACTCTTGGCATGTGTGATATTTCTTTCGTTTTTGGATTAACGTGTGTGTAATCAAATTTGGACGACGTTTATCCACAACCACACTCTTGTCATGTGAGATTATTTGCTTCTGTGTGGATTAACATGTGTGTAGCCAAACTTGAACGCCTATTAAATGCCTATTCACACTCTTGACATGGGTGCCATTTCTCTCCTCTGCGCAGCTAAACTTGAACGTTGATTAAATGCCTTACCACACTCTTGGCATGTGTAAGGTTTTTCTGATGTGTGTAGCCAAACTTTAACGTCGATTAAATGCCTTACTACACTCTTGGCACGTGTCAAATTTTTCTCCTGTGTAGCTAAACTTGAACGTTGATTAAATGCCTTACCACACTCTTGGAATGTGTAGGGTTTTTCTTCTTTGTTGATTAACATGTGTGTAATCAAATTTGAACGACATTTAAAACCGGTATCACACTCTTAACATGTGTGATATTTTCTCCTTTGTGGATTACCATGTGTGCAGCCAATTATGAACTTTGATTAAATAACTTACCACACTCTTGGCACCTTTAAGTTTTTCTCCTGTGTGGATTATTATATTTTGCAGCCAAACTTTAACGCCGATTAAATGCTTTACTACATTCTGATCATGTGTAAACTTTTTTCCTGTGTGGACTAACTTGTGTGTAGGCGAACTTCAAAGTTGAAATGCCTTATCACGTTCTTGGAACCTGGAAGGTTTTCGTCGTGTGTGGATTAAAATGTGTGTAGCCAAATTTGAACGTCGATTAAAAGCCTTACCACATTCTTGGTAGATGTGAGTTTTTTCACCTGTGTGGATTAACATGTGAAAAGCCAAAGTTGAACGTTGGTTCAATGCCTTACCACACTCCTGGCAGGTGTGTTTTTTCTCCTGTGTGGATTAACATGTGCCTAGCCAAGGCTGAACGTCGTTTAAATGTCTTAGTACACTCCTCGCACGTGTAAGGTTTTTCTCCTGTGTGGGTAATCATGTGTGAAGCCAAATGTGAACGCCGTTTAAACGCCTTACCACATTCTTGGCACGTGTGAGGCTTTTCTCTTGTGTGGATTAACATGTGTTTAGTCAAACTTGAACGTTGGTTAAATGCTATACAACACTTTTCGCACGTGTAACCTTTTTCACCTGTGTGAATTAACATGTGTCTAGCCAAATTTGAACGTTGGTTAAATGCTTTATCACACTCTTTGCAAGTGTGTGGTTTTTCACCTGTGTGGTTTAACATGTGTTTAGCCAAACTTGAACGTTGGTAAAATGCTTTACCACACTCTTGGCACGTGTGAGGCTTTTCTCCTGTGTGGATTAACATGTGCGTAGCCAAAGCTGAACGTCGACTAAATGCCTTAGCACACTCCTGGCACGTGTAACGTTTTTCTTCTGTGTGGATTAATATATGTGTAGCCAAAAGTGAACGTCGATTAAATGCATTACCACACTCTTGGCACGTGTGAGGCTTTTCTCCTGTGTGGATTAACATGTGCGTAGCCAAAGCTGAACGTCGACTAAATGCCTTAGCACACTCCTGGCACGTGTAAGGTTTTTCTCCTGTGTGGATTATCATGTGTGAAGCCAATTGTGAACGTTGTTTAAACGCCTTACCACACTCTTGGCACGTGTGAGGCTTTTCTCCCGTGTGGATTAACATGTGTGTAGCTAAATGTGAACGCCGTTTAAACGCCTTATGACACTCTTGGCACGTGTGAGGCTTTTCTCTTATGTGGATTAACATGTGCGTAGCCACATCTGAACGTCGACTAAATGCCTTAGCACACTCCTGGCACGTGTAAGGTTTTTCTCCTGTGTGGATTATCATGTGTGAAGCCAATTGTGAACCTTGTTTAAACGCCTTACCACACTCTTGGCACGTGTGAGGCTTTTCTCCTGTGTGGATTAACATGTGCGTAGCCAAAGCTGAACGTCGACTAAATGCCTTAGCACACTCCTGGCACGTGTAAGGTTTTTCTCCTGTGTGGTTTATCATGTGTGAAGCCAATTGTGAACGTTGTTTAAACGCCTTGCCACACTCTTGGCACGTGTGAGGCTTTTCTCCTGTGTGGATTAACATGTGTGTAGCCAAATTTGAACGACGATTAAATGACTTACTACACTCTTGGCATGTATGAGGTTTTTCACCTGTGTGGATTAACATGTGTGTAGCCAAAGTTGAACGTTGATTAAATGTCTTACCACACTCTTGGCATGTGTGTAGTTTTCCTCCTGTATGAATTACCATGTGCGTAGCCAAACTTGAACATACTCTAAATTCCTCTCCACATATGTGAGATTTTTCATCTGTATGCACTAACTCACCACTTGACATAGTTGAACTTCGACTAAAGCGTTCATCACTCTTTTGGTACGTATGACGCTGTTCACTTTCCTGTGTCACCATATTTCTTGTACAACGTGATCGGTGAAATCCTCTGCCAAACCGCGTCGAAGTATCAGATTCCTCATAAGAATGAGAAATGGCTTCATTTAATGTAGTAAACTTATCCCCTTTTCCGTGGAAAGCAAATATGTTATCGCGCCTGTAACGAATTCAACAAACAAGGAAATGTGAATGGAGATAATGATTAAGTAGCAACAAAAAATGTAATCATTCGCTATATTACATGATAAAGTTACGCTTCATTTGTTTTATTACATTAAATATTGTAGAAATATGAAATGGAGTACCACTGGAAAGTCAACATATCAATATTGTCTCAAAATAAGTGGCTGTAGTTTGTTTCACTATATCAAATTGACCCATCATTTATATCGTGGCGGTCATAAGTCTATGAACAGGTATTGTCGGCTGCCTAGACACGAATGCACAGTATGAGAATTACATCTGTCTTATCTGTAGTTACGTGGGGAGAAAAAACAAACTTGCGATCCAAAGGTTGAAGAACAATTCAACGTATTAATAGAAACTGTACCGAAGATCATTTACTTATCTCATCATAACAGGAACACGAAAGCGTTTTGAAACGAATTAAAAAATTACATACAACTTTCCAAGCTAAGGCAGAAAAACTTAAAGTAACAAGACTAAAGACGAATCATTTGCAGCGTAGTGATCGCGGTTCAGTCGTCTAGGCGCTTGACCAGTAATCTCGAAGTTCTTCGATCGAATACAAGTCAAGCATTTTTTTTTTTTACTTTAGGAATTTTGAGTTGATTTGAGTTGATTTTAGTTTAGCGTACCTTTCAGCAGCGGGGCTATATGAGACGTGGACCTACTGATTAACGTGAAATCCGAACCACATGAGCTCCCGCCGGGAAACGAACCCGGGTCTCCCACGCCAAAGGCACGTACGTAACCGCTTAGCAACGGAGGAGCTCTTTAGGAATTTAATGGAGATAGACCGGCGATAACACACGCTTCATTACATTCAAATATTTGATACTCGTTTGTTTAAACACTTGAACTATCAAATTTTCAGGAATAATACTAGTAATAATAACAATTATCTCGAAGAATATTTAAAAATTAAAAACTTATTATCGCTCAGGTCGTACCATTACAAGCAGAAACGTGATATTAGGCGCACAAAAAAATATTTCGGTTTTGTGTAAAGTTGCCAATGAAAAGAAGAATTTCTCATCTCAATTCTAAAACAAACCAAACAAATCGTGATGAAACATTTTAATTCGAGACGGGTACAAGGTCAGCTCACACTATCGTCATGCTTTGGAGATTAGAATCGAGACGAGAACAAAGCTATTGTAAATATTTCTCATTTTATCTCGATTCTCGAAATAGTGTATGCCACTCTTTAAGCAACAATTGCTCTGTAGACTGAATCTTATACATCATTTTGTTAGTTTGTATTTCAGAGCTCACTGAATTATGGTCTGTGTATATATTTTTGTAGCAAAGCTTTTATAATTACATCTGGAAACTTGAGAAGTTAGTTTATTACAAGCTGTAGTGTTCAATTATATTCAGTTCTGTTGTTACGGTTTTTTTTCCTGAAAACGTACAGTAGAATATATTCTGCACGAAATATTAGCGGAAATTTTTCGTTTAAATTTGAGTAGCTGTAGTGGTGTCTCATGAAGGTACGGAACCGCTTTCCCGAGACCCCTTCGACATCTTCTGTAGCTTAGCCGGCATAACCATCACTTAAAAACAAAGTTTCTTACGGCTCTTGTGAGTTCAGAATCCTTACTTTCTACACAAAATATACCTTGAAAATTTCCGTTATAACATTTGACTAGTTGTAGGGAAACTTTCCTTTATAACATTTAGCTCGTTGAAGGGAAACTTTCCGTTATAACATGTAGCTAGTTGTAGGAACGTATCGAGAAGGTATGTGCTGTTGGTCCTGACACTTTTCTCCAATCCCAACTATTTTGTAACTTATGGCTTACGCTACGGGCGATTTTACAGGCTTTAATACAATGTGTTCTCATACGGAATTTGTTACCTATACTATTATTATTATTATTATTATTATTACTGAATATTTGAGACCTTCGTACAACTGTTTATACAGATAACGTGTTGAGTTTTGAATCTGATTAGCCTAGTGTCGACAGTCAATTTCCATCAGCTCCTGCGCGAACACAATTAATCAAAAATAAAGGAGAGGGATAGATAAAAGCAAGAAATAAGAAATGTAGATTTTTCATATAAGTTAAGTAAATATGTTTTGATCTTGAGAGCGACAGAGAGATTAATGTAGCTCATAAAAATTTTTCATGTTAATTTTTAATTTTATGTAGATGTGAGAGAATAGCAAACAGCTGATTGAATATATACACACACACATACATATTTTTACACTATGCACCTTCATGTGCATTTATGAATAACAGAAAATGCTTTAATACTAATACACAATAACACACTGAGTAAAGCTATGTGATAATATGTAAAAAAAAACAGTATCACGTGACAGTTTCAACACAATAACTGTGCAAAGAAACAGAGATCATATAGAGAATGCTTCGGAAAGCAGGAATTAGGACGTACTGGAAAGGAGGAAGCAGATTAATTGAACTAGTCAGAAGAACAATGAGGAAAGCAATAGCGAACAATGATCAAGGGGGAGTAATATATAGAGTGGAATGCGCGGAGTGTAACAAAATTTACATAGGAGAAACACACAAAAAAATGCAGAAAAGGATTAAACTGCACAAGTATGATGTAAGATTGAAAATGGACAACAATGCGATATACAAGCATCAGAAAGATACGAACCACAGGATAGGGTGGGAAGGAGCTGAGGTCATAGATGTAGAAAACAGAACTTTGGTGAGAAAATGGAAGGAAGCTAGGGTGATTATGAAGGTAGGAGGAAAGGTGATGAACTGGAATGCAGGATTCTCGAGAAATAAGGAGTGGGAGAAGATTCTGCTTAAAGAAGAAGAAATGAAAATGAAAAAGAAAGAAAGAGAAACAAGATAACAAGGAAAATAAGGATAATTAGAGGACAGAACGCATCTAGCAGAAAAAAGTAAACTTTTAATTGAACATGTGTGCAGCTAAAAAGTGAAAGTGAAAGCCGCACAAGTGTCACTCTTTAATGAAGGTGCGGAGCCTAATTAAAAGTTTATCTCCAACAGTATATATGTGATGACCAACTCCCAGCAGCCAGAAAGAGTGGAACTCTGATGAAGACCCAGTTCTTGTGTTGAAACTGTCACGTCATACTGTTTTTTACATATTATGACATGGCCTTGCTCAGTGTGTTATTGTGTATTAATACAAAATGGAAACAAGGCCTGATAGAATAGTTATAGAAAATGTTTTGTATATGGTACTAGTTTATATTTGTGTTAATTTTATATTGAAGCACTTCGCAAAGTGAAACCTGAGTTGTGAAAAGAAGGATTTGTTGTTAATGATCGTAATATCAAAATTTTTAGTGTCTCATATTTTAGGTTAATGTTTCTTATTTTCGTATTAAACTCAATTATTTATATTTTTGTACTATCAATTAGTTGCTCGTAATTCATTTCAATATGGAGGATAGTGTTTTAGAACAATTTCAAGCAATGTCGACAGAGGAATTAGAGAAACAATTAGAAACCATTGCTCAAAAATGGTAATGAATATTGGACATCTAGGGCAAAAAATAGATGAATCAGTAAGTAGGTGAACTCCAAAGGTCTATAACAGAAGCGATTTGGGAGCGTAGAAAAGAGCAAATTGAATGCCAAAGCAGACAGTTTACGTAATAATCTCAAAGTAGCCAAGAACTCCTTAACTGAGGTACGCTCTGAATTAGTTAATGCGGGCAATCATGTTGATTCAGTTACTGCTGAGTTTAAAAATAGTGTAGCGGAATGAAAGAAAGGTCTCACTGTGTTCTATGAATACATGCGAACGGCATAGGTTGAGTGTAGGCATACCAACAAAATACAACAGTGCAAAGAAGTGCAAGGCGGAAAAGAAACCGTAAATACTCTTGAATTCAAGCCGGCCCACGTTGTGAAAGATATGTGCCAAATAAACCGAAGAGTCGATTACAATCAGGAAAAGGAAATATGCAGTGTAGAGACAGCGAAAAAGGAAGAATCGTTACGTGTACCTGTAGACAATTGTTTCTAATGTAATTGTTTTGCCGACAAGGGATACCGATGTTTCACACATGATAAGCGGTAGCGTTGAGGTTGCGCGTATCCGCCCTCTTGAAGAAGCCAAGGAAAGCTTGAGAGTTTAATTGATGATTTTGTGTGATAACGAAGTTACAGTGTTGTTGCTTTTGTGTCGCAGGCAAATGGTTTTGCGCGATTTCACAAATTCAAATTTGTCCTTGTAACCGTGTATATCTAACGTAAGTTGGATTTTAGTGCTGTAAATCCATTCCAACTTTATCAGGCTTGAGTATTGTAGAAGGAAACGACTTCAAATTCACAGTTTAGAGTGTAGACCGGCCAAGCGAATTGTGTTTTACGTAGTGAACGTCTCGTACATAATATATCGGTCGGAAATGTTTACCGTAAACAAGCGTAAAAGTAACACTTCCAAAAAACCACACGCAGTTGAAAGTATATTTCCGTTATAGAACCCAAATGTAACACTAAGTTTAAGAAGAAAAATAAGATGGCAAATGATACCCAGTTGAGTTTTCGTAATACATTATTAACGTAAACTCGATTTCGAGGAGCATAATCAGCAGAGTTAAAATGAGCAATCGTGATCATAATATCAGTACATCAGATGCAACATTTATAGATTTCAGTTGCCGAAATGTTTGAATTTTCAATCTAGTACTTCACTATTGCGAAATTTTAAGAGCGAAAATTTAAGTGTAGTGCTACTCAAAATGTAGACCAGTTGATTGCTCGTAACGATAACAATGTTCGTCGACCTCCACGTACAGCGTATTCTCAGCGCGCACAACCACGAATTAGGCGTGCAGTAGGAAATAAGTTGGGAATAAAAGGAAAGTGCTTTGGTAAGCGTAATTCGGAACAAATTAAACTCGGTCAAAGACGAACTACATGGAAATTAAAGTCGAGCTGTAGGCGAGGTTATTTCGAGTCAAACATGCGGAAGAAGTATACAACGACCTCGAAGAATACTAAAAAGCTTAAGCGAAATCACGTACAAACATTGTATAGTAAACTACATGGCAAAATATAGTAACAATAAGCGCAAACATAAAAAGAAATTTATGACACGCATCGCAATGCAGTGTAAATTCAATTGTCGTAAAGGAAGGCTTGTCATTACGTGGAAATTTAGTAAATGCGCTGTATAAAGGTGAAAAGTTACGCAAATTAATCAAACTAACTGGAAAAGTACACGTAAACGTGCTAAATTACAGCTTACAAGAGTAACCGGCACAGATGGAAAATTAAAATCTTAGCCCAAATTCTTAGCCCGTGAACTTCAACCAAACTCGGAATAAACCCCGGAAGAGATGAGAAATCAGAAATACCGAATTGACCTTTTAAACTTTTAGAGAATAAAAAAGGATTACTGTTTATTTATTTGATTATTCTCCCAAATTTCGAAGGTTACTTTTCATAATCAAAGTGTGTGCCCATCGCTACTGACGCACGAGCCCAGAAAACCATCAATATCGCTCTACAATCAGGTACGTTCACTTAAATGTCATGTTTTATGGTTTCCTTACAGCTTTTGGAGATGAAAGATGAATGTTGAAAGGAGAGGAAGTACAGCATTGGAAATTTTAAACAGGTAATTGATTTAGAACGCTATTTCGGACTTTGAAATTGTAATAATACCACACTACTTTTGAAAAGTATGGCTATCCCGTTTTGGATGCGGACTTTCAGTATCGAATTCCTGTTAGGAAGTTTAAGTTTTGTATTTTTTTTTCTTTTCAGGTGTTTCCAGTTTTGGGAACCATACTTCATAATAAAATTTTATTATCAAATCTTGTTTTGAGTTTTTATTCATTCTTCTTTATGTTTAAATTAACATTTAGCTGTTCCCATACAATCAAGCATTTAGAGACATGTTAGGTAACTAGACATAATTACGAACATAATTAGAGAAGTACTAGTAATAACTACAATAAATCATAAAATTAAAATTTTGGGTAATTAAAAAATGTGCTCTTCAGATAGTGATTTTTTCATCTAACGTTGTGATTGTATAATAAGAAAATATGGGAAATTTGTAATGTAAGATTAGGTCGCTGTAAAAATACTGTAAATTAAACACAATTTAGTATAATATTGAAAGTAATTGACAATAACCTTGAATTTTATAAAGTTGTTCGTTGATTTGTTCGTCGTTCGATATATATATATATATATATATATATATATATATATATATGCCGTCTACTATGAAAAGTCAATGTGCATTCAATGTGACTAATGATACCTGAAATTAATTGACTTCAGAGAAAGCGATATTATAAGTTAAGAAGAGTTGAAAGTTAAAATATAATTCATCCACTAGGGACATCACTACTTTCGTTATAAAATTAAAGTGATGAAACCAGTGCGACGCCTGGTTGGGTCCCAGCTAATGTGCAGATTCGATATTTTCTAAAATTTCAAAATTTTGTTCTAACTTTTAATGTTTGGCATAATTAGAGAAAAGTGTCATAGTACCGTCAGATGGGGTTAATTGAGACTGAGACAGTTGCGTATTTTCTGTATTCGGAGTTTGCTACACTGTAAACATTTTTCGGGCGCAGTGAACGCTATTTTGTTCTTGTAGATCTAGTAGACTTGTACGTGTGTGTCGTGTAAAGATCATGTGCAAGAATAAGTGGCGGGGAGCTTAAGCTTAGAGTATAAACGTAAGCATTTTCTGACGGCGTTTCAACTTCCATGTGTGCATACTTCAAATATTATGGTTGAATATCTAATCGACTTGTATTTTACTATTACAAGTTGTGGAAGCTTCTTAACACTTTTTCGTTTCTGTTGGTCATATTTTGCCTTGTAGAGGGCGTTTTCTGACGAAAGGTGTGTTGCTGTGGTGACTGAGACATGCCAAGAGTATGGAAGAAAAAGGCGGGAAGTAGGTCCTATCGCAACTACAATGCAACTCAACTACAAGAAGCAGCAGAGTATTCGGAAAAGCATCCCTGCCAATCACTAAAGACTGTTTCGAGCAAGTTTAGTGTTAATAAGGATGCGTTACACCGCCGACTAAGAGGTACATACTAAGGAACCCCAGGAGGTCAACCTGTTCTAACCGTTGACGAAGAATACAAATTAGCAAATGGTAATGTTCACGCAGCAGAATGGGGGTTTAAATTCACTAAAATGGATGTACGTTTGATAGTTAAAGGATATCTTGACCGATCAGAAAGAAGAGAAAGAAGATTCAACAATAAACTGCCTGGATTGGAGTGGACAATTTTTTTTCTTCGTCGGCACTCGGCTGTTGTAACACAGAGATTAAGCCAAAACATTACTCGTGCCAGGGCAGGAGTTAGTGTGGAAACAATCAGTGCATACTTTAACAACTTACAAGAAACTTTGAAAGACGTTCCACCTTAAAATATTGTTAACTTTGACGAAACGAACTTTGTTGACGATCCTGGTAAATCTAAAATTATAACCAAGCGGGGAGGAAAACATCCTGAACAAATTGTAAATTCATCAAAGGCATCTAAATCTGTGATGTTTGCTGGTACTGCCGATGGCACACTACTACCGCCGTATGTGTGCTACAAAGCCGATCATCTTTGGGAATCATGGTGTCAAAATGGACCAACAGGAACACGTTATAATCGAACAAAATCTGGTTGGTTCGATCAGCATGTGTTTGAAGACTGGTTTATGACTACTGCACTCCCGTACTTCAAAAGGCAAAACTCCAACCTTAGAAAAGTACTGATAGGTGATAATGTCTCCAGCCATCTCTCCGATCTTGTGATTCAAGAGCTTCCCAAAGAGGAAATATAATTTGTGTTGCTGATTCCGAACAGTACGCATTTGTGCCAACCATTTTAGACGTTGCGTTTTTTGGACCTCTCAAGAGAACTTGGCGTGGGATTCTTTCTGCGTGGAAGAAAAAACATCGCGGTTATCTGACCAAAGACTTCTTTCCTTCCCTTATGAATAGTACTTTAATGAAAATAGAAGAAAATTCTGCTCAAAACCTTCAGGCCGGATTTGGAGCTACAGGCATTTTTGCTTTGGACAGAAATCAGGTTTTAAAGCGAATTCCAGATAAAACCAGAGGTCGGCCCTTCTTCCACTAATTGATCTGGTGCTTTTATAGATGCACCGCAATCAGCCAGATTTGAAGATAAAACTAAAAGGGAACGTAAAAGGCGTATTGATATTCAACCTGGAAAAAGTGTTACTTTGGGCTCGATGGATAAAGAAACCAATGACACAGGAAAAAACTATAATGACTTACGTGTTGATGTCAGTTTGGAGGCAGTTGAAGATGGAAGAGACAAGGAAAGCGAAAATATGCCCAACCAGCTTAATAGCAAGGAAGAAAATTTTTCAGCTTCTGGTACGAAAGGGAATGTTAAAATTGGAGATTTTGTAATTGTTACATTTCAGTCTCAAAGGGGTCGATGTTTAAAATTCATCGGAAGAATTTGTACTATAGACGGAGAAACTATTAAAGCCACTTTTCTGAAGGAGAGCACAAAAGAAAGAGGAGTTTTCATTTATCCACAAAAAAACGATACATAATCGTTTAATGTACAAGATATTGTATGTAAAATAGAACCTGTTAAAGTTATGAGACGTGGACGCATCTGTTTGATGTCTCTCTCTTTTAGCAAATAGTTTATCAAGTGTATTTCTAAGAAAGTGTATTTTTATTTGTTGCATTTCAGGCTGTAGTCTTTTTTTTTTTTTGTCCTACCCGTAATGTTGTATTGTAGTGTTAAAAATATAATTTCAAAAACGAAAACTAAGTCTCACCTTACCCTGATGTTAGAATTACTTGAGACGTACAAAGACAATTACGTATGTCTCATGTCACTTAACTGCATGGGGTGACATGAGACAGTCTATATTTAAAAATAAATAATGATTAAGAAGAGTTGAAGGCTTGGCAATACCATGAATGACAAGTGTGGTAAATACCTCCACGAATTCCGTACCAAACCGAATCTTTCCAACCATACAATGTGTCGTGACACATACAAATATTCAAAAATCGTCTCAAGTCGCCCCATTTGACGGTAATAAAATTGATGTTCGGATATTAGATTTTGATATAATACTTAGTTTTGATTTGGATTTATAGAAAATAATTAGAGTTTTGATTTGGATTTAGAGAAAGTAAATTAAATGTTATTCTTTTTGATGTTTGAAAATAACTTTTGTTTTGTTGTGCCGGGAAACATAAACCGGTCTCGAGAAAAAGAAAAAGGGAAGACCGTTTAAGATTCCACGGTACCCTTTACTACGATAAACACAGGACACTATGATGTATCGATAGTACGGAGTGTCTACGTTAGTTAGACAGTATATGGTAAAATTCAGGTTTATGTTATGAGAACATATTAAGATTGCTACGTACGAGTAAGCCCTGAACAACATTAATGTTTAATGAGCAAGTTAATATTACTGTTATCTTGTGTTTCACTAATGTGACAAATGCTCTCGGATGTGACTTTATTCTCGATAAAGATAAGTGCAATTGCTAGTAAGCCACACATAAGTATTAGGTAGGGCTCTTTAAAACGTTACATTTGTAAACCTACCAATTTTGTAGGTACGAGCGGGCCTGAAGTAATACTAATGATTAAAAAATTGATGAAATGCGGGGCTGTAGCATTAAGTCTCCTCCCAGGGTGTATTTCTTGTCGTCCTTTTCATTATATTTATTTTCTTAAAATGCCTCCTCAAGGCCTGAATGATGACAGCCCAATTAGGGTTGGGAAATTAACCCTGGTGTGTCACGACTTGAATGACGAAGGCATGCAACCAGGTTGGAATGTAATGTCTTAGGGTAGAAGCGACCCTGCAAGCTTCAACTGGAAGAGATCGTCACCACCGTTGGTTTTAGGAACCAATTCATTAATCTGTATTTTTGATGAATGACTTACAACCTGTGTTGTCAACTAATAACGCACAGAATGGCGCTCCGTAAGGCTTCACCGCCGTTAAACTCAATTATTTGTATTAAATTGTTCAAACGGTTATTAGTTAAGTTGTATAATGCAAGTTACGTTGTATAATAAACGAAACTGACTTAACATTGACGGAAATTCTTTTCAAATTTGGCGGTCTCTACAGTGACTGCTTTCTATACCACTACAACAACAAACCGTCCCTGTAATTAGAACTGATGCTGACCCCAAAATTAATACCAAAATAAAGTTACATGTTTTATCGTAGAGTGTAGTTAAAACTTCGTGTATACAGTTCATGGTTTTACCTACACATGACTGTGAAACTGTTTTCATATTTTGTGGGAAGAAATGCCCGATGTGCAAAGTAACCCCTTGTTAAAGTAGCTAGTAACCACTATAAGCGACATGAAGTATCAAAATTCAGAGTGGCAAATCATAACACGGAACTATGAAAATGATTGGGAATGAAGGGATCCATATAATTAAGAAGTTACGTCCCTAATGTCTTGTGTTACATTGGAACACTAATATACAAGCAAAGAAAGCATTACCTATAAAATACTTACCTTTCAGGATGTTACCTATAAAATACTTAGGAACGTACAAGAACACATTCAACACGTAAGACATGTAAGTCATCCTAAATACAGAATTTTGCGCTATCCTTGTTTACCCACATTTTGCGTAATGCCCTAATCTGCATAGCAATCTTATTTTTACCGGCCATCTAGTACATGCTGGTTAGCGTAGTTTTTACAATAATTCATATATCATGTACGTTCAACAAGCCCCTAAAGTGATCCCATATTGAGAAATGCAGGCCCATACACTAGAAAAGATTCCTTGGAATGTGAAAAGTCAACTTCCTTGAAAAAATGAGTGCAACTATGAAATGGACTGATGTATGAACCTCTACAAATAATGAACATCTATTGTTGGTTAAAATATTCTTTATCTTGTATTTTACTTATGTCTTTCGAAGCCCGACGGAAAAATCAGGCTAGACCCATTTGAGATAAATCCTAAATAAAATCACAAACGTCCATAGTTTATGTTCGAATATAATACATTACAGGTTTAATTTTAGGATAATTACAATTCTCATTATTTGTTATTTCACATAAGTCTCTATATAAATAAAACAATATCGTCGAGCACCCATATTTTAAATATATGCCACAATTAGTGAGAAATGTGTAACAAATAATAAAGAAATAATTATTTTATCAAGATATGAACTACATAAGAATTGCATGGATGGTATCAATCTTATTATTATTTTTATTTGGTATACAGCTAGTCTATGTGTGCCATGTCATTTCCAAATTGTAGGCTACTAACTCACGTTCATGATATCTCTCATACCTAAGTATTTATCGTGAGGTATTGCTTTTAACAAACAAAATTTCCGAAACCATGTAACCGTATTGTCAATCTGAGCCAATTAGTTAATGAAAAATTGAACATTACCTTTCTGGCCGAACTGAATTTAAACTTTTTGTTGTTAATTGTTGGGAGTCATTAGAATACGACGCGCAAGTCTCCTGAACCACTATTTTTCTTAGCGTTTCTATATTACTTTCAAATGCAGGATCTTCTTCTAGTGCTAATTCTGGTTTCACCCTATCAACGTTTAGTTTCAAGTCCAAAGAGCATATAGCTGTATCCTTGTCCACTGATACCTCTTCTTCCGTTGTAGATAATTTTATCTCTTTGTTGTCATTCATTAGTTCGTATGTCCACCCTTTCCCTTCGAGCGGATCTTCAAGAGGTAAGTCATAAGCAATTTCTTCTTTGCACATCAATTCCAACTTAACAGACGCCTTACCAGCCATTGTGAATTGAAATATAATAAGAATTTAACACTGTTCTTATACTCCCTTTATATTTTACGTTGCCAGTGTTAATGACATGATTTACAAGTACGTTCTCCAAAAGCAACTTTATATTTCCAATCATCTTCTTCTTCCTCTTATTTTTCTTCATCAGCTACAATTGCTCTCTCGGCAATTGATTGTTTGTTTGTAGTAAGCATCTTAAAAGTTTTGCATAGTATCATTATCACTGTATTGAACAAGAATATTGGCAATTTAGAAAGGTTATTAAACGTGTAAGATGTAAAAATTAGAATAGTTGAAAAATGATAAAAAGTAACAAGATGTGTATAAAGTCATAAAACAGATAGAAAGTACTAAGTATGATAAAGCGAAAATACGTGAAAAAAAAAAGAATTGTCGCAATCAGGAAAAAGTCAAATTTCAGGCCGTGTCCAAAAGATACAAGTTCGCATTCGAAGTACGCTCACTTCCGGAAGTGACATCACCTAGTGTTCAAGTTCACAAGTGTGCGAGTGCATAGTGCGTACTGTGCGAGGATATACATAGTGATGGGCCCTGGGAATATTCCCGGTGGGAAGGAATTTAAAAATGGGAATATTCCCGGGTTTTTTCCCTGGCCTATAAATTCCCGGGAAGGAATTTATTTCCATTAATTTACTTTATCTTCCAAATTATAAGAACCATATGGCTAATTAATTTATTTAATATATTATGATTTACTTCTAGGTTTTAAAGAATTTGGAAGCTAAAAGATTTAAAATTATTTGATGGTACTTTATATAACTAATAATATGATTTTTAAAGTTCCATTTTCATTCGCACTAAAAAGTAGGGTAATTGTTTAGTATTGGGGGGGCCAAAACTAGCAAAAAATAGGATGATTTACGGAAGAAATGAGTTGATAGTGATGTTCAAATAGTCAAGAAAGTATCGAACACATTTTTTTAGGGGAGTAGGGGATTTATACAAAACGGAAAGGTAAGTGGAAGTGATTTATGTGAGAAAAGAAAGTCAATTGTTGCTAACGAAGATAGAAAACAACGTGTCATGCCTTCATTCGATAACACTCGCTCTGCAATGATGTCTGAATTTAATGTTGGTAACGTAATTTAACGTATGAAACCATAAAATAACCGCATCGGAATAGAATATCGCAAAAAAGTAGGTGCAAAAGCTGGCCCCCAATGCTGAAGAACAGCCAAAATTAGCAAAGTACTAATTTACAAATGATGAAAAGGAACCATTTTGTAAAGCAATTTAGAATTATGTAGAAATAGAGATGAAGTACTATTAATAAACCCTGAACCACCATTAGTACTAGACGTCGGTCTGTCTCCTCTCTCTGACTCGAATTTCTGAAGAGGTACCTACTCGGACTTCTTTTGCATATGAATTAACGTATGGAATTTCGAGAAATAGGTAGAACGAAAGGTCGTGTATGGCAATGTTACGTGCTAAAATATTAAGATAAGTAAGTATCTTGCAAATTTTGTAAATATAAATACGTATGCGCAAATGTTGATAAATTGGTGAGACATGTATCTTCTAGCATTTACCCAACCTAATTGGTTTATAACATTTATACATTTAATGTGTTTATAATATCAGTAATAGAGTCAAAGTAGTATGGGCCCCACTTTGCCTAACTTTTTGGCCCCTGGGTCCCTGCCTCAGGACCCATGGTCCCTGGCCCAGGGTCAATGACCTAGGGGTACATAGGACCACCCCCTCTAAATTTTGGCAGGGGTACATAGGACCACCCCCCAGGACCCATGGTCCCTGGCCCGTGTCAATGACCTAGGGGTACTTAGGACCACCCCTCTAGATTTTGGCAGGGGTACATAGGACCACCCCTTAAATTTTGGAAATTGCCAAATCTAAAAATTGGGTGTGGTAGCCTAGGACCACAGTATGTACCTCTATCAGTATTGGGGGGTCTATGTTGTTCCCTTTCATGGGTAAAAAATTGCCAAAAATTCAAATTTCGGGGGTTTTTGACCTAATTTATCCCCTTTGATGGGGTATTATTATCATATATGGTTATATGTGCATATACAGGGGTTCATTACCTTTCATAAGACATGGGTATATTGGTGCACCCCTTGAAATTTTTGGGAGGTGTATCTTGGCCCACCCCTTCAATTTTGGAAATTGCCCAATTTAAACATTTGGTACAATAGTATAGAACCCTAGTATGTATTATTATAAATTTGGGTGGTCCACTTCGTTCCCTTTTTAGGGGTACAAAATTGCCAAAATTTTAGTACAACCACATGTTTGGGTTTTTGGCTCATTTTATTCCCTTGGATGAGGTCCTATTACCTTATATAGTTATATGGGTGTATACAGGTGTTTATTTTCTATTGTAAGACATAGGTACATTTGTGCACCCCGGCAGGAGTGCCTTGGCCCACCCCTTAAATTTTGGAAATTGACCAATTTAAACATTTGGTATAATAGTATAAAACCCTAATATAGATCACTATAAATTTCGGTGGTCCACTTCGTTCCCTTTTAGGGGTACAAAATTGTCAAAATTTTAGTACAACCACATGTTTGGGTTTTTGGCTCATTTTATTCCCTTGGATGAGGTCCTATTACCTTATATAGTTATATGGGTGTATACAGGTGTTTATTTTCTATTGTAAGACATAGGTACATTTGTGCACCCCGGCAGGAGTGCCTTGGCCCACCCCTTAAATTTTGGAAATTGCCCAATTTAAACATTTGGTATAATAGTATAGAACCCTAATATAGATCACTATAAATTTCGGTGGTCTACCTCGTTCCCTTTTAGGGGTACAAAATTGCCAAAATATAAACGTAAGCATTACGTTGTACCTCGTGTTTGGTTTTTGACCTAATTCATTTCCTTGGATGAGATCCTATTACCTTATATGGTTATATGGCCATGTATAGGAGTCCATTCCCTATTATGAAACATAAGTACATATGTGCACCCCCGGGAATGGTACCTTGGCCCGCCCCTTAAGTTTTAGAAATTGCCAAATTTAAACATTTGGTATCATAGTACTGGACCCTAATATATATTACTACAAAATTTGGGTGGTCCACCTCGTTCCCTTTTAGGGGGCATTTTGTTCCGCTTTAGGAGTGAACCTTGCAATCGTCCCGAGTTTGATTCTTGGAAATGTTGAGTTTAACGTCCCCGCGAAAACGGTGAGAGATGATAGGACGAAACATGAACTTACTTGACTGAGGATTGAAGCAGTGACCTCATACACTAGAGACAAGCACTGAGCCATCGTACACGTGTGTTGATTACTATGCAATGGTCCCGAGTTTGATTCTTGGTGTTAGTTTCAGGAAATGTTATCGTCCCACTTGAAACGATGATGAGAAATGAGAAAACATCATAAACTTACTTGCTTTCGGATTGAAGCAGAGACCTCACACATCAGAAAAAAAACGCTGAGGCACCATGCCAATTTCAGTGCAAGCAATTTTTGCGTATGAAAAAGAACATGAACAGATTATGTTACATTACTACACATTTCTGCTCGTTGTTACGCATAGAAGCTTGTTATTGTGAAATTGCAGAATCTGCTTATACTACATCAGCATTTTTTTCTCAGCTGACGGACTTTTAAAGCTCAACTTTACATTTATGTCAAAGACAGTTTCGTAACATATCGATGAGTGTTACATTTTTTCAATCAAGTTTAAGAAAAATGAATCACATTTTAGATGTGGTAATTTGAATGTCGTAAGAAACTAACGAGTCAACGGTATGATGTCATTATCAAAATTGCGATACTAGATGTCGTAACGATTGATGTGTAAGGAGAAAAAACGTGAATAATGTCACAACCAATCAGATTGCTTCTTACATCACGTTTCGGCTCATGATGAAAGCTGTGTTTTCATTGGTTCTCCGTGATGTCATTGATTCATTTTCCTCGTTTCTGATTGGCTGATAGTGTTGTCACTTTATAGTTGAACCGTTTCAGACCTAAATAAAATTCTTAATTTCATTTTTGAAGTTCTACTTCCACGAAGATCTTGAATGAACGTAGGTGTACCTCTTGTGTCAGCGTGACTTTACTCCGTTCCTTGAATTTGAGGTAAGTATCAACCGCGTTTTCTTAATATCAATGGAGTGCTTTTGCATAAGGATAACATTGTTATCACTGTTTTTATTTTAACATGAAATATTTAGCAAATGGAAGAATAACTTGACCGGGGATCGAATTAGGAATCCCGCACATTAGAAGTAGGCGCGAGAAAATTGTTGATTTTGGTTTAGCGTCCCTTCAGTAGTGGGGTGCTAGGAATACAGCTTAATGTTGAATTTGAGCGCATACTGGGTGTTGAACCCGGGCCAGAGTTGCGTAACGCTAACCACTTAGCTCAGTTTCTGAAAGTAAACAAAGAAACTACGCACGAATTTGTTCCCTACAACGTGAGACGTGGACTTGCAGTTTAATGTGGGATCTGATCTCCCGCCGAGAAACGAATTCGAGTCTTTCTTGCCTTAGCTCGAGAAAAGCAAGCGCATGAGATTTTGTTTTCGTTTCATGTTCGTCATATGTTTAAAGTTCAGTGTCAGAGGAAAAATGCTTACTACAATGATTCTTTCAGCACAGTTAGAAAAACAATTTCATTCATTCTTTTTTATCACTACAGAAACTTAGGTCATTTACATGTTGGTCCCGGGTTTGATTTCAGGTATAACGACAATAAAAATTTTAACAGTAAAACTATTTGAGATATGATAATTCTTCTAGGATTAATCGTGTAGTCATTTTGATAATGTAGTGATCTCTGAATTTATTTTTAATTCGTGCTTTTTTTCTCTCTCGTTTTAGATATTTGTTTTCTTTGCCTATTCCTTTTTTGCTTACCTTACCTTTTTTCCCTATTTGAATATGGCTACTTCTGGCTTTACTGTCTTGCGAGAAATCAATAGACATTATCGGCGTTTTAATCTTGAAGGACGAATGCTGGAAATTCAAATTAATGCTCCGACCAGTGGCACCGATATTGTGGAGTGGGTTCAGGCCTCCTTTCAACAGATGTTGGATTACTTATTGGAAAACGTCGACGAATCATCGATGGTTGGATTATCGATTTTATCCCACGATGAGAAGAACAAGCCATTTTATCTATCTTTCCGGCATGCAAGTAATTTGACACTGGAGACTTTATGGGCTTCCTTTGATCGCATCCTTCAAAGTAACGATAGTTTTCTCATGAACGAACCGTTCATTGTCCATTTTCATCATGTGGATGTGCCCCGTGGATTTGGATTGGTGCGTCGAGGTCTTTTATCAAACGACGAATTATTAAAGTGCAAGAAAGGCATTCTACGAGTAAAAAACACCGACAAGAAATGTTTAGCGTATGCAATTGTGATTGCTATTGGCCTAAAGAAATATAAGGATACGAACAAGAAACTGTACAGACAATATCACAACCAGAGCAAGTGTGTTGTTATTCCAGCCGTACATGAACTTTTGTCCAGATCATCAGTGAATTTAGACCATGGGGGATCTGTGGAAGAATTACGACAATTGCAACGCTACTTGACAAATTATAAACTTACCGTATACACTAGCTTTTCCGGAGAAGATATTCTGTATGAAGGGCCTGGTGGCGAAGACAAGATTCCAATCAATTTAATGTGCATCAATTCACATTATGACATCATCACGTCATTAACGGCCGTTTTCTCTACCAACTATTATTGTGCTGCATGCCACAAAAAATATGATCATCTTAATAGACACGTCAAGAACTGTTCGGCCATGTGCGAGAAATGTTTGCAGAAACC
Organism: Thermobia domestica; assembly: GCF_964235325.1. Classification (NCBI taxonomy): domain Eukaryota; kingdom Metazoa; phylum Arthropoda; class Insecta; order Zygentoma; family Lepismatidae; genus Thermobia; species Thermobia domestica. The sequence continues at coordinate 172,507,306 of NC_137471.1, read as the reverse complement.
GCCATGCAGTAAGACCAATACGGAGAAGCAGTGCCCAGAGTGCAATCGTGAATTTTATGGTGAAACATGTTATACAAATCATCTAACTGTACCATATCATAAAGGCCAGCCAATATGCAAGATGGTGAAACAGTGTGCCAAATGTCTACGCATTTATTCGTTTGTCCATACAGGGGAAAGAAAACATGATTGTACAGATTATTTTTGTAATGTGTGTCGTAAACACGTTACGTCTACCCACCAATGCTACATGAAGCCTGATACGACTCAATTAAAACCTGGAGTTCCATCAGTGTTACATGCCAAGAAAGCTATGATTGTCTTCTATGATATCGAAGCCACACAGGATACTTTCTTCGATGAAGACACGTTCATTCATAAGCCCAATTTACTGGTGGCCCAACAAGTATGTTACAACTGTGTTCAAGATGAAGATATACATCATCCGTGTGAAGTTTGTGGACAGCGAGAACATATTTTTCAAGATGATCCGATCAATGCCTTTCTTGCGTATTTACGTCAACCACGACCCAACATCAAACTTATTGTATCTTTGGCACATAACTGTAAGGGATATGATGGTCATTTTATTCTTAAATCTTTAGTGGAAGAACATGAATTGAAACCTACTTTGATCTTGAACGGAGCAAAAATTTTAAGCATGAAAGTGAATCACTTATCGTTTATTGACTCCTTAAATTTCATGCCAATGGCTTTAAGTAAATTATCCAAGGCATTTCATTTACCAGCGACCAAAGGATATTTTCCACACTTTTTTAATACTGCTGCAAATCAAACGTATGTGGGAAAATTACCGGACATCCATTATTATGGTGCAGATGAAATGAAAGTGGATGAACGAGAGAAATTCATGACATGGTACAACGAACACCAGAACGATACGTTTATTTTCCAAGAAGAATTGGTAAACTATTGTGTCCAGGACGTCAACGTACTTCGATTGGCTTGTATATCTTTCATGACCACTTTTGAACAAGAAACTCACGTCAATCCTTTCCTGGAGGCTATCACTTTGGCGAGTGCGTGCAATTTAGTATTTCGACGAAATTTCTTAAAACCCAATACTATTAGCATTCTCCCTGCACGAGGATACCGTCACAGAAACAATCAGTCACGGATTGCTTTGCAGTGGCTTGCCTACATGGAGAAAAAAGAGGGTCATTCAATTCAACATGCTGCGAGAGGAAAAGAAGTTTATGTTGCTGGTTTTCATCTGGACGGTTACTACAAAGATCCTGACACTAAAGAGAAACACGTGTATGAAATTGAAGGGTGCAGATTCCACGGCTGTCCTTTATGTGTCCCTACAGGCCGTGATCAGCCCATTTATGACAACTCCGAAGAAACAATGAACTATCGCTACGAGAGAACACAGCTTAAAATGAAGTTATTACGATCCATGGGATATAAAGTACATGAAATGTGGGAATGTGAATTTCGTCAAGTGTTAAAATCCAATCCAGCATTGGCCTCTTCTTTAAGCACACATCCTTATACTAATAAGACACCATTAAATCCAAGAGACAGCTTCTATGGTGGCCGTGTTAATGCCATTAAATTGTATCACGTCGCAAATGAAAATGAAGGCGAAGAAATAAAATTCTTGGATATCGTTTCCCTGTATCCTTATGTGAACAAATGTGGACGGTATCCAATAGGGCATCCACGAATATATCTACAGGGAGATCCAGAAATGCCCGACATTCAAGATGTCAACGGATTGGTCAAGTTGAAGATTTTGCCTAGCAGAAATGTGTTTCATCCAGTGCTGCCATTTCGTTCAAATAAGAAGTTGTTGTTTCCACTTTGTGCTGCCTGTGCCACAGCATTAAATCAAGATTCTGAATGTACACATTCGGACAGTGAACGAAGTCTAACAGGAACATGGGTGTCCTATGAAATTCAAAAAGCCATTGAACTTGGGTATCAAGTCATTGAAATTTATGAAATTTGGGATTACGACATCACCGTATATGATCCAGAAACCAAGACTGGTGGATTATTCAGCGAATACATTAATACATTTTTGAAATCTAAGCTGGAAGCTTCTGGATGGCCTGCCAATTGCGTCACCGAAGAAGAAAAGCAGCAGTATATTCAAGTGGTACAACAACGGGAAGGCATAACTTTGAATGCAGCAAATATAATGACAAATTCAGCACGTCGTAGTCTCGCAAAACTCTGTTTGAATGCCTTCTGGGGACGACTCGCTATAAGAGACAATTTCAGCCAAACGACCATCATTAACGACCCCAAAGAACTGTATCAAAAATTAACTGCTCCAGACATAAAAGTCAACCAAATTTTACCTGTTAACGATTCGATGTTATACCTTTATTGGCAGTATGAAGATGATGTTCCAGTACAAAATCACAATGCTAATGTTGTCCTTGGAGCATTTACAACGTGTCAAGCTCGTCTGGAACTCTACAAATATTTAGAACTTCTGCAAGAAAGAGTACTATATTTCGATACAGATTCCGTAATATTCACGCAGCGACCATCACAGCCCACAATAGAACCAGAAGTATTTCTTGGTTCAATGTCAAATGAACTTGAATCAATTGGACCAAAAGCATACATTAAAAAATTCGTGTCTGGTGGCCCAAAACAGTACGCCTTGGAAATCTACAACCCCGACACGAAATCAACCAGTTATGTATGCAAAATTCGTGGGTTTACACTCAATTATACTGCAAGTCAAAAGCTAAATTTTAATAGTCTGGAGCAAATGATCATAAATCAATCGAGTGAAAAAATCTCCATTAGCACGCCGCACAAAATTTACAGAACCCACGATCATCATCTTGTCACAAAACCTGAAGAAAAGAAGTACAGTTTCAACTATAAAAAACGCCGATTAATACCAGACACATACGAGACATTGCCCTATGGGTATAAAAAAGCCAGAACAGAATAACAGCCATATTTTCCCCTAATCCCACCAACATCACCTCCCAAAGACGGGCAAAGAATCAACGCAACACGGGACATGCTTCAACGAGGCCACAGCGGAAACAAAACTCAGATGACATCACCTTGCAGAAACCCGTGAAGAAAAAAAAAAAAAAAAGGAATTCAGGTACGTCACATTTGCGTTTCTTTTCTCACCTCACTCTCTCTTGATCAGTTAGTTCGATGTTAATAATCTGTTTTTCTTCTTTCACAGGAAACAAAATAAATATTACCATGTATATTCATATGTTTTATTTTCTCTCTACAGAATTTGTACCCGTCACGGACACGTCTTCCTTTGAAGAAAAAAGAAATTCTGTATTCATTTTCACATGCTAAAAATAAATGTACAAAAAGATGATTCTGTGTTTTTATTTCACATCCTAAAATCAAATTCTTTTTCCTGTACTGCGGTTTCAATTTCTTTTTTTCTGAATCAGTTTACCGATAAAATAAATCAATGTTTTACGAAAAAAATCAAACTAAATTTTTGTTTCAGAAAATTTTTAGTGTACGAAAAAAAACTGATTCAGAAAATTTTTGTGTACGAAAAAAAAATGTTTTCAGAAAAATTTTTTGTGTACGAAAACAAAATTCTGTTTCAGAAATTTTTTTTGTGTGTACAAAACAAAAACTGTTTCAGAAAATTTTTATGTACAAACAAAATTCTGTTTCAGAAAAAAATTTTTATGTACAAACAAAATTCTGTTTCAGAAAAAATTTTTGTGTGCAAAACAAAATTCTGTTTTCGTCACGAAACTGCTCCGACTAAATGAATCGATTCATTCTGATAGTGTTGGCAACACTGGAAAATTTCGGTAAGTATCGCTCAGACCCTGAGTTACAGCGAACACAACTAGATTCGAACCAGCAACCTTACATGTCTGATTCATCTCTAAATACAGCCAACTAAACAATAAGATTGTGTGTATACGTCAATGCTTGCACTGAGTCAACAAGGTTTTCTTCAAGGTCAAAGTTGCACACGAAGTAAAAAGATGACAACGCAGATCTTCTATCTTTCTATATGAAACATAAACCTAGTGTAAACTGCTCGCACTGAAATGTGTAATGTAACATAATCTGCTCGTCTTCTTTTCATACGCGAAACTGTTCGCACTGAATGGAGTACGGCGGCTCAGCGCTTCAATCCACAACGAAGTAAGTTCATGTTTCCTCCTATCATTTTTCATCATCGTTTCAAGGGGACGTTAAACTCAACATTTCTTAAACTAACACAAAAAATCGAACTCGGGACCATGACATAGTAATCAACAAACTGAACTTCTCAATGGGCCATGGTGACTCAGCTCTTATTTCTGATGTGTGAGGTCTCTGCTTCAATCCGCAAGCAAGTAAGTTTATGATGTTTTCTCATTTCTCATCATCGTTTCAAGTGGGACGATAACATTTCCTGAAACTAACACCAAGAATCAAACTCGGGACCATTGCATAGTAATCAACACACGTGTACGATGGCTCAGCGATTGTCTCTAGTGTATGAGGTCACTGCTTCAATCCTCAGTCAAGTAAGTTCATGTTTCGTCCTATCACCGTTTTCGCGGGGACGTTAAACTCAACATTTCCAAGAATCAAACTCGGGACGATTGCAAGGTTCACTCCTAAAGCGGAACAAAATGCCCCCTAAAAGGGAACGAGGTGGACCACCCAAATTTTGTAGTAATATATATATATTAGGGTCCAGTACTATGATACCAAATGTTTAAATTTGGCAATTTCTAAAACTTAAGGGGCGGGCCAAGGTACCATTCCCGGGGTTGCACATATGTACTCATGTTTCATAATAGGGAATGGACTCCTATACATGGCCATATAACCATATAAGGTAATAGGATCTCATCCAAGGAAATGAATTAGGTCAAAACCCAAACACGTGATACAACGTATTGCTTACGTTTATATTTTGGCAATTTTGTACCCCTGGAAGGAAACGAGATAGACCACCGAAATTTTGTAGTAATATATATTAGGGTTTTATACTATTATACCAAATGTTTAAATTGGGCAATTTCCAAAATTTAAGGGGTGGGCCAAGGCACTCCTGCCGGGGTGCACAAATGTACCTATGTCTTACAATAGAAAATAAACACCTGTATACATCCATATAAGGTAATAGGACCTCATCCAAGGGAATAAAATGAGCCAAAAACCCAAACATGTGGTTGTACTAAAATTTTGACAATTTTGTACCCCTAAAAGGGAACGAAGTGGACCACCGAAATTTATAGTGATCTATATTAGGGTTTTATACTATTATACCAAATGTTTAAATTGGTCAATTTCCAAAATTTAAGGGGTGGGCCAAGGCACTCCTGCCGGGGTGCACAAATGTACCTATGTCTTACAATAGAAAATAAACACCTGTATACACCCATATAACTATATAAGGTAATAGGACCTCATCCAAGGGAATAAAATGAGCCAAAAACCCAAACATGTGGTTGTACTAAAATTTTGGCAATTTTGTACCCCTAAAAGGGAACGAAGTGGACCACCCAAATTTACAGTAATACATACTAGGGTTCTATACTATTGTACCAAAATGTTTAAATTGGGCAATTTCCAAAAATTGAAGGGGTGGGCCAAGGTACACCTCCCAAAAATTTCAAGGGGTGCACCAATATACCCATGTCTTATGAAAGGTAATGAATCCCTGTATATGCCCATATAACCATATAGGATAATAATACCTCATCAAAGGGGATAAATTAGGTCAAAAACCCCCGAAATTTGAATTTTTGGCAATTTTTTACTCATAAAAGGGAACGACATAGACACCCAATACTGATAGAGGTACATACTGTGGTCCTAGGCTACCACACCCAATTTTTAGATTTGGCAATTTCCAAAATTTAAGGGGTGGTCCTATGTACCCCTGCCGAAATCTAGAGGGGTGGTCCTAAGTACCCCTAGGTCATTGACACGGGCCAGGGACCATGGGTAATGGGGGGTGGTCCTATGTACCCCTGCCAAAATTTAGAGGGGGTGGTCCTATGTACCCCTAGGTCATTGACCCCGGCCAGGGACCATGGGTCCTGAGGCAGGGACCCAGGGGCCAAAAAGTTAGGCAAAGTGGGGCCCATACTACTGTCAAGTTGAGCAAATCCACTTACATATAAATTTAAATTGTTACTATATAATTTTTTCACACATATTTAATTGATAGAACATATTGTGAATAAATATCAATTTATGGGTACTCTCTAAATATAATAAACTGTTAATAAAGTAACATAGTACCGTTCAGAATATATATTTTAAAGAATCCTCTGTAGACAACAGTAATAATATGCTGTGATATAAAAATTATTTCAACTTCGAAATCATAATATAGTAATAGAATGCAATTTTCTTTCTGATTGTACAAAAATTCCCGGATAAATTCCCATTGTCCCAGGGAATATTCCCGAAAAATATCTTCCCGGGAATTTACCCATCACTATGCTTATCCATACATGTGAAAGGCTTATAAATGCGTTCAATGTGGAAAATCTTTCACTAACAAAAGGTCATTAAATTTTCATATGCTTGATCATACGAGTGAAAGCTCATAACATTGCATTCGCGTGTTATGAAAGTGACTTACCTAGTGATGGGCAAGTAGAATATGCACAGCGGGAAGGAAAATAAAAAAGGGGAATATTCCGAGTTTTCCCTTGGCACATAAATTCCCGGAAGAGAATTTGTTTTCTTTTCTATACTCTATTTTCCAAATTATAGAACCAAATGTTTAATTTAATTTCATTTATTATCATTTATTTTTAGTGCTTAAATAAATTGGAAGTAAAAAAATTGAAAATCGTCGACTTGTACTTTATATAACTAATTTATAATTTGTTTTTTTAAAGTTCCAGTTCTATTTGTACAACAAAGTAGCAAAGTGCTAATTTACAAAAGACGACTACGATCCCGTTTGTATAGTAATGTAGAAATTCTGTAGAAATACATATGGCGTAACATGAATACATCCCGAAATACCGCTAGTAGTAGACGTCGGTCTGTCTGCTCTCTCTGACTCAGAGGTACTGGGAATTTCCTCACATGTGAATTAACGCATGCAATTTGGAGAAATGGGTTGCAGGAGAGGTCGTGTCTGGCAATATTACGTGCATAATTCTAAAGATAGGTCATATAGTTTATTTCACTGATATAATATGAAAGAAACAACCTCTGAAAGTATATTCATTTTAAATTTATAGTGATCAGTTTCGGAACACGTCTCAAATACGAAAAATGCAGGAAACAGTTTGTGACTCATATCTAGTTCATGTATTATAATTACATTCTTTTGGATTCTAGAAAATATTAACTCATTTCAATCGTCTTATAAGAATGGCGTGGTTTTAAGTTGTACCCTGTATTGTTAGAAGCAGAATATTCACCATTGACAGTCCAATTCAATAAATGCTATAAATAGAATAACTGGCAATTTTTTCATGAGTCACACCTACGGCATTGTTGTCTTACTGAATTCTAGTAAACAACAACTCACCACCTATCTCACTCATCGAGTACCTATAACATCATTTAAAATAAAACACTTCCACGTTAATTTCTCGGAGCATCGAAAATGAGAGGTCATATTTTAGAATAGGTGAAATATATAAATAGAAGTAGTTGCCTTATGCTTACCTTATGCTTTATCTTATTTCTAATATCCGTAATATTCTCAATTGTTGCAAGGGTTTTTCTAGCCTGCACAAACTTTTTCGAACTAATTGACTGACTCTGACTGACTTAGCTGGTTCCAAGTTCGACTTTTTGCACTGTAAATGCAAAGAACTTATCAATATTCGCAAGATTGATTGGGAGGGTTGATGGTTAAAGCGTTTGTGTCCGTAATAAAAAGGATGTGGCTTCAAGTCACGGCAGGCAAACTATTTTTCCTTCTATTTTTTTTTCACATATTAATTGCTTTTTTGCATCTTCTTATATTAGGTTAGTGACCAACGATGAGGATAGGCTAGGTCAAGTCTGGTTCGATTATGTATGTGTACACTTTCTTTTGTTTCAAAATACATTTCTATTTATATTTATTAGTAATAATTTTTTCTTGTATTTTTAGTGACCATGGTTTACCTGTGGCTATTTAATGTTAGATTCATGGAAAAGGTAGAACGAAGTCATAGCACGTTCTTCACACAGCAGAGCGTTTTGTTTTGTTTTGTTTTGTTTTTTCTTGGCAAAAAACGTTACTGCGAGTGTCTGTTACCCAGCTAAAATTTTTTCATTGTCCGTGATGGAGACATCAACTTTCTGGACGTAAAGACTATGTCAAATCGTGTGTTCAGCCACTCATAGTGTGTCAGCAACTGTATTATAAATGACCTATGCAATTTTATTCCTCTATCTTCCTATTTTATAGCCTTGCTGTTCAAAGAGAAGTTAAACTCAAAATTATTATTCCCATGAAAAATTGAAAGCATGAGTGTTCAAGTATGTATAAACTTAACCGGTTTCGAATTTTGCATATCACATCACTGAGTGATTATTGGCTTTGGTATATTAGAAGGTGTCGTGGGGATGTATCCTCTGAAGTACATGAATATTTTTTGGTTTAGTTGAAGAGTTGATTCATTTTTGTTCTCTTATATATGTAATTTTTTAGCGTCGAAATAAAGACACCATGAATTAATTTAGTGTTAGCCCTTTTTGTATTTTTGGCACAAAATTAGATACATATGTGTGTGTGCTTTTGTCGATGTATGCGTTGTGACAAGAATGGTTAACCGTTGACTCGCGATCTCGACAGCTTGTTGTCATTCAGTGTTTATAGTAGGATACATTGATAGATCGAAAGGTGATACTTCGAACTTGCATAAAACTAAATAGTTTCGCGAATGAAATTATTAGGCAAGTATACAGATGAAGTGATGACTATGTTGAAGAAATACCGAGTGTTTTCTTTCCTTTGTCCTGAGCATGTGTGTATGTAGTTTAGATAAGTTACGCGTTCGAATGTGAACATGCAGTAACACTTTCAGGGTGTGACGGCGTATAATGTATAGCGATATGACACATGTTGTTCTGATCTCGATGAATTAAATTTTGAATATTGTACTTGTTGATTAGTTACATATTTCGAATACTTGCGCACGAGAAACGAATGATTTACGAAACCTGAATTTTCGGTCGTTATCTCTCTTCTGATTTTTTAAAAATAAGTATTTGCGTTTCTGTTTAATCATACATGATTAGATTGAGTTTGGTAGGGATTGGCTTAAGACAGACACTAGTTTACACATACTTTTCTTTATTTTGGTAGTCCATTTCTGTGCCAAGGCGCCGTCACCTTTGTGTTACTATTTCCGTTTCTAAACGTAGTATTATCTGGAATCTGGCGCACAGGGTCACGCTCCTGTGGTTTAGTAGTGCTAGCAAGGTTCCGGTCTATAACAACTTACTAGTTCAAAATTTATCAGTTATATACATTATTAATTTTGGCTACCGCAATCAACATTTTCATCGTTTTCTCTCTTCCCCCTTTTAAAAACTATTGTTTTATCTCAACATGAGTTCTTTTCTCACTGCTGTGTGGCATTGGACATTTTTTGTTGTAGAAATTTCAAAAATAAGGCACTGTTCTCTATCCCGCAACAAAGACTGGCTGTGATCTTTGCGAAGTGGGTAAGATACGGTGAATGATGGGAATTTCGTGAAGCACTTTGTCTTTGTGAGGTCCCCACCTAAGGGAACAGATTTGATCCTCAGCTCCAAGGGACCCCTGTGTGGCCGTATATTTTGATGCCCAAACGTTTCAACCGATGGAGATAAATTTTGACCTTAAAATCGACGCTTGTCGTAGCTGTTTGTTAGGTCGGAATACCATCTCCGGTAGCATCTTTCTTACGTTTATCTTGTTCTTCAGTGCCTATTTGTTTTTTTCTACCTCCTTCTTCTACCCTTACTTCATTCAAATATTTTTAAGTCATTACCTTCTCCTTCTCCTTTTGAAGTCTTTAAATGATTAATTAGATTCATCATTTTTTATTTAGATTTTCAGAAAAATATTAAAAATCATTTTTCTATACTGTATATAGAGATTAATATTTCTGTGGATAGGACACCTTCGCAATATATCTAGGGGACGTTCATTTTCATAGTCAGTGATTTTTCCCTTTCTCGATCGATAGCATTCGCGCACATATAACCGAATTGATAGTTTCATGCCTCTTTTCATTTGGATCCATAGCCTTCACACATCTAGATTACAGTCTCCCTTGTTGGAAGTATTAACTTTTTTAGTTTTTGTTATTCTCGTCCCACTGATAGTATTGTTTGTAACCTTTAATTCTGACAGCTTAACTCAGAGGTGAAATGTTTTCTTTCTTTCTTTTCTTTCCTTTTCTTGTGAATTGTGGGTGCACAAACTTTAGTATTAATGTATAATAATTGATGTGGAAAACTCTAATATATTGTTAGGTGTGTTAATTTTTAAAAATAAATTTTACTTTTTTTGTTTCCTCTACATTCGTAGTTCTGCTATTCACTACCTGGTATATGAGAGTTTTTTAAGCATGCATTGTATTGATCTAACGCGCTTATTTGTCTTCTGGTCCGGAGTTACGTTATTAATATTGTGTTAATAGTGTTAAAAAATGTGTAAACTCGGCATTCGTCTGTAAGTCAATTAAATATAATTATACTTGTCAATGTGATGATATTTTTACTGGTGTACATGTGATTATGTATGATTAAGATGTTCTTGTTCAACATATCGGTCAACGAAACGACGTACTTCGCTATGAATTTTTCTCTAGTATCTACTCTAACTTAAGTACTTGAAGCCATATTTATATTTCTTAAATTTTGTCTCATGCATAAAAATATATAAAGTCGAGGTTAATGAATGTGTCTTTTGGATGTAAAAAATGTGTGTCTTAACCTTGTCATATTAACAACTATTAAACAGCGTGGACGGGAAGAAAGTAGATTAGCATGTTACCATGATATATTTGTGAATCATACAGTAAAACCCTGATTCTAAGAATTATTCAACTTAACCCGATCGTTTCTTTACTGAATAGTAAAACTGCAAATTGTGATTCTCGTGAGTACAGAATTATAGGTAAAAAAGAATGCATCGGAAAATTTCAGTGATTTTTTTCCTTTACAAAACACGACTATCTAATCCGTTGGAGGCACCTTTAAATAATACTCGTTTCTACTAGCATTTTATTGATTAATTGTTTGTTTCAAAATACACTATAATCTTCAAGATTATTATTCGACAATTACTTGATTAAATACTGCATACACATCAAGTATCAATCAGTAATTTAATCAAATAAGTAATGTAAAGATTCCGGAACTGGAACCCCGGAAGGTAGAAAATAACAACCAATTTGTGATACTATAGGCTGTTATGCTATTTTATTTGTGTCTAAGCATCGTACTAAACTTTGTAATATTTTTTTATTCAACTTGAAAAACGAAACAAGTGTGCAAATGCATTATTGAATATGAATAAGAAATGGATGCTAAAACGTGTATATTGAAATATATATATACTCTAATTGAAATTATTAATTTCTGAGCGTAAGGGCCTGATAAATCTTTCCTTCCTTAAATGGAGATGCGACCACATACAGACACTAAATGTATGAGGAACAAAGGAGAATTTGTTTTCTTTTATGCGTTACATAAAATTAAATCTTTAGTTACCTTCGGTACCATATTTCTACATATCATACCTATATTTGGCGTTAGCCAACTCGAAAACAAAAATTCCAATGCGTCATTTCTGACAATTGAAATATGTTTAGACGACTTGAACTGTTAATGTAAATAACTATATATATAATATAATGAAATATCTGACAATAATATTATTATTATTATCGTTTGTAAATGAAAATCTTTTTGTTTTTCTTCCTTTTCTCTCATTAATAGTAATAAAAACTGTGAAAAATGTAGTTATTGATATTTTCTTTTGAATTATAAATAACCTAATATATGTAAACTTTTACCTTTGTATGAAATTAGCGGTAGTATGAGTGTGACATAGTTTTACATATGGGAACCTAAGACAGTATTAAAGAATTGTAATTATTTGCTATGCAAACATTGAACAAAGTATTTGGTGATATCATTAGAAGCAATTGGTCATTAATAACGATCCAAAACTATTGACATATTAAAACATTTACATACGTATGCTTACTTTAATTTGTGACTTTCTTCAATTTTCACCTGAAAATCCTTAAATTGCTAATAATTTGTCCACGTCTGTAATTTATATATAGCTGAAATTGAAATGCCCTGATCACGTTTCGCAAGAATTGAAGGTTGATGAGAAATGATGCAGGTGGTATTCTGATACCGGTATGATGCACTTACCAATTCATATACTTCGGCTGGACCATTATCCTTATTTATCAGCATTTTTAAAACAATGCTCACGTCATCCACGAAATAAGAATATCTTGCAATGGGAACTGAATAATATTACAATAAATCAGAAACGGGTATAGCTAATAAATAAGAATTTTGACATAATCTATTTTGAGGTTTATTGAGGTCTAGTTTGAGTTCAGATGGAGAAATCGTAGAAGGTGGTATGCGTTGAGAAATGCAATGAGTATTGATTGCCTGATATTCCGAATCTTCATTATGTTGAATTAGCGAATTGTACAGTCGCATAACAGGTAGACAGGAATAAGTAGTTTCTTTCAGTATCATTTTCCACTGCGTGATTTAACATTTAGGTGTTTTTAATTTGCATTCTTTTATTCAGTAATGGAGGTTTTAAGCTGAACATTTAAATTCTTACTAGCATTTACAAATGGAACTGAATTTCAATATTCTGAGAACATTTCAGATTTCATGGCCTCAACTAGTGTTTAAAACAACGTTTTTTTTTCTGTGAAGTCTTTTTAATAAAAAACTTCGTTCTTTTTCATGTTTTTTTTTAATGTTTTTTTTCTGGCAACTATTATTTACTGATTCATGTTGCAGATTATTGAAATAATCAACAGAATTTGAGTTGAAGCCCTCGTAACTTACAAATCCTTTGTTTCTTTGTACCTATACGAGTAAACTTGTGTGATTATTCCTTTCAGACCCAGGTCACTTTTGGCGTTTCCCTACATTTTCAGCTTGTGACTTATTGCTCAAAAAAACATTTATTTGATCGATATAGTTAAGGCCTTGTTTTCTAGAAAATGGATCTAGCTATTTTTTGTGTAATTACATTGTACTGTTGCAATCGGGTAGGAAATTATTGAGGGAAGTGTAGGGGTGAAAGTTATACAAGAATTCCATAACCGAATTTCAAAATCTTTTGTATCTAGCACTACTGGTGCCATATGGGTTCAAGTCACCGAAAAAATTAATCTGGTGTATTTACAAAGTACAGCGAAATCCTGAAGTAGCTGGCTTCCATTCAAGGAGGGAAAAAAAAATCTCTGTCATCATACACATGAAATTTTTACACTTTTTACGAATCAGAAATAAAAATCAACAGATATGCCGGGGCTACAGCATCTCTAATTATCCTATTGAAACTTTTTATGTTGTGTTCTGTAGGCCAAAGAGAAAGCTTTCAGGTAATGGTACGTTTGTTTCAATGTAGCCAACAAGAGGGAAATAATAGAGGGGAAAGGGATTTTTTTTTAATTTTTCACCTAAAATCGGGAATTAATTGTTTTGGCTGATAACACTCCCGTAAGACAGAAGAAAACTGTCTGAAAATAAATCCTGATACGCCAAGGATATATCCTACGAGTATCATCGCGATATCTAACAAAACAAGCATGAAATTAAAAAAAAAAGTCTCATTCTACCTCAGAAATTCACTATTTTCTTACAATTTACAGAATATGGTTTATTATAAACATCAACTGTACTTCCCCTAGTTATTCTAGTGAAACTTTTATGATGCACTGTGTAGGCTAAGGATGAGGCCTTTAGACACTGGTACATTTGTTCGAATGTAGCCAACATTAGGGGAATAATAGAGAAAAAAGAGAATTTCTTCTAAATTTTCGCTTAAAATCTGGAATTAAAATTTTCTGTAGTTGGCCACACTGCTAGCAGACAAACAGAAACTATCTTAAAATAAGCTTTGTTATCCCTGTAATAATCCTACAAGTATTGTGACGATATTTAGTAAACTAAGCACGTCAATAAAAAATATCTCATTCTACCTAAAAAAAAACCAGTTATCTTTCCACTTAGAGAACCAGGTCTACTGTAAACCTCAACTGTACTTCCCCTAATTATCCTATTGAAAGTTTCTATAGTGCCCGTGTAGGGCGAAAACGAGACTTTCAGATACTTGTACGTTTGTTCCGATGTAGCCAACAAGAGGGAAATAATAGAGAAAAAAACGATAATTTCCCCCTAAAATCTGGAATTCAATTCAGATTCAAACTATATTAAATTAAACATTGCTACACCGCTAATATATCCTACAATTATCATGGCGATATTTAAAGAAAAAAGCTTTTAATTGCCAAAAATATATTATGTTAAGCAGAAAAGTAAGGAAAAACTAGAAAAAAATATCTCTTACATTAGCTCTTAGGTGAAATGTTAATTTATCACTGAAGACGAGGCGATACAGAAAATCTTCATTGTTATGCAGCAACATTTCATTTGCGAAATTGGCACGTATACCGTAGTCTGTAGGCTTTAAACCTGTAGCAACTGCAAACGATAAGGACGTAGTTGCAAGCGTCTCCTTAATATTCTTCACACAGACGGTTGCACTGTAACTATACATTCAGTCTTTATTAAAACACAAAAAGCTTTCTTCTCTTTAGTCTCCATCTTTGCTACTACTAGCTCTTTCTAACGGCAAACAGAGGAAACAGTGCATGTGCATGCGTGCGTACATAACTGTTTGAGTTGGTCTTTTATTTGGTAATAGTTATAATTGTATGTTAATCGTAATAGATACTACAAAGTTTCAAAACCCTAATATTGATTTCGAAACACCCTGCTTTGATTAAAATTGAGTCATCCTATATTCATGTCTTGTATGTACATATCAGAGTTGGCCCTAGGGAATTTGCCGCCCAGTGCAGTGGCATCATTTGCGGTATTCCCCTTTCTCCAGAAAGAACAAATCTTAAAACTCATGATTTCAAGTATGCTACTCCAGTATGAACAACAAAGGGGAGGAAGAAAAATGCACTCACACTCAGAAAGGCTTAAATACTACAAATACTATCTCGTTGTGTCTGCTTTTTCCTTTAAATAATAATCTATTATGTTAGTGAAGATAAACCAAACACACCTAAAAAAATGTAACCCTTTTTATAGAATTTAATATCGAGCTTCAATCTCAATGTATCAATTTGCAATTAAAATGCAACTAGCTTTTTTATCTTTATTTCTTGGCTTTACTTCTACATCTGTTATTTTTTAAACTTGTTTCCACTTTCAGTGATTAGAAACTTCTTTGTAACAAAGAAAAGACTAGCTATCATATCAGAACAGTGATAACTAACTAAATGGAAGAGGTGTTCGAGAATTGAGTTCTTGCATTTGAAAACAATCAAGCAATTTGTGCTGGGATTTATTTAACCATTTGCTATAGCATTGTCCAAGTGACCTTAAACTAATGAAACCTAAACATGAATTTATGAACGTAGTATTCAAATAGAGGACAGCTTAGTAAGTGTAACTAACATCACCATGAAGTCTGTTTCCGACAAGAAATACCGGTATTTAATTTAAATAATATACTTATGACAGATTTTGTCGAACCCTCCAAACTTGCCACTCCATGCAAATGCACGTGCTGCACATATGGTAAAGCCGGATCTGCATATCAAAAATTCGCAAAATATATCTTTATCACTTACAGTTCCCGAGATATGGCTCCTTTAATCTCCCGAAATTCGAACTTTTTGGCCAATATCTGAGGAACGGTGGCCAGCTGGCTAGTAGCCATTAGACCACCGGCCACCGGTTACCATTTGCTACCAAAATATTTACCATTCTCTTATGTATTAATTAACACCAATATGACTAACCGTTCCCGTGATATGGCTCCTTAAATCTCCGGAAATCGGCCATTTTTGGGTCAATATCTCGGAAATGGTACGAGTGACGCGAAAAATTTAACCACTTTCTCACATAGTTTTTGATGCTCTATCGAATGCAGGGTTCAAAATTTGCTAATAACAGACAGACAGAGACATAGAGAATTCAGTAACAAACTTTTAAAGTTCGTTGACTAGAAACTTGCCAAAGAAATATATTCTAAGCTTAGTTAGATTTTCAAGGGTAACGAAATTTTAACCTCAGATTATGCGATACTTGTCAATTCGTCAATATTTGCTAATGGACAATAAGAGAAAGTATGATTGTTTGTTGTAGAAGAAATTTCATCTTTAATAAAGAGAGAAAGACTAGTATTGTAATTGTTTATGGGCAAGGATAGCTTTATATAGTCTAGGGTTGTTTTGGTTGTCCTAAGTTAGTAGACGAAGATAAAGTATTTGTATTAGCTCGCCCTATGTTATTGGTTGGTGTCTTGAATTTTAGTATCCTGTCTAAAGCCAAGACTATATGAAACGTGGATCCTTAGCTTAATGTGAGGTCCAATCCATATGAATTCCCACATGGAATCATACAGTTCTATCGCCCCGAAGGCACACCAATCATATAACCATGAGGGAGTTCTGCGCGTTAAAATATATTATATTGATTAAGTTCCAAAGTATTTTCTATTGGCACGCGATTTTCTTTGTGTAATGAATTAATTTGCGGAATCACAACAGCTCACTTCTGGTGCGAGGATATCTCTTTCCGTCCTTCGTCGTATGAGTCTTTGGCTTACAACATCGTGTCCAGACGTTTTCTCGTGTTTTTAAGATATTACGGAATACCCAGGAATTTCCGCAACGGACTTTCTAAATACCCACCGAGGCAAAATTCTTTTGAGCTCAAGAAGGATTGGCAAAATTTTTAGCAGTGATGCGGAATTCATCTCATATCATCACTGTGGTTAAGGTTCCATTAAACCAATTAGCCTATTTAAAATCATTTTCATTTAATAATCATCTCGTTTAGGCTAAACAACATAATTATGGAACGTACTACAAAAATTTAATTTTCCCCGCTTCAATCAGTTTACAGTCATTTGTCTACAACAAATAAATACTTGCCAACTAAAAGCAGTAACTAAACAAAAAATCAAGCTCGTAACTGGAATACATATGGCTATTTCTTTGTACAGCGCCGTTTTTCATTAAATTATTACTATTCGTAAACGAAACGAATAAGAAATATAGGAATATTTTGTTTCGCCATATACATCAGTACTTGTAATAAATAAAAGAAAACGAGAAAAAGGCAAAGCAACAAATCTTAAACACAAGCCTTAGAATAAGAAGGCCAACTTACTATACGGCTCAAGAAATTACAGGTAATAAACACCGCTCAGAATGTGCCGATCCCGTCAATGACACACATGTTCCACCAATTTTCCCATTTTCTATTTCTCTTTTTGTCTTTTTCATTCTTTGTTCTACTTTCTTTTTTTATAAAAGTTATCGTAGAACATCTTTCCAAATCTGAGAAAGAGATAGTTCACCCCTAATTTCGGTGAACTAACTTCCATTATTGGCCGTCGTATCACAAACACAAAATCTTCAAAACATATGTAGTATACCATATTGGATAAAAATTGAATAATTTTCACAAAAGTTACAGAAAAACGTATATTTAAAATATCTGGTGACAATGTATTTTAACCTCTCACTCTAGACCGATTCTAATTTCTTGCAATAAGAATGATTGCGAGGTCCGAAATGCAATGTACAATTACTGCATCAAAACCAAATAATATTCTGAGATTTCAAGGAAGAAATTTACTTTATCATGTTATATAATCTCAACTATCGCTCGTGCCGTGCCTAAATGGGATGTAGAATGCTCTTTGACACGATATTAGTTGCTTCTGTCTATTATCCGGAATAGACAGAAATTATATAACAATCATGCGAGAGGTTGTATTATAAATCATGAACTAAACAACTACTATTAAAGTGGTCATTTATTGCCATTAACTAATGTTGAATTACGTGTATTGTGTATGTTTATGAATCGTGAGTCAATTGTTTGATCACATCAGATAGACTGCTGGTTATTCATTCATCTGAGAGCTATGTGAACTGTAATACCACATACCTTGACGTTGATGGAATCGAACTCATGGAATCTGAGTTAGATGCCAGCGGTGAACCACAGTGGAAGGGTTTCCACTGAGAACGTGAAGTTGATCTTCTCTTTTTTTCAATGTTTAGTCAGTCTTTTTATAATATTACTAAAAGAATTATTCTAGACAGCATTCATCTGCATTCATCTGCCATCTAGCGTCAAAACACACAACTACGTGAGTCTTTTATGACCTCACATCCATCTGATACTTTAAAAATCTATCCATCCTATGTCTTTTCTTAGTAGATTTTTGAAAGCGAACACACAAGAAATTTTTGTATTCACAAACATTTAATATGTTAATCACACTTTTCACTTCTATAATATATTGATTTTTTTAATGTAATTAATCGCACGAACACTAAACTTGCACTCTTGTTTTAATAATCTTGAATCACTTCAAGCTACCTAGTTGGCAACTCTGTGTCAACGTGTTTCTGTGTCAATGCTGATTTTACAGATTCACTTATTTCTTTTTTCTTCTTCTTCTCCCGTTTTCGATTAACCTTGACTCTGTGTCCATTTCCTTTCCACATCTCTAAACGAGTACGTCCTTCAATTTACATCTTTCCACAATGTATATTAAGTACAATTCCGTCACACGTTAAGTCGTGATATATCGGTTTTCCAACAGACTTTCCGATGTTTTCCAATCACTACACTAGTATTTAAGTTAAATGTGATATTACCAACCCAATCACTCTTACTATGAAACCAAAGATCTCCAATGTGATCTTAATTTTAATGCAATTATGTGTGTTTTTTTAAATAATGTGTGAGACAGTGTTGAGTGTTTTTTTATTTTTTCAACTATTTGTACTGTGCATTTCATTGAAACTTTATTAGTTGAGTACCTAACACTATTTTTATAACTATTTTTATTACTATTAGTTTCTATTTACTAGTTACTATTTGCATGCTTATTTATAAGCCTACATATTTTATTACATATCTACATGTTTACGTTAATATTTTTATATATATCCCGACATCTATCCGTTTATTTTAATATTATCATTATTTCAATTATTTTTATATCTTATCACTATTAACTGTAATCAAAGCACATTTACTGATTCAGGGGTTTCCACTGAAGAAGATCCGCATTTCCTCAGATCTTGGATTAGGCTTTTGTTTTTCAACTGCGGCACTGCTCGCAGTTCACCAATAAATCCATTTTGCTTACAGTTAACTAAATTTCCCTATCTATTAAACATTTACTTGATTTAGTGCTATAATTATTATTTCTTTTCAAAGTATTAATTCATTTTATTGCTATATTTATTATTATTGTTATTATTTTTCAAGATCGCGATCTTCTCAATACTTCAAAATGTGTATTTTTTGACAAAATCGGGTTTTCAATTTATCAACAAGGTTGATTTCCTATACCGTATAGATCGTACACTTCTAATCGCTATGTCGAGCAATTAGTATTTACGTCCTCATTTAGGGATATATGTCATAATCATGGTTAATATACTTCAATGTTTTTGGTCGATGGCCTGTCAACTCAAAAGCGATTCAAGTTAGCGTCAAAATCTATTCTATAATTTATAATCTTAATAAAATCTTAATATAATCATAAAATAAATATATTGCCAAATGGCCCAACTTTTGAAACGGCGTCCTTGATCAGTTGTATAAACTTGATATTATAACACGTCTCCGATTGTTCTATATTTATTTAGGGTACTTTTATAGACTGGTAATTCCACGTCTTATTTATTTCCCCTATTATAATTTATTTGTAAGCTTACTTAATATTTTTCTTCTATAACATTTATATATATATATATATATATATATATATATATATATATATATATATATCGCTTACTTATATTTATATATCTAACATATAGTAGCTAGCTTATTCTATTTTTCTTAATATTCAGATTTATAAAATATAATAATTGTCATAATCCAGGTATAATATATTAATTCTAAATTAGTTATGTTCTTAATAATCTAATCCTTGTTAAAATTCACACTATAATATTCGTCTGTTAATGTGCTATCTATTTATCCATCATTGTATCTATTTCTCCTATTCTCATTCTCTCTCCAGATCTTTCCTTCTCTCCTCTTTCCGTCTGTTTCTCTCATTCCTTAATTAAGCGTATGTGATTAGCTTTTATCACTCCTTAACCTATTCCTAGGTCTTTACTAGTCTTACGTGCTGCTAGATTGAAAAATCTATTTTCTCTATTTCTCTTTTTATTTAACATCTATTTTCCTTAATGCCTAAAACTCTCTTATTTTACTACTATACCTAATCCTATTATCTAAATTTAATTATAATCAGAATTTTGTTCTCGCTAGATTATACGCTAAATAGGATAGATTCACAGAAAAAAATATTTCCACTGCTTTACGAAGTGATAGACGAGGCATTCTTTGTGTCTCTTCTTGATCCTATCAGCGAAGACTTATGAGCTTTTTTTATAAATAAAAATTCTCTTGAGAGGTGTAGATAAATCCTACTTCAACATCTAGAGAATGTGACTTCCTACCTACTTAGATCTTGATCTTTTGAGATGTTTGCCTAATTTCACTATTACGTCATTAATTAAACTAATTTTATATCGTACTAATCGATAAACCTTAATTTCATCAATTATTCAATAATTTCATTCTATCTCGCTTCTTTCTGATGTTATTTTCTTGATAGCATACTTCTTATATTTCCATTCTTCTTGATGGTCACATTCCTTAGTATTATTAATTTTACTTTCCTTAAAGTTTAATGTATTAATTATTGTTAATTATTAATTTAATGTATTTTATATTCTCTATGCCATGAAGACATAGTAATTTCTATGTTTATATCGAAATATTTATTTCTTTTTCTTTTTAACTTCCATATTTTAATACTAATTAGAAATTACCCTATATATTTTAATAAGAAATTACCTTCACCATTTACTAAACTTAACCTATAGTTATATCTTAATACTAATTTTAAAATAATTAACCTATTTACCTATACTACGTACTTAAATCTATAACTATTTAAATATATGTATATCTGCCTATCACCTTAAATTAATATCTAAAATTATTACTCCTAATAATTATTTACATTTGGATGAACTTATCCTCCTATATTTACATATCCAACTGCGGTGAATATTTATCAAAACATCCAAGCATTTCGCTGGATAAATAACAATGGTGACAACAATGCTGCTTTAATGACAACATTTCTAATGGTATTAATCCTAATTCTATATTCCAGTAAGAGCGGGTGGTGCGGGTTAATTTTTAACCTGAAGACTATACTTAACATCTACTGCGTTCGCCTGGAATCGCAACAATGGTCGCTTTCACCATATCATTAGTAAATGATTTATTTCTTACAACGAACCTGTCCCGGGAATCAAACCAAGGATCGCTTTCCACCATGCCAATGGTGGGTAATTTAACAATATAACACAGCAACATATATTTTACTAATTGAATCCTCCGGGAATCAAACCTAAGGCGCCTCCACCATCTCAACTATAGCTCGTGTCGTGCCTAAATGGGATGTAGAATGCTCTTTGACACGATATTAGTTGCTTCTGTCTATTATCCGGAATAGACAGGAATTATATAACAATCATGCGAGAGGTTGTATTATAAATCATGAACTAAACACTTAATATTAAATTGGTTATTTATTGCCATTAATTAATGTTGAATTACGTGTATTGTGTATGTTTGTGAATCGTTAATCAATTGTTTGATCACATCAGATAGACTGTTGGTTATTCATTCATCTGAAAGCTATGTGAGATGTAATACCACATACCTTGACGTTGATGGAATCGAACTCATGGACTCTGAGTTAGATGTCAGCGGTGAACCACAGTGGAAGGGTTTCCACTGAGAACGTGAAGTTGATCCTCTATAGCTGATGCCCAAGAACTGATCCTTCTATGGGTCTCCAGGAACTGATCTACATTCTCTTTGACATTACTTTTTATGTCATTTACTAGACGATGGTCTTGTGGTTTCTTTCCTTACCAAATTTCGATGTTATTACATCCCTTTGCTGAAACCGTAGTTTTTACATTGTCTCTCAGTGACCAAATCTCCAAACAGACTACGTTTGCGATTTCCACAATTTTACCCAACTTTCAGAATGTGTTGGTGTTAACATAAAATTTACAAAATTTTACAATTTCATCTTGCCTTTACGTTTGTTTACATTGTGTTGACACGTGCAAACTTGCGTCTGTATCGTTACTTCATTGAAAACGAACAACTATAAGCATAATGTAATTTTATTTGTTAATTCGTCTGTCTGCATGATTTCTCATTTCTGAATGTAATCGAATTTTAAAATATAATTTAATTTCCATCTTAAGCCAAATAAATGAATTTAACATAGAAACTTATATCTGAATTTAACGTTCCTTGACAATAAATAAAGAATATTCAAACTTAAAAGGATTGTATTTCTTTTTACCCACCAATTTAAATAGCAATCAACAAATGGCATGGGTCAAGAAAACTTAACCCACGACCCATTTGACCCGCAACCCACTATTACCCACCACGACCCATTACCCACGGTGACGCACTCTGCTCCTCCCTCCATGAACCTCTCTCCCATCACCCACCATGAAACACTCTCACCCATGATCCACTCCCTCCTCCCCACTTACTAAAGAGTTTACAATTGTTATAAAACAAGGCTGTGAAATTATCACAAATGGGAGTGAATTTCTACGTTCAATCGCTCGAACATTGCCCTGTTACAATACCAGTAGATCTGACTTTTACGATATAAAAGGGTAAAGTATCAACCATAGGCCAAATTGCGATGGTTTATGTAAATTAAATAAATTTATATACATAATTATTTCCTTGTTGACTTGCAGATACCTTTCAGTAAAAAATAGGATGAAATTTGAAAGTCTGAGATTAAAGTAAAGTAAACCAACGTAAAGGAAAAATACTAAAATTTCCTATATAATTAGGCATGACATACAAATTCAAAATTACTCCATAATTAAGCTTACAGTACAAATTTTATGTCCATCTTTTCACAACTTCATGGCTTGATTACCTTATGCTCTGAATGTTGCATAAAATAAATACAAGCTTCAGCAGTTATTATAATAGAAAGCAGTACGCATAAAACGCAAAACGTTGCAGGTTTTGTTTCTCAATTTGTTTCTAAAATAATATCGATCATTTTCGATTACTTTTAGAAATCAACTCAGTACCAATTTCAATATATAGAAATACCTCCCCCAAATAAAATAATTTTAAAAATGCTAGCGCATGTTCTGTTTGTTTTTAATAGAGTTAATATACTGAATTTCATGGCTCTAAGTTAAATGGCTTGAAAGATACTCCACTTTCTTCAAAAATTCGGACCCACCTCCTTAAATTATGTATTATAATGAAAGCGATACGCGTATGATAACTTTCAAATTGAGATTGGGGTCCTAATTATATCCCAAAAGTAGTTTCATTTGCGATATGCTATATTACATAGCTGTGAGATATTTACAACTTTCCTAGTTCCATATTATTTGCAATACAACGTATTTTTTGTTAAGAAACAATTTTACGTTAACAGGATTCGAACCTACTCTGAAGTATAGTTCTTCACGCAGCTCCGATACGTCAGATACTAAACCAAGAAGAGTTCAATCTAAACGTTGTCCATCTTTGAATATTATTTCTTTGATGATATATAGCACGTAGAAACATGAATCTTGTATGTGTGTCACCCAGTAAGCCAGATTTTGATTTAGCTTCTCTTCTGTCTTATGTTATTACTCCTTCTCATATAGCAATTACATATTTACTTGACTGCGACCGGATAGGGAATATCTCTACTCCAAAGGATCATGTTACTGTGAATCGATGGCAAATAGATTTTCTTGTCAGGACAGATATGAGGGACGTAGAAATTCAAGGTATGTTTGGAACTTATTTTCTTTCGCCATTTAGGTTTCCATAGCCAGAAATGAACAATCACATAATGGAAAAAATATTTTGTATGTTCGTCACCAATCATGCGTCTTCAGATCCCTTCTTCATGATTCAATTATACAGGCTGTATGTTTCAACTTTCCGAAACATTATAAATATTTGCTTTAATTGAAATAGTTTTTTTGTTTACAAACAAGTCAGTACCTAAAGATCAGCAAGAGTCTATTTCAGTTTACAAAATTTCAATTAGCCTAATATATTTTAATCGCATGGACTATCATTTTTCACTGATAGATATTGCCATAAAATTGAGAAGACATCCCTTGAGAACAAGGTCATATCGTAAAAAGAACAGCTGGCAAAAAAGGACAAAATAAATTGTAAAATTTAGAAACAATGGATAACAATATAATATATATGTAAAATTTCTCTGAACAGTTGATATATTATTTTTATTATTCTATTGTTCGCTTATTTCTGTTGCACTAGAGAAGAAACACCTCCTCCAGTTCCCTTCCAGGTGGCAACGTACCAAGAACTGTTTATTTTGTATGTAAATAACAACTTCATGTACAAATTGGAAATGTCTTAATCGTCTGCACAGACTTGGATACAACAATAATGGCAATATAATAATAATAATAATAATAATAATAATAATAATAATAATAATAATAATAATAATAATAATAATAATAATAATAATAATAAATGCTAATTGTAAAATATGCTAGATTGATTTCCATTTTCCCTGTACTCTTGTAAAAGTAGTCAATAAGAATTATCGATTAATTTTACAAGAGTAGAAGAAAAAAGGAAATCAGTCTAGCATATTTTACAATCAACATTTTTTATTATAGACAAAATGTTTATTTTATTTCAAATAATCTGGAAATTTATTTTAATATATTAATATTTGTATTCTAATTTTATTGATTATTAAAATGTTATACTTGTAAAGATATAAATATATTTAAAATAATATTTGCCAAATTTAGCAACGTTATCAATCTTTTAATTTTTTCTTCGTATATGAACATTGAGAAATGCAAAGCAAACATTTTTTATACAAATCAAAAAAGATGTGTCAGCAGTTACTGAAACTATAGAGAAGGCATGCCCCTACTCGAAAACTTGATTCCTAATCATTCACTCCGCACGGAGTAAAAATCAGTAAGAAAAGTGTAGCAGTTCCCATTGGCGTAAGTAGAATAATTTCCTAGGGGGGGGCATGGTAACTTAGTTCTGATAGAGGGAATAGATTTGAGGGAAAATCTTATATATCAATATACGCTTTACCCTCATACCTATTCTGTCAACCAATTCAAAACTTGGTACAGTCAGTTCTTATACTCTATAGTATTTTCAAAGATACATTTGGATTGAGTGATTTTACCCGGGGCCACTCCAGGGGGATCCAAAGTTGATGGGAGGAATTTCTGGAGGAAATTTTCCTCACATTCTCCCAATTTTTCCTGTTCAAGTACATTATGGATCCCAATTAAAAGCACCTTTGGAAAGCTTGTTTCATGCTAAAGAAAATGAACTATAAACAATGACTTTCCAATGAATACTGTTGATGCAATAGCAATTTTCTTTATTCTAACAGAGTTAATGGGTCCCAGGGCCTTACTCCGTTGTCCATGGCACCAAATTTTTTGTGTATGATCAGATTTTTTAATGTTTATCGAATGGACTAAGTTTCATTCGGAAGTTCGGATAACAGGTTCATGTCCCTTCCTTGCCAATTTACTATTAAATCTAAGAGAAACAAATAAATATACAAGCAATGACATAACCTAAAATGATAACTTTTTAAAAATCAGCCATAGGCTAGTATTATTTATTTCTATATTTAAAGTGTAAAATCTTTTAGTTTACATTTTACAATAAGTCGTTGTCGTTTACTAGAGTGGCAGCTAATTACACAAACCATTACCAACAAAGAAACGCAATCATTTTTATACATGAAAGATTTTTCTAAAAAAAAAAATAATGATGGTTTGCAAAACTATCATATCGGAGAAATATAGCTGGCAAACTTCCCGTACAACTTACATACTAAAAAAGGGGGGAATTAGAAGAGAAGCAGATCAACAATACGGGAGAAGACTTCTAGACGACTAGAGAGACAGCAATGGCAATCAAATTTGTAGTGAAAACATTACGTTTATCCAACACAGTACCTCTAATGTTGCTGGTAAGTATAGGTAAGTTACAATACACTAAAACTCTATGTCTTATATAATTAAAGTCAAAATAAAATTAGTTCTCTTAGATTGTAACGCGCATGTGGGAGTTACCTACAAACTCAAAATAAAAAAGAATTAACTATATAAAATCTAAGCTACGCATTCATACATTGCAATATTTTTAAATATTAATATAGCCTAATTGCTTAAACTGCAGTTAGCTACACATTTTTGTGATTGTATAATGTTTTTTCTACACCGCCAAAGAAGAACAAGACCATTTAATACTTCAAATTTACACAATCAAAGGAGACGCTTTAACAAGAGTCTCAAATGAACTTGAAACAACTTTTACACAATCATAGAGGTATTTGAATCATGTTTTATCGAGGCTGACGAGAAAGACAGGCTATGGTGCAGCGTAACACGAGTGTGACGTCATCAACTTAATCCGACTCACTTTTCTAGCTGAAGAGTGGAATTTTAATTTTAGTTCCCTGGTTATACCACAGGTTAATTTCAGAATTTCTTAATGTAACAGCAGTATTGTATTGTATTTATTTTCATCCTTTTTCATACAAATTGTTCACAACGTGAACGTATGAGTTGGACACGTCATAAGAACACTGAATGTGTACATATGTATAGATTTAAATCTACATGCAATATTAAAATAGTGTGAATTTATATAAAACAAAAAGGTACAATTTTTCATTATTCTAATTTACATACATCGATATGAAACAACATAACAGTTAATAAAACCTTACATTATAGATATACAAAATATATAAACCTTAAACCTTATTTACTGTAGACAAGATATTCATCTGCAGATAGAAGCAGTGCTCGAACAGGTAGTACTTGACTGCTTTATTGAAACTGGATGTTTTGTTTCTTAAACTAGAAGGAAGTTCGTTATAAATATTCACTGCCATAGAAAAAGTACTATTCTTATGTACTTTTAAACGTGAGGACTCTACATGAAGATCCGAAGATTGTCTTGTATTATGCATACGAATATCTGAGTTCAACCGGAAGCTGCTTGTACCTATTTGTATATCTTTTCTTACAAATTTTAAAAGTTCACATATATATATAAAGATGAAAAAAGTAAGATTTCAAGATATTTAAATAGAGGTTTACAAGAAATTCTAGGTTTACATCCGCTCATAAACATTAAAGCTCTCTTTTGTAAAACGAATATGGAATTTAGCAGTGCAGTAGATCCCCAGAATATAATGCCATATTTCAATTTAGAATGAGAAAGTCCAAAATAAGTTGTGAGCAAAACATGCTGACTGACACTATTTCGTAAAAGCTTCAACACGTAACAGGTTTGAGCCAATTTAATAGATAATTTTTGAATGTGAATTTTTCAATCTAATGTATCTGACACGCAAAGACAAAGAAATTTGATATCCGAGACGTAATTCAACGTTTCGCCGTTAATTGTTACACAAGGGCGTTCTCTTATCTCGTTTTTTAGTACGTGAAAGCACATGCACGAAGACTTTGTTGTGTTTAGAATTAGTTTATTTCTATCCATCCAGTCACTGACGGCAGACATGGTGGAATCTACTGCCTTACATAACTCAACGTAAGTTTCTCCGGTTACTAATATATTTGTATCATTAGCATATAGAACAATTTTAGCAGAGTCTAAAATAGAATAGGGCCTAAGATGGTACCTTGAGGAGCTGCTAATTTTATATTTTTGGTATCTAAATAACATTTGTTTACTCCCTGTGTGACTCTAGCTTGACAGTTAATTTCAACAGTTTGCCTTCTTTTGGATATATACGATTTAAAGCACTCATAAGCATTTCCCCTAATACCATAATCTTGTAATTTTTTTAAGTGAAATTTGATGATCAATTGTGTCAAACGCTTTGCTAAGATCAACAAATATGCCGGTTGTTTACTTCTTAGCGTTTAATAAATTTAAAGCGGAAGAGAGAAAGGAGTAAACAGCAGTTGCAGTAGACTTATTTGATTTAAATCCATTTAGAGCAGAATATATTAATTCAAAATTATTTAGAAAGCCAACTAGTCTTATATACATATGTTTTTCAAATAGTTTAGAGAAGGTAGATAGACTTTATATTGGTCTATAGTTCGGTCTAAGATTTTTCTTGCCACTTTTATATAAGGGCTTAACAACTGTTAGCTTCAATGCTTCAGGAAAAACACCACTACTAAATGAGTTATTTACTATGAAGCATAAGATGTCAGCAATCTCATAAGAGCATTGCTGTACAATTTTATCAGGAACTTCATCATATCCTGAAGAACTCTTATTTGTCATTTTCAGTTTAGTATTTAATATTTCCTGACCAGTTATTGGGTGCAAGAACAATGATTTTTCGAAAATATCGTTGTGTCTACTAACATATTGTTTGTAGATAGTTTATTATTCACGTAATTAGTTATAAGCTTTTCCACTTCATACGTGAAGTAATCGTTAAAAGCATTTGCAATGTCAATTGGTTTTTCAATAATCTTATTTTGAGAAGAAACGCTATTTATCTAAGAGGAGGGTTTTCGTTCCCCAGATTCTTTCCGAATAATTTGCCATGTAGCTTTCATTTTATTGGAAGCTTTTCCAATGTAAGTATCATTCTCTAACAATTTTGCCTCTTTCATGACCTTATCTAAAACTCGTCTGTACATTTTATGATATCGTTTAAACACGGGTGTACGGCACCGTCGGGATAGATCGGAAACAAGTAACTGAAATCACAGGAATAGTTAAAAATAACATTCAAAAATGTGTGTCAAGAGAAGAAACTATTAATCGTGGAGTACCACAAGGATCAATTCTAGGACCACTTCTCTTCTTTATATAAATGATCTTTCTGAAAGTGTTAATAGTTCATGTGTGACTTTATATGCAGATGATACAAACATAATAGTTAGTGGGAAAGATGAATGCGAATTAGCTTCAAACTGCCAAACGACAATGAACCAGCTTTCAAGTTGGATGAATAAAAATGACCTAATCGTTAATGTAAATAAAACATGTGCCTTAAATTTTAACAATGGTAAAAGTAATCAAGCCAATGCAATAATAAAAATAAATAATAAAACAGTTAAATATGTAGAAACTGCTACCTTTCTCGGAGTTAAAATATCTAGTAATTTCAACTGGGAACCACATATAGAACAGGTAAGCAAACTATGCTATGCAATTAGATGTGTAAGAGATAAGATTACTGTAAAAACAGCTAAGTGTATATATTACTCAAATTTTCATTCTACAATAAAATATAGCTTGATGTTCTGGGGAAATGCACCTAAAAGTATTGCTATCTTTAGGCTACAGAAGAAAGTAGTAAGAATACTTGCAGGAGTAAATTGAACTCTTCTTGCAGAAATATTTTTAAGGAACTTCGAATAATGACTCTTCCCTCAATGTATTTGTTCGAAATATTAATGTATTTGAAAAAACATAGTGATGAATTTATTGTTAACAAAGATATTCACAGTTATAACACAAGAAGTAAAGACGACATTCACTTGCATGCACATAGGACAAATATATACAATAATTCAGTTACGCACAAAGGTACTCTATTATACAATCTACTTGCATCATGTATAAAAAATCAGGTCTCGGTCAATAGCTTTAGATCCAAACTTAAAAGGTACTTGATAGAACGTTGCTTTTACTCGGTTGAAGAATATGTAGAAAATAATTCGTATACGTAAAATTAAATATATAGTAAGTAAATTAGTGAAACCATAAGAATCGATATGTAATAATAGTATGTATGTTTATGTATACTGGTATATATATAAATGGCATGTCCAATTTTGTTGTATGACGATGAACGGATGCAATAAATTATGATTATGATTATAGTTGATGTAAATAGTGCATTCTTTCTACAAAAACCTTTATTCCTAAAGTATTCCACTTCGAACTGACATATACCGAATTATTTGTCTTAAATTTTCGTTTAGGAAAAGCAATATTAAAATAATGAGTAAATATAAATAAAAAGGAATGAAATTGGTCGTTAACATCACATTCAATATAAACATCTTCCCACGACTCAGTTTTCAACTAGAAACTGAAATATGCCACTTTAGTGGGTGTAAATGAACGCCTTTCAAACCATTCCACACCCACGTTTGTATTCTTATTAATTATTTATGTGTAAAAATAAAGAAATTGAGCATTATGATCAGAATAACCTAGGTTTAGTACATCAACATGAGATACGAAATCATCACGTGGAATTATAATTTGGTCACGAGCAGATTCTTGTTTTGCCTATTCTGGTAGGAATATTTATAGGATCTGGAATATTTAAATGATCTGCTGAGGGAAATGAGATCTTCTTTTTCTTTCCTATTATTTAGTAACAAATCAATATTAATATTACTACAAATCACTAATGACATTTAGAGACGAGAATTCCGATATAGGCCTAAACCTTTATAATATATTCAAAACGTCATTGACATTACTGTCTGGTGTATTAGAGACATATAAGTATTACATTATGATCACACAATTCAAGCGCTACAGATTCGAAAATTTCTCAACGTTCAATGTAAGTTTACGCCTTAGAATTTTGATACGAAAGTCCTCTTTGACGAATATGGCAATACCGCCATATAGTTAAAGTCTCTTTATGAGAATTCTATTTGAATCGAAATAATTTTAGGCTATAATTGAGAACCTACCGGTACCTAACCTACCCCTTTTATTCTATACATGATGTTACACGAGCGAAGCGATTTAACATACAGGGAATATTTGGGTCAAATTATAGATCTTATATCATTTGCAGTCTGTCCAATAACATAAGGTAACCAATCTAAAAGAATAATTAATATATTAGCTGTGAGTGCTTTTATTACATAGAATTTCAGTGCTTTTATTACTTCTTAGTAACGAAAAAAAAAGTAGAAAATTACAGGAAGGATAGAATACATTTATAGCAGAAAGTTAGTAAAATATGAAATGAAATACCTAATTTAACGTCCTGTGATTATCACCGAGGCTAAGGGATACAGTGATGATGGGAAATGAACGATTTGGTTAATTAAGAGAGTGGGAGGAAACGGTGGAACCCCGAGTCACCAGAAAACTTTCTTGGCGCGAGCTGGGATAGAATGAGGGATTGCACGCACTAGAGAGTAGGAATTTAAGCATCAAATAGTTTACCATTGCTTCTTACCTACTCGCGTGCGGCTGTGCCCATAAATTTCACCCTGCTATCGCGAGCTATACATACAATTCTTTGTTTTGGTGGTCATCAAGCATAGGTTGGTGCGTGATTTCTGGAGTGAATCTATGCGCAATTATTTGGGCATGCGCCATATGCAAGTAAGTTTGCAGAATCCCTTAGGGAGTGTTTCAGGCAAGAAAAAAAAAGTATAATTTATTATTTCAATTCGGTGAATTATTGTAAATCTGGACGTTTGACTATGAGAAAATAATCTTGCAATAACAGAAATTTCTGCCAGCCATCGTGTATGAAAGTCCGGTGTCCTTGTGAATTAAGAGAATTTCCTACAGACAATCACTGGCGTCTCTGGCATGTAAAATTTAAGGGGACATAAGAGAAATTGATTTAAATGGTATTTCCTAGTCCAGCATGTTTATTATCTTCGATTCCATTTTTACCCTTCTGCTTACCTTCACAGATTCCCTGAGATATATCAAGAATTTTGTTATAATCGCTTCACAGCCGGAATATTATATTTCAAATAAAAATTATTATTATTCATATGTTATTCTAGCTTTAGTAAATAATTAAATTAGAATAAAATATTGAATATTTTGTACTTCAAAATATTTGGGGGACGTGTTCCCCACCAGAGACGCCCGTGCAGAAAGTATTATCTTTGCACTCACTTATGTGTCATTATAATGGAGATGAGAAAGAAAACACAATTACTCTTAATCGTATTATGTCAGAAGTGTGTAAAAGACATGAATAATTGCAACGGAACATTTTGTATTGAAAATACGCAAAAACTAAAGGAATACGGCTTTTTTAAATGTTCTGCGGAAAAACGGATTTAGGGGTAAAAGCTCCCACCCAAAATTTTGAAACTTGATGTCCGAAAGGCAAGAAGTGAACCGAAGTGAACGAAATTAAGCTCAGATATTGCAAACGTAACATGCGGATACGAGTTTCGTATTTTCCTCGAAAAAACGGTTAGGTGGGGCACGGAACGTGGCACGGATAATCAAATGTGCTGGTAACAGCATGTCAGATGTGTGTAAAGGACATGAAGAATTTAATCAAACTGCGTCTATGGACAATACGCAAAAAATAAAGGAAAACATTTATTTAAATTTTCTGTGAAAAAGAAAACAGTTTTAAGGGAAAAAAGCTCAAACTCAAAATTTTGAAAGTTGATGCCCGAAAGGCAAAAGGAAGTGAACCGAAGTGAATGAAATTGTGCTCAGATATTGTAGATATAAAATGGGGGAATACGGTTTTAGTATTTTTCTGGAATTAACGGTTCGGTGGGGCACCAACCCCTCCAAACCGCGGAAAATATCAAAAGTGCTAGTAACCGTATCTGAGATGTGTGTAAAGGACATGAAGAATTGCAACGAAACTTTATGTGTGGACAAAAAAATAAATGAATATTGTTTTTTTTTTATTTTCCGCGGAAAAACGGTTTTAGAGGGGAAAATTCCCATACAAAATTTTGGAAGTTGACGCCCGAAAGGCAGAAGGAAAAATGAAATCTATCAGTTTTACGTCTCACGGTTATGCCGGTTAGGCTAACGGAGACAGACGTTGATGATGAGTAATGAATGAAATGGTGGAATGAAGAAAGTGGGAGGAAACGGAGAACCCCTAGAAAACCCACGCACACGGTATTTGTCCACCACAAAGTTCACTTGGCGGGGGCAGGGATCGAACCCAGGACCCCAAGCACCAGAGGTGAATGCTCTACCACTGAGCCACGGCGGCCCCTGAAAAGCAGAAGTAAACCGAAGTGAATAAAAATTTTCACAGATATTGAATACGTAAAATGAGGATACGAATGTCGTATTTCCCTGGAAAAAACGGCCGCGTGGGGCACGGACCCCTCCAAACATTTGACAACGAAAAATAAAAGTTCTTGTAACAATATGTCAAATGTGTGTATAGGACATGAAGAATTGCAACGAAACTTTGTGTATGAACAATAGGCAAAAAAAGAAAGAATACGTTTTCTTAATGTTCTGCAGGAAAACGGTTTTAGGGGGGCAAATGAACCCACACCAAAAGTTTGAAATTTGACGCCGAAAAAGCAAGAAGAAGTGAACCGAAGTGAATGAAATTTTTCACACTTATTGTGAAAATAAAATGTGGGAATTCTAGTTCCGTATTTCCTGAAAAAACTGTTAGGTGGGGCACGGACCACTCCAAACATTTGCTCAGGAAATATCAAAAGTGCTAGTAACAGTATATCAGATTTGTGTAAAGGACATGAAGAATTCCAATGAAACTTTATGTACGGGCAATACGCAAAAAAAAAAAAAAAAAAAAAAAAAATGGAGAAGGGTTTTTCTGCGGAAAAACGGTTTTAAGGGCAAAAGATCTCACACAAAATTATGAAAGTTGACGCCGGGAAAGCAAAAAGAAATGAACCGAATTGAATCAAATTGTGCACGGACATTGTAGACATAAAATGAGGGAATATGGGTTTGCTATTTTCCTGGAAAAAAGGAGTGGGTGCGGCACGGACCCTCCCTAACGTTTGATTACAAAATATCAAAAGTGCTAGTATGTCAGATGTGTGTCAAGGACATGAAAAATTGCAACATAACTTTGTGTATGGACAATACGCAAAAAGTAAACAAATACGGGTTTTCTAAGTTCTGCGGGAAAACGGTTTTAGGGGGCAAAAGCTCCCACCCTAAATTTTGAAAGTTGAACTCGAAAGGCAAACAGAAGTGAATCGAAAAAAATGAAATTAAATCTTTAAGTTTTACGTCCCACGGTTATGCCGGTTAGGCTAAAGGAGACGGTGATGATGAGTAATGAATGAAATGGTGGAATGAAGAAAGTGGGAGGAAACGGAAGAACGCCGAGAAAATCCACGCACACGGTGTTTGTCCACCATAAAGTTCACTTGGCGGGGGCTGGGATCGAACCCGGGACCCCAAGCACCAGAGGTGAACGCTCTACCACTGAGCCACCGCGGCCCCAAGAAGTGAATCGAAGTGGGTGCAAATGTGAACATATATTGTAGACATAAAATAAGGATACGGGTTTCATATTTTCCTGGAGAAAATAGTCGTGTGGGGCACGGACCCCTCCAAACCTTTGATCACAAAAAATTAAAATGCTAATAACAGTATGTAGAAAGTGTATAAGGGACATGA
The DNA here is from genome assembly GCF_964235325.1 of Thermobia domestica. Lineage (NCBI taxonomy): Eukaryota > Metazoa > Arthropoda > Insecta > Zygentoma > Lepismatidae > Thermobia > Thermobia domestica. Next base: position 172,472,656 of record NC_137471.1, on the reverse strand, counting down.
AGAATTGCAATGAAACTTTTTGTATGGAAAATACGCCAGAAATAAAGCAATACGGGTTCTTTTATGTTCTGTTGAAAAATGGTATTAGGGGCAAAAGCTCCCACACAAAATTTTGAAAATTGACGCCCGAAAGGCAGAAAGAAGTGAACCGAAGTGAATGAATTTCTACACAGATATTGTAGACGTAAAATGAGGGAGTACGGTTTTCTATTTTCCTGGAAAACAGGTTTGGGTGCTGCATGGACCCCTCCAAACCTGTGATCACGAAATATTAAAAGTGCTACCAACAGTATGTCAGATGTGTGCAAACAACTTGAAGAATTCCAACATAACTTTGTGTATTAACAATACGCAGAAAAATGAATATTTTTTTTTTTTTGTTCTGCGAAAAAACGGTTTCAGGGGCAAAAGCCACTACCCGAAATTTTGAAAGTTGACGTCCGAAAGGCAAGAAGAAGTGAGCCGAAGTGAATGAAATTGTGCACAGATATTGCAGACGTGAAATGAGAGTACAAGTTTCGTACTTTCCTGGGAAAAACAGTAGGGTTGTGCACAGACCCCTCCAAACCTTTGATCCCGAAAAATCAAAAGTAATAATAAGAGTATGTCAGATGTGTGTAAAGGAAATAAAGAATTGCAACATAACTTTGTGTATGGACAATACGCAGAAAGTAAATGAATACGGGTTTTGTTATGTTCTGCGGGAAAACGGTTTTGAGGGGGCAAAATCTCCCAAACAAAATTTTGAATGTTGACTCCCGAAAGGCAAAAGGAAGTGAACCGAAGGGAGTGAATTTGTGCACAGATATTGTAGACATAAAGCGAGTGAATACGGGTTTCGTATTTTCCTTTAGAAATCGGTTGGGTGCTGCACCGACCCCCCCAAAGCTTTGATCACAAAAAATGAAAAATGCTAGTAACAATATGTTAGATGTGTGTAAAAGACTTGCAACAAAACTTTCTGTGTGGACAAAAAATAAAGAATATGTTTTTCTTTTTTGCGGAAAGACGGTTTTTGGGGCAAAAGAACCCAAAAACCAAAATTTTGAAAGTTGACGCGCGAAAGGTAAGAAGAAGTGAACTGAAGTAAATGAAATTTGGACAGATATTGTAGACACAAAATTAGGGAATAAGTTTCCTTATTTTCCTGGAAAAAACGGACAGGTGGAGCATGTCCAAACCCTTCATCACGAAATATCAAAATATCTAGTAACAGTATATCAGATGCGTGTAACGGACATGAAGAATTGCATCAAACTGCGTGTATGGGTTGAGTTGAGTTGATTTTAGTTTAGCGTCCCTTTCAGCAGCGAGGCTATATGAGACGTGGACCTACTGATTAACGTGGAATCCGAACCACATGAGCTCCCGCCGGGAATCGAACCCGGGTCTCCCACGCCAAAGGCGCGTACGCTAACCGCTTAGCCACGGAGGAGCTCTGCGAGTATGGGCAATACGCAAAAAATAAACGAATACATTTTTTAATTTCGGTTAAAAACGGTTTTGGTTGGCAAAAGCCCCTGTCTACAATTTTGGAATTTGACCCCAAAAGACAAGAAGAAGTGGACCGAAATGAATGAAATGTCCACTAATATTGTAGAGGTAAGGTGAGGGAATACGTGTTTCGTATTTTCCTGAAAGAAAAAAAAATTTGAGTGAACCGAGGCGTTGAGTCACGGGAGAAGTGGACCGAAGCGAAAGCAATTGTATGTAGATATTGGATATGTAAAATATGGCCTCTCGTGTTTCACAAGTGTCGTGTCTCCATCCGATTTCTTCAAATTTGGCAGATCAAGTAACAGCAAACACAAACAGTATAGCGTATTTTATAGTATTTCAGGAGGCACCTTTAACCCTTGCAATGTTTTTTCAGCATAAAGAAAAACACGTGTCGATTTATTTCCAGTTTGCTATTGGTATGCCAAATTTGAAGCAAAACGGATAGGAACACTTGAGAAACACGAGAGCCCTTATTTTATATATAATGTCTACACACAATTTGATTTGCTTGGGTCCACTCCTTTCTGAGCTATTACGGTAATATTTCCTTTTTTTTGGGGGGGGGGGGGTTGGAACCTAGGCCCCAACACTGTTTTTCCACAAAAATTAAAACACGTTTCATATACTGTTTTGCAAATAGTCCCTTTACGAAGTTTCGTTCCAATTCTTCATATTCTTTAGGAACTTTTGCGTATGCTTATTTGCACTTTTGATATTCCGTAATCAACGGTTTAGAAGGTCCGTGCCTCACTCAAGCGCTTTTCCCAGGAAAATACGAAACCCAATTATCTCGTTTTTCGTCTACAATATCTGCGCACAATTTCATTTAATTCGGTGCACTTCTTCTTGCATTTTGGGCCTCAAATTTCAAAATTTGGGATGGGGTCTTTTGCCCCCTAAAACCGCTTTTCCGCAGAAAATAAAAGAAAAACCGTATTCGTTTATTTTTTGCGTATTGTCCCTACACAATGTGTCGTTCCAATTCGTCATGTCCTTCAAACACTTCTGTTATTAGTAGTTTTGATATTTCATGATCAAAGTTCTGGAGGTGTGTGTCCCACCTAAACGGTTTTCTTTTTTTTTTCTCAGGAAAATGAGAAAAACGTATTCCCTCATTTTATGTCGACAATATCTGTGCACAATTTCATTGAGTTCGGTTCACTTCCTCTGGCCTTCCGGGCCTTAACTTTCAAAATTTTGGGTGATAGCTTTGGCCCCTGAAATCGTTTCTCAGCACAAAATAAAAAAAAAACGTGTGCCTTTATTTTTTGGTATGTTGTTCATACACAAAGTTTCGTTGCAATTCTTTGTGTCCTTTACACACATTTGTCATATTGCTATTATCACTTTCGATATTTCGTGATGAAAGTTTTGGAGGGATCCGGTCCCCACCTAACCGTTTTTTCCAGGAAAATACGAAACACGTGTTCCCTTATTTTATATCTGCAATATGTGTGTAAAATTTCGTTTACTTCGGTTTCCTTGGTTTTTGCCTTTGGGGCGTCAACTTTCAAAATTGTGGGTGGGGTCTCTTGCCCCTTAAAACCCTTTTCTCCGCAGAAAATAAGAAACACGTATTCGTTTATTTCATGTATAGTATCTACCTTCCAAATTTTATCAAGATCGGAGTGTTACACTTCAGAAGTGTTGCTTGTTAATAATAATATTTCTCTAAAATTGTATGAACAAATAGAGGGAATTAAAGTGAAAAATTGGGATCAATTGGAACTTCGGCTCCTACCAACATTGCAAGAAATGACAGCACAAGTATTTAGATGCAAGGTAGACATAAAATTTCGAACTGAGATTTAACTATATTTCTGTCATGATTTTAATGCAGACTTCGAAGTTCTTAAATGCTAATTAAGTCAGGATTTCACATCCAAATTAAGTTGCAACATAATAATTCTTGTTAGAAAACCCGAATCGGCAATGCGAATTTAAGATTAGCCGATACTTTAGATAGCATGGGAAAAAGGTGAAGAGTGTAACCTAAGTGTGCTGCCAAGTGAGTTGCGAGGCGGTTTAACAAATTGGATGTCTTCTACTCGGCAGAGTCCACTTCAACCGTTTAAATTTTTTTAAAACAAAACATTTTTGTCATGAGTTACATTTAGGGATGCACACGAGACGAATCGAGACAGGATTTTCCTGACAAAATTCGAGTCGAGACATGGCACTTCCAATAGAGAAATATACATTTTTCGAGTCGAGACATCACTTTTACAGCACATTTTCGAGACGAGACAGCCACAAATCTTGTCTCGTGCGCATCCCTAGTTATATTAGCACACACTACATGAGTGACAATTTATATTATGATAGAATATACTATGAGCTTTAATAGAAAAAGTGTAGACACTCGATAATTATTTTATGTAGTAAGATTTCAATAGATTCAGTGCTTGATCGTGCCGTGTATGAAGTTATGAAATATGAATTGGTTTCAACAGGCGCGGATCCAAGAGGAATTTTATAGGGGATTGGGATACAGCCCTTCCCCCCCATGACGCTCAGGTGTACACTGGATAAAGTGGGTTTCAATCCTACTTTATTTACACTGGGTAAAGTTGGAAACTATGGTTTAGTCCAGCGTTTCCCAACCTTTTTCAACTTGCAGCACACTTCAGGGTAACTTGAATTCTCGCGGCACACATATTATTATTATTATTATTATTATTATCATTATTATTATTATTATTATTATTATTATTATTATTATTATTATTATTATTATTATTATTATTATTATCTGAAAATATAAAATACTGTAGTATTTTTTTCTGATTACTGACATCCTTCTCACAGAGAAGAAAGCTAGACCTCTGTCTTTTCCCCGTGGTAAATCATTATGCTTATTTTTCATTTTAATTTAAAAATAGAAAACAATTACAATCAGATATAGGGCTCAAGTTGTTAAAAATACACTTTTTTTCGAAAACTGTATCCAACGTTTCATTAAGAAGGAGGATAACTAAATAACGAACGAACAAACGAATCTCTTTTACCTTAAAACACAAATATAGGTAATTCGTATGCATGTTTACTTTGCCGGAATGATTGAATAATATTTTAAAATTTCAAGTTACGAAATAGTCTGCAACAATAAAGAAGCAATAATGGTCATAACAATGATAACAAATACTTTTTTTTTCAAAATTAGAAATGTACAGAAAAATGTTCTACAGAAAAGTAACACAGTATGAAACTTTAAATTTTAGATTCATGGTAGTAATTTGAAATACAAATATACCTTTTTCTGTATGTCTTGCAATTTGATTGCTATAGAATTAATAATTTTGTTCCGATTTCCTCGCGGCACACCAGCGACCCATTCGCGGCACACCACTGTGCCGCGGGACACCGGTTGGGAAACGCTGGTTTAGTCCATCCCTTGATCATATTCTGGTTCTGCGGTGTTAATATCTGGTCAGAACTTGCTGTTCTAGAAGCCTTAAATTCATACGCGATAAAATAGTATTTCCGCATTATGCACCTTTTTAAACTATTTTCAATATTTGTATGTATCTTCAGATAAACCCTCCGTGAAAAGTTTTATTTATTGGATACTGTATTTCTGACGATGCTTCCATTATCAAATAGTGTATGTAGTTTTATTTAACATAGAATTGCATACGACAAAACAGTAGAAAACATTCTCATTGTTTTAACTTTTCTTGAGTTGATTTTGAACTTAACGTCCCTTTCAGCAGCGAAGCTATATAAAACGTGGACCTACTAATTAACGTCGAATCCGAATCACATGAACTCCCACCGGGAATCGAACCTGGGTCTTCCATGCGATAACTTTACTTGAATTTGGACTCGAACACTCTGCAGCAGATTTAAAACGGTGGACTTGCCACCCCTGAGTTTTTCAATGAATGTATTTCTTAGTAATTATTTTAATTTTACTTTTGAAAAGGTGTAAGCATTTTGCTTTAAAAAAATCCTTGAATTATACGTAGTCAGTGTTGAATACAGGTTTCATTTTTGTACGTGGTAATAGTAACTTCCATGGTCCCCTCTCTTCTACCTCTAGACACAGAAACTTTGTTTTTAATAACGCCAAATTACGATTTTTATCAATAAAGAGTGGCTGTCCTACTAACTCTTGTATCGATTTCCTGTTAAGCAAAGATAAAGTGAATCTGAAAAGCTAGGGAAACAGTAGGTAGCGGCATGACATCACGCCGTCCCCCATGCCTATCTTTGCCCATTGTAATTTTTTAGGAACTGAGGGGACGCCGTACACATATTTTGGAGGTGGGGGACGGCGTCCCCTGCATTCCCAAGCACTTTTACCTCTGCTGCTAAGTATTAATTGCTGTAAGGACTAACGAAAAATATTATGTGGTAATTCTACTACTACTACTACTACTACTACTACTACTACTACTACTACTACTACTAATAATAATAATAATAATAATAATAATAATAATAATAATAATAATAAATGATCTGAATGATAAAGATATATTTTTTAACTTTCTAATACAATCTCTGTGGGCTTTCGCGAATCTGGATATATTGTTTTTATGAGGAATAAAGAGGCTTCAAAAAACGACGATTTGTATAAAAGTCTTAGGTGTCTGACAGCTGACCTTGTGTTTTTTTAACACAATGTTACAAGGCACAGAAGCGTGCGGGCATTTTGCTTTTTTTTCCTGAGTGTAGTTTCAGTACTAAAATCAAGACTTTCGTTCTGTCGTTGGCACGTGTCGAAGCAGCTTGTTTGCTGTGCGATGTTTTGCCTTCAGGCGATCGACTAGATCGAAGAGTCAAGAAAGAAAGAAATAAACAAAACGATATGCTTGTTTCATGGAGATATGCTTGCTTCTTGGCATTAGTATTTGAAAACCAAAACTGTTCTGAGTATCCATTTTGTTATGTCCATAATAAGTATAAAGGGAAATGTTAATTCTCATATATAGTAGGGGTAAAACTGAGCGGGAACGCGAGGGTAACGTTATATATATAAGGGATGGCCGGATCCGGATCTGGTCGGATTCGAAGATCCGGATCTGGATCCGGATCTCGGATCTGGATCCGGATCTGGATTCGAAATTCGGATCTGGGTTCGAAATTCAGATCTCAGATCTTGATTCTTATCCAAACCCACATCCCACCCAAATTGTGATAAACTTGAATATCAAAAATTCGCCGAAAGAAATTTCACGAAGTCCTGACAGTGAAGAAGAAAACAGAAAATTAAGAAGAATACTGGCAAGTCTATTTGTCTCCTTCAATCTACACTAACGATTAAATGCTTGCCTAACTAAAAAATAATCTGATTTGATCCGGATGAGAGTTCGAATGTCGAATCTAAGTCCACCCGGTTGCAGGGCCGAGATGAAATACATACATATTTATATTTGAAACCGGAATACAAAACACGAATATTTAAAATTCCTCAATACACCTATTTCATTGACAGTTAAGAAAACATAAACAGTTAAGATAAGTATTGACTAGTTTTTACGTATATTTATCTTGCTCAGTCTGCTCAAAATATCAAATGTATAACTTACAATTAGATTTAATAATTATTTAATAAATCACAATATGAGCACCGAGAATAAACTATGAATTTTGGTGCCCCTTATCTAGATTTGAAATTTCGGATTCATATATAGAATCAGGCTGAAAGATAAATATTTGAGATCTGGAAACCGAAACAAGTGCTAGTACCAAGATCGTAGCCGTTTGTGCCTAGGTAGTGCCAGCGGAAGGCACTTGCACTAAGTCCGGGTGTACTTGGGGAACACGAGAAACTAAAAACAGATATATATTCTTTTTCAGAGGCAAGTCGCGCTTTAACATGACTTTTCATGAGTGTTGTGTTTAAATACGAAAACTGTAATGGCGACTTGTTTGAAATAAATGCCATTTTTTTAGCAATAAAGTTAGGTACTTTCACATTGAATAAAAATTAGCAAAGCACATTTCACTGATGAGAGTGCTGGTTCTTATGGAAGCTTTCACACTGAACCGAAGATTTCCTCATGTGGGTATCGGATTGCCACAATTCACCTTTCTGAAAGACGTGGTTTATCAGGAGGTCGGCCAAGATTCTTTTGGACTTAGCGTGTAGACTGCTTCTGGTCTCAATTATTCAAATATAGTAAGGCTAACCGTATATAAAGTTGGTTCGAAATGATTTAAAATGAAGGGTGCGGTGGCTCCGTGGTAGAGTGTTTACCTCCGGTGATTGGGGTTCCTGGTTGGATCACAGCACGCGCCGTGTGGACTTTGTGGTGGACAAACATCGTGTTCGTGGGTATTCTCGGGGTTCTCCCGTTTCCTCCCACTTCCTTCATTCCACCATTTCACTCATTTCTCATTATCACCGTCTCCTTTAGCCTAACCGGCATAACCGCGGGACATTAAACTTAAAGATTTCATTTCATTTCATGATTTAAAATATCACTAATTGACCTTAAGGGTATAATTGCGATTTAAATATTCGTAAATTAGAAGAGATGTAAAAATTAAGCGTTAAAATAAATCCGATAATTCCTAATGCAACCTAATAATAGCAATAAAACTCATTATGTAACATTTTCAAAACTAAGATTAACAGTTATGTTCTTGAAGAGGGTTTATGGGAACATAGATTATAAATCCAATTATCATAACTAGTACCTCTGACAGCCCCGCATTTCACATCATCATCGCCCTTCATCCTGACAATTCCGGACATCCGGGCAATTCACTTACCCACAATGACTTTTCAGGCGTTCCAGTGACATCAATATCTCAGTTTGGGTTTGGGTTCATGCTTCGGTGAACCTTGACTATCACCATCAGCAGCTATTAGAGAATCAGAACTTATTTCTGTATTAGATAATGTGGGTAACTATAGCTTTTCGTCTATAGAAGACTGAAAGCCTGCCTTCGGTGCCCGTGGTCATGGGTTCAATTTCCGGAGAGGCACTCAACAATTTCGATGTTGACTCAGCATCGTGGGGGAGTTATCTTAAGTAAGAGGTAGCGGACTCCAGTCTAGAAAGCCGGCATAAGGACTTCGGGTGTCGATGCGTTGACTACACATTCCCACTTTGAACGTAAGGCCGCTGGTAGGAACCAAAGGACCGTCGTGCCAAGAATTTAGTTTGTTTTAATTATCATAAATGCATTTTTATTATTAAATTTTATCCAATATTTTCTTTTCAACTAGTTTGCGAAACTCGGAGCTAGCTACTTGTTTTCTTTTTAATTCATGTTCATAGTTAGAAGAACTAATCACTAAGGAAAAACAATCTTTTCAATAAAATTTGTCTCGCGTCTTTCGTAGCTCTAAGTTTAGTTATTTTTAGTTTTTTTAAGTTGAAGGGCGGTTTATCATTTCCCCTCGCTTTCCCTATTTTTTTTCTAGTTTTACCTATATTTCTTTGCACGGACATTGCACCTATACCCAAGTGCTTAGTGTGTTCGTTTACAAAAGCAGGCCATTTTCCTGCCACTATAGAAAGTAAGAGTGCACTGTATCAGAGAAATATTAATTGACGTATGTAAGTGAATATATCTGTGACGAAGTCATAATTACTCAGTTTTTGTATCGTACATAGTTTCCTCATCCTCATTAATCTCTTTACTCCCGCTTCCTGAATTCCAGTTCTAGTATTCTTTCTTGATAGCGGACTGATGTCTCATGTAGACTTATTAACTATAACATCTGCAATAAATAAAGTACGGTTTAATTTGCACTAATTTTAAAACATTACATTAATTAAATAATAATAATAATAATAATAATACGGAGCGAGCTCAGGCTACTTGTTATGATTCTTGCTTCGCAAATGGATAATACCGGATTCGAATTCGGAGACCAGCCATCCTGACTGAGGATTTTCCAGAGTTGTTTCTCAGTTATACTGGGCAAATGCTAGGTTAGTACCTTGATCTAAGGCTCTGGAGACCTTCCTTCCATTCCTTTTCCAATGTTTTCATCTGTTGATTACTACAGTGTAAAGTAGCCTCTGAGGATGTATCTGGTAGCTTATAGTGAAAAAACAATAACGACGTAATATATTTTCACGAAACGTGTGGGTTAATTTAACTACAGCCTTACAGTCCCAATATATAGCTAAAGTTTTAATATCAATTTCCTGACTTTTAAATACTATTTTCATATTGTTTCAGCATTCAACTTTCTCATGTATGTTCCCACCGAGAATTGAACCTGAGATCACATGAACAAATGCGAATATGTTAAATATTTTTGAACACTTTAATATACAAAACACAAAACGCTTCAATGATACGACGCATGGATATGTTTTGGTTACCTCCTGCAATGTATGTTTAAAGAAACATGGAGGGTGAAGAAAAAATAATAGAAATCTCTTTTATATTTACTCCTTCAACAAACGACCGACCTCAGAAGGGCAAGCCATAAGTTAGGTAATAAAGTCATACAACGAACACAACCATATCGCTCTCCTGAAATTCTCACGCCAACCAGTCTATATTTTTTTGTTGTATATACCTTCGAAGTGAAAGATATTCATTATTACATTTGTTGATGGTTGGACTCTAGTGAGTCAGAAACTACTATTAATAAAGAGTTTGTTTTGTCTAGTATTCCTGCGATTAAAAGGGCCTTATCTAAAAGATATTTCATTTGTATCTGAGAAAAGGAGAAAGTTTATTTTCTAAGTATAAAATAAATATTATCAATGTGAAGCTAACATTAAGTTTCGAAGAGGAGCTAAACAGAAGAATTTGTTACCATTTACATCAGTTTTCAGACAGTTCACTATACTCTGAAATGGGAAGATATCAAACTTGTAAACATTTTACTAAAGCGACTTCGACAGAAAGTGCAACATGTAAATATTGCAAGGTTAAAATAAAATAAAGAACAAAGGTAGCACAAACGTGTTACGGAAACATTTAAAAGCACAGCAACCTACTAAATCAGTGAATCCGAAAAAAGTTTTAACGAATTTTAGATATTCAATTTTATGAGATCACAATTTCAGATGTATGTTTGGATACGAATCAAGATCTGAGATTCGAATTTCGGATCCAGATCCGAGATCCGGACCCAGATCTGAGATCCGGATCTGAGATTCGGATCTGAGATCCGGATCTAGGTCCGGATCCGGCAAGATCCGGATCCGGATCTCACTGGATCCGGGATATCCGGATCCGAAAATTTTTGGCCTTCCCTAATATATATAATAACATAGCATATTTCTTTCCAAAATTTTATAAAAACTATTTATTTTATAGAGTTCAAAATTCGGCAAAATGTTTATTAGTATTAATATTGCATGTTCACTTTTACTTTTTCTTGCTAAGGTAATATTATAGCGCGCTAATTAAAAATTAATTTTCTTCCATTTAAAAGTTGTTTAAGATATTGGCTGCATTTTGCAACAGTGCAGAACAGCAGATAGGAATCTAACCAGGTAGATTTCTTTCTCTCTTCCCTCGCTAGGTCATGTGCGTGAACTTAGGATTGTCCGCGGAGAAAAAGAAACCGATGGAATGCAGATTGACAGCAAATAAGAACAAAGTCTGTTTTCTTTCTCTTCATAGATCGTAAAGATTTCCTTGATTCTATGTAAACATCTCCGCGAATAATTACCTGTACAGGAATATTGCAGCTAACAACGTACGAAAGTTTCAGAAAATCTGTCTATGTTGTTTTCAAGTGTGGGGAGTCTGTTCATCTTATAAAATCAGTTTCGAAATGTAGAGCGTAGAACAAACTCACTTATTTTTTGCATCAACTGACAAAAGTTTACATACAGATCAAAGAGAAGTCTTAGTGCGTTTGCACACGGCAACGATAATATCGGTGGAAGCTTCGATAATGTCGGCGGTGAAATCGGTTTCAATGTACTCAAATCGTAGCTTACACACGCCACCGATAATATCGGCCGATCCTCCGACACGCAGATGCTGTCGGCCAAGCCCCAGATAATGTCGGCGGTATCGCCGACACCGATTTTGTCGGTGGCAATGTTTTCTTATGATTGGATGCACATGTGGCCGATAATGTCGGCCGGCCAGTGGGTTTGATGAAGAGAGTGAGTGACAAGGCGCTGTATATTTTTGTTTCGTTTCTTGTCTTTGGAATTTTGTTGTTTCCATTTTTTTCTATTATAATTGTATAATAATATTATTATTATCTTGTCCTATAAAAACTTCGGAACAGCTTATTATTTTTTTACAGTCTCTGTTTTGGAGTAACTAATTCCCTTTATTAAATAAGTATAAAATGTGGGAAGTTTGAAGAGTACTGGTTTCCCTCTAAATAGCTATTACCAAATAGATTATAGAAAATTTAGATTACCAAGTTCTTGATTATTTTCCTCTAATTTTTAATTTTTGTTCATTCTCTCTCTGTCTCTCTCTCTCTCACACACACACACTCTTTGATGGTATATTTTTTAATCTAATAATGCATTTAAATTTCAATACATTCTGGAAATTAATTTAAGCGTAATTTTTAAATTTTGATACACTGTGAACATAAGCATATGGAAAAAATCCTGATTATTATTACTTCCTTTTATTTTCATTAGAATTGTGTGCAGATCACTTTTCCCGGTTCCACTCAATAAGCAGTGATTGAATACAATATTTTTTGACAAGTCAAAGTAGAATTATTATTTTGAAACGAAACCAACACAATCAAACACTCTTTCCCAAGCTCCAAGGACAAGTTACTCACTTGGCATTTTCTTGATTGTGATCTCAACAATAGGGATGTGACTTCATGCTTCACTTGTTACAGATTTTTTCTCTCACTTCCAAAATTGTCCCAAATATCCCATTTAAAAAATAATGTGTAGAATGGCAATTGAAAACAAAGACCAAAGCTATGTATCCAAGTTTTCCCTCTCCCCTTTGTACCGGGATCGACCCCCTGATAGAGTTCTGCATTTTAGCTACAGTGACTGGATCAAAAGGTTGTGTATTATTGCATTCTTACCTTTCTAGTTTTACTTAGATTTTTAGAGATGGCAGGAATTTTTCCATTCGATATTTTAACCGTTATTGAGCTTTTGGAATGTAGACTTTGCATATGGGATAAGATAACAGACTCTTTCAAGGACAGGATTGAAAAGCAAAAAGCACGGCGAGAAATTTATGCAAACCTTGTCCAGGATTTTGAGTTCATACACAAAAAGAAACGAGAAACGACAGGTATGTATGCAACAGCGCAAATCTGTCTTCAACATTAGGGGATTGGGGAGACGGGTAAGATCATTCCCATATTATATATATACATATATAGCGATGTTCAAAATATTTCTGTAGCCGAGAAACAATGCTGTAGAGGATCAGGGGAGCAGAATTGTCTTCAACATTGGGAGGCGGGCAGATTTGAGGCTTATTCTGAGTGGACATTAATTTCATCTCACTTTCCTTTCTAGCGATCGGACACAAATAATCAAATTTCTCTCCCAAAAAACACATTTCAAATCGGATTATTGGGGAGGACAATCTCCCCAGTTCCAAGATTGGAGGGGACATGTCCCCTTCATCCCCCCGGGATTTGCTCCAGTGTATGTATGGAGCAATGTAAAACAGAATTACTAATTCGAATTTTATCATTTAATCTACTATGACATTAATGTTAACTACATGGAAAACAAAATAATATATATACATGTGTTTTCATTGGGAAGGCCGATGGGAACTGAATTTGAACGTAAACACTATCGGGGTTGTCACTATACATCTGAGCAATCCCGATAAATATGGATTCGACACAAATATTGGTCATTTTCTATTACTTTTACATGTCCCGGTAAACGCCCCCTGAGACCCCCTTGGTTCGAATTGTGAAAAAATCGCCTCTGGCCTCCAGCCGATACCGCGAAAACTATGAATGTGACACTAAAATCTGCCATTTTCTACTACTTTTACATATTCCGATAAAAGCCCCTATGATTCTCTGGTTCCAATTTTGAAAAAAACCATGCCTCTGGCCAGCAGCCGATGGGGGCAGTATTTGGAAGTCAATGCCTGTGTGAGTATCACCATTCATCTCAGCGACAGTGAAAACTATTGATTTGAGACTAATATCGGTCATTTTCCATTATTTTTACATGTCTCGCAATTCTCCACCCCGGTGACTCCCGGCCCACATACAATGGTGGCTGAATTAGAAAATCATCGGTGATGAAAGTATCACCATTGATCTCAGCGACCGCGAAAACTATGAAATCGACACTAATATCGGTCATTTTCTACTACTTTTACATGTCTGGGTTAATGCCCTCCTGAGACCCCCCTGGTTCGAATTTAGTCAAAAACGCTTCACCTTGGTCTGGGACCTGAACCAAGGTATCCGTGTCCAAAATTTGGTAACTCTCGGCCAACTTGTCTGGTTCCCAGGCCGGTCCCGGTTGAAAAAAAAAACTCTTTGTCTTGATCTGTGGCCTAGACCAAGCTACCCGCGACCAAATTTTAAAAACTTTCGTCCACTCGTCTGGTCCACGGGCCGCACACAGATAGAGAGACAGACACTCAAGCAAACTCTATTTTATTTATATTAGAAAGGTCAGATCCACCGTTATTGTAATAGAGCGGTGCTTGAGTGATTGATCGTAGAAATTTAAAATCCAATGAGTGATAATTTCATAGCCTTGTTTTATTACAAGTTTAAACTCTTTAGTCAGTAGAGAAGAGGGCATGATTCGTGGGTCAGAGTTGATGACAATGGGTTTCGGTGGGTCTTGGGTCACAGTGTGTGACAGTGGTTCATGGTGGGTGGTGGGACAGAGTGGGTCACGGTGGGTCTTGGGTCACGATGGGTGGTGGGTCAGTTGGTCGTGGCTAAAGTTTTCATTGCCCCACACTCTCTCTGAACTACAGTGTTAAAAATTAATCAGTGAAAATCAATTGCAATTGATCAATCAATTGAAAGTAATTGCTGTGGAAATCAAAAATTGCAATTGAATTAATTGCTAATTAATTTCAATTGCAATTACTTTCAATCGATTGATTAATTGCAATTGATACTCCTTTATTAATGGGCAACTGCAATTAACAATTAACCATTACTTACTTCCGTTGTCAATTGCAATTAACAATTAAATTTACAGATTAATTGTTAATTGTCAATTCAATTGAAATTTGCCCAACACTGCCACTCTTCTCTTCATTGTCCCGATCCGGCCCTTCAAACTTTTTTCCTTCTATCGAAGCCAGTACTGCCTATTTGGGAAAAGTCTCAATGTAGAGTGGTAGTGGTAAAAACGATGCATATTCGCCGTTCTGTTGGAAGAAAGACTGGTGGAACGTGCCGTAAAATTTTGCCCCCATAGGAAAAAATCTAGATTCGACACTACTAATATATATATATATATATAATTGAGAAACACTATGTTTGTGACTATAAATCTCCCGAACCGCTCCACTGATCTTAATCAAATTTGAAACATGGATGAGTGTTACGGCTGGGCTGGTTTTAGGCTATTCACTTTGATGGTACAACTTAGGGGGGGGGTGTAAAAATAAATAAAATTTAATTCCTGAAACACTCGGCCAATCTTGATCAAATTTTCAACATAGATGAGGCTCTGGTCTGGGATCGTGTTATTTAAATTTGACGAAGTAACGTGGGGGCGGAGAAGGAGGAGATATATATATATATATAAATCAATTTATATCACACTGAAAGCCACTATTTTTGTAACTTAATAACTCTTGAACTATATATTGAATATCCGACCGATCGCAATCAAATTTTCAAGATGTATGAGGTTTGGATCTGGAAACATTTTTGTAATTTTACTTTAACGATACATCCTAGGGGGGAGGGGGGAACGTATAAATAGAAACTAATAAAACCTAATAACTTTTGAACCACCCACCCAATCTCGATCTAATTTTCAACAATTATGAGGGTCGGGCCTTGGGTGTTTTTTTATCATTTCACTTTGAAGAGCCAACGAAGGGGAGGGAGAGGGGGCAGATATATGTAAAAAAAATAAAAATAAAAATGCCTGTCTCTGTGACTTCATCACTCTTGAACCACACGACCGATCTAAATCAAATTTTCAATATACATGAGTATAGGGGCAGGGATTACTTTAGGCTATTTACTTTGACGAAACAACGTAGGGGAGGGCGAGAGGAAGAGAAATTTAAAAATGATCAAAAATGACCGATATTAATGTTGAATCCATAGTTTTCGGGCCCGATGAGACAAACAGTAACACTTCTGATGCTGTTTCAATCCAAGTTCAGCCCTAATAGTTGGGAAGGTGAAGGGTACAATGGAGGAGAGGAGGATAAACGTTTAAAAGTGATCGAAACTGAGTAATATTAGTGTCGAATCAATAGTTTAAGAGTAGCTGAGATTAACAGTGACAATTCTGATTTCGTGTGCCGCAGCACGGGGGAGGGGGAGCTATATATAATAATAATAATCGAAAATACCCAATATTAGTGCCTAATCCATAGTTTTCGGGATCATTCTGATGAACTGTGACATCTTCGATCCGGTTTAAATGCAAAATCAGCTCCGCCACTTGCGGGAAGGGGAGAAAGTGATATATAAAATGATCGATAATGGCCACTATCAGTGTCAAATTTATAGTTTTCTGGGTCGCTTAGATGAGCAGTGGTACTTTCGATCATGTTTAAATTCAAATTCAACCCCACAACTTGGGGGAAAGGGAGGAAGAGATATTTAAAGATAATGGAAAATGACCGTTAATTAGTGCTGAATCCAAATTTGTGGGGGGTCGCTGAGATGATCAGTGACACTTTCGTTGCCATGGCCAGCAACATAGGGGAGGAGGAAATATATATATAAATGACCGAAAATGACCATTATTGGTGTCGAATCCATGATTTTTGGGGTCGCCGAGTTGATCAATGATCTTTCCGATGCTGTTTAAATCGATGCCATTAAAAACGAAAACAGCATACTTCACGGGTACTAAACACATGAAATACGGAGTTGTGCTTTAAAATTTTCATTTTAACTTAGCAAAGCGGGTAATGTATGCTAGTAATACAGTAAAACCTGCCTTCAACGGACCCTTTATTAAACGGAAAACTGTCTTAAAGGGAAATATTTCATGGTCCCATGGATTTTGGAGTAAAAGATATGTAAAAGTCCCTTCATTAAGCGGAAACTGTGTTATGCGGACAACGGAAAGCAAAATAAACATTTACCGGAAAATTATGAGTTTCAGACTACATCGTTTAGAAAATTTTTAAACATCCTGCGAGAGGGTAAATATATACTGTCTGCGATAAATACTTCGTTCTTTTGTTAAATCTTTATGGCCAGTGTTGCCCTTCGTCAATCACTACTCATATTCAGCTCCCACAATTTTTCGCTAGTCCTACGTAGCATGTCAGCTGTCAGTCTTTGTAGGCGTACTTCTGTTCCGCTTGTGCAGCAACTAGCGACAGCCAACAGAAATGAGAAGAAAACTGACAAAACAAAATTCTGGAAAAAAGGAATTGAGGTAAAGCAGAAGTTATATATCTCCATCACGTGTCGTGAAAACAAGGACGAAAGAGTTCAGAGGACTTTCAAAATTCCAGAGAAAGTTTTTCTGTGTCCTGAAGTATACCGCAGCCAAGTAGTAGCAATGTATGCAAAAAGTCCTGCTTGACTATTGGGAAAAATAAAGGAAAGTGTGCACAGCATATTTTGTGTCTATTTTAAGTTTTTTTGGGTATTAATCCGTAGAAGGAAAAAGTACTGTAATTGAACAAGTTGCGTACATCGATATATTTTCTCATTATGTCCGTTATAAGCATATATATTTTTTAACGGAAAAGTCTATCTCCATTAAGCGGAAACCTGCCTTTAACGGAAACTTTTGCGAGTTCCGCTCGATTCCGCTGAAGACAGGTTTCACTGTACTAATAAAGCTCAGGTACTGTCCTTTCTCTATTTCAAAACCACCTATTTTTTAAATCTCTTTGCTATAATATCTATTACTGGAGCTATCAGTATATTTTTGTTTTTCGTCCTTATACAACACCAAGGTTATAAAGGAAGGTCTTTTATATGTGGGTTCGGAACTTGAATCTGATAGGTCGTTCCCAACCATACTATCTCGCCTCCAGAAAAACTGGATTACAGGGCAGAGTCTAAAGCAAGAAATTTCTCTCTCTTTTGCTAAAAAAACTTTAGTTCGCATACTAGTCATAGCACATGTTTAGAGGTTTTTCAACGAATCTGTATGAGACGAGACCTGCAAATGGCACAATACTGAAAGTTGAGCTTACACCAGGAGTCGAATCTGGTATAATCGTAAAACAAAAAAAATCCTAATGGCTGACTACTTTAATGCTCATAAATCATTCTAATGTAAAAATTTTTAGTGAGCCCGGCCACCTAGACTCCCCGTGGATACAAGCCTGTGTGACCCCCCACCCTCGAACACAATTTTCTGGAAGAAAGCCTCTATTCTTCCTTTTGTCTGTCTAGTTTACTGAAAACATGAAAAGCAAACTAGATCACAGAGCATAGAGTTGGAAATGATGTACATGTTGTATTGCAGACATATTTCGTACCGTTGATGATTTTGGGAGGTTTTCCAGGGACAAAATTCACCTCGGAGTTATATCCCCTATGGTGCTCAATATGAGTTGAGTTGATTTTGTCGTCCCTTTCAGCAGCGAGGCTATATAAGACGGGACCTACTGATTAATTGACAAACCCGAACTACATGAGCTCTCACCGGAATCGGACCCGGGTCTCTCACGCCAAAGGCACGTACGCTAACCACTTAGACACGAAGAAGCTCGGAGCTCATATTAGAAAAGAAGAAAGCACATTTTGGGAATTTCAGTGCAGACAACTAAGTACGACGACTGTTAAAAGAATATTTTTCATCTTGAATATATTGTAATAATGGTCAATCTTATTCGATAATGTCATTTTTTAAAAAATAGCATTCTCTTTTCTTTAACTTACTACAGTATACAAGTTAAATTTCACACAGTGTGCAAAAGAGGGGAAGGGATTACAACGTACGATGGGCTTCGTTCGCTTCCTATCCGATGGACAAAACCTTTCTTGTAAAATTCAGCGTTTCAAAGAACCTGTGTGGTTGCTGATAGCTACACATAAATTGACAGAATTTTAGTACTGTCTGCCTGAAGCAAAGTCTTAATTTTAGTACTGAAGCTGCCTGAGGCAAAAAAGCAAGCACACCGCAGGCGTGGTGGCTTCTGTGCCTCGTAACATTGTTTAAAAAAACAGACAGAAGGCCACTTGTCAGTTCTTGCAACTGATAAGGCTTTTTTTCTTTTATACAAATCATATTGTTGTTTGAAGCCTCTTTATTCCTTTCAAAAACAATATAAACAGATTCATGGGAACCCACAGCAATTATAATAAAAGTTGAAAAAATATCTGTATCATTCAGATACTTTATTATTATTATTATTATTAATATTATTATTATTATTATTATTATTATTATTATTATCACATAATATTTTTCGTTAGTCCTCACAGCAATTAATACTTAGCAGCAGGGGTTAAAGTGCGTGGGAACGCGGGGGACCCTATCCCCACCTCCAAAAAACTGTGTACGGCGTCCTCCCACTTCCTAAGCAATTACAATGGGCAAAGATAGGCATGGGGGACGGCGTGACGTCATGCCGCTACCTACCGTACCCCTACCTTTTCAGATGATTCCATCCCATCTAGCCTAATCCCACCTCGCCTAAAATAGCGGTAGGATGCAAGGACGGAATTTCTGTACTGAAGAGGGAATTCCTCAGAATTTTAACCAGATATTTCAATCAATATTGGCAATCTCGGTCAATTACAATATAAATATATAATAAGTACTATACAAGAAGAAAGCATAGGGGGAAGGCGATTTAGTGAATTTAGTTCGCTTTTGGTTTATTTTGAGAATACTGGAAATTGATTGGCAAAGAGAAGCTAATCAGAAACAGGATAGAAATATAGAGGGTGTTTCAAAACAACACTTACAACGTTTGAGAGCTCATTCCTGGCACCGTGATAAGACAACCTGGGTGCACAATGCTTTCTTTTGGCGCTATGACCAGCTAAAAACCAGTCGGAAAAATGCCCAAAACAGCCGTAACTCGAGAACAAAATGTCGGATCGAAGTCGGGGGAAAGGAAATGTATATTATTTTTAGATATGGCTTCCATTAATGCACAACCCGATATGGTACAGAGGCAGCACAAAGGTCACCTCAAATAAATTGAAGAATTATGGGGATATTTTATGAAAGGGATATTTTATGAATATTGATGATAATGCTTCTACAATAACTTCGTTTTCCTTCTGTCGTATCTTCCTTTCTTACCTCGCAAAAGTCGATTTATGATCAAAAATTGTTGGAAATGAAAAAAGGGATATTTCACCCTGTTTGACAAGTCTTGTTATAAAATACTGTACTTAGAAGGTAAATTCTGTACCACCAGACATGTCAACTCTGACGCGAAATCGTAGCAGTTATAGTAGTATTAACTGTGGTCGTAGTAGTAATAATAGAAGTAGTAGTAATATTAGTAGTATTACAGTACTTTGCAGTCTTGAATAAAGAGTCAGTTTCCCAAACACACTACGATTAACATAGACTGACAGTAAGACCGTACGAACACGGCAAAGGCAGGGGTAGTGGAGGACATTTAAAGGAAAAAATGACAACATTAGTTTCCAATCCGTCCTTGAGTGCCCGGTTCCAACCCGGAAACACGTGCGTCCGGTTCGGCCCTATAGCATTTGTGTCCGGGCCGAACAGGACACACCCCGCCCGTGCAGGGCAGAGTCCTGCAAACCCAGGCCCGAAGACGGCCCGGCCCGACCCGAATGGATCTGAATTCTGTGCCCGGCTCGACCCGGCCCGGCCCGGCCCGGCTCGAATCTCGAGCTGGGCTCTAACGGGGCCGGGCACATTTCGGGCCGAGCCGGGCCGGCCCGACTCGGGCCGAACACTGTGAAAGACGGATCGGAAACTAATGTTGGCAGCCTGTGTTAATCGTAATGTGTTTGGCAAGGGCGGCGATTAGGGGGGCAAAGGGGGGCAGTTGCCCCTGCACTTTTTTTAAGTAACCAATTAATGTATATAGTTTCATTTGGAAATGTAACGATTTTGTATGTGTTACTGATTAATAGAAAAAATGCTGCCATATAATATTTGCTGTTGCGTGAATACGTATTGGTTGTCTTCCCGTGGAGTAAAGAAAGCTACAGTAATTGCGTTTTAATCGCCACAGAAAATAACCCCAGAAAATAACCTATTGGAGCACAATTTCAGCATACTTTCATTTCTTCTTACAAGGGCTCGATATGTTAGTGAGGTCTTTGAAGCTAATCGAAAGAATATTATGCAAAAAAGTAGGGCCTATTTCACAAGTTATTCTTTAATTGCACAAAAATTGACAGTTCCTAAAATGTCTTTTCTTCTTTCTAAAGTAAGGAATATCGATTAAAAAGAGCGTGATAAGAAACAACCTCTACCTTTTCCATTGTTTTGTAGCGTAATATACGAGTGAAGTGTTGTGTTTAAGGATGTACGAGTGTATATACAATAAAATTTAGTAAATTGAACATAATTCTAGGTTTTAAGTTTATTTTGTATAACTGAAGTGTGGATTGTAAGTATTGTTGTGTTTTGATGTGTTCCAAGAAAGTGAAATCTGCACCTAATGGCAACGAACATATTTCAAGAAGTTGCAAAAGCAAATATTTCTTTAAATGTCGTAGCATATGCTTGTAGTATTTACTGTCTTTCATTTTCTAAGAGTAATAACATACATTTAATATCATGTGTGGAATTAAATATTAAGTTTTTCATTAATCCTCAATTTCAATATAACTTTTGCAAAACAAACATCATTATTCATTACTATGATTAATATTATCCTTTCTATTTATTTGTTTTGCAAATTTATTAAATAATCTGATCACACAATTTTCCAGGCAGAATTTTAAGATGTTCATGAGCAAGAAATCAAATCTCTTCTTACACTTTCGTTGTTTAAGAGTACAAAGGGCTAGTATCTACTTGCGTTGTTCTTCTCAATTTACTTAATAAACTATTATATACGATATACGGTATTTTAACTGAAAATATAGTATCCTATTAGTTATACAACCTTTCGTCAAACAAAATGTTAGAAACAACCAGGAAAACTAACATTTATATACAAATATTCAGATCATGTCTTGCCCCCTCACTTTTAACGTCCAACCGCCGCCACTGGTGTTTGGGAAATTAACTCTTTATTCAAGACTGTAAAGTACTGTACTTCTACTACTCTTATTACTACTACTACTGCTACTGCTTTTATTATTGTTATTGTTATTATTGTTATTATTATTATTATTATTATTATTATTATTATTATTATTATTATTATTATTATTATTATTACTTCTACTACTACAACTGCTACGAGCGTCAGAGTTGACATGTCTGGTCGTACATACTTTACAATCTAAGTACAGAAAAAATCGAAGAAATACTAGTTATTATGGCCAGCCTGCGTAGTCTGGCCAGTAGAATGCATTCACATCTGGTGCTATAGGTCGTCGGATCGATCCCTCCTCGTGTTATGTGAGCTTTGTTGTGGACAAAAATTGTGAGCGTGGGAGTTTTTGGATTAGACCGTTTTCGTCCACTGTCTTCATTCCACCAATTCATCCATCATCATTCATACGTCTTGAGCCGTAATTGCCTAAAGAACATATGAGAAAGTCAAGTCCTTGACCTACTAATTAGAATTTGTTCCGCTACATTAGACCACGGAGGCCGAAACCATGAACTGGCGTGTTCATAAGATTAGCGCAATTTGTAGTAATATTCAATTAGCACGGCAGATTCCAAATCATATTACATGTTCCTGTATTCTTTATAATTCGATGTTACATTAATAATAACAAAAAACAATGATCAAATAAATCACCCAGACCCCAGGATCGATGAAGTGTTCCTGGAACGGTGCGTAACAAGTAAATAACAGAGCTATATGACGGAATGCGAGGCAGTAAATCAAAACAAAATCCACACATATCATTGTTGATCAAAAAATGCCTCAAAAGTCCCCTGAATGAAAAATGTATAGATATCAGCTATCAAAAATGCCTTTTAACATCACATAATAGAAGGGATAGTTGATATTAAGAAAATGAAAATATAAGATTTCCTAAGAAACCAATAGTGCAAAATGAACATCGCTTTACTGTATGTCCTTGTACGCATCGAATAGCACGGAAACAGATTCAACAGTTTCAGGCTTTAGAGCATTTCTCCGTTCCTGAGTACTAAAATCTCTTTCAGTAGACGCACTAGAAGCAGGGATGACGAGATACTGACGCGTTAATTTACACAATTTTGGTAATGTTTGTTCTTTTTGCTTCCACCACTGCAGTATATCTAGTTCTCTTACACATGATGACATGTTGAGGTAGATGTCTACTTCATCATCAAATTCACTGGAGACTGAATCTTCCCAATCCATTAGTTTGTTCTTCTTGGTAGGTGGTTTTCCAAGCTATGCCAACTAGCCTAAAGGAGACGATGGTGAGAAATAAATGAAATAGTGGAGTAAATAAAGTGGAAGGAAACAGGAGAACGCCACGAACCCCCCACACGGTGTTTGTCCACCACAAAGTTCACTTGGCGAGAGCTCGGATCAAACCAGGGACCCCATACACCAGAGGTGAGCGCTCAACCGCTGAGCCACCGTTCCAGGAACACCTAATCGACCCTGGCGATTTGGTGATTTATTTGATCATTATATTTTGTTATATTTGTAGCATCATACTATAAACAATACATGAACATGTAACACTATTCTATATTTGCCTTGCTAATTGAACATTACTACAAATTGCACTGATCTTATGAGCACGCCAGTTTATGGTTTTGCCCTCCGTGGTCCAATGGTAGCGTACCAAATTCTACTTACTAGGTCAAGTACTTGACTTTACCATACGTTCTTTAGGTAACTACGGCTCAGGCTGAATGGATGATGATGGGATGAATTGGTGGAAAGAAAACAGTGGGAGGAAGCGGGACCACCCCAGAAACTCCCATGCACACGATGTTTGTCCACAACAAAGCTCACATAGAATGAGCAGGGATTGATCCGACGACCTCTAGCACCAGATGTGAGTGTTTTTTCTATTGAACCCCTATTCTCCCTCGTAGATCAAGCATCGGTTCACATTCTATGCAGACCGGCCATAATAACTAGCATTTCTCAATTTTATTCTGTACTTAGAAGGTAAATTCGGTACCATTAGACATGTCAACTCTGACGCGAAGTCGTAGCACTTGTAGTAGTATTAGCAGTAGTCGTACTAGTAATAGTAGAAGTAGTAATAGTAGTAGTAGAAGTAGTAATAGTAATAGTATTACAAGTACATCACAATCTTGAATAAAGAGTCAGTTTCCCAAACACATTACGATTAACATAGGCTGACAATAAGACCGTACAAACACGGCAAAAATAGAGGTAGTGGAGGACATTAAAAAAACAAGTAGGCTGACAACATTAGTTTCCGAACCGTCTTTCAGACTATCGGGCCGAAATGTGCCCGACCCGGTTGGGCCCGATTCGGCCCGAAATGTGCCCGGCCCGGTTAGGGCCCGGTCCAGTTTGATATTACTTGAAACGGATCGGGCCGGGCCGGGCACCGGGCCGAATCGGGCGCGCCCGGCCCATGCAGGGCTCTGATTCATATCCACTGCAAACGCTGTTTTTGTTCCATTTTGACTTTTATTTTAGTACCAGACGAGAATTGTGTTCTATGTCTTAATTTTCTGCATTCTTTCACATATGGAAAGATTCGTTTACGTATCTAAATGTTTCATTACGTATGGAGAGCTAAATGACAAACAGGCATGTACTGACATTAATACAAAGTTTCGAAATATTGAATTGTTAAGTATTTCAATCAATGTTGCTTTTTTATACAATTAATAACAAGTCTTATTATATTTAAAAGAAGAAAAATACATCTGCAAAATTTCTCCCGATTGCAAAGGTTGACTTCGAGGTTCGAACCTGGTTTACTTTTTTCCGAAGATACCCGAAGCTGGACTTAGAAAATGTTTTCCTTAAAATAGCAATAAAGAATGCCCTCGACCTTTGAGACAACATGTACCTTTCGGGAGTCAACTTTCAAAAGTTTGGTGTGGGTTCTTTTGCCCAATAAAACTGTTTTTCTGCAGAAAATAAAAAAGCATTCCTTTATTTTTTTGCGTATTTGTCCATACAAAAAGTTTCGTTGGAATTCTTCGTGGCATTTACACACATATGACATATTGTTACCAGCATTTTTTATATTTCGTGATCAAAGGTTTGGAGGGGTCCGAGCCCCCTAACCGTTTTACTCAGGAAAATACGAAACCAGTTTGCCCTCAATTTAAACCTACAATATCTGTGCAATATTTGATTCAATTTGGTTCACTTCTTCGCGTCTTTTGGGCGTCAACTTTTAAAATTTTTGGTGGGTCTCTTGCCGCCTAAAACCGTTTTCCCGCAGATCATAAAAAACCCGTATTCCTTTATTTTTTGCGTATTGTCCATACAAAAGGTTGTGTTGCAATTCTTCATGTCCTTTACAGACATCTGACATACTAGCACTTTTCATATTTCGTGATCAAAGGTTTGGAGGGGTCGGCGCCCCACGCTTCCGTTTTCCCCAGGAAAATACGAAACTCATATTCCCTCGTTTTATGTCTACAATATCTGTGCACAATTTAATTCACTTCGCCTCACTTCTTCTTGCCTTTCGGGCATCAACTTTCAAAACTTTGGGTGGGTTCTTTTGCCCTCTACAACTGTTTCTCCGCAGAAAATAAAAAAACGTATTCCTTTATTTTTTGCGTATTGTCCATACAGAAAGTTTCTTTGGAATTCTTGGTGGGCTTCACACACACCTGACAATCTGTTACTAGCACTCTTGATATTTCGTGATCAAAGGTTCAGAAGAGTCCAGGCCCCAACTAACCGTTTTTTTTAGGTAAATACGAAACTCGTATTCCCTCGTTTTATGTCTACAATATTTGTGGAAAATTTCATTCACTTCCGTTTACTTTTTCTTACTTTTTGGCGTCAAATTTCAAAATTTTGGGATGGGGTCTTTTGCCCCATAAAACCGTTTTTCCGCAAAAATAAAAAAACCCGTATTCCTTTGTTTTCAGTGCATTGTCCATACAAAAGTTTCGGTGCAATTCTTCATGTCCTATACACACATTTGACATACTGTTAGTAGCACTTTTGATTTTTCGTTATCAAACGTTTGGAGGGGTCGGCGCTCCACCCGACTGTTTTCTCTAGAAAAATACGAAACCCGTACCCTCATTTTCTGTCTGCAATATCTGTGCAAATTTCATTTACTTCGGCTCATTTCTTCTTTTCTTTCGGGTGTCAACTTTAAAATTTTGGGTGAGAGATTTTGAACCCTAAAACAGTTTTCCGCAGAAAATAAGAAACCAGTATTCATTTATTTTTTTGGTTATTTTGCATACACAATGTTTCGTTGCAATTCTTCATGTTCTTTACACACATCTGACATACTGTTACTAGCGCTTTTGATATTTCTTGATCAAAGGTTTGGAGGGGTCCGTGCCTCACCGAACCTTTTTTTGCAGGAAAATACGAAACCCGTATTTCCTCATTTTAAACCTACGACATCTTTGCAATATTTCACTCACTTCGGTTCACTTCTTCTTATCTTTCTCGCGTCAACTTTAAAATTTTGGGGTGGGTTCTTTTACCCTATAAAACTGTCTTTCCGCAGAAAATAAAAAAAACGTATTCCTTTATTTTTTGCGTATTGTCCATACAAAAAGTTTCGTTGTAATTCTTCATGTCCTTTACACCCATCTGACATTTGTTACTAGTACTTTTGATATTTCATGATCAAATGTTTGGAGGAGTCCGCGCCCTACCCAGCCGTTTTTTAAAGGAAAATAAGAAACCCGTATTCCTTCATTTTATGTTTATAATATCTATGCAGAATTTCATTCAGTTCGGTTCACTTCTTCTTACCTTTCGGACGTCAAATTTCAAAATTTTTCGTTGGGGCTTTGCCCCCTAAAACTGTTTTCCGCAGAACATTAAAACCTCGTATTCCTTTATTTTTTACGTGTTGTCCATAGAAAAAGTCTCGTTACAATTCTTCATGTACTTTACACACATCTGACATGCTGTTACAAGCATTTTTGATATCTCGTGATCAAGGGTTTGGAGGGGTCCGTGCCCCACCCTACCGTTTTTTTTTCAGGAAAATATGAAGCCTGTATTCCCACATTTTACGTCTGCAATGTCTGTGCACAATTTATTCACTTGGGTTCAGTTATTCTTGCCTTTCGCGTTTCAATTTTCAAAATTTTGGGTGAGTCTTTTATATTAAACCTTTACTTTATGTAACTTTTTCTTTTTTAAAATTCTTTTTTTTTGGGGGGGAGGGAGAAGGAGAGAAATGTTTTTTTCTGATATGTGTCTTTTGCCATTCATCTTTTTTGAACTGCTTAAGTAAGATCATTTTGTAACTTCTAATGTCATCCAACTCCGTCACGATAATAAAATTGTCATTCATAACAATTTGTTTTATTTCCTTATTTTTCAGTTTGCCACACTGATATATTTTTAACAAAATTGAGGTTTGGTCCAACGCCTTTCGAATTCGGAACCAACCCAACCGCGGAGCTTTTTGGGTTGCCTGCTATTGCAGAAAAACGAGAATTGCAGGTGGTAATGCACTTTTGGAGTCGTGTATACAATATGCAAGCAATCGTATAGTTTAAGAGTGAGGATGAACTTACCATGACAAAAACTGACCTATAAACATATACGGTATTCTGTTCCAGTTATCTTTTGCTTGATATTTTTCTACAGGTACAGAAATTATAAAAGACGTGTTATTTTCACAAAAGGAGGGTGAGTATAAGGAAATAATTTACGTTTGCGTCAACCCTCATGCCGTGAGTAACAATCGAGTAACAAATTTGGTGGATAAAAGTAATCAAAAAGTACCTTTTTATTGCATTTGTTGTTAAATATGCTGTAAAAGATTCTCTATCTGAATTCACACCGCTGCTTAACGCCTTTCAAATAGCCTACGCAGTTCCTGTGCTTTTCCACCAGCTTTGCCCTGCCGTAGCCCATATTATAACAACTTGTACAAGTTAACCCAATGGTGTCGGGTAACGGATTAACAGTGATAAAATATGCATTATAAAAATAACATGCACAACAAATTTTCTTATTCACTTGACTTATTTAATAACTTACTATGCATTACTCTACACAATTATGCGTTATGTCAAAAAAATATTGCGTGCAAGGAACTGATCATTATTAAGAAACATGTGCATATATATACATTATTGATGGTGAAGCTACAGATTATTCGGGCAATACTCAATTTACGAGATCTGTTAGTAGATGAAAGAAAGAATTATGTAACTATTTTATTGGTGTGATAGTATGGAAGGGCAATAATAAGGCAGAAATACAATGTATTGTCATAGCCTACAGGGACAAGTAACACCACATCATAGGAAGTGCAAGAAAGCCATGTTCGTTGGTTAATGTTATATTTCCATCTCTTCGCGCCCACTGAGCTGTGTCACGAACCGCCATGTTCAGTGCTAACTCGGACTCAATACAAAATCTAGTTTTCAAATTTGTATCTCGCAGAAATTGGCCCAGTGGAAGTAGCATTTGGTTTCGTGGTCAATAATGAGTAGAAAATAGTTAGGGTTGCGTACGAGATAAGAGTTGACACAATCTCGTCTCGAAAATATGTAGTGAAAGTAATTTCTAATCTAGAAAAGTACATGAGTTCCTATTGGAAGAGCTCTGTCTCGTTCTCTACAGCGCAACCATAAAATTAATCATTTTTAGCAATAAAGAATTGCGGTGATACAATTTCGCAGACTAGTTTTTCTTTAAAGAGAATTGCTCCTGTATTGCTGAATTTTCTATCTGTTTCAGTTTACAGAAAATATTTCTGGCAAACAATAGATTCTACATTTTTGGCAATTTATGGGTAGCAGGTACCTTAAACGAATAAACCTAACCGAATAATTAATATACCAGCTAAAAGTGTCCTGATTTGTATACAATTCCAGTTGTTTTGCTACTTTGGACTGGTGTGTAGGAAACAAAAGGGGGAGATATATATTCCAGCAACTTATGAAAAACTACATTCTATTTCAGGTAGCAATAAACTCAAATTTCAGGATTATTCATAAATATATTAACCAATATTAAATTACAATAAAATTTACAAGATCGAGAACAAATACAGTTATGCAACAGCTGAACGATTTTGCACTATTATCTGATACTACAAGTACTACTTAAGCTTATAACCGAACAGACAATTATCAGTTAATAAATATTAAAATCAGCTCAAAAGATGTACCAAATCATAAAAACTTGAGCTGTTTGTGCAACTTTGTTAGGATTTAACTGACTAGACCAATATATTGATAAACCCTTAAAACTATAATTCTGGTCCATGTATATTTCGTCAATCAGTAGATTAATTACGTGCTCATGCTCTAAAAGGCAATTTGGCTTGCAGGTAGCGCATACTACCTTCTAAAGAGCTACTTCAAGTGAATATTTACAAATTAATTTTTTCTAGATTTCTTGGGTGAAGCAGACAAGGTAATTTACATTTATAAAGAACAATATAGGTTGATCGTGAATGTATACATTATCAAATTGCTAACAGTAGAGTATTGTCTCTATAACTTCTTATGTTTTAGCACCTGGTTATGTTTAAGCTGTTCACAAATAAAATGTTCACAAATAAAATTATGTTTTTGGTGCACTAGTCACACACGCCCAATTTTTTGCAATACTCTCTTTATTATCAAGTAAGTAACACACTATATCTTTCCTTGAATTTTTCGCCGTTTTAGGTTTTAGCCACATATTCTTTATTTTCTACAATACTTTGATACCTTCCTCCAATCGATCCCCCTTTTTCTCTTCCAACCTTTTTGATGTATGGGAGTAGACGATAGATATTGCGGCAAGTTGGGAAAAATACTTGGCACTGCTCCTTCCTTCAACTTTGGTACTTTTCTAGGAAACACTTACACTTCACTACCCACCCCAAATGTATTGTGACGAATTATGTTAGATTCATGAAAATGTTTTATACATATCACTGGAATTTTTATCCTGGTTGAATCGGTAGGTATTTTCCTAATCCATTGACTTCTTAATGACTCTGTTTTTGGGAACAAACATGTGGTAACAGTGGAATCACTTTGATCACTTTTATAATTAGACTAACATCCACTCACGTTATAGTGACGAGGCATGATTATGGCAAGCAGTTAGCCCACATAAATTCTTCGTTCAATCTATAAATAAAATCGAACAGGTGTCAGTAAAACATCTAAACACGATTTACAAACTTCTGTATTTAGTACATTTTAAAAAGAAATGTTATTAATGTTACACTAACATACATATTTACTTAGTAAATCAGTTTTTTGAACAAGAAAAAAGGCTCTTGTGTTATAATATAAATGACAGTAAAAATAATTAGTAATATATTACATGACCGGTAACCACACAACTTTCTCGATACCAGATCAATTGTCAATGATATATATTATATGTAGAGTGTCCCAGATATGTTACACAGCTTGTGAATAGATTCTTTGGACGAAACTACTTTAGTTTTCTTAACACAATTTTCTAGACTACGGCTTCGTTAGTAAGATACAGGGTTGCCAATTGCGAGGCACCATTGACTTTCAAAAATAGTAAATAAAATTGAAAACGGCAACAATAGTCATAAACAGTTTCGTATTTACGATTTTGTTTCGGGGGGGCTTTGCCTGGAAATGTGAAAATTCTGCAAGATATTTCATTTACTTTACTATAGTAAGTAAGATTTCGGAGGGAACTTAAGCCCGGAAGACCGCCTATATACGCCACTGGTCATAATATATTGCAGCAAGGCGCTGTGTATACAATTAGTGCAATGAATACGTGAAACATCAGTGACACGGTATTAAAAAAATTAATTTGGTCCAAAGAATTTACCCACAAGATGTGTAGCATGTTATCTGGGACATCATATATATATATTCATCATACTTTGGAATATAACGCCAAGAACTGAGTCATGAGTTATTTCAAACATACTCAGTTGCGCTCTTCTGGTACATATGCTGATATGTTTTTACAACATAACGTAGTATGAAATTTAAGAACGATTTGTTACATTCATAAATAGACTGTACATGTAAGAACATAAGTTATGTTTCCATCAACTCGTGACATGAAAGTAATTATCACATGATCGGAACTGATTTTTAGTTTTTAAAAACTCTGAATATAAACAGGGAGGTAGCTAACTCCACCGTCGAACTTTGGGAGGTGATTCCTTATATGAAATCAAATAGGTCGAAAAATGTCTCAATTCAGAGTTATGAACCGCCAAATATTCGAAAAATCATGTTTCGATACATCCTGCCTTAACCTATACAGCAGAAAGAAAATACTTTAGTTAGTGATGGACCTTTTTTACCAAATATCTCAGTTCCTTTTTATATTTTTAGCTTATTTATCTCTGTTTTATTTAATGGAACATTTCCCTGTAATACGTTATAGGAACATTAACAAATAGAGCGAATTAAATCAGGATCTGCATTTTGTAAAATTGCCTTACGTGCTTTCGGTTTTGACTTTGCTAAAAGTTTTAACAAATGTGCATTTTCCTTACTAATCATTTTTTACGGCTATTAAAGCGAAAATAGTTGTTAGAATATAAACCATATTGCAATTATTTTTTTTACAAGCACATAAACATAATTAAAAGAATCTGTTGGAAAGATATTTGTTCGAACTCGCTGCTCATCAGGAGTATTTTGTTTTAAATCAAAAAGTAAATAACCATGTGAAATTCGAGTTGCATCTTGATATGCTTCTTGAATAAATTTTGTATTACCTGGATACAATTGTCGTGCGAGATAATTAATTTGAGCTTGGTCTCTAGGATTTTTAAAACAAACAATATAATGACAATTTAACGAAATATCCCGCATTCCTTTTTGTTGATGAAAAATATTCTGTGTTATAAATATTACACTTATATTTCTATGATGGCTACCCTTAGTAAAAATATCTACAATCTGATGGTCACACTCACGCAATAAATCATCAATAATGACAAGATGTGGACCTTCGTGTGCTTGAAATTCATTATTTTGAGGTAAACCTTCTTTAAACGTACAGTTTGAAAGAGTATCATACAATGGTTGCCATTCACCATAACACCATACAATATTTTTAAATAACTTACTATAATGGTCAAGAAATGTTTTAACAAAATATCATTTTCCACAGCATGTAGGACCTGCTACCATACATGTAAAAGGAATTTTCCATTCCATCTCTATTACAGATGTATTACATTTATTTTAAATAGCATTTTTGAATATTTTGCTTTCTTTTCTCCTTTACATAAAAACACAGCGTTTGTTGAAGAACAAATTTGATTTAATATACTTTTTACTTGTGATGCTGATAGACCTCGTGATGACGATGATGACAATTTAACTAAGCAACGAAAATTTGCAGTGTTGCTAGAATTTAAAATATAAAATTCACCTTTTGAAATTATAAAATCTACAAGAAATACTTGTGACGACATGCTTCATCTATAAATTCTTAACTTTTCTTTTTTTTACAATATAGTATGTTTTAAATCAATGCAAGAATTTTCACTTTTTGGCAGACCTAACCATTTCACATAGGCCTTATTATTTTTCTTTCGCAAAACTTTTTCAATTAAATATGTTTTTGGAAACTTCGTTAATTGTAATTCGTGTCCGTAAATTTTCCTTCAATAGGTGTATTATTTGAGTCTACTAAGTGATATGTTGGAGGATTAGTGAAGAAAACTTTAGCAATTCGAAAAATTTCTGTACTCCAATTGCGTGTAAAACCTCTATCAAAACAGGCCGCGTAAGTTTACTAATTCTTTCATATTCACCTATCTTAAATTTACTTTTTCTTTTTATCACAGAAAACTTTTTGCAATAGATGTTTGTCAATAGATGTTTTTAATTTTCTTTTTTAATAGCGTCGATAGGTTTCATTTTAATAGTAAAATGAATAGTATTATTATATTTATGTAGTAATTCCGGCAGAATGCCAATCCATTTATAATTTCCCAGCAGTGTAAATTGTCTCCACATTAAATTACGTAATGATCTATTAAATCTTTCAATAATACTTGGTTTCACATCACTGTACGTGGAATAATGTTTAATGTTATTTTGATTCATCGCCTTCTGAAACTCTGAATTATAAAATTCTCGACCCCTGTCAGTTTGTAAAAATTTAGGGCTTTTGTTTGCTTTTCTCAGTACTGTTATAAATGCTTGTATAATTTCTTTCCCAGTTTTATTTTTCACAGGAATAGCCCAAGCATATTTAGAGAATGTATCTATAACAGTTAATAAATATTTGAAATTTCGATTAATTTTTGCTAGACCTTTCAATTTTCCACTATTCATTTCAACTAAATCAGCTTGCCATAAATCATGAATACCTTTCGTTATAACGCGTATTCGAGGATAGTTTCGTCTTGCACTTTTATGTAATTCTGCAACTCTTTGTTCACGAACTGATTGTGACATATTTTTAATACTAATATATCCAAAAAAATATATCATATTTACAATATACAAATCTTACATGTTAAATCTTTATTATGATACCCCCAAGGAACAGTATGTATATTACAATTTAAAATTTTTCTCTTGTCATCATACGGATCTAGCGCTAATTTTGTTACCTGATTTGTTGTTAAATTGTGATATTTGCTTTGAATTTCAAATTGTGTTTTATGAATCGTTTCCTTTTGAAATAGACATGATTTATAATCGTTAAACGTAATTTGTTCTTTAACTACATTTTTCTTGATCCCTTTACATTTTTTCAATTTCTTATTTTCACCAGTTTTTTATTGCATAATTTTGTGCTCGTAAACCAACATATTCAATGATGGGCACTCCACTTAACTCATCTTTCATTTTACCCAAAACGTGTTTATTTTTTATGTTATATAAAGCATGATTTTCCGCATAATTAGAAGTCTCAAAATACTCGTTCATGTCTTTTATATCTTTATAAATATCATCGGTTTTAATGTAGTAAATGAAAGAGTCAGTATCCATGTATGTAATGCTAATCTTATCACCATATCGAGGTTTCATTATATTGTAATGGAATTCATACATTGCTAATTTTGATAGTTCTAAAACTGTATTTCCTACATAGATCGGTTTATTTAGAGTTACAGATTTTTTAACATATGAAATAATGCAAGATTATCTTCTAACTTTACCCAATTTTGAAACTGATCTTGCGCTACTAATTTTTTACACTTTTTTCATTGTTAATTAATTTTATATCAATTCGTTTTCGAACATTCTCCTTTGTCTTTCCGTATACTGAATTATTTAATAACTTATAGAATTCTTTTTCAAATTCAATTATGGCATTTGCACGGCGTTGAGTATTTTCTTGTATATAAGATGCAAGCCATTTAGATTGACGAAACCATAATATTTTATGTACTTTTACCAATATTAAACCTTGTTTTAGATAAAATTGTAATACTCTATAATGCAAGATATAATTCGATTTCGATTTAAGTGTTAATAGTAATTTTGAGTATTTACCAGTTGGTGGAACTTCATTAGTGGGAGCACACGGAAAATCAGAATGGTATTCGTGTAAATATTTTGGATACTCTAAGTCCACTTCTAGAAAAAAAACCCTATTCACTATCCGTGGGACAATTGATAATTTTATTCTTGTTTTGCCAATTGTCAATTTTATCCTCCCACCGAAAACCACCATATGGTAAATAGTCAATCATTGAGAGTCCGTACAGATTGTTCATGTCAATACACAGTAAATAAGATTTTTCTTTTTCCGCATCAAAATCATGTACGTAAGGATTATTAGCTTTGGCATACCTTAATACAGCTTGTGTAATACCTCCGCGAATCGATTTTTCTACAAATATATACATATTGATATCTGATAAAAGTTGAAGTTCAATTTTTGTTTTATATAACATGGCTTGCAATGCCAAACCAGGTGCAGTACAACAATTAATTGGATCAATGCAAAAGTATTTAAACACGTCTTTTGAAAATTCTCCAACACATCTGCTGTGAGAAGTACATCACATTTTAAATATAGATCATGGTAGTCCCCTAAATTTTGGCATTTAAACACACGCCAAATCAGTTTTGTATATTGATAATCAGTCTCGGAAATTTGTGTTCCATTCAATTTGCTATTAAATGCCTCTCTTTCAGGAAATTCAATTTCATTAAATGTATCTAAATTTGTTATGTAATCATAATAATAAATTCCCTTGCGGAGAATTAAATTGAACTTATCATCAAAAAAATATTGCTTTGTATAGACGAATTGCTCAGGTTTTAATTTTGACACCAAATTTTCGAGACTGTACGGAAGAAATTTAAATAAGTCTACAAAACGTAACTCGATAGGTCTACCATTAAAATTAAAGTGCTTTGAGAATGTGATGTATTTCTCGGTGCTTTCAGCAATTACAGAAATATTGCCAGGTGTGTAACCTAATTCTTTCACAAATAAATGTGTCAATAGGCAGACAAATTATGGAAGAATACAGGGATAAAATTACGTTGACGTTTAATTTGCAAATTGCAATTATTGCACACCGTAGCAATATATTGACCAGTTAAATGGTTATGATGTTTAACTTTTCTATTGTTACTCATATATTTACTATCGCAAACAGAGCATTTAGTGGATATATTAAACTCCTGTAACTGAGAACTATTTAATGGTATTATAGGTTTTTGTTGATCTAATATGTTTATGATTTTTCTTAATTCATTCTCCATAGCAGACATAAACTTCATCGATACATTTTCTCTTCGGTAATAACTAGATCTGATTTCATATATTTGTTACTCCAACATACAATATAACCAAAACTGCATGGTATATGTTGCTGAATTTCTATTGTATGAGATCCACTTTGTTTATTTATAGGTTTTAATAAACTTTCAAAATCTGCAACTATTATCACATCATTCTGTAATAACAATTTCAAATTTCGAAATTTTAAAATTTGTCCTTGTTTCGGCATGTTAATTTTGGTTGGAGTGTGTTCTTTACATAATTTCTGATGTTCATCTAATTTTGATTTGTAATAAAAAGATACTAAACATAGTCTAGAAATAAATGTTTGATGAGTACCTAACTGATGTCTAACTAAACCATTTAAATTTGTAATTAAACAATAATGAGAGTTTAAACATAATAAATCTATATGTTTAAATACACCTGTATTTTCGCTTATACGTAACGGAAAAATAGTTTCATGATCATAGTTAATGCCATATATATTAATGGAAATTTGTTCCTTAGTAAATACGGAATTATACATATGTTCAAATTTGCTTATGTGTTCTACTTCAACAGGGAATTTTATATTCGTTTTTTCAAATAACGGTAATAAAGTATTACTATATTGTATGTAATTATTCACACGCAGTGGATTATCTTTTGCAGGATATAATGCAGCTAGAATACTATACATAAAACATCTATTATCGTTATTTTGAATATTTAAAACACATTTTGTGGATAAAATCCATTGAGGAATTTTACATAAGTTTTCTCTTTATGACTTTTCAATAACGCATTGAAATTTTTTATAAGACAATAATGACTATTACAATTTTCTTCACAATACAGTAAATCTATATGTTTAAATACAGATGTGTTTTTGCTTATACGTAACGGAAAAATTGTTTCATTACCATAATCAATGCCATATATATTAATAGAAATTTGTTCCTTAGTAAATACGGAATTATACATATGTTCAAATTTGCTTATGTGTTCTACTTCAACAGGGAATTTTATATTCGTTTTTTCAAATAACGGTAATAAAGTATTAATATATTGTATGTAATTATTCACACGCAGTGGATTATCTTTTGCGGGATATAATGCAGCTAGAATACTATAAATAAAACATCTGTTATCGTTATTTTGAATATTTAAAACACAATTCTTTTTAGATAAAATCCATTGAGGCAATTTTACATAAGTTTCCTCTTTATGACTTTTCAATAAGGCATTGAGATTTTTTATAAGACAATGATGACTATTGCAATTTTCTACACATTACAGTAAATATATATGTTCAAATACAGATGTGTTTTCACTTACACGTAACGGAAAAATTGTTTCATTATCATAATCAATGCCATATATATTAATAGAAATTTGTTCCTTAGTAAATACAGAATTATACATATGTTCAAATTTGCTTATGTGTTCTACTTCAACAGGGAATTTTATATTCGTTTTTTCAAATAACGGTAATAAAGTATTAATATATTGTATGTAATTTTTCACACGCAGTGGATTATCTTTTGCCGGATGTATATAATATATACATAAAACATCTATTATCGTTATTTTGAATATTTAAAACACAATTCCTTTTAGATAAAATCCATTGAGGCAATTTTAAATAAGATGAAGCTAACAGGTGATCATATTTACTGATTTTAATTTCTAAGAGATGGTTTGCTTCAGAACATAAAGACCACCCTGATTTCTTAATTGCTCTGTTTTCTTGTTCAACTAAAATTTTATTAAATAGTTTTTCAATTATAGAATTCACATCTGTACTCGGTAAAATAATTTCGTTACCACTATTTACAAAGAATCTACATGTTTCTAAATCTACTGGTTTTACAAAAGTTGTAGCCAAAGAAAAAATTACTTTAAAAGATGTATTAGTTTGTTCCTGTTTTAATATATCTAAACAGTCTTTTCTTTCATTATTTAAAAAAACTTCCACTATCCTCATTTAATACAGTATCACATTTTAAAATGTTTTTTTTTCAAATTATTATTAAATAGAGTATCAGTTGGTGAACTGATAGTATTTGGTTTAACCTTTTTTGTTTCAATTTTTTTAAATAAGTCAATGTTACTATAATAATTCTGAAGTGAGTTTTTATAATATGATATTATTGCTATAAGATGTCTTACCTAAAAACAAAACAACACTAATAATATAAACACACAAAAAATCTGAACTTTACATCTGAAACACTAATAAGGAACTGATTAAAAAAGAACTTCTCGAGCAGTCTTTTATACCTGTGTGAATGCATTGCGCAATATTGTGCAATATAGATGAGTCACGGTCGGGGATTCCCCCTTTTTTTAAAATCCTATCGTTGAATGACAAGTTATACCGTGAGCGATCAACATATACCTTTGTAATTGATTGCATTACGTAATATTACGCAATAGAGATGATATCATCAAATCACGTTCAGGGATTCCTTTTTTTCAATCCTATCGTTGAATGACCGTATTGTCTGTTAAAGAGAAAACTAGCTCAATGTTTTTAAAATCCGGATGAATGACGTAATGAGAATTACCCACATATGGCGGAAGTTATTATGTAACTGATAACAAAACACGGAAGTTCGCATTCCTTTGCAATCTTTAAATAATCTCTGTTCTTAGGTTAGAACAAGATCACTCATTAAAAGAATCTTTGCTATAGGGTTCGAATGTATTATCTGTTATGTTCAAATAGGGGTTGAAAAATGAGAACGAGTACACCCTCCCTCCCGTAGTCTTATGTATGCTATGCGTTATGTGCTATGTTCAAATAGAGGTTGAAAAATGAGTCATAGTCTTTTACTAGTTCTGCTATGTTACATAGTCTTATGATAAGGGGTTGAAAACGTATACACCCTTGCTATGTTTTGTAGCTGTGTGTTCACCACCCCTATTCTTTGCTATGTTCGTTATGTTCAAATAGGGGTTGGAAACGAGTTCACTATGTTTCGCAGTCGTACTCTTTTACTAGTTCTGTTATGTTCGAATAGGGGTTGGAAAATATGCTCATAAAAGAGAACGAGTACACCCCTTAAAAAGTGCTCATAAAAGGGAATAAACTCACCCCTAAAATGGAGGTCGTAAAAGACCGTGGGTTCACGTAAGCCATACTCTTTTATTAGCTGTGCTATGTTCAAATAGTGGTTGGAAAATATACCATACTCTTTTATTAGCTGTGCTATGTTCAAATAAGGGTGGAACGAGTCTTATGTATCTGCTGTGTGTTCGTAATGTGCTCATAAAAGAGATCGAGTCCACCTCTGCTACGTTACGTAGTATCTGCTATGCGTTCGTAGTCTCAGTGTAATTTCTGCTATGTTAAAATAGGGGTTGAAAAATAAGGCATACTCTTGTATTAGCTCTGCTATGTTACATAATCTTATGCTCTGCTGTGTGTTCATAATGTCAGTGTAATTTCTGCTATGTTAAAATAAGGGTTGAAAAAATACGAAACGAGTTCACCCCTAAAAATGTGCTCATAAAAGAGAATGAATACACCCTTGTTATGTTATGTGTTCGTAATTTCTGCTATGTTGAAAAATATGCTCATAAAAGAGAATGAATACACCCCTTCTATGTTTCATATTCTTATATGTTATCTGATCTTCTGTTATGTTACGTAGTCTGATGTTCGTAGGGGTTGGAAAATATGCTCATAAAAGGGAACGAGTTCACCCCTTAAAAAGTGGTCATAAAAGAGAACGAATACACCCCTAAAAAGTTCTCATAAAAGGGAACAAATACACCCCTAAAATGGATATCGTAAAAGACCGTAGGTTCACGGTGTAAGGTGCTCAATTTCTCAGGGGCTCCTGAGTTGAGCGATGTTGAGTGATGTTGAGCCAGATCGATCCATTTTCTACTACTGTCGTAATGTAATCGATGGCTGAATGGACAGTATTCCGGTTGCTGGATAGGTAGGCATGGTGCAGTTGAGTTGCAAGCAAGGTCCCCCGATCTAACTCCGCTGGACTTTTATATTCGGGAACACTTTAATGCTATTGTCTACCAGTCTAAAATTAATGACATTGGCCACCTTTCGCACAGTGCACAAGCACTGAGTCGCAAGGTTAAGGATGTGCAACAACTGAATGGTGGACATCTTGAACACATCATGTGATTGTATTTGTCTTATATGTGTTAGCTCTCTTTTCATGGTTATTAAAGAATACGTAATGAGAGATGTTACAAAGATTGTTTTTCACTTTATCCTTCAATTCGAAACTTCGCACAGCACAGTTCACAGCATTTCACACATAACATACTCTAAATCTATTCACAACTTCGAAAACCTTAACCTCGTCATAATGTTCCACCTTCCATCAACATTAATCCCAATTGACTTCGCATTGACTGTATTTACAGTTTCTCAAATATTTAGCCCGGTCTAGACTTTGTATTTCACTTTAAAAATATCATCTTTCAAATACTTCGGACAATCCGGACATTTTCCAATACAGCGAACAAAGATGTGTTAGTTTATTATGTCATTTAAATAATCCAACATCTACGTCAAATTTCAGTTTGTTAATAATTACTTAGGTTCAATAAAATTTAAATCAGTTTGACGGTAGTTTTCGGAATTTTAGAATTTAGAGCTAAATATTTCTAAAAGTATGCGTTTTATGAAAAACTGTTTCTCTACAAAAATATCTGTGTTCCATAAAACACTAAATTTATCTTTTTATGTTCAATCATAATGAAGATATTGCTACTTTACCTGGATATTGTTAATTTGACAATTCCAGCGGCCATATTCCAATATGGCAAGCGAAGGTGAGGTGGGATTTCAAGGGACTTTTAGTATGTTGTTTAGAACATCATTCCCAACATCTATGTCAGTTTTCAGCTTGTTACTAATTTGTTCCTTACTTTTTGGTAATTTGACTGGACTATAACTTGTATTGTAATTCATTGTAATATAATGTTACTGCAAAAAAAAGGAAGTAGCTTTTCAAAGATCTTCACATAAGGCAGAATTTTGTAAATAATACTTATCTGATAAGATATATCGAAATCAAGATTTTGTATCAATTATGAAAAATAATTGTAGTTATTTCATTAAATAATTCTAAAACGATGTGTGGCTTTAGCTTGTAATGATTTGAATAATGATAAGACAAAAGCAACAACTTTTATGGCTATTGCTGCGTGGTAGTTTATTTCCTGTTGATTGATTTGTATGACGTCCTTACCTGTTTTGCTATTTTCTTTTTTGAAAGATTAATGTTTTTCAAAAGTACCTTTTAATTTCCTAGTGTTTTTCAAATATCTGATATTAAAGAAAAGGTCAACTTGAAAAAGGTAATATAGTTTGTATGAAGCATGAAGCAGAAGGCGTGATAGTGAACAATACAGAAGCATCTAACTAACAAATTTTACAATAATATTTTCGGTATATAATAATAACAACCTAGTTCTACACTTATGATTTGTTTTAAATGTAAGCATTAATATACCTATTTCTAAAACAATTATGTTACCTCTTTAAATTCTTCAAAGAATTAGTTCTGTTAATTATCCACAAGAGATAGGGAAAATATATCAATTGGGAGCAGGAAAATTCGGTGTAGGAAAATTCGGTGTAAGAAAACTCGGTGTAGGAAAATTCGGTGTACGGAAAACTCGGTGTGGCGAATGTTAGGTGTTAAGAAAGATTCGTTGGAGGATGTCTCCTAGAATTTTCTACTTCCAAAAAAAAATGTAGGTTACTGGACGGGTAAAGTTGAAAATTGTAGATTTTTCAAAAATGTTCTGACGATTTTATGTCTATTTTATAAATCAATATTTAAATCTAAATTCTCCAAAAATGACATAGGGCCTAGTTTATTTATGTTATTCAAGGGTATAAAAATAAATGCCTCAACTAAAATATCTACGCCTGATTGGAGGAGAAGTCAATAAGGAGTCAATAGGGTTGCAATACTTGTTTACCTTAACTTAAGGCAAACAAACTAAAGTGTCTGATTGTAGGAGAAGTCAACTATTTGTACAACTATTGTCTGATAAAACAATCCTGTTTTATATTGGCCTTTCCACTAAGACTTTTTTGATCAATATATTTTGCATCTTACATATGTATCTAGGCCTATACAGTGATTCTTTCAAAACTCACGGATTCCATTTGGCTCTAGAATTTCTAACTGAAGTCCGATTTTCATGCGGTTTGTTGCAAATCATCATGGACGGTGGTGAGATTTATGGGACTATGTTTACTGGTTTAAATTCATCCGGGGCAGTATCGAGCAGGCCGCAAGAAGAACAGCAAATATTCACCATTGTACGTTACAGTTCGAATGAGATATTGGATATTTCAAGCGAAATTGAATAATACAAATTAAGTGTTAGTGCTAACACACAAAAATCACATGTTGAATAGGGATTTCTTGGGTGACTTAGAGTCGGTATCTGACATCTTCCACAACATCCGCCAGCGGGGTCCGATGCTTCCCTGTCTTACTCAGAAGCGATCCTGTTTCCTGCAATTTATTCACTAACTATCATATTATGTTCCTGTCTGGGGCAGAACGTGAGGCAAAGTTGCGTGTAAATGGCCTTTGCGTAGCAACAACAGATCTCGTTCTCCAAAAACTTTTTAACGATAAAATCACGTTGCTCCAAAGAGTACAGTATTGTAACTGTGTCCTGATCATATTGATACAACAACAGTATAATACTCAATACAACAATCCAGTTTCCTGTTTCTTATTGACCGTAGCGAGGTTGCATTTAACGAAGGAACTCAAATCTCCACACCGCACCTCATCTAATTCCAATTCGGTACAGTGACGAATATTTCCTATTTTTTTAGAGGCGTGGCCGATATTACCGCAAATAAAATTAAACCAGTAAACATATTTCCATTTCCTTGATTATTTGCCACAAACCGCATGAAAATCGGACTTCAGTTAGAAATTCTAGGCCCAAATGAAATCCGTGAGTTTTAAAAGAATCACCTTGTGTATGTTCTATGATGTACTATAGGAAAGGTGTTTTTAGTTGTTCCTATAACTATTCTCTGAACTTATAGTTGTAATTGTTTTATTTCTGACAAAAAGTGTCAGCTTCATTGTGTAATGAAAAGTAGTTTATAGTAATACCCCGCAAAACACATGAAAGAGGTATTGGACTCAAGGCAAAAAATAAATTTGCTTTTCTTGAAATAGGTAATAACATTTTATTCGCTACATTTTATTGTTTTCGTTTTCACAATATGAAGTGTCGTAAATTATCCTAAGTGATAATATTCAATATGTATTACACCGAATCTACCTTACACCTAAATTTTCCCACACCGAGTATTCCGTACACTGAATTTTCTGTACACCAAATTTTCCTACACCGAGTTTTCTTACACCGAATTTTCCTAGACCCATGTCAATCGATAGAACTAGTTAAGCAGACAAAATTATACTAGGGCAAATCCTCTCATTTCTAGTTTTTTTTCTTTTTCTTTTTAGAAAATGTACAAAAGCGAATTTTCACGATAATAAAAAATATCGTTTGTGGCCAACAATAATAGACTCAATAACACGGCACCTATAGAGTGAAACTAATTCCAAAACACATTACTCAAGTTTTTCGTTATTACCTCTTTATCTTTAATGAGATTAAATAAGAACTTTGCCAAAATTCAGAATTGTATTTCTAATAATGTGTCCCCTTGAATTGGGATCGTATAAGTCTTACCGCTCCGAGCAAGTGCTGATAATAAGTATGACAAGGATGAGAAAGTAGTCGCTTCAAGTATGACTAACTCACCAGAGGGTTATATAGGCATTCACGTGGAACGATATCCAGGGAAGAAGCAAATCTCCTGATGAAAATCACGATAACAGATGTGTACCCTTGAATTGAGTTTTATCCGACGTTTTTTTTCAAATGAGCATACCTTCAGATCATCTATAAATAAACTATCTTTGTAATGTTACCATTGTACTGTACTATCTTCACTGCAAATTGTTATCCTATTATTATGTTACATAATTGTTAAAATGTTTCAGTGTAAAATGGCCTAGTGCTGTATATGAAACCTATAATAAATAAATACTGGTAAATAATAAATAAATAAAACTATATATGCGGCTTGTTCAAAAAAAAATTGTGTGTAAAATATTTTCGTGCTGTATAGAAAGCGGAAGTCCTGGGAAAGTGAAATCTGTGCGAATATTGGAAAAAATTCCCGAAGTATTGTATGGCACAAAAGCGAGGTCGAGCGTATTAAGAATTAATAAGATAAAAATCAAAGGTTCAAAATGGAATTTTTACCTTATGTAATTTTAATGTGAAATTACAAGTCATATAACTTTGCGAAATATCGATCTTTCAAACATTCAATGAAAGAAAGTCACGACTTCAAATTGATTATACATAAACGCACTTGTTATTTTAACGCAACTAAACTATGTGGTAAAATATAAGAAGTTTCATCGCTGGAAAATTACAGGAGAGAATAAACTATTATGAAACTGCTGCATCAAAATCTCTATTATCTAATGACATTAAATTATAAATGATTACAGGATTTTCGGATTAAATAATGCCTACATAAAATGTTTTATGATAAAATAACCCTTGAAAGCTATATAACAGATTATTATTCCATCTTTAC
This sequence comes from Thermobia domestica, assembly GCF_964235325.1. Lineage (NCBI taxonomy): Eukaryota > Metazoa > Arthropoda > Insecta > Zygentoma > Lepismatidae > Thermobia > Thermobia domestica. The sequence goes on along the minus strand of NC_137471.1, from coordinate 172,428,606 downwards.
AACATAAACAAAAAATTGAAAGCTTATTACACAATCTTGAATACCTTTTGATTTCTGAAAATTAGTTCACATATAACTAACATTTTGCCACCTGTATTTGTGCAATCAAGCAAATCATATTAAGAATTGGGAAAAGCATACTACCAAATAAAAAACAGTTTAAATATGTGGTGGAACGGGGGTATTGTTATATGTTATTGCTCTCTTGCTGCTATTTCCCAAAAGGACCTGTTTTTCTTTGTTTCTTTGACTTCTGCTTCTTCCGTTGCTCTAACTACTACTTTCTCAACTAATTGCTCTTCTTCAGGGCCGGATTAATGGGAGGGCTAAAACCCAGGTCCTCCACTCTGATCAAAATATGAAGTGGCTATCTAAAGAAAATAATGAAAATACAACCATCGTCATAAAGTAAAATGTTATTAAAAATATGAAACATATCCTTAACTAGTGTTGGGCAGTGGGAATATTCCCGGTGGGAAGGAATTTAAAAAATGGGAATATTCCCGGGTTTTTTCCCAGGCCTATAAATTCCCGGGAAGGAATTAATTTCCATTTCTTTACTTTATCTTCCAAATTATAAGAACCATATGACTAATTACTTTATTTTAATATATTATGACTTACTTCTAGGTTTTAAACAATTTGGAGGTTAAAAAGATTAAAATTATTTGACGGTACTTTATATAACTAATAATATGATTTTTTAATTTCCATTTCCATTTGCACTATAAAGTAAAGTACTTGTAATAATAATACTAATATAGGGGCCCAAAACTAGCAAAAAATAGGATGATTTACGGAACAAATGAGTTGATAGTGGTATTCAAATAATCATTAGACTATCGAACACAATTTTCTTTAGGGCAGTAGGAGATTTGTACAAACCGTAAAGGTAAATGGATGTGATTTATGTGAGAAAAGAAAGTGAATTGTTGGTAAGGAAGATAGAAAACAACGTGCCATGCGGGGCTCTAACCCACCTTCATTCGCTAACGCTCGCTCGGCAATGCTGTCTGAATTTAATGTTGGTAACGAAATTTAAAGTATGAAACCGTAAAACAACCGCATCGGAATAGAATATCGCAAAAAAGTAGGTGCAAAACCTGGCCCCCAATGCTGAAGAACATCCAAAATTAGCAAAGTAGCCTACTAATTTACAAGTGATGAAAAGGAACCATTTTTTAAAGTAATTTAGAATTATGTAGAAATAGAGATGAAGTACTATTAATAAACCTTGAACCACCGTTAGTAATAGACGTCGGTCTGTCTCCTCTCTCTGACTGGAATTTCTGAAGAAGTACTCGGACTTCTTTTACATGTGAATTAATGTATGGAATTTCGAGAAATAGGTAGAATGAAAGGTCGTGTATGGCAATGTTACGTGCTAAAATATAAAGATAAGTAAGTACCTTGAAAATTCTGTGAACATAAATATGTATGCGCAAATGTTGATAAATTGGTGAGACATGTATCTTCTAGCATTTACCCAATCTAATTGGTTTATAACATTTATAAATTTAATGTGCTTATAATATCAGGAATAGAGTCAAGTTGAGCAAATCCACTTACATATAAATTTAAACTGTTACTATATAATTTTTCACTCACATTTAATTGATAGAACATATTGTAAACAAATATACATTTATGCGTACTTTGTAAATATGATAAAGTGTTAATAAGATAACATAGTACCGTTCAGAATATACATTTTAAAGAATCCTCTGTGGACAACAGTAATAATATGCTGTGATATAAAAATTTATTCAACTTTGAAATCATAATATAGTAATAGAATGCAATTTTCTTTCTGATTGAACATAAATTCCCGGATAAATTCCCATTTTGGAAACCTTTCCGGGAATATTTACGAAAAATATCTTCCCGGGAATTTACCCATCACTATCCTTAACCTTCCTATTGTACTTTCGCACAAATGTATTAAGTGTAGTCAGGAGGGGCTTTTTATTTTTTTTAGTCCGGGGCCTCCAAATGGGTTAATCCAGCTCTGCTCTTCTTATTTGGATCTCTCACATTCCTGACTAGCGCTGCTGGGGGGCGCTGTGGCTTAGTGGTAGAGCGTTCACCTCTGGTGCTTGGGGTCCCGGGTTCGATCCCAGCCCCCGCCAAGTGAACTTTGTGGTGGACAAACACCGTGCTCGTGGGTTTTCTCGGGGTTCTCCCGTCTCCTCCCACTTTCTTCATTCCACCATTTCACTCATCTCTCATTATCACCGTCTCCTTTAGCCTAATCGGCATACGCGTGGGACGTAAAACTCAAAGATTTCATTTTTTCTGACTAGCGCTGTCCTTCTTCCACAACAACTCACTCTGACTTGGAGACTTGTAAAAGAGAGATTGAAAATCTTTCTGGTGGAGCGCTGATTTAAACCACCGACATTGAAGCCGATAATGACTCACATTTGGCGAAGCTCCGAGCGAACGCGGTCAAGTGATTCGATTGAAAACTCGGGCTTTAAAGTGATGTAGAGCACTGTATGTAAGTTAAGAACCTGTTAGGAAAGTGGTAACATAATATTGACATTGATCGGCAAATTCAAACATTAATTTTGAACAAATGCTCACATCTTCCTTCCAGTGTTGCCAACAACATCTGAAGAAAATAGGCTAGATGGCCTTCAGAAATAAGTTTTTCTACGCAAAAAATTGCTAGATTATACACTGCAAACCTATAATCCTGTTTGAACTAGATTTTAAATCCCTTTTTTTGTGTTTAGGATTATAAGTGAGTTATAGTAAAATTTAAAATGTTGAATTTTATTCGCTGAAGACTAACAAGAAATATACATGATTTTAAATTACAATAAAAGCCATCCACAACTCATCTGATTTGTGAAAGTCAACAACCATATTATCAAGTGGAATTGAAATAGATCGTCATCGATGACATCGTAGCTAGTCGAGGCGCTGGAACAGAATGCACCATCGTAGGATTGTGGATTGATTGTGTTTGTGTAGACCAATCCAAATTGTCCCAATTTTTAGTAGTACTTCTCTCGGCAAGTCATAATCCTTACAAAATATTCTTAATTGAAATAGACCATCGTAGGTAGTCGAGGCGCTGGAACAGAATGCACCATCGTAGGATTGTGGATTGATTGTGTTTGTTTAGACCAATTTTTAGTAGTACTTCTCTCGGCAAGTCATAATCCTTACAAAATACTTCTTAATTCTCCTTATATCTACATGAATAATCATGATTGCATTGAGAATTTTCAAGCTAATTAGATATCGTTTCCTTTAATATACAAAAAACGATCTCTGTGGCTTGAAGAACCGAACAATTTACTAATTTTGTATTAGAAAACTTACCTTCTTGCAATTAAACTGCGAAATTTAAAATAATTAAAAAGTAGCAAACAATGCCATTACGGGAGCGACATTAAAATTCTTTCTGAGTCAATAAGTATTGCTACGAGTTGTAAATCTGTGGGTGGGGAGAGAAAAAAAAGAATGAAGAACAAGTGAATAAAACACCCTCTGTCTAGAGTAATCAATTAATTTGATAATATATAATGACAAGTAGGATAATTTTTAAAAATTACACTTTATTTTCAAAGAAAAACTATTTTTACAATTAATTTAACGGCTAATAAAAAAAAGCCAAATGGGAAAAGAGTTTCATAAAACAAGCTATATTTAAGGGTATAAGTATTTCGGAGATTTGTATGGCTAAATGCCTCTCCAAATAGGCTAGATTTAGCCATAAGTAGGCTAAATTGGCATCACTGCTCTCTTCCGCTCCGCCCTAGAGGGTTGAAGCTTCCTTTTGGTGGATTGCAAAAGTTCATATCTAATCATGGTTGCCAACCTCTATATAACCAAAGTTACCATTATGATTATTCAAAAAAAAGCTCAAGACCGAAACAGTGATTTAATAAACGACTATTAGCTCGAAAACTAATGGCCATAGGCATTTTATATATATATATATATATATATATATATATATATATATATATATATATATATATATATATATATATATATATAATATATATATATATATATATATATATATATATATATATATATATATATATATATAAATATATATATATATAACTGATTTTCAAAGCCAATAATAGATAAGTTTTTATCGTTTTGATAAGTTTTATTAAACAAAGGATATACGAAAGTTGTTTAAATTACATAGACATAAGAATGTCTGTATATTTTACAATGCTCTTAAAGAGCCTTAACAAATAAAGCATATACGAGGTTTCGTTAAAAAGTAGTTATTGTTCTATATGCCCATAGGCATAGAAATATCTATCTATCTATCTATCTATCTATCTATTCAATATCCTTAAGATTTATCTAATTACGTAGATACGAAGATTAACAAATAAGTTTTGACATCATTGTTTATAATTCGAAAACTGATACACATATTAAAGTATAAATTTTAAAGATTTTATGTAATAATTTTTCCTTTACGTTTTGAAACCTCAAAATAAAAGAAATTTAGATGATAATTACAACTGAGTATATTGGTAGTGGAATCTTTTATTAACTTTGTTCTCAATTAGAAATAACACTATGCTATGCTTCGGCATCTCCCTCCTGAGGGACTCCACCATCTTCTTATCCTCTATAACCGGATCTGGACTGAAGAGGTTTTTCCTACTGCCTGGCGTGAAGCCTATATCATCCCGATCCTGAAACCGGGCAAGCTTGCAACGTCTTCTGCCAACTATCGGCCGATTGCCCTTACCAGCTGTCTTTGTAAAGTCCTCGAAAAGATGATCAACGCCAGGTTGGTTGGGTTTCTGGAGCATCATGGCCACCTCTCCAATTTTCAGTGTGGATTTCGGCGGTATCGTTCCACGACCGATCATCTTGTTCATCTTGAGGCTGTCATCCAGGACGCCTTTCGCCATCAGGAGCATCTTGTCGCCATCTTTTTCGACCTGGAGAAGGCCTATGATACGGTCTGGCGTTATGGTATCTTGCGGCAATTGCACGCATGGGGCGTGCGTGGACATATGGGATCTTTTCTCCAGCATTTCCTCCGCGAGCGCTCCTTTCGAGTGAAGCTTTGATCCACATTGTCTCGATCTTTTTCTCAGGAGACTGGTGTTCCACAAGGCAGTGATCTCAGTGTGACTTTATTTGCTGTGGCTGTGAACCCTGTTATGGCCGAACTTTCACCTTTTGTGCCTGGGCTGCTGTATGTGAACGACTTCACCATCTACTGTCGGTCACATGGCCTTCGCACCATCGTTCGCCAGCTACAACTGACGCTTAACCGCCTTCACCATTGGTCTTCCCACACCGGCTTTCAGTTCTCCTCACTAAAGACGAAATGTGTCCACTTCTGTCGTCTGAAGAACTGTGCTTTCAATCCGGATCTTTATTTGGGCCCTATTCGTCTGTCATATGTGGAGAGTGTTCGTTTTCTGGGCCTTGAGTTTGATCGCCGCCTTGCATGGACTGCCTATATTAGCCAGCTGAAGTATAGTTGTCTCCGTGCGATGAATTTGCTGCGCCTGGTTTCCCATACCACTTGGGGTGCTGACCGTGTTGTGCTGCTTCGACTGTATCGGAGCCTCATTCGCTCTAAGATGAATTATGGTTGTGTGGCGTATGGCTCTGCCCGTTTGTCTGTCCTCCGTCACCTGGACACTGTTCACCATCTGGGCCTTCGCATTGCGCTTGGTGCTTATCGCACAAGTCCGATTCTCAGCTTATACGTCGAAGCCAACGAACCATCTTTGGATCATCGTCGCCAGTTGTTGCAGCTGAGATACTTGCTTCACCTGCGAGCTTCCATTGATCACCCGTCTAGTTTCACCCTGGATGCTGATGCTCGTCTTCAACGCTATCAAGCCCGACCCACTTGCACCCGGCCTTTTGGCATTCGTGCCCTTGAGCTTTTAGCTGACCTTGACGTCGATCTCCCTGCGCTTTCTCCGCTGGGTTTCCTGCCTCTTCCACCTTGGCAGCTTTTGAAGCCTGTGATCAATCTCCACCTATTGCGGTTCAAGAAGGCGACTACTACCGATTTGGAATTTCGGCAACAGTTTTTGTGCCTCCTCGACTCTTATCGAGGCCACCGTCTTATCTTCACTGATGGGTCCAAGCAGGCTGATGGTGTAGGAAGTGCTTTTGTCCTAGATGCCCACATTTTCAGGTTCCAGCTTTATCCATTCTGCACAGTATTCACTGCAGAGCTGGTTGCCATCTTGCAGAGTCTCCACCATATCCGCCGTCGCCATCTACGCCGTGTTGTGATCTGCTCTGATTCCAGCAGCGCCTTACAAAGCCTAGCCGATGTCACTTCTACGCATCCGCTGGTCCAGCAAGTCCTCCTTACTTGTCATGCACTACTTGCTGAGGGCTATGATGTAACTTTCTGTTGGGTGCCTGGCCATGTTGGCATCCCTGGCAATGAGTTTGCTGATGCTGCTGCGAAGGAGGCTGCTGTTGCTGGTCGCCGCTGTCTTCTTCCTGTTCCTAGCTCTGATGTCTGCTCTGTGTTTGCTCACGTTCTCCGTCAACGCTGGCAATCCTCCTGGGATGAGCAGATTCACACTAAGCTGCATGCAGTGAAGCCCCGCCTTGGAGTCTGGTCGACGAGCTCCCGATCATCTCGCCTGGAAGAGAGGACTTTGGCCCGCCTTCGGATTGGACATAGTCATCTCACTCATGCACATCTTCTGCACCGTACACCTCCGCCTGTGTGTCGTCATTGTGGTCAGCCCCTGAGTATTCGTCACCTCTTAGTGGAATGTGTGGCTCTTGCTGCTGCCAGACATTTGTTTGGACTGCCAGCTGACCTCACTACTGTTCTCGGCGATGATGAAGCCACTGTGTTGAAGCTGTTCCAGTTTTTACGCCATTTGCATGTTTCGAAGGCGCTTTGACTTTCTTCTGTGTTCCAGTGCTTCTGACCTCCGATCTGTGTACCATCTTCGTTTTAGTGCTAGCGAGTGATAGTTTTACTGTATGACCTTCACCACATTCAGTGACTAGTCTGTGTTTTCGTCATTTGTATGACTGTTTCTTTTACGACCAGTGACGGGTGCAAAAGACCTTTGTTGTCGAGGCACCCTCCCCAACCCCTTTTCCATTCCATTCCATTCAATTGGAAATAATGATTTTCTAAAACTCAGCCCATTGGCCACATTCTAATGTAAAGAAGCCATTAATTTGAAATACAATTTTGAGCCTTGTCTGAATATCTATGATAATAGCATTGAAACTATTAGTAAGAATAAAATTTTCCGAGGCTCTGTACTAAGATAATTTTTTCCACGAGATTTTTTTAAAAACACCCTTTTTATTGTTTTGATTAATTCTTATGAAAAGAATTGATGAATGCGATATGCATTAGAAATATCTTTTAACCTGTCATAACTCGTTTACAGTTTCTTGTTTGCATCTCTTATAACATACTCTGTACCTTAGGTATACCCAGCGATTTATTTGTGGATTTTGTAGAAGGATGGAATGTTTATGCAAGATTGTGTTCCGTATAACAGAACAACTTTAAAGTGGGGTTGGGACAACGTTATTTTTAAACCTACCTACTTTGAAATTAAGGTACTAGTTTGATAGGACACCCCCAAGTTCAACATTTTTTAAACTTTTTTAAAAACAATTTTATGATAAATACGTATAGGTACGTTAGATAAGATTTGGTTAGGTAGTTTAGATTCCAAGCGTTTGTTACTACTTTTTGTCCTACTGCTGAGGACAAGTGTAGAGCATCCAGTAAAAGCTCTATAGTTGCATTGCAATCTGGACACCTTGCCATAACAAGTCTCACACTCCTACGTAAAACGGTTTTGCTACGACAAGTGATTCTTGAGTCTGTTCTAATTTGGTCCTTAAAACCAAATTCCCAGCCCGAACAATAAATACAACAAAAGGTAAGAGTTTACTTTAGGCAGAACAGTGATAGGTGTACATATACTTGAGCCTAATTTTATTAAATAGAAGGGGAAAGACGCTACTAAATGTCATTCCTCATTATCATAAGTAAGTTTTAGTACCACTTTGCTCCTTGTACTTAATAAAATTAGATTCAGGGGTGTGTTCCGCTATCAATGTTCTGCTAAAAGTAAACTTTTGGCCAACAAAACATACTGGCATTGAAATGAATCCAGAATTGAACAAAGACAGGGTTAAGCTGAAGCATGATTTACGGCATGTTATCTAACACTGTCTTTAGAAATTAATAATACTTTCACACCGTATCTCACTTTAGCAATATGTAGAATAGTGTAGCAATACGAGTTTGTTTTATACTAGATACCGCCTTTTTCCCAGTTGGTTTTTTGGTTGTAGCATGATGTCCATTTTTTATCCAGCTGACGTCATAGTTTTTGTCATTGAACGAGATAATATCTGGTCCATTAATGTTTATAAAAGGATTAAATTCGAGGGTTTTTACAGATAAATGGTTTCTAGTATCAGTATGTTGGAAAAGCCTCTCTCACACTCTGCAGAAAAAACTGGAAGAACACTGATTTCCATGTTAAGATTTTGTAGATTTGGGTCAATATATTAGGTTTCATCTTATGCTCTCCAAATTCCTGCAGAAATTTGGCTTAATCATCAGAGGAAAATTTTAATTCTAATTTTTTCTTTTCTTTCATTTTTGAAATTTGCATTACTTCTTTGTCGCCGTTTAACTTTCTTGCAGACAATTCTTCTCGCCAATTGGATTGTAGCAAAAGCTCGGCTCCACTGAACGTTTAGATCGTATGTTCTCTTCTAGACCCTTGCAATCTTATTTTCTGCTACTTCTCAAGAGAATTGTCTAAGGGTTTTGCCAGTGAGACTCCACAAAACTGACAGTGGACACAGTGGAGGATTTGTCCATCATTAGCGCGAAGGGTTCATCGGAATTCGCAAGGTACTAGGCCATTTTTCGTTCATTTCTGTAGCTACAAAGTCAATAATATTTGAACACGTAACATTAGAGTAGAGAACTTGTTCGAGGTTCATTCCATTTATTTACTATTTAATAAGATGCACGGTAAACGAGAGACGATTTTGAGTAATAACGCAGGTAGTTCTAAATATCACAGTTGCCTTTTTAACACGAATTTCATTCACAATTAACACGAAAGCCTCTTACTTTCTTACTTTGTGTACCGGAATTACTTGCCTTTTAATCGTCAGGAGCTTTTCTTTTATTAAAATATAGTCTAATATCCATTTCCTTATGTTCTTTTTGAGGTGCTAATCAGTGGTATCAGTTGCAAGATTTTTCTTCGAGAAACAATTCTATAAGCAAGATTAGCATAGCTCGCGACAATAAACATACCGGTACTAAAAAAGTAAAGAATTGTTACTAAAATATGGAGTTGAATTATTGCATAGCCTAAGAAAGGTGGAAAATATCTTCCCAGGCTGGGAAGATAGAACTAAACCTAGAGACAGGGAAACCAAAACTTAGAAGTGGGGAAATTCCCAGGCTTCCCTGGATACAAATAAATCCCTGGGTATACCTTTGAAGCAGTAACATTGTATTTACTCATTTAAATATACTAACCGTTTCGGATCAGGGGCGGATCGAGGACGGGCGTCTGGGGGAGGTAGGGTGTAATACTGGTACTTAGAACTACTTTTAAGAGCTCAATTTCTGGGATAGGTTTTATTTATATATAAAATAAGAAAGTTTCCTCTTCTAGTATCGACTCGGTCGCCCCATGGATCCGCCCCTGTTTCGGACTCAGGTGATTTTCGGAGTTTTTCTGTATTTTCAGTGACTTATTGCTCAAAAACTATTTACCCGTCTGATATGGATAAGGCCTTGATCTTAGAAGAGGGATGTGGCTATTTTTTGGTTTAAGTTACAATGCAATGTTGCCAACGGGAGGAAAATTCTTCAGGGAAATGTAGGGGTGAAAATTTACAAAAAATCACCTAACAGAATTTCAAGCTTTTTTTTTTTTTTTTTTTTTTTTTTTTTTTGCTGTTGCCAAATGGGTCAAATCACCTAGAGTTCTTTGGTGTGTTGACACGGTACAATGAAAACCTAAAGTCTTTGGCTGCCATACAAAGAGAAAAAAATAAACTCTCTGTCATCAAGTAGTGTGGACAGTTTTTATATACAACAATAGAACCGCAGGGGATCGGATTAAACTGGTACTCTGTATATTTTCTTGTCTGTGTGATGGCCGCGGTGGCTCAGTGGTAGAGCGTTCACCTCTGGTACTTGGCGTCCCGGGTTCGATCACAGCCCCCGCCAAGTGAGCTTTGTGGTGGACAAACATCGTGTGCGTGGGTTTTCTCGGGGTACTCCCGTTTCCTCCCACTTTCTTCATTCCACCATTTCATTCATTACTCATCATCACCGTCTCCTTTAGCCTAACCGGCATAACCGTGGGACGTAAAACTCAAAGATTTCATTTCATTTTCATTTCTTGTCTGTGTGCCAGGTGTGGCCAAACAGGTAACTGGAAGTGTAAACATTTATTGCCAAACCGTCAGACTGGTTCCCGGAAAGGTTGACCGTTAGGAGGATTCCTTGAAAAGGTTGAATCACCTGTATCACATGATTTTTATAGGTATCATTTCTATAGGAAACTCAACATATGTGTTGGATCGTATACCAAAGCATACGCGTTGTGAAAATGTTCCGAAATATTAAAAACTCGTTGTTTATTATTTATTCATTCGCTTCGATATGAAGCTCGTTAGAACAGCTATGCTGTGATCATACTAAAATATTCAATTCGATCTGCAAAATGACATTCTTTTCATTTAATTGGATCGTATTTTTAATGTTTCGTAATACTTTTTATGAATCGCTTCGATATGAAGCTGATAAGAACAGCTATGCTGTGATCAAATTAAAGATGGGGAGGGAATAAACTTTATTCGTGCGGGACATATTTTTATTTTTAATGAGAGGGATCGAATGCATAGCATACTCGTTGTTAAGAACTTGTGAAAGCTATTGATACTGGTACATATACAAAGCATGGTTTTCGTATGTCTTTCGCTGGTGAACTCAAGAGACGAACTGAACTTTTCTTGCCCCTTTTGGAAACCGGTTGGGTGGTAGTGAAAGGTGGCGTTTTCGGGTGATGACCTTACAGGTATGTGTTAAAACATGAAGACAAATACAAACGAGGACCCACGCCGTGCCGAGTAGACATCACAGAATGTCGACAGGGCAATAAAAACTAGTCTGGAATCGTGATGGGTGAACATAAGACATTGTCGGCGGAGAATACAAAAGAAGATTGCGGTCGCGTTAAGTGAACATGTTGAAAGTTACCTCTATGCTAATTGGCAATAGAAAAGAAGTTTGGCGCCACGAATGGTGAATACGTGATTAGCTTGCGGGTATGAAAATACTTTAAATACGGATTATAGTAGTACTCCCCGCACTATGGCCAGCCGAGTCAGCAATTTTTTCTCGATTCTGATTGGCTGATAGAGGTCAGGTGATCTTAGGCCCCGCCCACGCGGGAAATTCAAATTTCCAGGTCACGTGTTATGACGCCATGAGTCACCCCGCGGGGAAATCCCTCATTCTCTTTTATGACCGGGATTTTTGAAATTCGTTCCCTTTTACGGGTAAGATGAGTGTTTTGATACCTGATTCTGATTGGTTGACAAATACCACGTGATCTTAGACCCTGGGATATTTGAAATTCGTTCCCTTTTGTGGGTAACATGAATGCTTTGGTACCACGATGCTGATTGGTTGATAAAAGTCACGTGATCTTAGGCCCTGGGATTTTTTAAAATTCGTTTCCTTTTACGGGTAAGATGAGTGCGTTGATACCTGATTCTTATTGGCTGATAGAGGACACGTGATCTTAAGCCTTAGGATTTTTGAAATTCGGGTATCCTCTTTGATGAGTACTTTGGTACCTCGATTCTGATTGGTTGATAGAAGTCACATGATTTTAGACCCGCCACACGGTGAACAGATTACATGGTATAACGTGGGGAAATCGCTCACTCATTTGTTTCCTTTTACGGGTAAGATGAATGTTTTGGTACCTCAATTTTGAGTGGTTGATAAAAGTCACATGATCTTAGCCCCCAGCCCATGCGAGAAATTCAGAGTGCTATGACGGCGATCCACCCTAGACCGGGATTTTCGAATTTTGTTCCCTTTTTATGGTTATCCTTTTTGGTACCTTAAAGTTCCCATGGAGGGTTCAATCTCCTCCTTAACCCTTTCTGGATCCTGGCTTTTTGGGCTATTTTTTAGACTTTCAGTCAAGCAGCTACTCTATCGTCACTATTTATCCTAGGATCATGGTTCATACCGCATTCTCTTCAGAATGGAGCTGGCTTTCAAATGGTACCAGTTGCATACTCATATCATATACCAAAAGCGGGAAAAAATGTCAAAGTGAAAATTTCGGAGGGAAAAATTTTTTCTCCGACTTTGGTCCCCCCTGGACCCCCCTGTGTGATCGTAGCCATCTAAAAAATCTGATAAATAGTACTTGGTATACTGAATGTGTGTGCCAAATTTCAAGTTTCTATCTTGAATAGTAAGGGCGGGAGAATTTTTACCAAAATTTCCCACAATGCCCCAAAGTACCATAAAACACTATGATCTCAGGGAAAAAAATTCTGAGACATCCCTAATTACCCTAGGACTATAATCCGCCAATCATTCTCTTCAGAATAGAACTGTCTTTCAGGCGGTACCATTCACAAGTCTCCATCATGTATCTAAGGCGGGAAATTCCTGAAAAAAAGGATTTTTGGGGGCAAAATTTCCCTTTTTTCAAATTTTTCCCCTCTGGACCCCGCCGTTTTTTTACGCAGAAATCGGAAAAATACTCTGGTAAATAGTACTCGGTGGAGTGAATGTTTGTGCATAATTTCACTTTTCTACGTTCAGAAATAAGCCCGCCAAAAATATATATACCGCCAATGCCCCATATTTCCCTACATAGAAGTATATTTTTCAAAAAATCCCTGAGACGTCTCTAATTACCCTAGTATAATAATTCGACCGTCATTCTCTTTAGAATGGAACGGCCTTTCAGACGGTATGACTCGCGTGGTCCTATCATGTATGTGAGGCGGGAAAATGACGAAAAACGGGATTTTGGGGGTAAAAAAATCCATTTTTTCCCCTTTTCCCCTCTGGTTCCCTCTGTTTTAGCACTGGCATCGGAACAAAAAATCTGGTAAATACTACTCGCTGGACGGAATGTTTGTGCAAAATTTCAATCTTCTACGTAGAAAAATTAGCCCGCCAAAAATATTGAACATAGCCTTAGAAAATGAGAAAAAAATTGAACTATGACGTCATCACCTCCTATGTCTGGACGCAGGACGGTCTGAAACCATACGCAATGTCTTCTACAAGGCCTCTGGACTTGGAAAACAGAAAAAAAACGACGAAAAAGCTCAAATAGAAGAGAAATAACGCAATGTACCATGAAAAGTGCATATGGTACAAATTGTACCATAGGATCCGGAAAGGGTTAAATAACCCTTTTTGGTATCATGATATTGTACTGAAGTTTACATTAAATATTATCGTTTCCTTTTATGGGTAAGGTGGTTCTTACCTTATATATTTACGTATGGAGATCATGTCCTTGAATTAATAACCTATGTCTCTGAAAGGATATATTTATTTTAACAATAGTGAAAGAGGGGGCCCATCCTTGTTGCTTGTAGATTTCTTCTAACATGTTGATGTGAGTTTAAGCGATTTTTTTAACGCTCACCGGTTCATTGCTCAGTAAGCGCTTCCTCAATGAAAAGAGTGTTGCCAGATATTTCTTACCTAAACAGCTCCGATTCTTTTAGAAACGGTTCCGCTGAGTGCAAGAAATTTTAAACAAAGTTTTTCGAACTAAAAAAATTCAAAACAAAATTTTTCGAACTAAAAAATGAAACAAAAGTTTTCGAATTAAAAAATTCAAAACTAATATTTTTTTCGAACTAAACAAATTGAAACAAAATATTTTCGAACCAAAAAAAAAATTAAACAAAAAATCCCAAACAAAAAATTTTCGAACTAGAAAATTGAAACAATATTTTTCGAACTAAAAATATTTTAAACTAAAAACTTTTGAACTACATTTACAAAATCAGAATTTTTCGAACTAAAAAAATGAAAAAATTCTTTCGAACCCCCCAAAAATTCCAAACAATTTTCGAACTCAACCAATTTTTAAAAACAAGTCTCGAACTAAAGATGCGAACCACATCTAAAAATTTTCGAATCAAGTTTTTTTCGTACAACTAAAAATTTTCGAACAAAAAATTAAAAACCGAATTTTGGACAGTAAAAATCTTAAATTATTATTTCGAACGAAATATTTTCAAACTAATCATTTAAACCAAATCTTTGAAAAAAAATTCCACCTTAAATCTTCAAGATTACCATTATTTGAAAACGAGTGTACAGGGTTTCAAGAAATAATAAATCATATTGGAAAATTCAGAGTGATATGACGGCGATCCACCCTTGATCCTGATTTTAGAATTATGTTCCCCTTTTATTGTTATTGTACTGAAGTTTACCATAAATATTATCGTTTCCTTTTATGGGTAAGATGGTTCTTACCTTATATGTTTACGTATGGAGATTGTGTCCTTGAATTAGTGTGTCTCTGGAAGAATACATTTATTCTCTAATGATAAAAGAGGGGACCGTCCTTGTCGCTTGTAGATCAATTCTAAAAATTTCGAACTAAACCTTTAAAATTTTCAAACTAAAACTTTAAAACCAGATTTTGGAAAACTAAGAAGAAAAATCGTAGGAAATGTTTCTCCAGGAATCGAAGTCAGGTCTTTCAAACCAAAGACATGTATTCTAACCATTTAGCTATGAATGAATTCGTTTATAAACGTGCTTGGTGGGCTTCGTACCATGGTCCCTGAAATACTTTACGATGTGTAAGATAAAATAACGTTTTCGTTCGTGGATTAAAATTAAATGCCGAAAGACTTCTTTGAGTGTTGACATAGAAGCACATATGATTGAAATGCAAGTGACAGCGGATGTTGTATCATAATACTTTGTTTTACTACGAACGCGTCAGCATGATTCATGAAAAAAGCAAACAATGACATTGTCGTATAGAATATAAGGAAAATGAAATCTCGTAACAGTTACGAAAGGTGGTCCATGTAGAAAGCATTCGGAATGATGTCATGATCGGAATTGCGATACTAGATGTTATAACTATTGAGAAACGGGAATGACGTCGCGATCGATTGTTACACATCGTTTTGGTTCGTGATTCATGACAAAAGCAGCGTTTTGATTGGTTCATTGTGATGTCATTTTATGAATTTCCTCGTTTCTGATTGGTTGATGATGACATCGTTTTTATAGCGACCTATATAAATATTTAAATTTCATTTTTCAAATCCTACACAGCTCTCAACTGTCAAGTAAAGAAGGTCTGCTTTTTAAAAATGTCTTCATTTAAGCTTTACTGCGGCGACTTTTTTGTTCATTCAATTTGAGGTAAGTTCAATGACATTTTATTTTTCACACAAGATTCGAAAATAATTTTTATTTAATATTTGTGGGAATTACACATGCGGATTATTCATACACTGTTTTACTTTTAGTACGAAATATTTAGACTATGAAAGAATTAGTGGAATGGGAAGTACCCCGAATAAACTCACGAGATCGAATCAGGAACCCCGCACATTAAAACTAAGCACGAGAAATTATATGGTTTCTTTATTATGGTTTAGCTTCCCTTTAGTTTAATGTTGAATCTGAGCGTCCGTCGGGAATTGGACCAGGGCCAGAAATGTGTGCGCTAATCATTAGCTTAGATTTTTAAAAGAATGCATTACAAAATTTCAAAAACTACGCCTGAGAATAATATGGTTCGATTTTCTTCGAAACCTTTGTTTTAGTTTAGCGTCCCTTCAGCTAAACGTGATATTCGAGCAACCACCTGGGATTGAACCAATGCCAGAGGTGTGTACGTCAACCATTTAGCTTAGTTTTGAAAATAATGTATGATAACGCATGAGAAACCTACCGAGGATTGTACCAGGGCCTTCCACGTTAGAAGCATATACGCTAATCACTAAAAAAAAGAGCGCTTGAATATTTGGTTAAAATTTTTACGCTATACAAATTTTGTTTCGACAATTACATATGCGTAACGTTAATGTTTGATGAATCTCTTGAACTTGCAAACGCATCATTTTATAATCGAGGGAAAAAATGCTTACGCGTACTTTGTCTCATCTCAGCAGTGTTGAAACATTCATTCATTTCATGCATTCTTTTTATCACTATAGAATGGTAGGTCAGTTACATGCTATATAATGGTCTCGAGTTTTATTTCCAGTATGACACCAATAAAACACATTTTAGTTACATAATTATTTAAAAAAAACCCTTTGATTTCTAATACGTGTACTTTAATGAATGTGATTCTGAACGCACCCGCCAGGGAATCAAACTCAGGATCTTTACAGGAATTACTTAGTTAAAAATTTATCTTAAAAATTATGATTTCCTGTTTATCAGTCGATTAAGATTTTTCTTTTTTCCTTCTTTGTAGTAAATTCACGCTGGTCAATTCCTTTTTCCCCCTCACATATTTTATCGCAATTGTACCTGGTTGTTTGTTTTCTCCTTTTTAACCAGGGCCGAATAGGGTTTTACTGTTCGTAATGAAATCACTCGTCATTATAGACGATTTAATATTGAGGGTAGAATGCTGGAAATTCAATTTAACGCACCACCGGTAGGAACCGATGTTATCCAATACGTACATAATAGTTTCCAAGAGATGTTGGACCATTTATTAGCCAATGTCGACGATGATGCGATGGCTGGTTTATCGGTAATACCGCGGCGCAACACCAATAAGCCATTTTGGGTGGGTTTTGGCCAAGAAACCTGACACTGGAAACAATGTGGGCCTCGTTCTAAAGAGGTTTACAAAGTAACAATTCATTTCTCCTACACGAGCCATTTACCGTTCAGTTTCATCGTGTGGATATTCCACGTATCTATGGTCGTGTGCGACAAGGAGTACTAGAGAATGAAGAGTTATTACGTAGCAAGTGAGTTATTGTACGCGTAAAAAATCAAGATTCAAGGTGTCTGGGGTACGCTCTTGTTATTGCTATTGGCCTGAAAAAATACAAGAATGTAGATATGAAACGACATAAGCAGTATAAACATCAATCGAAATGTGTTGTGAACCAAGAAGTCAAAGCGTTATGTGCAAATGCAGGAGTGAATTTGGATCATTGTGCCAGTGTAAATGAAATTCGACAATTCCAATCATACCTCAAAGAATATAAAATTACAGCGTATACTAGTTTCTCTGGCCATGACATGATGTACGAGGGACCCGACGATGAAAATCGCACTCCCATAAATTTTATTTGTTTGGCTGGACATTTTGACATCACCCAATCTTTAACTGTTTGTTTTGCAACCAATTTCTACTGTGAAGCGTGGCATAAAAAGTATAGTAAACGTAATGAATATGTAAAAAATTGTCCTGTAACGTGCTGCAAATGCTCACAGAGACCTCTCTGCGTCAAGAATCAAACGCCGATATTGTGCAACGACTGCAATCGTCAACTTTACGGCGAAGAATGTTTTAACAATCATCGTAATATTGTATATCATCAAGGGGCACATGTATGTAAAATGGTGAAGCAATGTACTAAATGTTACAGGGTATATTCTTTTGTGCGTACTGGAGAACGCATTCGTGACTGTAATGAGATCTTTTGTAATGTTTGTAAGAAGATTGTTCCAGGATCGCATCAATGTTTCATGCTTCCCGATCGACAATGCTTGGAACCTGGTGTTCCTTCAATCACGCACGCAAAGAAAGCCTTTTTGATTTTCTACGATATAGAATCCATGCAGGACAAAATATTGGCGATAATATGTTTGTACACGTTCCGAATTTATTGGTTGCACAACAAGTATATTATGCATGTGTTGAAAACGATAATATCCAGCAGTCTTGCAGTACGTGTGGTCAGCGCCAGCATATTTTCCAAGGAGACGATCCAGGTTATGATTTTCTCCAGTACTTGCGGAAACGTAGTCCCAATATAAATAGTATTTTCTGTTTCGCTCACAATTCGAAGTGATACGATGGATATTTTATTCTAAAGACCATGGTAGAACAATGTCAATGGAGACCTGACGTCATTTTAAATGGGACCAAAACACTGAGTTTAACCTTGAATAATCTGACGTTCATTGACTCTTTGAATTTCCTGTCTATGGCATTAAGCAAATTGTCAAAAGCGTTCAATTTACCCGCAACCAAAGGCTACTTCCCGCATTTCTTCAACACCAAAGAAAATCAATCGTATATTGGACCACTTCAAGAAACGAAATATTATGGCGGAAATGAAATGTCCGTCGAAGACAGAAACAAGTTCATGCAGTGGTACAACGATCATCGTAATGACACGTTTGAATTCCAGAATGAAATTATCAACTATTGTATCCAAGATGTCAATGTACTGCGACAAGAATGTGTTTCGTTTATGACGTCATTTGAAGCAGAAACCAAAGTGAATCCCTTCTTGGAGACGATCTCAATTGCAAGTGCTTCCAATTTAGTATTCCGCCGGAATTTCCTCAAACCCAATACCATTGGAATTCTACCGGCACATGGCTATCGATGGAGAAGTACCCAATCGATCGCTGCAATGCAATGGTTGGCTTACATTGAAACAACAGAAGGAAAACAAATCTTACATGCGGCCCGACAAAAAGAAGTTTTTATTGCGGAATTCCATGTTGATGGCTACTACCAAGATCCTGAGACGTTAGAGGAGCACGTATATGAGCATGCCGGCTGTTTTTATCACGGCTGTAAAGTGTGTATTACTACAGGCCGTAATCAGCCCATCTACGGCAATCCAGAAGACACCATGGAATTCCGTTATGACCGAACGCAACGAAAAAATGCAAGACTGCGTGAATTGGGATACATTCTACATGAAATGCGGGAGTGCGAATTTAATCAGTTCTTGAAACAAAATCCAACAATGGCGACGTATCTCAAGAATCACCCGTACATGAACCGTAGACCATTAAATCCAAGAGATAGCTTTTTGGAGGAAGGACCAATTGTGTGAAATTGTACCACCAAGTCGACGAAAAAGCAGGAGAAAAAATAAAATATTTCGATATTGTTTCGCTTTATCCTTACATAAATAAGTGTGCTAAATACCCTGTAGGACGTCATAGAATTTATCTAAAGGGTGATTAAAATATACCACCAATAAATAAAGTCAATGGTCTGATCAAAATGACGATATTTCCAAGTCGCCATCTTTATCATGGTCTCCTGCCTTACCGATGCAACAAGAAACTATTGTTTCCACTATGTGCTGCGTGTGCCGAAGAAATGAACCCAGACCCTACAGCAACGTGTACGGAGCGATGGATCACTGGAACATGGGTATCATATGAAATACAAAAAGCAATAGAATTAGGATATCAACCGGTGAAAATCTTTGAAATTTGGGATTATGACATTGAACAATATGACCCCATCACGAAAACAGGTGGCTTGTTCACGGAATATATCAATACGTTTTTAAAATCGAAAATGGAAGCTTCTGGCTGGCCCAGTTCCTGTGTGACCGAAGAAGACAAAACAAAATTCATACAAACCGTCCTGGAGCGTGAAGGTATTGCATTGGATCCGACCAAAATTGAAAATAATCCTGCACGAAGAAGTTTATCTAAGCTTTGTGTTAACGCTCTATGGGAAAAACTTTCTCAGCGTTCAAACTTTAGCCAGACCACAATTATTGATCGGCCGGAAGAATTTTATGAAAAACTCACTTCCCCCGACATTAAACTCAATCAAATTATACCCATCAATGATACGATGTTGTATGCGTTCTGGGAGTACAATGAACATGTGCCTGTTCAAAACCGAAACACCAATGTCGTGTAGGTGCATTTACAACATGTCAGGCACGTCTGGAACTGTACAAGTAGCTGGAAATGTTGCAGGAACGTGTTTTATATTTCGACACAGATTCTGTGATATTTACAGAAAAGCCCGGGGAGACAACCATTGAACCTTCAACGTACTTGGGATGCTTATCGGATGAGATGGAGACTTATGGACAACGAGCGTACATCGAGACATTTGTCAGTATAGGGCCAAAAAATTACAGCTTAGAAATATACAATCCAGACACCAACGTCACCAGCTACGTATGTAAAATTAGAGTATTTACATTAAACTACAAAGCAGGACAGCAATTAAATTTCAACACGCTAAAAGAAATGATTACGAATCAATGCCGTGGACAAGTCACCATTTCCATCCCCCATTAAATATACAGGACCAGAGACCATACCATCGTCACATGCAAAGAAGAAAAAAATGTACAGCATCCAGTACACAAAACATCGATTTAAAGAACTCAATTCCTATGATACGGTTCCGTACGGGTATGTTAAAAAACGGAATTTGGAACTTGAAAAAGAAGAAGATGAAGAAAAAATTGTAAACACCCAATGAGGCCACCATTTCTTTTTTCCTTTTCCTTTTTTCCCCTCCTTAACCGCAAAGCAGTAACACCGAGAAAAAATCGCAAAACCCAGAAGAGTTCATAAACCATCAACACCATCAGTGGAAGAAATGTAGTCATCTCGTACCCAAGAAGGAACCTTGACCATAAAGAAAAATGTAGTACCCAGAAGAGTTCATAAACCACCAACACCACCATCAGTGGAAGAAATGTTGGCATCTCGTCCCCGAGGAGGAAGATAAGCCTAAACAGATCCATCATTTACGAGTAAGTTTTATTTCTCTCTTATCAATATTTACTAATTTTTATTGTTTCAGAAAAAAAAAGAAATTCATGAAGCAATCCACTGTTTCTTTTTCTTTACAGGATAAGTCTGCAAGCTTCGAAGATGATGACACGTCCAAAATATTCATTAACTAGATCCTGTATTTATTATGTTAATAAACTTGTATGAGAAGAGCACATACCTTTCGTTAAAATACAACAAGTTGAAAAAATATGTTTTATTCTTTCTTGAAACCTTGAACACTTGTTTTCAAATAATGGTAATCTCGAAAATTTAAGGTAGGAAATATATTCAAAATTTGTTTAAATGATTTCATTCGAAAAATTGATTTGAAAATTTAGTTTTTGAATTTTGATTTTTAATTTTTAGTTGGAAAAAAATTGATTTGAAAATTTTTAGATGTAGTTTACATCTTTAGTTCGAAACTTGTTTTTAAAAATTGGTTCGAAAACTTTTTTTGAAACTTTTTGGTTCGAAAAAAAATCATTTTTTAGTTCGAAAAATTTTTTAGTTTTGAAAATTTTTAGTTCTAAAATTTTTTGATTTGAAAATTTAGCTCGAAAAATTTTCTGTTTCAATTTTTTGGTTCGAAAATTTTTGGATTGAAACTTTTTGTTTCAAAATTTTTTCAGTTCGAAATTTTTTTAGTTTTGATTTTCTTTAGTTCGAAAAATTTTTAGTTTAAAATTTCTTGCACTCTGCGGAACCGTTTCGAAAAGAATCGGAGCAGTTAAGGTAAGAAAATCTGGCAACACTGTTTCCATTAATTAAGCCCTTACTGAGCAATAAAACGCTGAGCGTTTTAAAAGAAATCGCTTAAACTCACAACAATGTGTTATAAGAAATCTACAAGCGACAAGGATGGACCCGTCTTTCACCATTGTTACTTTCAGAGACATAGGCTACTAATTGAAGGACAGGATCTCCATACGTAAACATATAAGGTCTCTCCATCAAGGTAAGAAAGCTGGTAATTATCTTATCTGTGAAAGAGAACGATAATATTTAAGATAAACTTCAGTACAATATCATGATACCAGAAAAAAGGGTTATTTAAGGAGGGGGTTGAATCCTCTATGGGAACTTTAAGGTACCAAAAAGGATAACCATAAAAAGGGAACAAATTGCCAAAAGCAGGTGAAGGGTGGATCGCTATCATATCACTCTGTATTTCCCTCATGGGCTGGTGGGCTAAGATCATGTGACTTCTATCAACCAATCAGAGTGGAGGTACCAAAACATTCATCTTACCCGTAAAAGGAAACAAATGAGTGACAAATTTTTCCCACGTTATACCATGTAACCTGTTCACCGTGTGGTGGGTCTAAAATCATGTGACCTCTATCAGCCAATCAGAATCAGGTATCAAAGCACTCATCAAAGAAGATAACCAAATTTTTAAAAATGCCAGAGCTTAAAATCACGTGACCACTATCCACGAATCAGAATCAGGTACAAAGCACACATCTTATCCGTAAAAGGGAACGAATTTAAAACAAAAATCCCAGAGCCTAAGATCACGTGACCTCTATCAAATCAGCATCGTGGTACCAAAGCATTCATGTGACCCATAAAAGGGAACGAATTTCAAATATCCTAGAGTCTAAGATCACGTGACATCTGTTAACCAATCAAAATTAGGTATCAAAACACTCATCTTACCCGTAAAAGGGAACGAACATAAAAAATCCCGGGTGATGGATTTCCCCGCGGGGTGACTCATGACGTCATACCACGTGACCTGAAAATTTGAATTTCCCCCGTGGGCGGGGCCTTAAGTCACGTGACCTCTCTCCACCAATCAGAATCGAAAAAAGTTTTGCTGACTCGATTAGCCATACGCGGGTCCCTACTACTGCCGTGTTGTGAGGAGTTTATAAATGGAGCAACAAATTGAGAAAGCCTGTTTTTGATTATCTTTTCACAAACAAGTGAGAGTGGAGATAATAAGGAAATAGGTCGATAGGTGGACACATCATTTTTATTTTTACGAGATTTATGAACAGGAGTGATATTAGCTCTTTTCCAACTGGTGGGAAAGACACCTTCTGCGAAAAACCGATTTAGTAAAACCGAAAGGGGTTGAGAAAGAGAACTGTCAACACTGCGTAGGAAGCAAGTGTAGATATTATCTGGTTCTAAGGCGCGCTGTTGGGGCAATGACAAGAGAAGAGAGAGTACTTCAGTCGGTGTGGTACTGATAGAAGACAAAGACTCAGAAGAAACAGGTTGAAGAGGTTAGGGGAAGGAAGGAGAGGTGGGAGGGGATGTAGCAAAGCTGCTAGCTGCTTTTCAACTATTCTCACAAAATTATTTAAATGAAAGAAAGTTATACACAATCCGGTAAACTCTGGGAAAACGTTAATAAGAATGAGGAATAAGTTTTGAATCAGGATCTCCCATGTACTGAATGGTTTTGTTCTTTTCTGAAATTTCTTATCCCTACAAGTCAAACTGAAGGATTTCTATTCTCATGATATCATCAACAATATATATATATATATATATCGATCACTGTATTAGCTATTGGTATGAAGCTTCCGCTATTTTAAACAGAACCATGTATTTTTTAAACTGTATAAATGAAATTTGTATAAATTATGCTGAGGTCTAACTTATACCATGAGGGGTACTATTACGCTTAGCTAAGGAACAACTATTAGAATGTTGATTAAGATACATTATTAGTTTTCTCAAATTTCCCTTTCTTATAGCAAAGAAAGTCTAAATATATAGAGGTCTCTACATTCGTAACATCAGAAATATATTTCATAGTATGTCCGTAACTATATTATATCTTGATATTACGTTTCTACTCTGATAGAAACATCAATGCAGTGTTTAAATTCTCTGAAGTAGCTTTAGAAAATAAACTAAATAGAATGGAAATCGTTCTGGGACACTCAATGTACTCACAGGGTTACTATTATATTTAACTGCAGAACTCCCATTACACTCTGAACAAACGATTTATTATGTCGTTATATATATATATATATATATATATATATATATATATGTGCGTGTGTGTGTGTGTGTATGTATGTGTGTGTGTACAGGGAACTGGAAATTCGATTCTTTGCAAGGGGATATTCTACAAGTACTTTGGAACTGAGGGTCGCAAATCAATACTTTCTGAGTAATTTGCACATGTGTGATTTCTTTGAAATTTGCCGCCTGACGAAAGGTGCTCAAGAAAGTTGTACCCTGACCCACTTCCACATATCGTAGAGCGACGAAATTTAATATGTGTAATCTTGCTTACCTATGTAGGTCACATGGTAATGTAGAGCTCGTAACTCTGCACCGTTGCTGTGTTATAGCCCCGAAAGTGAAGTAAGGTGAGGTCCAAAATCCATTACTGCACCTCAGAAAGCAACGTGGCAACATTGCATAAGTAGTTGCCCCTAGGAAATGAGTACTCCGTTGGAAGAGGTGGAATGGAGATGGTGTACAGTCAAGAGAAAACGAGAACTATGACGGATTTCATACTCGAAGTCGTGCATCTATCTGGCCAAGATCCGGAGGAGGTGGACACCTTTTGTCAGGATTTCACGCTGAGATTTCACAAAATCCCGTAACGCACGCAGCACTGAGGCATAGTATATCATGGTAATTGAGGTATCCTTTACTTGGAAAGGAAGTAGTAATAGCCAATGCTGATCCCAAATAAACGTGGTCATTACTTTGGTCGCTTAGAGTTAACACGGACTTTCTTTGATGGTGGTACGCCGACACGCTATCATTAGTTTCACTTGATTTTCCCGGGTTTTCTTCACTCCCACCAGGTGAATGCCGGGATGGTACCTTCTAGAAGCCCAGGACCAGTTCTTTTCCAAATCGCACACACATCTAAAAGATGATGTGACCCCGGAGTTGGAGGGCCAAACCCTTCTTTGAATCATTCTTTTGTATAAATACATGCATAAAAATCTAGTCAAACTAATGAAAGCGTGCCGATGTACCAGCATCAAAGGAAGGTCGTGTTCAACTCTGAGCGTCCTAAGTGGTGATCACGTTTATTTGGGATCAGCATTGGGTATTACTACTTGGTTTCCAGGCAAAGGGCACCAGGGTTACCGAGATGTCTTATGCCTCTGTGCTGCGTGCGTTGCAGGATTCTATGAAATCTCAGAGCGTGGCATGCTGACAAAAGGTGTAGGCCTCCTGGAAAACAACGCACCCGTTCACTGCTCGAATCTTTGCCAGACAGATGCACGACTTTGGGTATGGTTCGCGCTTTCTCTTGACCACATACCATCTTCATTCTACCTTTTTCCAACCAAGTAATCATTTCCCAGGGGCAGGTACTTCTGCGATGTTGCCACGTTCCTTTCTGAGGTGCTGTAATGGATTTGTTACCACTATACCTTACTCCACGTACAGACCTATAACACATGAACTGTGCAGAGTTACGAGCTCCACATTACTGCATGACCTACATAGATATGCGGAATTACACATCTAACATTTCATCGCTCTGCGATATGTGGAAGAGGGTCAGGATAAAACTTTCTCGCACACCTCTCATTAGCCGACAAATGTCAAAGAAGTCACACATGTGCAAATTACTCAGAAAATATTGATTTGCGACCCCCAGTTCATATAGATAAAAATGTTCCAAAGTACTTCTAAAATATATCCTTTGCAAGGAATGCATAGGATTACCAGTCACCCTGTATATATATTAGTTTTCTCAACTGCACCTTCCGTACAGCAAAAACCTCAGAGTATAAATCCATTAAGATCTCCATATTTACTTCATAAAAAAGTAATTCTTATCTCTTGGTTGCTATTTTAAATATTGGCATTTAATTTTCAGTGTTTTACACGTCTTCATGCACTCCTTAAACCACAGAAAATTTAAAGGTGAACTATATTTTTAATAGAAATTGTAATGAAGTACTCCTTAACCCATCAAGGTAAAATCGTATTGATATTTTTAGACGTCATTCATTGTTTCAGAAATATTAATATATTTTAATTCTACGATACCTTTCTAGCCATTCGGCATATGATTTTAGACCTTCGGTAACTTATACAGGATGCGGCACGTAAAACCGATTGAGGAGATTCATATATACCTTTGTCAGTTCTTGTGTCGCAATGCTATTGGTGACATCCTGGATCCTGGTCTTGAGTTCTTCAATTGTGTGTGGATTTGTTTCGTATACTCTTCCCTTTAACAGTCCCCATAAGTAAAAGTCACATGTGGACAAGTCTGGTGACCTTGGAGGCCAAGCCTTTGCTGATTGTCCTCTCTGGTGTAAACATCTCATGCACAAGGGACAATGATGCAGCTGATGTGTGGCATGTTGCACCGTCCTGCTGAAAGTAACATAACTGACGTTCCTCTTCGGTCAAGTGTGTATAAAACTCCTCCAGGATTCCCATATACACGTCACTGTTCACTGTCGTCTCAAAGAATATGGGCCCAGTAACGCGTGTGGCGGAAATGGCACACCAAACACCAATCTTCTCATCATGCAAGGGTACCTGGTGGATTGCGTGTGGATTTTCTGTCGACCAATACCGGTTGTTTTGGGAATTTACGTACCCAGACAGGTGGAACCACGCCTCGTCACTCATGATGAGCATTAGTGGATCCAAGAAACCACTGGCAACATTGCTCAACAGCCATGAACAGAAATGCACCCTCTTCTGCAGGTCAGGCTCCTTCAGTTCTTGCACAACACATATCCAGTACGGTTTTAACTTCAGTCCCCTTAAAACACGTCTGCAACTTCTCTCACTCGCATGAACCTGTTGACTCAATCTCCTGGTTGACATTCGAGGACTTCTTGTCATTATCTCCTCCACCTGCACCTTTAATTCAGGTGTGCAGACAGATGGTCGGCTGTTCCTGGGAGCATTTTGAACCGATCCTGTACGCCGCTTTCTTTCAATCAATTACTGAATGGTGCTTTTTGCTGGCACAGAACGTCCTGGAAATTTCTCCCGAAACAAATTGTTTGTTTTCACAAAAGATCCAGTGAGAATGAACCCATCAACAATGGCAAAACGCTCGGGTATCGAATACGGCATTATCACACATTGACACTCACCCGGCTTAACACAACGAGGCCTCTTTCTCAACTGGTTTCGACAAGTTTCACTGGCTGCGGCTGAACGTGACTGCTGCATGTCACGTAAGTCGATCCGACCTCAACACGCCATCTCTTGGTAGGAAGGTAGATTATTTAAGTGTTGCCAGGATTATTTCTGCGCATTGTTTCTTCACTTTCATGCAACGATGAGATAGACGGCCTGAAAAATGTCAAATAGAGTGTAGCATATTTTGGAAGAATAAATATGCAAAGTCAATTTTGTTTGTGTTAATCTGGGATGTGATTGTTCTACACAAATTCTATTTTATATCAAAAAGAAGAAAAGAAATTGACCATTGAACAAAATATATATTACTGCATTATTAAGTTGCTGATTGCTGGAGTGATTTTTACCTGCTGGACATCAATAAAAGAATGTGAGTTGGAAAATGTGTTAATTAGTAATTAAAATACCTTTATATATTCATTGTAATCACAACTTAAGTATACTCAAATATTTGATATGTCAGAATAATCTAGAAAAAAAGGAACATGAGTTTGCGCTGTTGTGTACAGATTTTAGCATATTTCAATTATTATATTTTCATTGGAAAAGTAATGTAAGCCACGAGTAATATACAACAGAAAAAAAGAATAAAATAAACAGAAAGAAAAGGTGGGAAAATCCTTTAAAGAATTTGCATAATACACTTCTTTCGTGACTTGAAAGTGTGCAATCACAGCAATTACAGTGGAGTCTCGTTAATTCAAACTTGAATAATTCGAACAGAAGACCATTCCCCTTGAAAACTGTATTGAAAACAATAGTAAAAAATCCTGGATAAATCGAACTCTTGAACCTATGTTTTCAATAATTCGAAGTAAATACAGTTGAAAATTTTTAATGTTAGTAGTAGAAAATGGATCGATCTGGGCCAAACTGGAACATAAGAGGACAACCTAGGCCAACTCACGAGCCCCTGAGAAATTGAGCACCGTACACCGTGAGCCCACGGTCTTTTACGACCTCCATTTTAGGGGTGAATTTATTCCCTTTTATGAGCACTTTTTAGGGGGTGTATTCGTTCTCTTTTATGACCACTTTTTAGGGGGTGAACTCGTTCCCTTTTATGAGCATATTTTCCAACCCCTACGAACACATAGAAGAGCAGATAACACATAACACTACGTAACACACAGCAGAACAGATGACACATAAGAGTACGTAACATAACAAGGGTGTACTCGTTTCCAAACCCTATTTTAACATAGCAGAAATTACACTGAGACTATGAACACACAGCAGAACATAAGACTACGTAACACACAAGGGTGTATTCGTTCTCTTTTATGACCACTTTTAAGTTACGACCTCCATTTTAGGGGTGTATTTATTCCCTTTTATGAGCACTCTTTAGGGGGTGTATTCGTTCTCTTTTATGACTACCTTTTAGGGGGTGAACTCGTTCCCTTTTATGAGCATATTTTCCAACCCCTATTAACACATAGCATAACAAGGGTATACTCGTTCTCTTTTATGAGCATTTTTTCAACATAGCAAAGGGGTACGAACACACAACTATATAACATAGCAAGGGTGTATTCGTTTTCAACCCCTATTTGAACATTTTATCATAGCAGAGAATTCATGGAGACTATGAACACACAGCAGAACAGATATACATAGCACAGCTAATAAAAGAGCATGGCTTATTTTCCAACCCTTATTTTAACATAGCAGAAATTACATTGAGACTATGAACACATAGCAGAGCATAAGACTACGTAACACACAACAACCTCCATTTTAGGGGTGGACTCGTTCTCCAACCCCTACGAACACATAGCAGAGGTGTATTCGTTTTCAACCCCTTAGCATCAGACTACATAACATAACAGAACTAGTAAAAGAGTATGGTATATTTTCCAACCCCTATTTGAACATAGCGCATCAGACAGAGACTACGAAACATAACAGGGGTGAACATAACTAACATAGCAGAGAATATGAAACATAACAGGGGTGAACTCGTTCCTTTTTCCAACCCCTATTTGAACATAGTAGAAATTACATAAGACTACAGGAGTGTATTCCACCCCTATATGAACAGCAGAGAATAGGGGTGTATTCGTTTTGGATTCCACCCTTAATTGAACATAGCAGAGAGTACGTTCTCTTTTAAGGCTGTACTCGGTCTAATGTAACATAGCAGTTGGCCTATTTTTCAACCCCTATTTGAGCATAGTCCATTTTTAAGGGGTAAACTCGTTCTAACCCTCTATAGTAAATATAATCATTTAAGGAGTGAACTTGTTCTAACCTATATTTGAACATAACAAAGATTATTTAAGGATTGCAGAGGAATGCGAACTTCCGAGTTTTATCAGTTACATAATAACTTCCGCCATATGTGGAAATTCTAATTACGTCATTCATACGGATTTTAAAAACATTGAGCTAGTTTTCTCTTTAACAGACAATAACTTGTCATTCAACGATAGGATTGAAAAACAGGAATCCTTACTCCACATTACTGCATGACCTACATAGATATGCGGAATTACACATCTAACATTTCATCGCTCTGCGATATGTGGAAGAGGGTCAGGATAAAACTTTCTCCCACACCTCTCATTAGCCGACAAATGTCAAAGAAGTCACACATGTGCAAATTACTCAGAAAATATTGATTTGCGACCCCCAGTTCATATAGATAAAAATGTTCCAAAGTACTTCTAAAATATACCCTTTGCAAGGAATGCATAGGATTACCAGTCACCCTGTATATATATTAGTTTTCTCAACTGCACCTTCCGTACAGCAAAAACCTCAGAGTATAAATCCATTAAGATCTCCATATTTACTTCATAAAAAAGTAATTCTTATATCTTGGTTGCTATTTTAAATATTGGCATTTAATTTTCAGTGTTTTACACGTCTTCATGCACTCCTTAAACCACAGAAAATTTAAAGCTGAACTATATTTTTAATAGAAATTGTACTGAAGTACTCCTTAACCCATCAAGGTAAAATCGTATTGATATTTTTAGACGTCATTCATTGTTTCAGAAATATTAATATATTTTAATTCTACGATACCTTTCTAGCCATTCGGCATATGATTTTAGACCTTCGGTAACTTATACAGGATGCGGCACGTAAAACCGGCCCGTCGTAATATTCTGGTATATTGTGTTTTTGGCAACACTTAAATAATCTACCTTCCTACCAAGAGATGGCGTGTTGAGGTCGGATCGACTTACGTGACATGCAGCAGTCACGTGCAGCCGCAGCCAGTGAAACTTGTCGAAACCAGTTGAGAAAGAGGCCTCGTTGTGTTAAGCCGGGTGAGTGTCAATGTGTGATAATGCCGTATTCGATACCCGAGCGTTTTGCCATTGTTGATGGGTTCATTCTCACTGGATCTTTTGTGAAAACAAACAATTTGTTTCGGGAGAAATTTCCAGGACGTTCTGTGCCAGCAAAAAGCACCATTCAGTAATTGATTGAAAAAAAGCGGCGTACAGGATCGGTTCAAAATGCTCCCAGGAACAGCCGACCATCTGTCTGCACACCTGAATTAAAGGTGCAGGTGGAGGAGATAATGACAAGAAGTCCTCGAATGTCAACCAGGAGATTGAGTCAACAGGTTCATGCGAGTGAGAGAAGTTGCAGACGTGTTTTAAGGGGACTGAAGTTAAAACCGTACTGGATATGTGTTGTGCAAGAACTGAAGGAGCCTGACCTGCAGAAGAGGGTGCATTTCTGTTCATGGCTGTTGAGCAATGAAGCCAGTGGTTTCTTGGATCCACTAATGCTCATCATGAGTGACGAGGCGTGGTTCCACCTGTCTGGGTACGTAAATTCCCAAAACAACCGGTATTGGTCGACAGAAAATCCACACGCAATCCACCAGGTACCCTTGCATGATGAGAAGATTGGTGTTTGGTGTGCCATTTCCGCCACACGCGTTACTGGGCCCATATTCTTTGAGACGACAGTGAACAGTGACGTGTATATGGGAATCCTGGAGGAGTTTTATACACACTTGACCGAAGAGGAACGTCAGTTATGTTACTTTCAGCAGGACGGTGCAACATGCCACACATCAGCTGCATCATTGTCCCTTGTGCATGAGATGTTTACACCAGAGAGGACAATCAGCAAAGGCTTGGCCTCCAAGGTCACCAGACTTGTCCACATGTGACTTTTACTTATGGGGACTGTTAAAGGGAAGAGTATACGAAACAAATCCACACACAATTGAAGAACTCAAGACCAGGATCCAGGATGTCACCAATAGCATTGCGACACAAGAACTGACAAAGGTATATATGAATCTCCTCAATCGTGCTCACATGTGTGTTGAAGTGGGCGGAGGACACTTTCAGCACCTGCTGTGAAGGTGAGTAGTCATATTCAATACATTACATTTCATTTATATGTTGTAGTTAATCATATTCAATACATTACATTTCATTTTATGTGTTCACTTTACGGGCCGGTTTTACGTGCCGCACCCTGTATTTCTAACAACTCTTTAAAATTTTATAAAGATATGTTTTCAAAAGCTTTTAAAGTTTAATCTTGGTAGAACCAATGCTGATCCAAAATCCCATGTTGATACCTAATATTAATCACCTAAAATTGTATACGAAATCCTAATTAACTTTCAATGATAGGTTGAGAAATGCTACATTCCCACACGAAAACTCTTGATGCTCTTATTTGTAAATTTATTTCAAAGTTTCTCTGTAACCGTTAGCCGTACCGACTTGAAGTTTGTGGCAAATACATGTGTGTGACGTTCTTCAAAACCTTGTTAGGACATATTTTTAAAATATAAAAATGGGAGTTGTACGAACCTTGGTACACTCAAACCCAACAGAAGATATAACCTGGTCCTGCATTAAAACTGCTTTTATAGTTGTTAGGCCTCAAAAATCAATGTTTCAAATGGTACCTCTTAATACGCCTGCCCCACACAACTATGGTGTCACTTTATTTTCCAGTATTTCTGGAACCATTACGTGTACCGACTTGCTGTATTCGGTAAACAATTACTTGTTACATTCTTCAAAACTTTGTTAAGACACATTTTAGAAATGTTCAAACAGGGAAGTATTACGAACCCTATGATATCACCAAATTCCTTAAGGATATACATTTGCCTTGAATAGAAACTGCCTTTGAACCTGTCGACATTTTCCGTAATTAATTGTAGCGTCTAGTACGCGTATTCTAATCCTTAAGGGTCTAGTACACTTCTAGTACACCTCTGTGGTATCGCCCTTTATTTTTCATAATTTGAAGTGGTAATCAGGTACCTATAACTTTTGGAAATTTTATTTAAAAATGCAAAAATTAGGTATGTTATCGTAGTCCTGAAATCCAAGTGGGCAACCATCTATTTTTGCTTAGTAATACATTTTAAGCTGCAGCAAGTAATACTTTACTGAAATTCATTGTTCTTGTGTATCAGAGGATTGGGCTCTGATGAAAACAACAAAGAACAGAAGAAGAAACGTGTGATACACGGGAACAAAAAACCTCCTCTCTATATGGATTTACTTGCATACATACATATATTTTACACATGAACGCTGAAAAAAAGAAAGAGACTAAAGCTCCAATAAACAAAGGAAAAGTACGCTGGGTGGATAGGAAGGAACCGGGCTCGATGCCTCACCTGCACACTTGTATATAGAGAAAGGAGAGGACTGGATATTCTGATGTATAATAAGTACATCAGATTTGGTGACAAAACATTTCTCCAGCGCAAACATACAGCCGCAGGGTCATCAGTGTCGGTTGCCCATGTGAACATCTACGTTCACATAGAGCTAACTCAGACAGAAACAGGCCCTAAAAAACCTTTATATGAAAACAGAATTGAGACCATCATGGGAATATTTCCAGGCACTAAACAGATACTTGAAACATACATCTAAAACCTACCAAAAATAGGTGAATGGGAATTCACCACGGGAAAAAACCAAACCCGAATAAACTACCAGGATATAGCAATAGAGAAAAAACAATGTGGTCTCCTAGAGACAGACACACACTAAAAGCCCACAAACAAAAAAGATGTTCTTAGAGCGGACTCAGGAAGAAAAGAAAAAGAAAGAAAGAAAGAAAGTAAATAGAAAAAGGAAAAATTCCAAACAGACAGAAACCTATCCATCCAAAAAATACCGAAAACTGAAACTAGAACCCATGAGGAAGGAAAAAACAACCAAAACAGACAGACATCAAACCACCCCAATCAGCCAAAAACAACGAAAAAGAGACCGAAAAACAAACCACCCCAAAAAAAGGCTTTACTTGCAACTCGAACCAAAAGATTGAAGAAACGAGAAATAAAAGCAAGAAAAACAACAAAAATACCGAAAACTGAATGAATAAAAACTGAAACTAGAACCCATGAGGAAGGAAAAAACAACCAAAACAGACAGACATCAAACCACTCCAATCAGCGAAAAACAACGAAAAAGAGACCGAAAAACAAACCACCCCAAAAAAGGCTTTACTTGCAACTCGAACCAAAAGATTGAAGAAACGAGAAATAAAAGCAAGTAAAACGACAATGATAACAGTAAAAATACCGAGACACTGAAGACAAAACATAACAAAGACAACGGAAACAACAATAACGAAAATAACGAGAGAACAGGGAAAACAACCAAGTTTATAGTAGAACAACCTCGCTTGTGGCCCACATCTACATAACCCAAAAGAGTGAACAAATAATAATAATAATACGGAAAAACAAAAAAAAAATTGAAGGAAAGGGAAAAGAAAAAGAACGATATACATAGGAAAACAGAAAACCTCTTTTATTTTATACACTTTCATATATACATGCATGCTTATATATATATAAATATCGGGTGTTGCAAAATAAGTGTTACAACTCTTGGGAGGTGACTCCTGCCACTGAGACAAGGAAAAACTTCCTCTTGAACTTTCGGCTATCGGACATAGTTTTGAATGTACAAGCAGCCGAAAGCGTGGAAAAATGACTTTCGGACGCCAATAGTTCCGAAACTATCCAACGTAAAGAGGATGGCTAGAAAATTCACTGAAGAAGTCATATCTGCTGTATTGAATTTTACATGTTTCACAATCCTACCATGCACGCGCAAAGGGTTCCTCAAAGGAACGTAGGGAGTCCCGGACAATCTGCCAAATGAAAATTGGGCTAAATGGATATGAATTGATAGGGTTTCTACCAGGTAACAATAATTCGTTTGTATTAAGTCGATATCTGGAACAAATACAAAATGGCGGACACCTTCATGCCCGTAGTGTGTGGTTGCATAATCGCCAGGTACGGATGTTGGCCAACAGTGACGTTCTGAGTATTAAGTGTAGCGAATGTGTACCCAAATGCTCTAGAAAGACATCTGGAGTGCCGGTAGAGCACAACAGATGAAGCAGGGTGATTCACATGTGTGCAAACACTTAACGAAAAATGCCCAGAAATGCAGTCATACTAAGTAAACGTCAGTTACTAACATTTTTTCTTGTACATGAATTGCTATACTGTGCTATATCTTCCATATCAATGTTATACAGCGCTGGCTACACTGCGGTCTGGATGGCAACCCTGATTACGATCTTTCTTCGTCCTTGATGCAATTGTTATGTTTAGTTTCTTTCTTTTGGTTGACTTTCTTCCCTGTTTGCAAGAAATTAACTTTTCCCGTCATTCCTGACTTTCTTCAATTTTGCCGACATTCAATGTTTCCTCTTTCCTCGCTCCGCTCCCTATGGCCCTTAGCACCTTATATTTTTGTGTTTTCCATATCTTTTCATGGTTAATAAGATGGCGTATGTCTGCATCTGATTTGCGCGACAACAATATGGTCCCTTACTTGTAAGAAAAATATAAAAACAAATGGAGAAAGGCAGAAACTTGTTACTCATTACTCTTCTGAAAGCTTCAGTACTTGCTGCCACATGTGAAACAGTCAGCTTTATTCTCACTTCAGGGTTTATTCTTTCTAAAGCACAGTGGACGGGTGGTGGATGCTTAAGCTCTCAAGGTGGGGTTGAGAACCCTTCTGTGTCTATTCTTTCTTCGATCATAACAATCTTTTAGTTTTCTCGTGTAATAGTTAACCCTCCGTTGAACGTTGTGTATGTGTGTCTGTGTATCATGTTCGTCTTGTGTTATGCTTCTTGTATGTTCTTCTTAAGAGTAGGTGATGAATTTGAATATTTCACGTTTTTGAGAACTCTTAATGCGAAGTTAAATATAATGTTTGGGATGAAGAAATTCGGAAATAGGACAGAACTGGTTCCACTTACTCAGAAGCTTTATACATCTGTTAAGTCTGCTTACCGTAACTACAAAGCATACTTTGAAAATCTAAAAAAAAGGAGGAAAGAAGAAACAAAACAACAAACGAAGAGAGAGGTGATGGAGAAATTGACAAAGGAAAAAAGGGTCATGATGAGATTTTGGTTACTTTTTCGTGTGCTTTTGGCCATTTTTGGTCACTTTTCAACTATTTACAAGAGACCAGACCACTATGAGCCCTGGGATTATTAAAATTAGAATATATTAAAGAAGACAAAACAGAAAGATAGGGCTACCAAATATTTGTAAATTGAAAAACTGGATTTCTGAAAAACAACTAAATCAATAAATAATTTTCTTATGAAAGATATTCAGAGTGAGTAACGTAGCCAGGATGGGGCAGGAACGGAGATTAAGAGATCAAATAATATTACAACACTTAACGTTAACAACAGGGTTAGAATATTAAAATAATGAAATTGGAACTATGTAAATTATTAATTACTGAACGAATGTTATTTCAGCATGGGACGAGGGACTTTGTTTTACCAATTAATATTTTGGAAAAAATAACCCACTAAAACTTGCTGGGGGTGAATAAATTGAAATAATAGCCGAATTTTGCAAAATAATTACAATAATTCGTATGTAATCAATTCACATGTAATTACTGGGTAAAATAGTGGAGGATAATTCCTACAATGAAACCTCTCTTAACGGGCATCTCTCAATAGTGGACATTTTCATAAGAGGACAAACTTTCATATTCTTCCATGCCATAAATATGTGTAATGTGGTGTTATGAGAGAGAACCCTTCCTTTCAGGGACACCTCTCATTTACGGACAAATAATCGGTTCCACCGATGTCCGTTTTGAGAGATTTCACTGTATTACTTAGTTTAATAATAATAATAAATGCTCAAATGTGTGAACTTACTTTATTGAACCTACCACTGAGAAGAGCTGATATTATTATTATTATTATTATTATTAGTAGTAGTAGTAGTAGTAGTAGTAGTAGTAGTAGTAGTAGTAGTAGTAGTATTGCAATAGTTGCGTAACAAAACATACTGTTTTCTTGTTTGAATTTGTTTAAAAATTATATCACTATTCTGAGAGCACACACCCCCTTTTATTGTGAACACCCCCCCAAGTAAAAATTTCTGTCGTACTTACTGATATCCTATACCCTATATATATTTTACACTCGAACGCTGATAAAAACAAAGGAAAAGGACGCTGGGTGTACACAAAGAAATCGGGATTTGTGCTCCGCTTGCACACTTGCATATACATATATAAATGTACAAAATAGCGATTTTGTTCTCCGACACTAAACCGGAATTAGTTCGCTCCCAGAAGAAAATATCCCACAGTGATTAACTCACTAACACAAAATTCATTTAGCGTGAACAGACATGTAAGCAGTTGCGTCACATAAACGGGAAGTAGCACTACTACTGAACCAATGCATCGTTTTACATGAATGTTCAAGTACATTCGTTTCAGGAAAACTTGTGATTACAATATTTTGAATACAGAATGCAACCATGTGCAGTGTTAAATGACACTCGTAACAAACGCTCTTCAGTAATGTAGCCACAATCAAAGCACCTTGTAGGTTGTCACAGTAAAAGGTTGGCGATACCAAGTCCATGCATTTCGTATACTAACTGTAGAAATGGAAATATGATTTATGAAATGATTTTACAGAGTAAACGCTTTCGCCACAATAAATATGCTATGCTTTTCTCATTCATGAGAAACTGAGTTTTTGAGTTATCTTAATTAGTAAAACATTTTGCAGACTCAATGTGAATATATGTTGTTCCCCTAGTACAAGTACGCATGTTCTCGACAAAGTACATGTATCTGTCATTAAATTTGGGCACTAAATGTAATTATGGTATCTTAATGGGTAATAATGTGTTTCTAAGTACTTTTCGTACCAAATGTTTATCAACACCGAATGGAAACCTGGTTCTTCTCCACTACGTGAAAAGGTACGTATTTTCTACTGACTCTCTCTAATATTTTTCGACACTGAATGTTAGTGGCCGTACACCTGTTAGTAATTTTGC
Organism: Thermobia domestica; assembly: GCF_964235325.1. Classification (NCBI taxonomy): domain Eukaryota; kingdom Metazoa; phylum Arthropoda; class Insecta; order Zygentoma; family Lepismatidae; genus Thermobia; species Thermobia domestica. Next base: position 172,391,386 of record NC_137471.1, on the reverse strand, counting down.
TTCCTAGTATACGTAAGTGTGTGATGTTTCAGACGTATGACTTACGATGCGAGTTTTCAAAATATATTTTGCACTAAAACCTTCTTTACATTTAATACGTGTGTGGTCTTTCACCCGTGGAAGCATGAGTTTGCAAGCAGCGTTGCACATTTAATGGTCCTCCACAGTCATCATACGATGTGGTATTTAATCTTGGTGAGTGAAAATGTGCTTTTTCAAATTATTTTTCATGGCGAAGGCTTTTCCACACTAAAAGCAAATATGTAATATTTCTCCTGTATGAGTAACCAAGTGTGATTTCCAAGTACTTTCCTTAATATATGTTTTACTACGCTGGACACATTTGTATGCTCTATCACCTGTATGTGAAAGCATGTGAAATGTTTTTTCTGAATAAAAGTTTTTCTATACTGAGTGCAGAGTAGCGCCTTTTTACCTGTATGGATAAGCACGTGCTTTCTCGAATAACATTTCCTAGAAAATGATTTGTTACACTCAAAACACATATGTCGTCTTTTGCCAGTATGATCTTCCGTATACGCTTTAAAACTAGATTTCGCAGTAAAAGATGTATTACACTGCACACATGCGTACGGTCTTTCACCTAAATGTGAAAGGATATGAGATTTCAGGCTCCTTTTATGAATACATGCTACCTTACACTGGTCACAAGTATAAGATCTCTCATCTGTATGTGTAGAGATGTGTTTGTTGAAATTAGATTTATGAGTAAAGGCCGTGCCACACTCAAGGCAAATAAATGGCCTGTCAGAAGTATGAGTAACCATGTGTTGCTTCAAATTGCCTTTATGAGCAAACGCTTTTCCACATTGAAAACAAGTATATAATCTTTTACCTGAATGAGACACCAAGTCCATTTTCAAATTTCCTTTCTGAGTGAATATTTTGTCACATTGATTGCAAGCGTGTGATATGCCACCTGTATGAATAAGCATGTGTTTCTTCAAATTACCTTTCTGAGTAAAGGTTTTGCTGCACAAAATGCAAGTGTGAAGTCTTTTAGCAGTATAAGTAATAATTTCATCTTTCTTAATATTTGCTTTGCCACTCTGAAGACAAAAACTTGCTCGGTCTTCTCTAAATGTGAGTAAATGCTTTTTCAACTTAGATTTCCGAGTGAATTCTTTCGTATTAGAAGGATAAGCGTGTAACCAAGTGTTCGATTATGTGATGTATGAAGCGAGGAGAGAGATTTTTGTCTACAAATGTTGCTATACGAATTGTTTACTACAGTATTTACCCAAGCAGGTATTTCCAAATCGGAATTTCTGCGCATTGTTTCTTCACTTTCATGCAACGATGAGATAGACGGCCTGAAAAATGTCAAATAGGGTGTAGCATATTTTGGAAGAATAAATATGCAAAGTCAATTTTGTTTGTGTTAACCTGGGATGTGATTGTTCTACACAAATTCTATTTTATATCAAAAAGAAGAAAAGAAATTGACCATTGAACAAAATATATATTACTGCATTATTAAGTTGCTGATTGCTGGAGTGATTTTTACCTGCTGGACATCAATAAAAGAATGTGAGTTGGAAAATGTGTTAATTAGTAATTTAAATACCTTTATATATTCATTGTAATCACAACTTAAGTATACTCAAATATTTGATATGTCAGAATAATCTAGAAAAAAAGGAACATGAGTTTGCGCTGTTGTGTACAGATTTTAGCATATTTCAATTATTATATTTTCATTGGAAAAGTAATGTAAGCCACGAGTAATATACAACAGATAAAAAGAATAAAATAAACAGAATGAAAAGGTGGGAAAATCCTTTAAAGAATTTGCATAATACACTTCTTTCGTGACTTGAAAGTGTGCAATCACAGCAATTACGGTGGAGTCTCGTTAATTCGAACTTGAATAATTCGAACAGAAGACCATTCCCCTTGAAAACTGTATTGAAAACAATAGTAAAAAATCCTGGATAAATCGAACTCTTGAACCTATGTTTTCAATAATTCGAAGTAAATACAGTTGAAAATTTTTAATGTTAGTAGTAGAAAATGGATCGATCTGGGCCAAACTGGAACATAAGAGGACAACCTAGGCCAACTCACGAGCCCCTGAGAAATTGAGCACCGTACACCGTGAGCCCACGGTCTTTTACGACCTCCATTTTAGGGGTGAATTTATTCCCTTTTATGAGCACTTTTTAGGGGGTGTATTCGTTCTCTTTTATGACCACTTTTTAGGGGGTGAACTCGTTCCCTTTTATGAGCATATTTTCCAACCCCTACGAACACATAGAAGAGCAGATAACACATAACACTACGTAACACACAGCAGAACAGATGACACATAAGAGTACGTAACATAATAAGGGTGTACTCGTTTCCAAACCCTATTTTAACATAGCAGAAATTACACTGAGACTATGAACACACAGCAGAACATAAGACTACGTAACACACAAGGGTGTATTCGTTCTCTTTTATGACCACTTTTAAGTTACGACCTCCAATTTTAGGGGTGTATTTATTCCCTTTTATGAGCACTCTTTAGGGGGTGTATTCGTTCTCTTTTATGACTACCTTTTAGGGGGTGAACTCGTTCCCTTTTATGAGCATATTTTCCAACCCCTATTAACACATAGCATAACAAGGGTATACTCGTTCTCTTTTATGAGCATTTTTTCAACATAGCAAAGGGGTACGAACACACAACTATATAACATAGCAAGGGTGTATTCGTTTTCAACCCCTATTTGAACATTTTATCATAGCAGAGAATTCATGGAGACTATGAACACACAGCAGTACAGATATACATAGCACAGCTAATAAAAGAGCATGGCTTATTTTCCAACCCTTATTTTAACATAGCAGAAATTACATTGAGACTATGAACACATAGCAGAGCATAAGACTACGTAACACACAACAACCTCCATTTTAGGGGTGGACTCGTTCTCCAACCCCTACGAACACATAGCAGAGGTGTATTCGTTTTCAACCCCTTAGCATCAGACTACATAACATAACAGAACTAGTAAAAGAGTATGGTATATTTTCCAACCCCTATTTGAACATAGCGCATCAGACAGAGACTACGAAACATAACAGGGGTGAACATAACTAACATAGCAGAGAATATGAAACATAACAGGGGTGAACTCGTTCCTTTTTCCAACCCCTATTTGAACATAGTAGAAATTACATAAGACTACAGGGGTGTATTCCACCCCTATATGAACAGCAGAGAATAGGGGTGTATTCGTTTTGGATTCCACCCTTAATTGAACATAGCAGAGAGTACGTTCTCTTTTAAGGCTGTACTCGGTCTAATGTAACATAGCAGTTGGCCTATTTTTCAACCCCTATTTGAGCATAGTCCATTTTTAATGGGTAAACTCGTTCTAACCCTCTATAGTAAATATAATCATTTAAGGAGTGAACTTGTTCTAACCTATATTTGAACATAACAAAGATTATTTAAGGATTGCAGAGGAATGCGAACTTCCGTGTTTTATCAGTTACATAATAACTTCCGCCATATGTGGATAATTCTAATTACGTCATTCATACGGATTTTAAAAACATTGAGCTAGTTTTCTCTTTAACAGACAATAACTTGTCATTCAACGATAGGATTGAAAAAAAGGAATCCTTGAACGTAATGCAATCAATTACAAAAGTATAAATTGTCATTCAACGATAGGATTAAAAAAGAGGGGAATACCCAAACGTGACTTATCTCTATTGCGCAATATGACGTAATGCGATCACACAGGTATAAAAGACTGACCGAGATGTTTTTTTGTAATCACTTTCTGTTTGGTGTTTGAAGTGTAAAGTTCAGATTTTTTTTGTGTGTGTGCGCTTATATTATTAGTGTGGTTTGGTTTCCTTTTTTAGGTAAGACATTTTATAATAATAATATTATATTATAAAAACTCACTTCAGAATTATTATAGTAACTTTGAGTTATTTTTTTAAAAAAAATGGCAACAAAAAAGGTTAAACCAAATACTATCAATTCACCAACTGATATTCTATTTAATAATAATTTGAAAAAAATCATTTTAAAATGTGATACTGTTTTAAATGAGGATAGTGGATGTTTTTTAAATAATAATAGAAAAGACTGTTTAGATATATTAAAACAAGAACAAACTAATACATCTTTTAAAGTAAATTTTTCTTTGGCTACAACTTTTGTAAAACCAGTAGATTTAGAAACATGTCGATTCTTTGTAAATAGTGGTAACGAAATTATTTTACCGAGTACAGATGTGAATTCTATAATTGAAAAACTATTTAATAAAATTTTAGTTGAACAAGAAAATAGAGCAATTAAGAAATCAGGGTGGTCTTTATGTTCTGAACCAAACCATCACTTAGAAATTAAAATCATTAAATATGATCCTCTGTCAGCTTCGTCTTTTATAAAATTACCTCAATGGATTTTATCCAAAAAGAAATGTGTTATAAATATTCAAAATAACGATAATAGATGTTTTATGTATAGTATTCTAGCTGCGTTGCATCCAGTAAAAGAACAACCAAATCGTGTAAATAATTACATACAATATATTAATACTTTATTACCGTTATTTGAAAAAACGAATATACAATTTCCAGTCGAAATAGCACACATAAGCAAATTTGAACATATGTATAATTCCGTATTTACTAAGGAACAAATTTCTATTAATATATATGGCATTGATTATGATAATGAAACAATTTTTCCGTTACGTATAAGCGAAAACACATGTATAGATAAACGTATAGATTTACTGTATTGTGAAGAAAATTGCAACAGTCATTATTGTCTTATAAAAAATCTCAATTCGTTATTGAAAAGTCATAAAGAGAAAACTTATGTAAAATTACCTCAATGGATTTTATCCACAAAATGTGTTATAAATATTGAAAATAACGATAATAGATGTTTTATGTATAGTATTCTAGCTGCGTTGCATCCCGCAAAAGAACATCCACATCGTGTGAATAATTACATACAATATATTAATATTTTATTACCGTTATTTGAAAAAACGAATATGAAATTTCCAGTCGAAATAGAACACATAAGCAAATTTGAACATATGTATAATTCTGTATTTACTAAGGAACAAATTTCTATTAATATATATATGGCATTAATTATGATAATGAAACAATTTTTCCGTTACGTATAAGCGAAAATACAGGTGTATTTAAACATATAGATTTATTATATTTAAACTCTCATTATTGTTTAATTACAAATTTAAATGGTTTAGTTAGACACCAGTTAGGTACTCACCAAACATTTATTTGTAGACGATGTTAATATCTTTTTATAACAAATCAAAATTAGATGAACATGACAAAAAATGTAAAGAACACACTCCAACCAAAATTAACATGCCGAAACAAGAAGAAGTTTTAAAATTTCGAAATTTGAAATTGTTATTACAGAATGATGAGATAATAGTTGCAGATTTTGAAAGTTTATTAAAACCTATAAATAAACAAAGTGGATCTCATACAATAGAAATTCAGCAACATATACCATGCAGTTTTGGTTATATTGTATGTTGGAGTAACAACTATATGAAATCAGATTTAGTTATTTATCGGGGAGAAAATGTATCGATGAAGTTTATGTCTGCTATGGAGAATGAATTAAGAAAAATCATAAACATATTAGATCAACAAAAACCATTAATACCATTAAATAGTTCTCAGTTACAGGGGTTTAATCTATCCACTGAATGTTCTGCTTGCTATATTAAATATACGAGTAACAATAGAAAAGTTAAACATCATAACCATTTAACTGGTCAGTATATTGCCACGGTGTGCAACAATTGCAATTTACAAATTAAACGTCAAAGTAATTTTATCCCTGTATTTTTCCATAATTTGTCTGGGTATGATGCACATTTATTTGTGAAAGAATTAGGTTGCACCCCTGGCAATATTTCGGTAATTGCTGAAAGCACTGAGAAATACATCACATTCTCTAAACACTTTAATTTTAATGGTAGACCTATCGAGTTACGTTTTGTAGACTTATTTAAATTCTTGCCGTACAGTCTCGAAAATTTGGTGTCAAAATTAAAACCTGAGCAATTCGTCTATACAAAGCAATATTTTTCTGATGATAAGTTCCCTTTAATTCTTCGGAAGGGAATTTATTATTACGATTACATAACAAATTTAGATACATTTAATGAAATTGAATTTCCTGAAAGAGATGCATTTAATAGCAAATTGAATGGAACACAAATTTCCGAGACTGATTATCAATATGCAAAACTGATTTGGCGTGTGTTTAAATGTGAAAATTTAGGGGACTACCACGATCTATATTTAAAATGTGATGTACTTCTCACAGCAGGTGTGTTGGAGAATTTTAGAAAGACATGTTTAAATGTTTTTGGATTGATCCGATTAATTGTTTTACTGCACCTGGGTTGGCATGGCAAGCCATGTTATTTAAAACAAAACTTGAACTTCAACTATTATCAAAAAAATCTGTAACTTTAAATAAACCGATCTATGTAGGAGCTACAGTTTTAGAATTATCAAAATAGGCAATGTATGAATTCCATTATAATATAATGAAACCTCGATATGGAGATAAGATTAGTATTGCTTATATGGATACTGACTCTTTCATTTACTATATTAAAACCAACGATATTTATAAAGATATAAAAGACATGATTGAGTATTTTGATACCTCAAATTTTTCTCAACCTAATCCGTATGATATTCCATGGAAAAATAAAAAAGCTTTAGGTAAAATGAAAGATGAATTTGGTGGACTTCCCATTATTGAATATATTGGTTTACGAGCAAAAAATTATGCAATAAAAACTGGTGAAAATAAAGAATTGAAAAAATGTAAAGGGATCAAGAAAAATGTAGTTAAAGAACAAATTACGCTTGACGATTATAAATCATGTCTATTTCAAAACGAAACGATTCATAAAACACAATTTGAAATTAAAAGTATATACCATAATTTAACAACAAATCAGGTGACAAAATTAGCGTTAGATCCGTATGATGACAAGAGAAAATTTTTAAATTGTAATATACATACTGTTCCTTGGGGGTATCATAATAAAGATTTAACATGTACGATTTGTATATTGTAAATATGATATAATTTTTTTTGGATATATTAGTATTAAAAATATGTCACAATCAGTTCGAGAACAAATAGTTGCAGAATTACATAAAAGTGCAAGACGAAACTATTCTCGAATACCCGTTATAACGAAAGGGATTCATGATTTATGGCAAGCTGATTTAGTTGATATGAATAGTGGAAAATTGAAAGGTCTAGCAAAAATTAATCGAAATTACAAATATTTATTAACTGTGATAGATAGATTCTCTAAATATGCTTGGGCTATTCCTGTGAAAAATAAAACTGGGAAAGAAATTACACAAGCATTTATAACAGTACTGAGAAAAGCAAACAAAAGCCCTAAATTTTTACAAACTGACAGGGGTCGAGAATTTTATAATTCAGAGTTTCAGAAGGCGATGAACCAAAATAGCATTAAACATTATTCCACGTACAGTGATGTGAAAGCAAGTATTATTGAAAGATTTAATAGATCATTACGTAATTTAATCTGGAGACAATTTACACTGCTGGGAAATTATAAATGGATTGGCATTCTGCCGGAATTACTACATAAATATAATAATACTATTCATTCCACTACTAAAATGAAACCTATCGATGCTATTAAAAAAGAAAATGAAAAACATCTCTTGACAAACATCTATTGCAAAAAGTTTTTTGTGATAAAAAGAAAAAGTAAATTTAAGATAGGTGAATATGTAAGAATTAGTAAACTTAAGCGTCCTGGACTTGATAGAGGTTTTACACGCAATTGGAGTACTGAAATTTTTCGAATTGCTAAAGTTTTCTTCACTAATCCTCCGACATATCACTTAGTAGACTCAAATAATAAACCTATTGAAGGAAGATTTTACGGACACGAATTACAATTAACGAAATTTCCAAAAACATATTTAATTGAAAACGTTTTGCGAAAGAAAAATAATAAGGCCTATGTGAAATGTTTAGGTCTGCGAAAAAGTGAAAATTCTTGGATTGATTTAAAACATACTATATTGTAAAAAGAAGAGAAGTCAAGAATTTATAGGTGAAGCATGTCGTCACAAGTATTTTAAATTCTAGCAACACTGTAAATTTTCGTTCTTCAACAAACGCTGTTTTTTATGTAAAGGAGAAAAGAAAGCAAAATATCTGTAATAAAGATGGAATGGAAAATTCCTTTTACATGTACGGTAGCAGGTCTAACAGGTTGTGGAAAATCATATTTTGTTAAAACATTTCTTGACCATTATAGTAAGTTATTTAAAAATATTGTATGGTGTTATGGTGAATGGCAGCCGTTGTATGATACTCTTTCAGACTGCACGTTTAAAGAAGGTTTACCTCAAAATAATGAATTTCAAGCACACGAAGGTCCACATCTTGTCATTATTGATGATTTAATGCGTGAGTGTGACCATCGCATTGTAGATATTTTTACTAAAGGTAGCCATCATATAAATATAAGTGTAATATTTATAACACAGAATATTTTCCATCAACAAAAAGGAATGCGGGATATTTCGTTAAATTGTCATTATATTGTTTGTTTTAAAAATCCTAGAGACCAAGCTCAAATTAATTATCTCGCACGACAATTGTATCCAGGTAATACAAAATTTATTCAAGAAGCATATCAAGATGCAGCTCGAATTCCACATGGTTATTTACTTTTTGATTTAAAACAAAATACTCCTGATGAGCAGCGAGTTCGAACAAATATCTTTCCAACAGATTCTTTTAATTATGTTTATGTACCTGTAAAAAATAATTGCAATATGGTTTAAATTCTAACAACTATTTGTGCTTTAACAGCCGTAAAAAAATGATTAGTAAGGAAAATGCACATTTGTTAAAACTTTTAGCAAAGTCAAAACCGAAAGCACGTAAGGCAATTTTACAAGATGCAGATCCTGATTTAATTCGCTCTATTTGTGAATGTTCCTATAACGTATTACAGGGAAATGTTCCATTAAATAAAACAGAGATAAATAAGCTAAAAAAATATAAAAGGGAACTGAGATATTTGGTGAAAAAAGGTCCGCCATTAAAACAAAAGAAAAAACGAATACTTATACAAAAAGGTGGTTTTCTTACTGCATTGCTTGCAGCTATTTTAGGAGGTATACTATCTAGTTTAATTAAATAATTATGCAAAACGCACAAAAACTTATTTTAATCTCACCAGAAAAATTACATCATTATCAAACGATATCTAATCTTGATGATGAAATGAAAGAAATTTTAAATAATAAAAGTTTAAATGCAGAAGAAAAATGGATAAGATATAGAGAAGTCTTACAAAAATATTTAAATATAATTAAAAAACCGGCAGCAGTTACAACAACAGCAACTACTACTACTACGGAGGAGGAGGAGGAAGAAGAAGAAGAGGATGAGGAGGAGGAGGATGAAATATTATCTACTCTCCCTGAAATTTGTAAACGTAAAGCAAGACCTTTATTACGTAAATTGAAACAAAATACAAATATTCAATGGGACGATAATGGAAATGTGAATATTAATAATAAATTAATTCCAGGTGCAAATATAGTGGATTTGATATCCGATTTTGTTAGATTTCGTAACAAAAATATTTCAGTTGCTGGCTGGAAACCTTTTGCTACACTATTAGCAAAAGCCAATATACCCTTAGAGTACATTGGTAATCCTCAACGAATAGATTATATTAGAAAACTAACAGAAGACGAAGAGGACGAAGAGGATAGTCCTCCACACCGTAAACGCAAATGATGTACTTATAAGCAATAATACTAATATTCTATTGTAATCTATTGATATTTTTAAGTATATAGAAAGAAAGAAAGATGAATGAGCCATACCTTAATTATTACACACATCAAGCAGGAGGTGATTATAACGTGTATAGAGGTACAGCATATCAAGAAGGTTATGGCATTGGTAGTTTTCTAGGAGGTTTATTTCGTACTGTATTTCCTTTATTAAAACAAGGTGCAAAAACTGTTGGTAAAGAATTGATACGTACAGGAATTAATGTAGCAGGAGATGTACTAGATAATAATAGACCTATTGAAGAGTCTTTGCATGATCGATGGCAAGAAGCTAAAACAAATTTAAAAAATAAAGCTCAAAATAAATTAAATCAGGTGTTGGAAGGATCTGGAAGAAGAAAAAGAAAGAAAGTTCATTTTAGCGGTGGTGGTGTGAAACGGATAAAAAGATCCAAAGATATTTTTGATTGATTGATTGACTATGGAGCAAAGTGATAGTTTTTATCTCACACTTCCTAGCAATAGTTCTATGAAATATTTTCCTCAAAATACTCATGCTTGTTATACTACTAAATTATATCAACCTATTGTACTGGAGAAGGGAGTGTGGGAAACAGCTGTTGTTGAAGTACATTATACAAGTTCATTTCAGAATGTTTCCAAATATACAAATAATATTTATTACCGTCTCATGAATACAAAAAACTGGAACATAACTCAAATCTATTATCATGTTGATGATATTCTATTTCAAATTAATCATAAAAGTGATATATTAAATTTACAATTAAAAGTCAAAGCATCAGTGAAACGAATTGAGGTTAATAGAGTAATAAAAGATCAAGAGAAGCATATACAAGTACGCCTATCTCCTGAACTAGCCAGAATACTAGGTTTTGATCATATTCAACAAGAAGATATTGCAGTTGCTCATCATGCTCGTTATCCACCTGATTTACAAAAAGCGCTACCTACACTTATGTATATTTACAGTGATATTGTAGAACCACAAATGGTGGGTGACACCGTAGCTCCATTGTTACGTATTATAAATACAAATATTACAGAGCATGGTATTAATAATGTACATATTTTTGATAATCCTCATTATGTGCCAGTGCAACGTAAACAATTTGATCAAATTATTATTGATTTAAGAGATAGTACAGGTAATCCACTTCCTTTCCAATATGGCAGTGTATGTGTAAAATTACATTTTCGTAGACGTAATACGGTATTGTAAATTTTACCATGTGTGAATATTAATAGTAAGAAAAGAGAAAAATGCAGTGTGAGTGTGTGAAATCAGAATTAGATTTATTTGCTGGTTTACCCACTCAAACCAGTATTATAGGTAATAAAATAGTTCCATATAAGCCTGTGGCTTCAATAGCTGATAATGCACCAATAGAATTTGTAGTCCCCGGTCATGGGGATGACTATATTGACTTATCGCACACAATGTTATATGTTAAAGGTAAAATTACTAAATCAGATGGTTCTAATTTAACTTCTGCCGATAAGAAAATCGGCCCTGTAAATGATTTTCTCAATGCAATGTTCAGTGAAGTGCAATTATATTTAAATAATCAACTTATTTCCTACTCTTCACATACATATCCATATCGATCGTATATTGAAAAAACTACTAAATTATAATGCTGAAGCTAAAACAACGCATCTTCAAACATCAATGTGGTTTAAAGATACTGCAGGGCATATGGACAGTGTGGCCGATGCTAATGTAGGATTTAAACAACGTTTTCTTCTCACTGCTTTAAGTCAGTCATTTGAATTATTGGGTTATATTTATGTTGATATTTTCAATCAGGAGAAATTTTTACTGAATGGTGTACAATTGCGTATTAAACTAATTCCAGCTAAACCTGCATTTTGTCTAATGGGTGACGCAGATGCTGATGGAAAAGTTGTAATTACAGATGCAACATTGCTTGTGAAAAAGGTTGATGTATCACCAGCAGTTAAAATAGCACAAAATAAAGTATTACAAAATCCTAAATTTAGAATAAAATATCCTATAACAAAAGTGCAGGTGAAGACAGAAACTTTGCCACAAGGAATTATGGATAGTACACTTCCAGATCTGTTTTCAGGCATAGTGCCTAAACGTATTATTATTGGTTTTGTTACTAATACTGCTTTCAATGGTACTTATCAAACAAATCCATTCAATTTTCAACATTTTAGTATGTCATTTTTTACATTGTATGTTGATGGAACTCCAATGCCCTTCAAACCTTTACAACCGGATTTTAATAATAATCTATATGTACAAGCATATTCTACGTTATTTACAGGTTCAGATATTTATTATTCTAATCAAGGTAATAATATTTCACTCGCCGAATATCCTAATGGTTATACTCTACTGGTGTTTGATTTAACTCCTGATTCAAGCGCAAGTGCTGCATTTCATACTAGTCCACAACGGCAAGGAAGTGTACGTTTAGAGATTCATTTTAAAGAAGCATTGTCATCTCCTGTAACAACAATTATTTATGGTGAATTCTCTTCAGAATTAGAAATTGATTTCCAGAGAAAAATATATATTAATTAAAGAAAAAATGTTAAATACAATTGAGCTTTATGAAGCATTACAACAAAATTTGCCTAAAGATCATTTTATTGGTGTATATGCTGCTGATGAGTTACCTTCGTTTATTCATACATTTCCAGCCGCTATAATTATAAATAGTGATTCTAGTGATAAGCTTGGTGAACATTGGGTTGCTGTTTATATATCTAATATGTGTGTGGGAGAGTATTTCGATAGCTATGGTATACCTCCCTATATACAACATCATATAAGGTTTTTAAAACGAAACTGTCTTTATTATACATGGAATAATAGACGAATTCAAGGTGATTTATCTCAATTTTGTGGACATTACTGTTTTCTATATCTAGCATGTCGTGCATCTGGTTATTCGATGCACGATTTTTTAAACAAATTCTCACTTACTACTATTGATGCTAATGACATTATGCTTTATTCATTTATGAGAGTATGATGATGTTATTTTTTTAAACTCAGCCATTGCCGGTCCCAAGCCCTGGATGAGAAAGGAGGATGGTTGGGGGTGTTGCTACCCCCGTAAAAGAAAATAATCTCTGCTATGTTCATGGAATGCTCTGCTGTGTGTTCGTAAAAACGAGCTCACCCCTGCTATGTTTCGCAGTCTCTGTCTGATGCGCTAAACGAAATCAGTGCTATGTTCAAATAGGGGTGGAATACACCCTCGTAGTCTTATGTAATTTCTGCTATGTTCAAATAGGAGTTGGAAAAGTGATCATAAACGAGAACGAGTACACCCCTAAAATGGAGGTTGTTGTGTGTTACGTAGTCTTGTGCTCTGCTATGTGTTCATAGTCTCAGTGTAATTTCTGCTATGTTAAAATAAGGGTTGGAAAATAAGCCATGCTCTTTTATTAGCTGTGCTATGTATATCTGTTCTGCTGTGTGTTCATAGTCTCCATGTATTCTCTGCTATGATAAAATGTTCAAATAGGGGTTGAAAACGAATACACCCTTGCTTTGTTAAATAGTTGTGTGTTCGTATCCCTTTGCTATGTTGAAAAAATGCTCATAAAAGAGAACGAGTATACCCTTGTTATGCTATGTGTTAATAGGGGTTGGAAAATATGCTCATAAAAGGGAACGCGTTCACCCCTAAAAAGTGGTCATAAAAGAGAACGAATACACCCCCTAAAAAGTGCTCATAAAAGGGAATAAATTCACCCCTAAAATGGAGGTCGTAAAAGACCGTGGGCTCACGGTGTACGGTGCTCAATTTCTCAGGGGCTTGTGAGTTGGCCTAGGTTGTCTTCTTATGTTCCAGGTTGGCCCAGATCGATCCCTTTTCTACTACTAATGTTGGACAGATGTAAACAAAGAAATACAGTTTTAACGTGTTTTCAGTTATCCAGATGCAGCCATAGGGAAGAGTAATACAAAAGATAAATAGACAAACTATGTAATGCTAAAGATGAATGTGACTTGGGGAAGAAGTAAAGATAGAGAACGTGTGCCAATCTCATCTTGTTTCAGAATTGGTTGAAAATTTAAGATGAATTATTGATAAAGTCAGCCAAATGTTATTAATATCGTATTCCTCGCAATACATGAAATTCAAGATTTATTGACCGTACAAAAACAATCAAATTCAAGCAAATGAGGTTTACGACTTCTTAAAAGTGAGAACAGAACATTCAAATTGTTACTGGTGTTTAATTGTTTGGGCTATTCAATGTATGTTGTAGTGTTGTACGTAAATATATTTTCCATTGTACACGTACTTTGAATTATGTGGAGTCAATGTCGTTTGTTAGTTTGCGGTATTCGATCACGCAAATAATAAGCTGCTTTAAAGGTAAAATCTACACCATATGAATGTTTTTAATGCACAGTACTTTGGTTTCCTTGTTTTCGAATTTTGGATAATTGGAAGTTTTTTCGTGTCCCCTTGGACTTCGAATTAAAAAGAGTCCACTGTACATCTTCGGACTACTACCAGATTAATTTAATATAAAAAAGGAATTGATAGTTGTTTACATATTATTATTAGTTTCGGTTTCAAAATATGTAACGAAATCAATAAACTGATATGTAAAGTTCAACACAAACCACAAGTAATTTAAGGAATATTGACAAATTACAATGGAATGACAATTTTAAGTATTTTCAAAGCAGCAATGCGTACATTTTGCATACTCAGTTTATATCAACGAGAATAGCAAACGAATTCTACATTTAATATTGGATTTTGGAGTTTATTATGTGTTATCAGCCACAGTAAAATTGTAAGTGCAGAAGCATCTCTTCATAGATTATTTCAAGACAATATTTAATCCTAGGTAGCAATAGAAATTATACGGACAGTAGAGATCAATTAAACAGAGCATGAAATTGAAATCGATGTCCAAATTTTTAGTTTTCTCCCAGAAACTTTCACTGAAAAGCACTTAAAAACAAGACTACCACAATGTATTTATACATAAATATACAGTGGAAATGACAAATGTTGGGAATTTACTGGTTGGCTACTTCCTAACTAACGAGTCAAATCAAACAATTAGATACGAGCATGAAACAAATGCAATTAAGAGATAGTTTTGTTTTGCAATTTATGAAGTATTTACTTACACTAACGGAACGGGAAAATACAAGCCCATCAAAAACTATTACCCTGTATGAGGAAAGAACCGGTGCAAAGAACGTAGAGACTATTGGATCACTTCGCGTTAGAGTAAGGATGCACAGACCAGAGAACCATAATTGCAAAGTAATATAGCGTAGTTTATATTCTCTATGTATTTCTTTGCTTCCATAAGATCACATAATCCTGTATACAATATAGTAGTGACATTGGGGCTATATTTCACCCAGTTGGAAGAAAGCGTACCTTTACGCCTATTATTACAATGATACAATGTCGACAGACGATAAAGAAGTTATTTTAGATTAATGATTTTCGAAGGCATTTAGGTAGGGAAAGCGATCAGAAAAATTGAGGCATACAAACATTAGAAAGGGAACATAAGGAGACGATATAAGGTATGGTAGTATTGATGCTGCACCTTTGGAAATTAGTTACTAAAAGCTGTATTTAATGATATATTCTAAGCTTCTAAAAATTTTATATTCATGTTTTGGGTCCGGATTAACAATTGAAATGAAATGAAACCTTTAAGTTTTACGTCCCTTTGTAATGCTGGCTAGGTTAAAGGAGACGGTGAGGATGAGAAATGAGTGAAATGGTGGAATCAAGAAAGTAGGAGAAAACGGGAAGACCAGGATAAAACCAACGCTTAAGGTGTTTTTCCATCACAAAACTCACTTAACGCGAGCTGGGATAACCAACGACCCCGTGCACCAGAGATAAACATTCTACCATTAAGCAATCGCGGATTAACATTGTCATTCCAAACGTCATGTCGTCTTTCTAAGGAAACCGAAATTCTTATCAGTTCGGAGGCTACATTCGATCTCAGTGAAATTTGATAGGTGGAAGGCGAACTGATGGCGCCTAAGTCGACGGTAATTCGTTCATGAGGTTACCTTTGTCTTAAAATGCGAATATTTTGAAATACGATGCTTCTCCCATTAAACACAATGGCTTCATTAGCCACTTTAAAGAACTGAAATGAAGATATAGGAACAGTTATTTTTTAACCGAATCAGACGACGAAATCGATCGTTTCTTTTCTTATTCTCATTAGGTAAATAAGCACATATATTAGTTGCTAGTGGTATCACCGTCAGTCTATTTATTATTCTCATTTGAGGTTTTGTAAGGAGCTGCGGCGGAATTCAGTTACTCTCGCTCCACCCAGATTTGCTGTATGTATAATTCTCGTTCTGAAACCTTAACGGCAGGTGAAGGTTGAAAGTCAATTTGATCAAGTAATTCATATCGTCACAGACATATCTACAAGGGAGGATCAAATGAAAACCTTAAAAGTTTATTATAAATTTCAAATGTGCTATTGCTTTGAAGGTTGGCAATATTATTTCTAACAGTATTCTCTTTCTTCAGTAGATGGCAGAAGAGTCTTGTCAAACAAGCGCTATCACAGGAACAGTTTCAAGATGACTGCCCCACTGTCCACATGCACCGCATTAGAACAGCGTTTGATGATCCGGTTTTTGAATAGTGAAGGTGTGAAACCAATTGAAATTCATCGCAGGATGGCAGCAAAGTATGGTAATTCGTGTTTGTCCCTGCAGCAAGTATACGAGTGGTGTAAGAGGTTTAAAAGTGGCTTAACATCTGTGGAGGATGCTCCTCGACCGGGACAGGCTCACCGCATAGTTGCGCTAGTGGAACACCTTGTAAAGGACAACAGGCGTATTACTCCGAAAGAAATCGCAACAAAAATGAAGATTAGCTTTGGTTCAGCTCAACACGTTGTTCGTAATATTCTGCATTTCAATAAGGTATCAGCAAGATGGGTCCCACGTCAGTTGGCTGCTGAATTGAAAGATCGTCGCGTCGACGCCTGTGAAGAACTTTTGCGTTGTGTCAACGCCGAGGGTGATGCTTTTCTGGACAGGATTGTTACAGGCGATGAGACCTGGGTTCACTATCATCAACCAGAAACCAAGAAAGCGAGCAAGAAATGGTGGCATAGCTCTTCGCCGAAACCAAAAAAACTCCGCACTCAACCATGAACACGAAAGGTCATGCTCACTCTCTTCTGGGATTCTTATGGAATAATTTTGGAACAGTACATGGAAAAAGAAGTGACAGTAACCAGTGCCTCGTATTCAAACATACTGAAAAATCAACTTCGCCCTGCAATCAGGCATAAACGGCGAGGACTTTGATCCTTAGTACTCCTACAGCATGAGAACGACCGACAGCATACTGCCCATTAGACCGTTGAGACTATCAATGACATCAAATTTGATTCTCATTCATCCACCTTATCCACCAGATCTTGCCCCCAGTGACTTTTATTTGTTTGGACCACTCAAAGAAGCGATGGGCGGCAAACATTTCAATATTGATGAAGAGGTGAAAAATGCGGTGCACGAGTGGCTACAATTTCGATCAAGTGAATTCTTCCACCGAGGTATCGATGCACTTCCCAAACGGTGGAATACTTGCATTGAACATCAAGGGGACTACGTTGAAAAATAAGAGGTAAGATTTCCTTTTCATTGTTAAATTCTAACATTTATTGTACTTTTAAGGTTTTCATTTGATCCTCCCTCGTACATCCGTAACTCATTCAGTAAGATTCCATTCGCAAGTACGATTGTGACTGTGAGGTAAATGAAATCTTTGAAGACAATACGATGCTCGTTCTTGACTACAACAGTCCAACTTAATTTGATACTGACCGTGGAAAACACTCATATGCAACTTTCGTTCGCTTGTAACGTGTGGTATATTAATGTCTCAAAATTTTGTTGCATACGTTCCCCAGAATAGCATGTACTAATATTTAATAAAAAGTAATCAATATATATTAACACCAATAACGTTAATATATAAATGCACGTCTTATTTTTTTCTGAAGCACCTCAATGCTATACGACACTGTACCTTCATTACTGTATCCAAACACTTCGCACAACACTTATCATGTTGGTGTAAAACTTACCACATATAATCATATAATAAAATTATAGTTATCTTTAATTTCATTGATTTTTCCATTCGTCTCCGTTTATCAATTCTTACCACTTCTTATATTATTAATAAACAGCATTATGACATTATTTTTTAGCATTCCCTAACACATATACTTTCTGCTTCTGGCACTACTACTAATGCCTTCTGCCGTCTATGATAATCAGATTATACATACAGAGTGTACATCCGGATCTTTCTGATAGTGATTTTTTGAAAAAATGAGCCATGTCTCGCCATATTCTGGTACGCAACATACCTGTATTTATCACAGTTCAATGAAAGCAGGCTAGCATTCAGAGTGTAACCCCGTATGTTGGACTGGAGCCTCCTTCCTGATAGCTCCTCGATTTCACGTCAATACCACGTTTTGTCCTGAGAGCAAAAAGGCCAGTCACTAATGTTTCCACTTCCTGTTAATTGATGAAGTATTGTGATTTCAGGAAGTGCGCCATTGCCTGAGGCAGATAGTAACGATGAGAAAGGTCCAAGACACGTGTGGAATCTTGTAATGCTATCAAGTTTTTTTTTCGTTTATTGAGTCGAGTTTATTTAGTTGTATCCTCTTGTAGCGCAACGCGCTTTCGTTAGCCAAGCAGAATTTTTTGGCGTAATGCAGTGTCCTCTACTGTAACATTCGAAATAAATATCGGTATTAATGACGTGATCGTTAGAAATGAACTCAAAGTGAATTGACCCCTCGCAGTTCCATTACACATAGAGCATGAATTTATACTGTGAATGATCCGTTTAACAACCGGCTCTGGAAATTCGACCTTGTTTAACCACTGTGTTTGCATATTCGGATTTTGGAAACTTCGTCGCTTGTGACATGCTGTTTCAAACAACTCGCATCGAGCATCTTGCATCAGTTGTCGCCACACATTTTCTCTCCTCTGAAATAAAGGATGCTTCCCCAACCAGCACGGGGTGAAAACAGTACTGACTGGAGTCAAGTTATGTAATACAATGCGGCAGGTTCTCCCTAGTTTACGAATGTGATACACTACAGTAGACTAGCACATGCAAAGTTCAATTGGCAATTGTCGTGTACTAGTGGATGGATTTTCACAATGGCCTCAGAACCTTGAGTCGATCTGACCTTGGCTGATCTTTGACATTTTTACAACCTGCACAAAATTTCTGAAACTAACAGGATGTTGTGGCTCAGTACATCTTCCCCCTTTCACAAGACAATTTTTGTGGTTGCTGCCTCCATATTAAGCCCCAAGACAAAATTTATATAGTAACAGTTCAGGTATCAGATCATGATGAGCACTCATCATTACTGCCGCTAAAACGAACTGAAAATATTGACCGAGTAGCGGCCTCCCTGTTAAATAGTCCGTTTCCTACAGTTTCCCTTGGGCCAGTTTGACCTGGTACTCACAATTGATCATTGCGTATACATATGTCTCTTATTTGGGTTGTGGAAATATTACAAGACATGTGATTCACTCTTGTATATTCCTTTAGGTCAGCCTGTTGTTAATTTCTACTGTATTTAACGTTTTATTCTCAAAGGTAGTAATTCGACTCTGGTGTACAGTGATCCTCGCCACGTCATGAGCTCTCTCTATCTGATAGTAGATCTATTTCAAAAGATTGATATAGATATTGGTCGTAGCATTCAACAAAGTAGACGGAAGCTCCCAATAACTACAAAAGGGAAGACTACATAAAACCTCGAAACTTCTTTAAGATAGAGAAGTCTGTGCAGAAACCCAACACATAATACTATTTGGTTCGTTAAACTGGATAAAGATAGTGGGATGCTGTACAACAAAAACGCAAGTTGCAGTTTAAGAAGTCTCATATATAAATCGGTAATAAGACAGGTCATGATGTAAAGAAGTGAAACCTGGAGAATCCAAATACCAGGAAGAGAAGATGGAAAGGGCAGAGATTAAAATGTTATAATGGAAGTGTACTGTATTAAAAAAACAATTAATAAAGAAAAATTAAGAATGCAAGCAGAGATAGGTTGGATATGCACAACTAATAAACGAAGACTATATGGGAAATAGGATTGAAAAACTGGAAGTACATGCAAAGGAAGAGGGGAAAACCCAAGAAGAGATGGTAGGTGTAACAAAAGCCGGCCCTGAATCGCTGAATCGGACGAAAATCACTGGTCGTCTTTCATTCAAAACAAAAATAAAAAAAAAGAAAAGAAATATATATTAAAAACGCATGTAAGAGGCACATCCTAAATTAAAGGAAATAAGAAAAATAATTATTATTTAATTAACAAAACAAGTTTGTAATTAAAGGTAGTACGAACTTGTGGACTTTCGCTATTAAGAATTTCCAACAGGCAACAATGTTTTCCTCTTTCCTCCTTTCGGGTTCTCCGAAAGATGGATCACTCGCGTGTTGAATAGCCACATGTGAGGTTGGTTGCTGAATACTAGTGCAACGGAGTAAAATGTTGCTCCTCTTTCGCCGGACGAGCTTGTCTGTTCGCGATTCATTGAATGCCTCGTGTTGCCTTTTATTTCCGCGTGTTAAAAGAAGACACATTTGTGAGTATAATTCTGTCTATAATAATTAAAAAGAGAAGAAAGTAGGAGTGTGATTAATGTAATTTGTTATGCAAGCGAATAAAGGTAAGAAAGTAGAGTTAAATCAGACATTATATTTAAAGTGAAATATTAAGCAAGTAACCGAAATTTATAAGAAATTGGGATATGAAAGTGGATGATTTGGCTAAAAGTATAATTGCCAGTTCGGTGATACGTCTATTAGGCGAAGTAAATTCTATTTCTCTATTTCGTTCTTGTATTATAATCAGCGTGGTGGCTAGTTTCATAATTAAGTTTGGTCATTACTCTAGAATTGTATGTGTCAAATTTGGATTAAACTGTTGTAATAGTTGTAGAAGTCAGAATGAGCCACAATTCCATCCAGAGAATCAGTCCAATGTGAAGTAGTTTGGTAAGGAATCTCTATGTCCATTAGGCAAGATGAGCACTGCTCTAATTAATGTGTAATTGTGATTTTGCCAGTGTTCAGGAACTATTATTCTGAAATTTGTATGGTCGTCTCTTTAGTTTGCTTTCCAAAATTAGAGTTTGTGCTACTTCTTTAGTATTATTATAATTCACTTTATAGTAGTACTGACTAATGAAATATCGCCCCATGCATTCGCAATATACATTTGGAACTAATATTGAGAGCCATCGCGTACGATTTTCTTTTTTTTTTTAACAGAAAAAGGAATTAATAATATTATGGGAAAGTATGCCATGTTTGTAGTACAGAACTACAAGCACAAAATAGTCAAAATGTCTTGACTATGTCTTTGTTGTCAAAATGTGGTTCTTTGATGGGTGTCACTGCTTGGTTTTCATGAGGTTTTCAAGATGTCATTATTCGTTTTCTTCCTGTATCATCAGTTTGGTGCCAAAACAATAGCAGTGTATAATACATAAAGTATAAAATTGAAATAATCATTTACTTTATTGTGTATTCACATAAATAACTGATACATACTAGCTTTGCTATCTTAAATAACTTACACTAAAAATACAAATCTCTGAGCAAAGCAACATTTTTTTAAAAACTAATAACTGTGTGACAGTTTCGCCAACTAAGTGAATATATTGGCTTCATCAGACATTGTAAACATAAGAGAGAGAGAGAGTTGCATCTAAATATAACAGGATCCCAGAAAATGGTTCTGAATGCTGATTGGCTGGTCAAAGTAGATTCAGCCAATCATAACAAAAGTTGACAAAAATGAAACTAAACACCGCAAATCCATTTCCCTCCCTGGTCTAGTGGAAAACTAAGCTACAAATCAAGTCTTTCCATTAACTTGCCCCAGGATCCCAGAAAATGGTTCTGAACGCTGATTGGCTGGTCAAAATAGATTCAGTCAATCATAACAAAAGTTGACAAAAATGAAACTAAACACCGCAAATCCATTTCCCTCCCTGGTCTAGTGGAAAACTAAGCTACATATCAAGTCTTTCCATTAACTTGCTCCACTGTTCGTCAGGTGTTTAGCTTCATTTTTGTCAACTTTTATGATTGGCTGAATCTGATTTAATCAGCCGATCAGCGTTCAGAACAATGTTCTGGAATCCTGTTATATTTAGATGCAACTCTATCTCGTTTTTACAGTGTCTGGTGAAGCCAATATTGTCAGTTGTTTACCGAAACTGACACACATTTATTATTTTTAAAATAAACATTGCCTTCCTCAGTGATTTGCATTTTTAATTTAAATTCACATAAAAATTTCCGCGTCCTTAAGTTTAATATTTCGTTAGTTATTCAGGAATAAAATTTGTTTTGGGGATTCTGAAACAGAAACTGGTGTGCAGAGACCAACAACCATTTATTATAAAATATAAACTCATTACATCAAGAAACTTAACAACAACAATAGTTAATACAATAATAATACTTTCTAAGACAATGTAAATCACTAATAAGACATAAAAACGCAGAATTTTGGTAATTGTGAGAACTTTACATTTATATAAATAAGTTGGGCGAAATACAACATGAATAGTAAAATAAACTTTATGCTGAGAGGGATAAAATTAACACAACCATTACTAATGTTCTTCTTTCGCAAGCAAAAAAAAAAAAAGAAAGAAAGAAAAAAATGGAAAAAAGAACATTAGCAAAAGTATAATACTGAATTCAATTCTAACCATTATTATACACATTTGTGCTCTAATATTATATTCAATGTTTATAATAAAAATTTATGGTTGAATTCCATATTTCCATTCATCATATTTCCACTTTTAAAAAACAAATAAAATGAAAAGAAAAATAAAATTAAATTTAAGAACTAATTTTTTAGTATTTATAAACTACTACAATATATATAAGGTGAACAATTTATCTTGATCACTCGCTATAACGCAGAAACCAAAAGAGAGAGAAAAGCGAAACTTTGTACGAAGCCACTATAAGCAGGGGGACATCTTCGCATGTATTAAACAGAAACACTTAACAGTGTTGCCAACTCAATATACAGTTATGTTTTTTTCCAAATGGCACTACGTCAGATTATTACATATTACGTATTTCAACATGTCAAACGAAAACTTAAAATCGAGTACTTTACAGCTACATCGTATCTCAGAAAAATACAACTTTACAGGAGAATTAAAAAAACGTTTCAAAAAGTCATGTTTTGTTTTTGAGATAGCTACAAAGTACTGTCGAAATATATTTATTACTGAGTGTTGCAAACTAAGGATGTTATAGTATTACAAACATCCAAACTTGCAAAGTTGAAGTTTGCATCACTTTGCGAGAATTTGTTGTAATTACAACTACTAAAAGCTTTTGCTATAATGCTGTAAAACGGAAAGAAAGCAACAATCATTTTAAATATTTTTCATAAATACGCCACTTTGAACAATGTTGCGAACTTCATCAATGTTTATCATGTCGCCGGTACATTTTGAGATATCGAAGTGCTGTAAACGGTAAAATAATTTGTACGTTTATTGCAAATCATACATGTAACTAGACATGATACTTATCTAGGATTTTTTTCGAAATAAGCCTTTTAAAAACAATCAAATTTTCAAGCCCTGGTAACTTCGTTCCTATTCATTCGAAAAAAGTCGTACCATAACCATGGTAGCCAACGCTACGGCACCCACACAGCAAGGAATATTTTCTCAACCAAAAGAAAATATTTTCCTTGGTTTCCAAAAGGTTTTCCTTCTCTGGAGATTTCCATGCTGGTTTCCCTAATGTATTCCGAATATTTCCGGAAAATATTTTCCCCAAAATGTTTAGAAAACATTTTAGAAATTACCGAAAGTACATTTTGAGAATGTTAGCCGGAAAGTATATCCAGGAAAATATTCAGAAAACGTATTAAAAATATTTTATTGGATATAATCTAATATGTTTTCACTGTTGAGAAGGAAAATATTTTCGAAATGATAATAAAAATGTTTTCAATATATGATATGGGAAACAATGAAAGGAAATATATTCCATATATTTGAAAAATGTTTTCTAATAGGTTATTTGAAATATTTTCTATTTTTACAAGAAAATATATTGAACATATATTTTTAAAACGTTTAGAATGTTCTAAAAATAAATTCTTTCGTAATATAAGAAATATTTTTCAGAAATGTTTTAAAAAGGTTTACTTAATTTTAACAAAAGTATTTTGGTAACCTTCTGTTATAACTTAAACGGAATATTTTCGTACAATATTTTAGTCTTATTTCCAGAATATTTTATCGAATTTTGAATATAAAACTTTAAAACAGGGAAAAGAAAACCTATTAAAAATGAATAGAAAATGTTTTCCGTTATGTTTTAGAAAATATTTTGTGTTTTTAGTTAACAACATTTTCTTATATATTATAGAAATATTTTTCATTGTTTTCAGAATATACTCTTCCGTTACTGGGGAAAATATATTCCTTGTTACATCTGAGAAATATCCCAAATATTTACCGGAAATATTTTTTAAAAATGTTTGGAAAACATTTTATGAAGTACAATAAGTATATTTTTTAGAACGTTAGAAGGAAAATAATCTAGGGAAAATTTTCACAAATTCTACTATTGTGTTGAATGTATTGTAATATGTTTTCAATGTTGAGAGAGAAAATGTTTTCAAAGTAATACTGAAAATGTTTTACATACATGATATAAAAAAAATAGGAAATATATTCCATAGATTTTACAAATGTTGTCCAACGTGTTACTTGCAGTCTTTTCTATTGTTACGGGAAAACGTATGAAATATAATTTTAAAAATGTATCGAATATTTTAAAAATAATTCGTTCGTAATATGAGAAATATTTTCCAGAAATATTTTTAAAACACCTATTAATTTTGTATGGAAATGTTTTTGTTACCTTCTCCTGTAACTTAAGCCTAGGAAGTCCAAGAATGTTTTTTGTCTCAAGTAGGTCAAAGGGGAGGCTCCTCGAGCCCATAGTATAACATACTATAATTCACATAATGCCATCTAAAAACAAATGAATATAGAATAAGCATTTAGAACTTACTCGTGGCTGATATGTTGTTTCCCAACATAAGAACACAATCCTTGTTAAACAGAAACGAAAAAATCTAAATTCAAGAAATATACTTGTAGAAAATATGTCACATGGAAGTCCAAGGAGGGTGTTCGATGAGCCCACTACTTAGAAATAATTTTTAATTTACAAGTTACTAAATAATAACGCACACTAATGATGTGGATTTATCAAAGAAGTAATAATAGACAACAAATAAAATTCTCAATATTTTAATCAAGATTTACGACGGAGTTTTCAGGAAATATACTTGTAGAAATTATGTCACATGGAAGTCCAAGCAGGGGGTTCGATGAGTCCACTACTTAGAAATAATTTTTAACTTACAAGTTACTAAATAAAAATGCACATTAATGATGTGGATTTATCAAAGAAGTAATAATACACAATAAATAAAATTCTCAATATTTTCACCAAGACAACGGCGGGGTTTTCTCAAGAAATACAAACGAGTGGGTTCGAGAAGCCCCCTCCCTTGGACTTCCTAGGGTTAAATAAAATATTTTCATACAGTATTTTAGAATTATTTTCAGAATGTTTTATCTAATGTTTAATGAAAAAAGTTAAAACAGATATTAAAAATGAATAGAAACTGTTTACTATCATGTTTATGAAATATAGTTTGTGCTTTCAGCTGATAGTATTTTATTATATATCAAAGAAATACTTTTACATTATTCTCATAATATATGATTCAGTTAAAATAAAATACCCCCTATCCCTTATCCGGCGCCCCAGTCTCTGTGAAGCGTAAACAGCCAAGTGTTGTGCTGGGCACATTACTTATTGCGATTAAGAAAAGGCGCTGATATTAGAAAGTAATCCTACACATTTTGGGGGCTGAGAATCAGTAGGCATTGTGATTTGAGTGACTTGCAAGTTTTGGTAGTGTCAGAGAAATCTGAAGTTTCACGATAAATGAGTATGAGTAGGCAAAATTTTCATTATAGTAGCTAATTAAGGAACTACAAAGTAAGTAAATACGTGTTTAGTATTGCATTATAAGCTTTAATTGCGAAACTATTACGTTTGTTTCCGCCATGTGCTGAAACCCTAATCCCTGCTGTTAACGACCTTTAATAAACAGTATCTATCTTTGGTCCGCTACCTACTTTTGTTAGCAGATATGAGATGGACTAAAATTGTAGTTTTTATTTTAAGAAAGTAAAAAAAAAAATCCCTTAATTATACGGTACATTTGCGTTTTATCACGCACACAGGCACAGTTTTTACTTGCTTCCCAATGAATTTGAGGAACATAAATAAATAAAACGTAAGTACCAGAAAATAGAGTCAATACAGACATTTTCATCTGTAACACATTTGTTGAGAACTATAGTTGGATGTCACGTGCAAATTCTCTAAACATGTTCCATCCTTTTATTTTGTCCGTATAACAATTCCTGATTTCAGAAAAAAATCCGTTAATGATGTCATATGAAGTTCTACACTCTTGTACTTTATGTATGTGTGACCACATGAGAAACCAAGAGACAATACTAACAGGTTTTCTTCCAGGATCAAAGTCTAAGTGTGAATGTGCTGAACTGGGACTTTAATTGCGTCCCTTGTACAAAAATAACAAGTAATCCCAATGTTTATTTATTTTAGTCCTTGCGGGAGGGGGAGATGGAATCTAACCCTCGGAAGGATTTCTGAAAAAAAAAAAAACACTGGATTCTAACTGCCACTGTTTGTTATATTACACAAAATATGGTTGTGGTGATATGTAAATGATATTGCGTTTCCGTCAGGGCTTTCATTCTGCAGGAGAGGAGGGTGATGATACCTGGAGAATATTTTATATTATCTGAGTATTGAAGGTGATTGCATTTCCTCCATTCTAACTTGGCCAAGCTAGGTATATTATATATAAGGATTTTATATATAAGCAGTTTTATACTGTACCCATGCTTCTTACTTTTCGGTCTACGGGACTCTGTATTCCGAAATTTTCGACGGCTGCCAAGTAAGAACATAAGTGTAACAAAGGCATAGCCTGAAAAGCCTTTATATGTGTGCGCATTTGAGACATGGGTCTACAGTTTAAAGTTGTATAACAACTACATAAGCTCCCAGCGAAAATCGAACCATTATCTCCCGTGCCTAAGGCGTATATGCTAACCATACAAACATGAACAAATCCACAAAAACACCCACCCACACACACACACATATATATATATATATATATATATATATATATATATATATATATATATATATATATATATATTGTTGAGTTGATATTGAGTTTATCGTCCCTTTTAGCAGCGAGACGTGGACCTACTGATTAACGTAGAATCCGAACTAAATGAGCTCCCGCTGGGAATCGAACCCGGCCCAATGACTAGCACACTTGTGTCATAACAACGTCAAATGTTGGTCCTTAAATTCCAAAAGACATCAAGCGAAGAATTATGGCGTCATTTGTTACGTTAAATAATGGTAACAAATATAACGGAGATACGACATGTGGACGTCTTTTAGGCCGCGCCTCTATTACTTCCGAATTCGATTGTGAATGCGAATTTCCCAGCACATGTAAATAAATTAGAGAGGCCTCGACTAGTTCCGACCAGCAAATTGCGAAAACCGACGAAAAGATTCGAATGATCCCAACCTTGGGATTGTTCGTCCAAATACGTGCGAAGGATAGTGATGGGCAGTGGGAATATTCCCGGTTGGAAGGAATTTAAAAATGGGAATATTCCCGGTTTTTTTCCCTGGCCTATAAATTCCCGGGAAGGAATTTATTTCCATTTCTTTACTTTATCTTCCAAATTATAAGAACCTTATGACTAATTACTTTATTTTAATATATTATGATTTACTTCTAGGTTTTAAAGAATTTGGAGGTTAAAAAAATTAAAATTTTTTGACGGTAATTGTTTAGAATTGGGGGACCAAAGCTAGCAAAAAGGTACGATGATTTACGGATGAGTTGATAGTGATCTTCAAGTAGTCAAGAAAGTATCGAAAACATTTTTTTAGGGCAGTAGGGTATTTACAAAACGGAAAGATAAATGGAAGTGTTTTATGTGAGAAAAGAAAGTGAATTGTTGGCAACGAAGATAGAAAACAACGTGCCATGCGGGGCTCTAACCCGCTTTCTTTTGCTGACGCTCGCTCTCCAACGCTCACTAAATTTAATGCTCGTAACGTAATTTAACGTATGAAACCATAAAACAACTGCATCGGAATAAAATATCGCAAAAAAGTAGGTGCAAAAGCTGGCCCGCAATGCTAAAGAACATCCAAAATTAGCAAAGTACTAATTTACAAATGATGAAAAGGAACCATTTTGTAAAGTAATTTAGAAATATTATGTATTATTATTATGTAGAAATAGAGATGAAGTACTATTAATAAACCCTGAACCACCATTAGTAATAGACGTCGGTCTGTCTCCTCTCTCTGACTCGAATTTCTGAAGAAGTACTCGGACTTCTTTCACATGTGATTTAACGTATGAAATTTCGACAAATAGGTAGAATGAAAGATCGTGTATGGCAACGTCACGTGCTAAAATATAAAGATAAGTAAGTATCTTGAAAATTTTGTGAACATAAATATGTAAGCGCAAATGTTGATAAATTGGTGAGACATGTATCTTCTAGCATTTAAACAATCTAATTGGTTTATAACATTTATAAATTTAATTAGCCTTATGCAGAGTTGTTTTGAAGTTTGATTAGCGTCATACTAAAGGCCTGACTACTGCAGGAAATATATGTTAGGGCCAGTCCTACCATCTTCTGATATCTGTCTGATATAAATATCCTCCTGACATCTTTCCGATAAGTGTTCTACAATGTCCTGATAACAATCAGGTGGCTGATAAACCCTATCAGCAGGCTGTTATCTTAACAGGAAGTTCAATTGGCTGATAACAGCTATCAGCTACTTGTTAGTTGTTGTGTAGTGAATCATGGCCGAAATCGAAGAATTGCTGATGCTGTCAGATGACGATGAGGAGATTGTTGAATATATAGCAAGGCCTAGAAGACCAAAAATGATCAGAGACCGAATCGATCACTTTGCTAAATGGAGTGAAGAGGAGTTTTTTGTTCGATTTCGGTTGACAAAAGACAGTTGTCGCCAGCTGAATGAAGAAATTGCGGACGAGATAAGAACTCAAACTGATAGGCAAGTTTTAAGTTTTAGTTTGAATATATGCCAATTTTAGTATTGCTTCTGAGGTTTTAAGAACGAACAGGAACATTTCTATGTTTATGGTACCAATGCATATGTAAGGATAGTCTAAAAGGTGTTTATTACTTAACTTTGTGTTTGCCTTTACGATAGTGTGCCCCTAGAATATAACGAGCATAACAAAAAATACCGGTACTCATTTCTGTTTCCCATGTTTTTAGTAGGGTAATTAACCCGGGCAAGGTTCTGTAACACAGGTTCGCCTTCCCATTTAGCTGTAATAAAGACCGGAAACAACGCTCCCTGTGGGGCTCTAACCCGCCTTCACTCGCTGACGCTCGTTCGATGATACTATTTGAATTAAATATTAAACTCTGGTACAGAAAGGAACAAACCTACGTACTTACCTATAAGGGGGGACCTGTGTTCTAGAACCTTCCCATTAACCCGCAAACACAGTGAGACTAGTGAAGAAATAGCATGCAAAGAATACATAAATGAAGGCGCCGTACATTTAACTGAACTACAAACAAGGCGTCGATACAACTGTTCATTAGGATTTTAGTGTTTTTTTTTTTCTTCAAATGAATGAATGAGTTTAAAGCAATATGATTTAACGGGTTCACTCGAGCAAACGGTTTTACAAAAAAAAAGAAAAAAAAGGAATTTTTGTCAGTACATAGCATGGGGAAATAAATTTGGACAATACCAGAAGGGGTCCAGCTACATTTTTTTCTGAAAAAGTATTACGATTTCGTTATTTTCTGTTCAGGATAGTTCAAGTTAGTTTATATAAGATTGTATTAGTGTATGAGTCCAGCATAATTTTCGAAAAGATGGTACAGTATCACTTATTTTTAGTAATATTAGGTTAGTTTAGTATAGTTTAGAATAGATTTGTTTAGGTTATGTTAGGTCTAAGTACTTGCGTCTTCCATTTCTCCCGTAAATTTTGTAATTACGTACTTCTTGACCCCTTCTGCTAAACATTGACCATAAATTTTGAGTGGTAGTTATAGTATTGTAAGAGTAAATATTTACTGAAACGGAAGAATATAAAAATGCGAAAGAATTCGAAATTAAAGGCGGGAATGTTCTGTTTGTGTGTTAGCAATGGACGTTTGCGGTGTATGTAATGCAAACATACGTTTTTTTGTTAAGAATTGTGTGATAAAGAGAATATCATTATTACGAGTATTTTAACTGTTTTGCCACTATCCTCGTTTATGCGTATACCCCCGTCGCTGACACGCCTGTTCCGTATGGACATACCCCTCTCGCTCCGCTCGGGGCCCCCAGCTGCGCTCCTGTACTGACTCGGTGAGATGGGATTCGTGCTTTTTAGTGGCCATCTAGCACAGGTTGGTTTGTGCTTTTTGCACTGCAGTTTTTATGTCACATCTGGATGCCGTATTTATACGCAAATAGTGATTTTCTATTCCAAATTGCAAAAGTTTACAGGCGTCTGTTTTGGAGGCAACTAACTTCTAACTAAAGCTAACCTTGCCTAATGTAATGAAATCTAAGTAAATGTAACCAAATATAGTACATTTGGTATTTTTTTCATTTTCCTTGTTCCTGCGATACAGCAGTAATGCTCCGCGCGGGGGCGCGTACGAAGGAAGCAGACGCGTCAGCGATGGTGGGTTTGCGCGTAATAAAAGATAGTGAAATAAGTGTGTTTTGGCAATGATATGAGCTCCAATCGCACATGTCATGTTTTCATACTAGTAACGCTACATGTGTAGACTAAAATCACAAGTTCTCTACACTCTGCGGAAATATTCCGCTGGTGGAAAATAGCAACTAATAGTCATCTTTCATATGTACTCCCTTATTTTATCCCTCGGAAAGCACTTGTAATGATTTTACATTAGTAACCCTACACCTCTAAACCTAAAATACAGCTGTAATACTTTGTATTTAATTTTATCGCCTCCAGAAATTTTTTCCTTATAAACAAGTCTTTTCATGTAAAGTATTGAATTTTACCTGTAAATCTTCTAAAATGTGGTGCGCCAAAAGTAAACGTACCTTATATAGCGTTCTAGTTTTCAATAAGAAGAAAGAAAGTGAGGTTGCTTTTCATTAAAGCATATATGTGCGCTTAATCTAAAGTAGGGCATGAACAGAAGGCCCGTTTCGAAGGAGGGTATGATCACTAACATATCCAGCGGTGGGGCAGATGAGACAATGCCCCACTTGTTACTGGCAAAGGAAGTTAGTAAGAGGATTGTGACAAGTATACCACTTTAAAATAACACGCCTTGGATCATATCTTAGGTGGTGTGAAAATGGGTCCATGAATTCTATTTTTCATTGAAACATTCCACTAGATTACTCGTGATAAGCTGCCAGATCTATGTGTAAAGTTTTAATATGATATAAATGTTGAATAGTAATACACTATTGCAGGACAGTAAGATGTATAAACTCTCTTTTTACGTTTTATCCTGGAAGGCAAGCAAATCCGGGGAAATTATTAATGGTTAGGAGGAGCAGATTTATTGTATATACAAGGGGGCGAAATATAAGCCTTTGCACCTGTTCGAAACCCTAGAAACACCAGTGGGTAGGATATGTAATACGTGAGCCCCTCTCTCACAATATAGTTATAATTGTCATTTCTGCTCTTAGACTATGGTTTCTGAAATCATTGGAAGTCAAATTATGTAAGCACCAGTAGCGTAGAGTGCTATGAGACATTGAGACACTGTCTACCCTTTCAAAGTAAAAGAACATAGGTTTAGAATTTCCTTATTAATAAGAACTAATATTCATTTCATGTTGAAGAAAATATAGAAATACTAGGGCCAGCGATAGCTTGATTAATAAGAATAGTAGTAGAGTCTTTCTAAATAATTTTACTTTTCAAAACTCGGGGGAAAAAAAGTTCTATCTCCTTCAAACAGGCTGCACAGAGACAACAAGAAATGTGTCTCAACGCGGCTGAAACAAATATACTTGAGAAAGCGGCGCGCGCATATGGCTGTAGGCTTCTCACTCGCTGAAACAACCTAACAAAGAGACATCCGGCAAAATGTCTCAATAGCAGTGATGCCATACTTAGCAAAATGATACCATTTTAAATCCAGTATACTTTCCATTCTTCATTTTGGATATTCAATCATATTGCAAGGAAAATTAAGAAATAGAAGGAAATAAAAACCTAAATTAATAACTACTTTAAGAAGGTTCTATCGATACAGTAATTCATATAAATCTTTCATGATCTAGGTTCAACTTCTGTTTAATCGCAATACCAGAGCGTATCAACACTGGGAAAGGCAAAAGCAAGAGCAGGTGATTTTGTAGTCTGCTATTTTGTTGTTGTTTTTAAAATTGTTAGGTAAACTTGTATTTGGGTCTGTCTGAGTTAGTTATTTATTATGTGCGAATCAAATGATTGGAAATAGATTTACTGCACCAGTTGTTATTAAATGGCATGTCTAAGCTTAACTTTAAAAGTAGCCAATTTATGAGTTTACATTTTGAATCAGGAATCGTGCAAAGCTAATAGGAAGATTATACATAAAAGTAAATTATTAATTCAATTTAATGTATTTAGTGTATATACCGAGATTTGTCAGAATAAATTTATATCGATATACTGGTTTAATTTAATCGCTAAGGAATGTGTTCATTGAAATTAGTTTTCTGTACATTATATATAGTAGTGCAACCTCGCGAAAATAAGCTTCTAACGAAATTTTGTTAGGAGTTTGTAAAAATTGTTACACTAAAATGTTCCTTTCGGAAATTATTATTAAAAGAGAGTTCCTATAATTTTACTCATTCAGAGGTTTTCATCAGGAAGTAAAAACCTTAAACTCATAATTTTATTAGATTCTGGATATCGATGCGATATTTTGCACCATGTGTCTGCTCCTTCTAATAATATATTAAAAATAAAATGAAATCCACGTCCCATGGTTATGACGGCTGGGTTAAAGTAGACGGTGATGATGAGAAATGAATGAAATGGTGGAATGAAGAAAGTGGGAGGAAACGGCAGTACCCCAAGAAAACCCCATACACGGTGCTTGTCCACCACAAAATTCACTTGGCGCGAACTGGGATCGAACCAAAGACCCCATGCACCATTAAGCCACCGCGGCCCCAAATATTAGATTATATAATTGATAATTTTCATATATTTGGATATATATGGAGTATAAACATGTGGATTTCAGGTTACAAGAGACGTCAAATTTTCTCAATATTGATATGAGGTTTTAAACTGCAATTAAGTCCCAAATAAATAAAGAAAATGATTAAATCGAAAAGTCTAAAGCTATTGTTATTATGGGGTAATTTAAATGGAAAAATTTTGTAACAAGTGTTTAAAGAGAAACCTCGGTAGCTCAGTGGCAAAGCAATCATTTCTGACCTGTAGGGTCCCTGGTTAGATTCCAAATCCCACCAAGTTGATTATATACGGGACATACACTGTGTGTGTAGATTTTCTCGAGATTCTCTCCCGTTCTCTCCCACTTTCGTCATTCCACCACTATCATCCAACTCATCACTATTTGCCTTAGTCTCAAAGCATAATCTGGAGCACTGAATTCTCTCTCTCTCTCTGTATATATATATATATATATATATCCTGTCTACCCATTGCGAAACTTAACGCTACGCTACTGGTAAGCACAGTTTAAGATTTCCAATAAAAATTTTATATGTCAGAGTTGAGAATAGAGGACACCCAGGAATGGGGGGAAGTGGAGGGAAAGTATCAAGGATGGGGACGCCGGCCCCCCATTAAACATGGGAAAAGGCAGGCGCAAGGAAGAAGTGAGGGTTGACCAGGGTTGGCAAAAACCATGGTTTTTATTGGAAAAAACCAAAAAACCAGTTTTTTTGGTTTAAATAATTTGCTCTATGTATTTATATCACATATGGACAGAAGTAAGCTTGTTTCGCCTTAGTGTTAGTATTCAACAACCGGGTTATGCTGGAAGGGGTCACATAAGCTTAAAGTGGAATCCAAACCGCTTCTCGTCTTACATCCAAGAGAAATTGTCCTCCATTTGAACTCGAAACCGGGACTAATTGGCCACAAATGCGATACGTCTGCCGACTCACTCACGAAGGACTCCTGGTAAAAATACGTTGATTGATCTTTACATATTTGTTAATCGTCAAGTCAGTAGTACAGAAGGAAAAAAAAAAAACAATTGCACAAGTGGATCCATTATACAGAATTACATATGGGCAATTTCAAAGTACTACAGAGTACAGAAGAACTAATTTAGTCCAAGTCAGTTCACTACGACTTTTATTAGTCCAAGTTTAAAAAATATAACGACTTACTTTGCATATCAGTAAGAAAAGTGAATAAAGATACGAATTATTTGAGTCCACTTTGGCTCTGACCCATTTATACATAAATAGTTACCAAAGATTCTTGTTATTTCAATAACTGTCTCTCATGGGGTTTGTATGACCCCTCCCCAAAAAATACGGCATTTCGATGTATTTTATCAATAGTAAACATTATTAAAACGAAACAATGTTTATAATTTTCCTTTGGTTGCATAACAATAATAATAAACTATAAAAAAAATCACAAAGAAACATCCATAAAGTTACATAAAAAAAGTTGCTTTAGTAATATAATCTCTTTGAGTAAAGAATGGGGAAATTAGGTGTGAATATAGTACGAATAATATATGGGAGTGAAACGTGATAATCCACAAATGTGTGTTCGTCAAGATTTTTACGGATAGTTACACTTTTACGGACATTTTTCGTTTTTTGGTTTAAACCTTTTTTTTTTTTTTAAGAAAAATTCAGCTGGTTTAAACCAGCCAACCCTGGGGTTGACGGCGATTTTAGTTCCGATTCTTCTCACATACACAGTGTACTGAAATTGTTAATTAAATATATGGTTTTTGCTTGTTATTTCTTTACTGATAACGGAAAGTCATTACAATGTAAAACGGAATCTAGCAAGCAATTGTTTTTATGGTTGGCTTACAAGTAAATAATGTGGTCATTTGTCACTCTACAATAGTTTGGATGTTAGAAATAACGACGTGAACTTTTGTTCTTCGAATGTAGTTTACTTCATTTTGTTTCCAATTTGATGAAGGCTAAGGTAAAGCATATTCTAACTTTAAAAATAAAAAGGTTATATGTTTGCCAATGCAGAATACATATACAATACGTAGGAATAAGAAGACAAAATATTTTGTTTTGAAGGAATGTACATATTATCGTCTTAAATTGTGTACTGACTTTATATTGCACGCTATTTGTAAATTTAAAACGCGAAAATTAAGAAGTTATTTTTTTTTTTTTTTAGGAACAACGCAGTTCCATCCGAGGTGAAGTTACTGATGGCCCTTCGCTTTTATGCCCTTGGAACTATGCTAGTGTCTTCAGCATCCCGCTTCATCCAACAAGTTACAAGAGCAATTGCCTTGTTAGGACGAAGATATATAAATCTACCAGATCGTGAGGAAATAGGAAATGTGCAACGAGGATTTTTTAGAATAGCCAGTTTCCCAAAAGTGGTGGGAGCCATAGACTGCACTCACATTCGGATCGAGTCTCCAGGTAACTACTAGAATTATATTTGTTTCTATTGAAAAAGCGTGTATCGTATGTCATTCAAGCGTACGGTTTTTAAATTACTACAGATAACGAGTATTCGAATAATACACATATTAAAAATATATTTAGCTCCTCATTATTGTCAGCACTACCAAACTGACCAATGTGGCTGTAACTTTTAAATCTTGAATTCTTCGCCTACGTAGATACACTAATATTCACAAAATTATTGACTAATTATACCAATTTGCCATTCAAAACACATTTTGTTTTACGACGTTTTGAATCCTATTGTAGCAAACTATCAACTTAAAAATGAATCCAGAATAGGATTCGAAACGTCGTAAAGTAAAATGTTTTGAATGGAAACTTGATGTAAGTTCCTTTCATATTGTCTGACACGCTTTAACACACTTGATCTAAAATTAATCATTTTTGAAGATGGGGATTAGAGTGGGTAGGAAAAAACGTTCAGACACAGCTAAAGCTCTTCCAAACCTACCAATTTGGTTTCAAGATCATTCACACACTTTTACCTTTTTACGCATTAGTTTTACCAAACACCGTTTTTAGGGGCTACTTCTTTACCCTTTGACAAATACTTGGAAACAAATGTAAATTCAATATCCTGGGACATCAATTATTCATTTGTTTTAGAAAGGCCTACAACTCAGTTAGGAGGGAAACATTCTACAATTTTTTAGAGAATTTGGTATTCAGAAAAGCTAGTTAGATTAATTATGATGTGTTTTCATAAATCCCAAAGTAAAGTACGCATAGGAAAATAGTTATATACGAGCTTTAAAGTCGAGAATGGCCTGCAACAAAGAGATGCGTTGTCGTCGTTGTTATTCAACTTTGTTCTGGAGTGTGCTGTAGAAATCCAAAGATAGTAATGAGGGAGTAAACATAAATGGATTCACCAGGTTACGGCGTACGCCAATGATATAAATGTGATAAGAGAACAATAAACAAAAATTAATAGAACAGAGGTTTTATTAAACGCTTGCAGGGACATGGGTTGCAGATAAAACTAAATGCATGGAAATTTGCCGGTATCGGAATACTGCAAAGTGTAAACATGTAAAAATATCAAATAATACTGTCGACAAAGTGGATACTTTCCAATATCTAGAATCAATATTAACAGACCAAAGCTATATTCACGAGGAAATTAAATGTCGTCTGAAAGCAGTGAATTCGTGTTATTATCCAGTTCAAAGTCTTTTTATCTTCGCAAATCCTGTTTTGGGATTTGAAGTTTAAAATATATAAAAGTATAATTATTATGTTGTGAAGCACGGTCACTTACTTTGAGGGAAGAGTGCAGACAAAGTATCTGAGAATAAAATCCTTAGGCGAATATTCGAACCCAAGAGGGATTCCTCACATAAGTCTCCTGGATGAGTTGACAGTTAAAACAAGAACAAACAAGATTGAATGTCATTGATATAGCAAGCAGCAAGAGCAATGAGTACTTGCGGACGTATTGCCAAGTGTGCATTTTGACTTTTCTCACCTTCTGCTGATAGCGGCATTCTAAACCAGTGCTGCTATGGGTGTGATGAAACAGAGTTATAACTAGAGGAAAGTAACGAGCTTGAAAGCCTTGACTGGACTAACCATTCATTCTACTTTATTTTACTGCACAACAACGAATTTCCAGTTGAATTTGTGAACAAAACTCCTCCTAGAGTATGACGTCATTCCTTAATACTTTGACCCCCTTCTGCTCAAAAACGCCAAACGCGTTTTGTTGTGTGTTATGGTTAAAGACGTAAATATTCCCAAAGTTGCAGATTTTTTCATCCAGGCTCGTTGGAGATATTGGACAGTGAAAAGTGCCGAATTGGCATAATTTCCCAAATTTACGATTTTTTTTCAGGCCTTTGGGAGCAGCTACAGGTCTGCAAATTTTTGTGTATAAATTCATCCGTACCACATGCACACAAAAATTCAGACCTCTATGTCAGGTTTTTCTCTTCGGAAAAAAAAGTCTTCAGTTTTCCAAAAATTTGGAAACTGTAGGCCCCGATTTATCGCCTTTCAGGTGGTTTTAGGCAAAAATGGTAAGAGCTCAAAGTTGTAGCTCTACACAAGCTGGAGACACCCACCAATTTTTAATTTGGTATGACAAACACATGCTGAAATATTCAAAACAACGTAAACGCCTGAAATTAAGAAAATGCAAAATGTCAACAGCCGCAGCGTCACCATGGGATATTGTAAAAAAATAAATCATTGTGATTTTGAAGTACCCTTTATAGGATAAACATTCATGGAAAAATTTGGGAGATGGTCGAGCGGCACATGCTCGATCTCTTAGAATGGATTGACTCACATCATATTTTTTAAGTGAATATTTATATGTCCGTAAATTGACAAATATATTCATATTTGTACTAATAATACATTCAGTTGTGTTAAAATTTAAAGTGAAATAGAGGCTTCATGTATGCTAACTTTTTGTATGTGACAAACGTTACATGTATGCTCTTTCTATATTTCTTTGCCTTTACGCTGTGAATTAATTTAAGAAATTCCATTTAGTGTCACCAGTATTATTTTTTGACTTTTCTTCCTTCAGGGGGTCAATATGCAGAGCTCTACAGAAACAGGAAGGGATTTTTCTCCCTCAATGTCCAAACAGTTTGTGACAACGAGATGAAAATCAGAGACATTGTGGTACGATGGCCAGGATCAACTCACGATCAAACTATTTTTAATAACTCGAGATTAAAGAACAGATTAGAAAGTGGAGAACTTGGTGAGGGAATTTTGCTGGCAGATAGTGCTTAGGAATGTACGCGGTATTGCCTTACTCCCCTTCAAAATGTGCGGGAACCTAGTGAGAATTTGTACAATGAATCGCATGCACGTACGAGGAATGTCGTGGAGAGAATGTATGGTGTATGGAAAAGAAGATTTCCTATTTTATCGTCAGGAATAAGACTAAAGATGGAAACTACGCAAGCAATTGTTGCAGCTACTGCAGTGCTCCACAATATTGCGAGGACCAACAACGAGCAAGATCCACCATTAGAAGTAAACGCACCACTGGTAGATCCTGAATTAGAAAATATCGTGCAAGAAGCAGCTAATGAAAGAAACGACACTGTTAGAAGACAATTGGTACAAAACTACTTTAGCAGATTGTAATACATTTTAAGAATATTAACATATTTACCCATATGTATAAAGCTTGTATTGTTGTGTGAGAATATTTCTACAAAGATGAGAGTAGATCAGAGTTTTAAAAAGAATTAAAGAAAATTTTATCTGTTAATTTCATTGGCAAATGTAATTCCTGAAGCAAAAATGTTCATTTGTAATTAGCAGGTACAGTAATATTTCAGAATAAATGTTGCTTTTTTTTTTAATTTTAATGAAATGCACTTTCGAAGAAAGCTTTGTTTTGTTTAAAAATTTTGATAATTAAAACGGCAATAAAGTTCAGACACTGAAAATCGGACTCTTTATTTCTATTAGTGAGTAATTATCCTAAAATACAGAAGGCTGATCGGGTGAAATCCAACCGAGTTTGCACCGTATGTAATTATATTCGTATAAAGAAAAGATATATTAACACTTGAAACGCAGCGCGAGCAATAGTTCCCTTTTAAATATAATAAAACAATAATAAACTACATAATTAGGGGCTTCTTCATGTCTTCAATGAAATTCTGTTACAATATATATTTATTGTTTGATCGTTGGAATCAATTTTCCCAAGTTTATTTTAGTAACTGGAAGAAAGAAAATATATGCAACTTGATTATTTAGATTTCGCATATTTTGGTATTAATATTAAGTTATTTTAGTCAATAAGAGTGTATTTCGTAATTTTCAATGCCTTTTATGTTGTTTTTATTAAAACTTTGGTGTACGGAATCTTCAAAAGATTTTTAAAATTTAATCTTCCAGTTCTTAAGTTTCAAAATTCAGCTATGTCTTCTTTGCTCATCTCTTCGTTTCAGTGGAAATTATTTTTCATTAGGAGATATAGGTAGTATTTAGGTCGAGATTCATTCCAGGTTTCATCATTGGAGCTGTTTTGTATGTATGTGTCAAACATGTGTTGTCTAGATATGAATGAGAACATGGTGTAGATTGTAAATTTCCGAGCTACTTCACAGGTTGCCATGAGGCTGTAAAAAGAAAACCCTGTGGCTGGAATTGGAAAACCATGTTTTCAGGAGAGACAAAGGAAAATGAAAGTAAAATATATGAACCTTTGTAAAAGTAATTTATAGCCCACCATTTACATATTGAAGTTGTACTAAATTGAAGAATTAAAAGTGTGTACCGACGACTCGCTAACATTAATACGTATTGTATATTTACAGAAATAGTAACTTGAAACATTTTGTTGTTTTAAACTAATATAAGGAAAGCATACGCGTTGTCAGTACTGTCTGTTTTTGAAGAAATTTCATTCAAAAAGGTGTGAAACTGAAAGATAATTTTTTTCTTTTCCTACCAGTTTCTAGAATTGACGGAATTTATTTCGAATAAATTGTAATGTCGTAATTACGGAATTTTCTTTGAAACAGAATTTGAAATGAGATATTATGGTTATGTATAGAAGTAGAAATACAGTAAAATCTAAATAATATGTTCTAATATGCAGTAGTAGAAGAGCAGTATGGTGAAACAATATTACAGCTGTGAAGTATAAAAAAGTTTGACATGATCGTGAGTTCATAGTGCCGAATCCTGTGAAAGAAATTTTTTTCTCTCAAAATTTTTAGTTTTGTGTCTTTCAAGTTTATGTAAGATTTTTCCGTTGCACAAAATTCGGGTCACAAGTTAGTGTGGATTTAAAAAAAAAAAATTTCACACCGAAATTTTTCAATTCTCATAACACAATCCAACTGGGAGATGGACATCTTGTGTTGGTAGTTTGGGGTTTGCAAACTTTTCCACGAAGGGTTGCAGATAACAAATTTCAGTACTGTATGTTGAAGTTTGAGTTATCATGAGAGATGGTCTGGAAGTAAATAAATTTTGGGCAATATCTGAGTCCTATTTTCCGAATGTGTGGAACCAAAAATGTGTTATTGATTGCTGGTCGAGCATTTGCCCTAGCTCTGTAGATGCCGCAACCACCAATCAATGCTACATTTGGGAGTCTCCATAGTCCAAAGGAAAGTGAAATCACACACAATTATTCATCAATCTTTATTATTTATTTATATTTTATTATATTTTTTCAAGGTAAAAATGTATAGAGTTATGCTAGCGGATGTTGTGGTGCAGATATGTAACGTGATCACTTCCAGTAGAAGGAATATTACATTCCATCTCTAAACTACAGGGGATAAACAAAATAATCTAAAAACACTTCATACAGGACACGTAAGTTTGACCCTCCACTGTACAACACATGTTGCGGTTGCCGATCTTTTTTTTCTTTTCAATGTGTCATGTGGACCTTCCTCTTCCGTCAGCAGTATCCACTTCACCTGTGAGTGTCGTGGTGTGAAAGTGGTGCGGTAAAATGGGCGACCTGACATACTTCCAAAGAGGCATGATCGTTGGTGCCCATCTGGTTGGAGCTTCAGTGGCAACAGTGGCGAACATTGTGAAGGTATCGAAAGGCACAACTTGTCCAATATCACGAGGGCATACACAATTCATGGGCAAACGACGTCTGCAAAGCACAACAGTGGTCGAAAGACAATCCTGTCAGATAGGGACCGGGGAGGTTAAAACGGATTGTAGCAGTTAAAAAGAAGACCACTGCAATGAAAATTACGTCTGAACTCAATTCCGGCCTACAGAACCCGGTTTCATCGAAAACAGTGCGACGGGAACTTCATAAAATGAAAATTCATGACAGGGCCGCTATCCCCAAACCCCTGGTCACAGCAGTAAATGCGAAGAGGCGTATCCAGTGGTGCAAGGACCACAAGGCGTGGACTCATGAGCAGTGGGAACACGTAATGTGGTCCGATGAATCGACCTTCACCTTGTTTACAACAACCAGTTGTGTTTACGTATGGAGAACACCGTCGTAGGCCTATCATACAAACTGTCTGATCCCAACTGTAAAGCATAGGGGTGATTCTGTTACAGTATGGGCAGTGATATCGTGATTTTCAACAGGTTCCATCATAGCCTGCATGGAATGGTGAATTTTAAGGCGTATGAGGCCATTTTTGCGGACCAGGTTCTCCCCATGGCCCAAATATTGTTCCCTGATGGTGATGGCATCTACCAAGATGATTTGGCACACTGTCACGCTGCAAAAACGGTGAAATCATGGTTTGAGGAGCATAACCAGGAGCTATCACACCTCCCCTGGGTCCCACAATCATCAGATCTGAGAATCATTGAGCCATTATGGTCTGTTAGAAAGGCGTGTTCGGTCTCATTACCCTTTACCAGCATCCCGTAAGGAACTGGAGCATGTTTTGGAGGAACAATGGTACAAAATTCCACACACCACGATTCAGGAGCTGTATACGTCAATTCCACGTCGGATCCAAGCTGTTTTGGACGCAAAAGGAGGACCCACACCATACTAGGTATGATTTTTACACTTTTGCAAACGTTTTAGAATTTTGTCCAACCCCTGTATGTAAGTTTTTCAACACTACAAACCTCGCGGTTTAAATTGACAGATAGCCGAAGAACTGTGATACTACTTGATTTTCTTTAGATGTATTTCCAGCTTACTGATATTTGGAAGAAACAAAGTGACATTTAATTTGTATACAAGAATAACATATAAAAAGTAAAGAATTGTTGTATAAAAGTAAGCTTATACTGAAATTTCCTTCTTCATCCTTTACTTCTCAGTTTACCTATTTCTAATAATTCTTCATAGAACAGTATGTTTATACCGAGTTTTAGCGATAGTTTCCTCACTCAATTCAAATCATGATTAGTAACAAAACCCTTGAAAGAGTTCTTTGCGGCTCATGCACATATGAAGTTTTTTATGTTGCTTATTCCATATTATGGGATAATTATCAACTAAAGATTTTATTTTTTCGCAACGTAAAACGACAAATGTTTAATTATTCACAACAGTTCAATTTAGTTCGCAAGAAATAATTTTACAGTAGCAAGTATCGTTGAGTAACTTACAATACAGAGAACACGTACAACCCGGTTTTAAACGTCACTGAGCCGGCACAACTGTTGTGTGTGTGTGTGTGTGATTGAGTAACGAATCGGTGCTCTGCCTACTTGATCATCCATTTAAAAAAAATACATTTGTTACTACAAAAAGGAAAGGAGATATAAGCTTGATTCTGGATGCAGTATAACAACGTTCCATTTAAACAATGTGTCCGTTTTACTTCCTCCGTCTCCCTATAAAAAAGAAATTGATTATTGGGCTCAGAGCTCGCTGATCATTTAAACTATTGTGAATAATTAAACATTTTGTCGTTTTACGTTTCAAGTAGATTAGTAAGGTACTTTACTGACCAATTTCCAACCCTGGTATTAATACCCTTAAATAAAAAGTCCCTTAAAATTTGGAATATATTTTCTTTAATTCTTCGCCGGAATGGATACACTAATATTCACAAGATAATTGACTAATTATATCAATTTTCCATTTCAAACCCTTTTTATTTTACGACGTTTTGAATGCCTTAGAATCTCATTCTGGATTCATTTTCAACTACAAAGATTAAAAACTAAAAACTGTTAATTTGAAAATGAATCCAGAATAAGATTCGAAACGTCGTAAAAGAAAGATTTTGGAATGGAGAACTGATATAATTAATTCTCTTGTGGATATTTTCTTATTTAACATTACTTTTCAAGCTTATTAATTTAATGTCAGTACTGATCCTCGAGGGAAAAATAAATAAATAAAAAAGGAAATAAATAATATAGTTTTCATAAACAAGGACAATTCTTTATTTTTTAAATATATATATAATATGCTGAAGAATTTACATCAGAGTGTGTGAGCTTTTACGAGTCTACAATTAGCTGAAGTATTTTAAGAGTCAGAATTATAAGTGGCAGTACTTCGGAATTTGGTGGAGAAACATAATCGATAAGTGAATGTCTACAAACGGATGTGTTCACATAGAAGGATAAGACAAAACTAAGCTAAAGCCACCGAATACTTTAATAGTCAAATTGGTTCTACCTGATGTACCTCAAACACATTGAAATATAAACATGAGACTTATAAATAATAGAATAAGAAGATCACATCACATCACATACTATAGAATAAAAAAGCTAAGATCTTAGAAACTAGAAAAGAGTTAACAAGTGTTAAAGAAAACAAAACATGACTGCAAATCTAAGAAAAGAAAAATAAACATGTTTATTCGCTTGAAAATTATTTGCATTCTAATTGCCTTTGCAATAACTGCTTTCTTAATTCAAGTATCTCCATTTCCAGTTTATGTTTTTCTTCTGCTCGTCTTTCTTCATTTCGGAATTTTTCTTGAGTGAGTTCCAACTCTAATTTCAGTTTTTTCTCTGACGATTCCGCTTTACGCTTTTCCTCTTCTTTCAGATATTTTATTTGCAGTTCCACAATTTCCATTTTCGCATCCGCCAACACCTGAAACTTCTTATTTGTATCATGGCCTGAACTTGTTCTGCACCGTTTTGCCCTTGAATTCCTTGGAGTAGCTAAAAGAAAGGACAGTATGAATCACTTTTAGAATAAATCTGTTAAGAGAAGCTATGGCAGAAAACTTAAAAACTGGTGATTAGGACATGAAAAATAAATCAATGATGCGCCAACAACAACACTTATTGTACAACAACGGTCGAAACTTCAATTTGGTTTTCAAGTATTATTCACATTATTATATCTAACCCATGCTTAAAGGAACTAATACATTCAAATGTAGGTATCAGATTTTATAACTTAATCAAAATTTCTGTTACAACTATCGTAGATATCATAGTGCTGATCATCGTGTTTCAACTACAACGACGAATTGTTTTACATAGTATCACTAGCTGAAAAGAAAACTAAGAAAAAATGAGGATTTCCACTAAATTTAATCCCCGGTAGTGTCTCAGAATTAAGTCTACAAATAACTTTGAAACAACAACTCAAACTGACCATTAAAATATTTCTTTAAAATCTTAATTATTGAGAAATAAAACCTAGAAGTAGTACGGAATCTGGAGTGCAAAAATACGCCATTTTAT
Organism: Thermobia domestica; assembly: GCF_964235325.1. Taxonomy (NCBI): domain Eukaryota; kingdom Metazoa; phylum Arthropoda; class Insecta; order Zygentoma; family Lepismatidae; genus Thermobia; species Thermobia domestica. The sequence continues at coordinate 172,346,462 of NC_137471.1, read as the reverse complement.
TGGTCCATGTCACATGTTAAACAGACGAGTTCAGCTACTTCGTTATTTGTCTGATACCTGCACGACTGAATTCTATTGCGCGATGATGGAAGAGATCTGTTCGAGCAGATTCAAATTATTTACCATCAGTTGATAGTTTCATGGTTGCTATTTTTTCGCCTGAAATAATAATTACTTGGGAGTAGAAATTAGAGGAGGAAAGGCGAAAAGGTCAATATATACCGATGATTGTGAATCTCGATGTCCGAAACCAAAGTTGGATTTGATCACAATAATAATAATAATAATAATAATAATAATAATAATAATAATAATAATAATAATAATAATAATAATAATAATAATAATAATACATAAAAAATACCGGTTTTAATTAAATCTGTAAAATGTTTTGAAACAAATGTGAGTTACGAATATGTTTTCACTAACAAGCACGAGCATTTTTTAAAAGCATAGATATAATTTATTTATCCATGGCCACTCAACAGATAACACTGGAGCACTCAACAGATAACACAATTGGAAAAGGAAGTGGAACGAGGGCGGTCAGGGCCTATAGTTCAATGTACCATCCCAGCATTTGTCTGGTGTTACTGAGAGAAAACTGAAAAACAACTGTCAATATCTCCGGATTCGAACCCCGGACCTTCCGAGTGCGAAGCAAGAACGCTAACCAGTAGCCTAAGCTCAGTCGGTAATTTTGCCTTGTAAAATTTATTCTTTAGTTTAACGTCCTACAGTTATGCGAGCTAAGTGCTAAATGAGGCGGATGAAATAGCAAGTGAATGATGATGAAACAAATGTCAGAATGAGAAAGTGAGAGGAACGGGAGAATCCGCCACAAATTTATCTGGACGGGGATCGAATCTGACCCTTCGAACCTGAGGTAAGCGTTCTACCACTGCGCCACCATGCCCCTTAGTCAACCACCAGTGAATTACTCTGAATGTGAATGTAAGTGCGGGTTAAGTCTAAGTTTATACTCACATATGATCTTTACATACAAACATAACTGAGTTGGCGCTGAAAACTTGCCATGAGTACCGCTTGAAACCAATCTTTTTTTCTCTTACGCTTTTTGGTTTGGTTATTGATTTCTTATCCGATTTGAAAACCTTTCATGGTTTATATTTAAAAAAAAAAAAAATTCTACCTCTGATTTTGTGGGTAAGTCTGTCTTTAACATATTTTAAAAGACCCGGCATAAGGCTATCACTTCTCAGGCTACAAAAGTCGCTCAACTTAAGAAAATCCCGCAAAATGTTGAGCAATAAGTCAAGAGATTTATTGAGCAACAAAATCCTTTGTCAAGTCGCATGTCCACACAACGAAATAAGGTCGCTCAACTTTTCGAGTAACAACTCAAAGGATTAGCGACAGAATTCCTTGGCACGTTGCGTGTCCACACCAAAGTGACGAATGACCCAATTATTATCATCATTAATAAATAGGGTGGGCAGAAGGCAATGACTGGCACTGACACATTGACTTAGAAAGCAGGACTTCATTATTTTGCAAAAATGTTCCCCTCATTAATGAAAATACCTGTTTGCAGTAAGCATTATTACTTTGTATGGGAAGAAAGATATGATCGAGTTTCTTTAAAGTTTCAGAACCTTTTTTGCTTGGTGTTTTCGCACTTCCGAAAACTTATAAATATCTTTCTTGTTAAATATCTTTGTTGTCTTTGAGCATAACTGTGGCTATTTCTTGAAACACTTTGAATCCTTCGTAAAGTCCATCCATATCAATGGACTTAATATTATACACCTGAACAAACAAAATCTTTCAAAGAACAGTCGGGATTTCTAAGCGAAACAGTCTTTATAATCTTGTTTCACTGAAATCACTGAATGTATTCATGAGCCCGTTTATAAAATCTAAAAAAAATAAATAAATACATAAATAAATAAAATAAAATAAATAAATAAATCACATTGGCACTTGTTTTCTTCAAAGAAACTCTTAGTCTCATCTTAGAATTAACAACATATCCAAAGAATCTGTCTGTTATGTGGTGATAATTTGCTTATTCTGAAATATCTGAAACTAGAGCCATCAAGTCATAAGAGTGGTGGAAAGTTAAACATTTTCAATGTGACTCAGAAAAGCAGGACACATGGGAATCCGGCTCAACTACTAAGCCGGGACCCGACTCCAAAAGCGAGACTGTCCGGCCAAAAGCACGACATCTGGCCCTATTAAATAATAATAATATCGTATGTTTTCTAAAGCTAAATGCTTATTAAAAGTGGTGATTTTATTCATAATTCCACATTTGCTTTCTTTCAAAACTTGCGGCCCACTTGCTCGCTCCTCACGCACCCCAAGGGAGCTAGCTTCCCAAGTCTAGAACCTATGACCTAGAGGTTTGTGAAGCCATCATGAAGTCTGAAAATCTTTTTTTAAGAAAAAGTTTCACATAGTAACATGATATTTAGAGCCTTTCATGCACTATATGCACATTATTAAAAAGGCACTCACAAACTAAATAATAATTTAATGCACATCTATACTAGTGCTTGTTGCGAAACAAATCGCAAGTTCTCCATTTTGAATGGGAAACAAATGTTTAGCAACTTTTGTGTAGGAAAGGTCGCTCGACTTCATTTTTACTTCTATTGATTGGTCAACTTTGCTATTAAACAAAAATCGCTCTCTTGCGTAGTGTAGACAGTGAGTCGACTTTTTGCTCAACTTTGTTGCTAAACAAAAGGCGCTCAACTTGTTCTCCAGTCTGGACGTACCATTACATTCCTAATATGTTTCTTCATTGTGTTTGTATGTTCCTTTGGGTCAATGCTATACAATAATGATTTCAATACCAATCAACTTCATACGATCCACTGCGTAGTAATTTTTAAATTGTATCAAATACTTTTTCAAATTTCCTTCCTAGTTGTGTGGTTGCGTTTAGAGTATAATTTCGAAAAATTCTAATGACAGTCTTACTGAATTCTCGATTATTTGGAACGACCATTCATTTAATTCCTTTAGAATGGGTTAATCTCTATTAAAATGTAAGATTGACAAGAAAAATAGTAATTCTATTTAAAAAAACTAGAAGAAATAAATGGTTAGGCATTGCAAATAAATAAAACTAATAATAAAAAATATTAAGAATTTTTCAAATTATGAAGCGCAAACAGTTATCCAACCAGGACGGAATGTAGAAAAGTATTTGACACAATTGAAAAATTATCACACAGATAAATTGCAGAGCAGTGAATTGGTCTTGCAAAAATTATTGTATAAGAATGACCCAAAGAAACATACACAAATGTAGGAACGTGTTTGAAATATAAGAAGTGATAGCCTTACGTCGAATCTTTAAAAATATGTTAAAGAAAGCCTTACTCACATCATCCAATTCAGAGGTAAAATTGCTATATATATATATATATATATATATATAAAAAGTTAAAATCTATCATAGAGTTAAATACCACGGAAGGTTTTCAAATTGGGACAAGAAATCAAAACCTAAACCTTGACAGAGAATACAGGACAACTGGATCCTAAATGGAACATCATAGAAGTCACAAGTAAATATAAAAAAATGAAGAATTGGACAATCTGTTTACTATAATGGTTGTTGTCAATTGTTTTTTTTTTTTTTTTTTGCAAGAGGGAAGCACATGTGGCCTGCAATTTTTGCACCGGATTCTTATAGATTTTGACACGAGGATTACGATGGTCAAGTTAGTTTTGCGATTAGTTTCGGAACGCGAGAATACAAGGTGGTTCATAAGAATCCGTTCCGAAACTGGCTTGAGCATGTATTTCTCATGTAAAATTTTTAAGACTTCGTTGCAAAAAGTGCGAGCCACATTTGCTTCCCTCCTGCCACTTTTTTAAGCTGTCAACTTGAAAATGAATTCAAAATAGGATTCGAAACATTCGTGAAATAAAAACTGTTTGAAACGCAAAAAATATATAAATTCTGAATAATTGTATATATATTACGGTGTAATTTTAAAAAATCATCAAATTATGTTGTTTCGCTGTCATAGCTTTGTTACTATGTGGCAAATTAGCCACCTTTCGGGGGATAAGTGGCAAATTGTCCGCTTTGTCGAATTATGGTAGCAAATTATCAGTATTGAGGGTTTAGAAGTCGTGTTTCGATTTCTTCTCAAAAATCCTATACTAACCTTTTAAAAATTATTTAAAAATAAAACATGATATTACAGAAAAAAAAGCACCTTGAACTGCAGATGGAAGTGGTTGAGACGAAGGTGTATTTGAAGTGCCTTTTTGGTGCCGCAGTTCTTCGCTGGCTGGAGATCTCAGAAGACTTGGCTTGGCCGATGTCCAATCTGGTACTTCAACAATTGAAATTGTCGGTCCATAATCCTAACGTGGGAAAACAGAATGATTAACATTTGAAATTAACAATAATCTTATTTATGTCAAAAATTAACGTAAGGGCCAGGGTTCGCTCAAGTGAACCCAGCCCGAAAAAACCCGGTGGGTTTTTTCGGGTTGGGCCCACCTGAAAAAGCCCACTTTAAAACCCACCTGGGTTTTTGACCTATTTGTTAGTATATTATTGATACAACTAAGGTGATCACATTGTAAGTGATTTTTATCAGATTTTAGAGTTTCCTTGGGCGAATTAGAGGCTTTCACGTTAAGGTATACAACAACATTCGACATAAGACCTTTAAAAAGTTCTGAATGCACTAAATGAATTATTTTTTTTAATTTTTTTTTAAAACTTACCTTAGCTTGAGATAGTTATAGAACAAATTAATGTATGGATTATGCTTATAGCTTATTTGAAGTAAAATAAGCAATTTTGTACTTTAGAAAATATTTTTCGTGAATAGTATGCTCGTCGACTTGGCGACACCGAGGCACATTATCACTCATACGTTTGACGGGTTTAAGGTCATAGGTGCCGGTACTAATAGTACATATGCAAATACATTAGTAACAGTTTAATTCAGTAATTTGTTGCTACTCTTCAAATAAGAATTCTGTAGAATCAACACCAGCAATAGCGTAAAAATTCTTGTCAAATTTAAGAAGATTAATGCTCGTGGTTCCGAAGACTATGTAACGCTACACACCGTGAAAGAAGTGCTCGGGAAATTCCCGAATTAAACGCAGAAGGATCGAAAATGAATACTTCAACAATGAAACTATTTATTTTACGCTTAAGCCTGCCATATGTCAAGTAAAAAACGGGAATGTCCCGTTTTTGGGCCCGAGTGTCCCGCGTCCCGTATTTAAACTCCGTTCCATTTCTGCTATCAATATCAGCTTATTCGAAAAGTGAAAAACAAAAAATTTCGACATTGGCTGGAATCCTGTAATTAGTGAATGAACAGTACACTGTTACATGTAACAGTTTAGAGGAAGTTATAACACCACCCTGTTCGACTTGATAGCGAGCGAAATTTGCAATGCTACTTTTTCCATTGCACTTGATGGAAACTCGGATACTGTCCGAAAAAAACAACAAAAAAAAAAAAAAAAAAAAAAGACTTTGAGCGTTTCTACATTTACAAACACAAGAAAGATGACTAACCTTTTCTTCAGCAACACATTATATAAGTTAACAAGAATTATAATCTTTTTCAAAGGCTAGGGGCACAGAATTATGCTTTGGTCCAGGTCTTAGAAAAATGTAAATCTGGTCCTGACAATTACACACGACACGAGAAAAATCACCTTTTCATCAGATTAAACTGATGAACGTAATTTTGGCAGATACAGCCATGTAAATAAATATTGCTAAACGCGCGAAAAATTTTGAAAGTAGATTGTACCATTGATTTAAATAATTTGCATATTGTTTTCCTGTAAAGCATTTTTATAGCACATCTTAAGTTTTTAGGCATCTTCAGTCTATACAATTAATTGCAGGGTACGAACAGAGAAAAGCAGCTACCGCTTAGTGAACTTTCGCCTGTTATATTATTGAAAAAAAAAGTTAAATAAACTGAAATATTTTAGTTTAAGTCTCACGGTTATGCCTGCTATGCTCAAGGTGACGGTGATGATGAGAAATGAATGAAATGATGGAATGAAGAAAGTGGGAGGAAACGTGAGAATCCCGAGAAAACCCACGCACAAAGTGTTTGTCCACCACAAAGCTCACTTGGCGCGAGCTGGAATCGAACTAGGAACACCATGCACTAGAGGTGAACGCTCTACCACTGAGCCACCGCGGCCTATTATACTTTTGTTCATAACCAGACTACAGTTCATTGCATTGTATTGGAAAGTTGAGGAAGGGGTGGATCTGAGGGGGGTCCCGTATTCTCATGGAGAAAATATGGCAGGTTTATTTACGTTGGAAGATGTTAATTTCATACAAGACATTTTAAAACATTTATTTATTTCATACAACATGAATTGTATCTTTGTTTTAAATTAATAGACCCTTTTTGGTATTCATATTTGGCGAACGTCAGTCAGGCTTTTGGATAATTTGATCTACATTTGTTCGTTTGTCTGCCGAGCTCCTTCATGGCTATGCAGTTAGTGTGCGTGTCTTCGGTGTGGGATCCGGGTTTGCTTCCCGGAGGGAGCTCATGTGGTTCGGATTCCACGTTAATCAGTAGGTCCCGTCTCATATAGCCTCGCTGCTGAAAGGGACGTTAAACACAAAATCAACTCAACTCGTTTGTCTGCCTCTACCACACACACTACAGGGTACAACTTTCGGCCTTTTAAGTTAAAATTTTCAGAATACAAGCACGAGACACTCTAAATTCCTTGTACAGATTTGGCGACATACCATCGTAAAATATCAAAATGACGGCCATTTTTTTAAAAAAACAGCGCGTATCCACGCTACGAAGCTCAAATTTCAGTCTTTTAAGTTGAAATTTTGACGGTGGAAGCACGAGATATGCTAAATTCGCTGTATAGATTTTCTCGGCGATCGAATGTAACATTTCAAAATGGCGGCCATTTTTTTTCAAAACAGCAGTAAGCAGAAAATTGTTGCAAGCTGTGACAATGACAATCTTGAAATATAAATCACATTTTAACATTTTTACCTCAAAGACATAAATTTTTCAAAAAAAAAAAAAAAAAGATTAAACCTGAAAAACCCAATTAAACCCGAAATTACCTGAAAAAACCCATATGGGCCCAGGTGGGTTGGTTTTTTTCAAAAAAGCCCGGGTTTTTTCAAACCCTAGTAAGGGCATTGAAATATATCAACTGTTAACAAAGATTTTATTGCTAGTAGGACTTATAGTCAGTAAGCTTATGTGTGTTCCATGTGAGGTATTACAAAATTGCAATATGAAACAGCTGCGACAAGGTTTACAAGAAAATTGGCAAAGTAACAGATTTAATTTATAATGCATTTAACGTACCTCAAGAATAAGGGTTTCCTGGAAATCCTCACGGATAGTGGCAATTGGGCGGCTATCATTAGAAGTAATGATAGATTCATTCACATCATTGACCGGGCGGCTATCCGTGGACCCATTTGTGGACACGGAAACATGATGAGCTAAATAAAAACGGAAATAATTTATTTTTAGTATTATAGGCTGCTGTTCAATACCACTAAATATTTTCAAAATGAGGAAATAATGTCTACGAGAAAGTATCATTACTTTTAAGTGAGAACTACTACTATGGTTTTTTTTTTTTTTTTTTTTTTTTTTAATAAATCAATTTTAACATAGGCATGCATGACCTATACATAGAAAAACTATTATCCTGCTCTTCAACTGAAGTGTTATTATTATTTTCTCTCCCTATCTCTCCCCGAAATTAACTGACATATGGGAAATTTTTATTACAGGTTCCCTATTAAATAATATTTTAATCTGCTTTATTTTGTTCATATTCACATATTCAATTATACTATTTCTAATTTTATATTACAATATAAATAGAAACTAATTGGAAAATTTACCGAACAATTAAAAAATAATAGGAAATGCACATCGTTAATGCAAATGAAAAATACCAGTTGCACTAGTACTCAATGTTCAGATGATGTATATGGTACAAATTCTTATTTAACCCATGCCTTTTAACTTTAAGGGTTAGGTTACAGTTTTAAATTTTAAATCATGCTTGGCCAATTTTAATCAAGTGCTTCTGTGCTTATTTATTAGTACCTTACCCTACCATTACACATAACGGACACTATATTAATAATATATGATAATAAGCTCAAATCATCAGCAAGTTTGCCGGCGTACATGTCTACTTTTGGTCAATAAAGTGAAGAATAGTTAAAATACACAACGTTACTACAATGACTGAGGCGCTACTGTATCTCTTTTCTTACAGCCTAGGACTGAATAATTTTTTCCCAAAAAATAATGAATAAAATAAAAATAAAGGAAAAATGAAATTTTAGCTTAATGTCCCACACTTATGCAAGCTATGTGCTAAAGGATCGGATGAAATTGCAATGAATGATGAAGAAAGCAATGGGGGAATGAAAAGGTTGGAGAAAATAGAACCCCAAGAAAACCCATGAATACGATGTCGTCCACCGCGACGGGAATCGAACCTGTGCCAAAAATAAAGAAAAATCATAATATTTCACTACTTTTACATCTAAATTTTATTACCATATACAAATTTTAGTAAGAAACCAGTGATTAATATGAAGCTGTAGCGATAAGTGGCTGTAATTATATTACACAAAATATTCTTCAAAGCTGACGATTTGAAACAAGCACTGACATTTGTATAAACAATAAAAATATTTCGTCCACCACATGCGTTAATATTCCTTTTACAACTACAGAAAATAAATAGTGAATTTATTGTTCCTAATCGTGGAGTGAAAGTCGCTTAATATGTGGTTCTGCAGTTGAAAATTGTTTAAGTTGTTGGTATTATTGAAATGCACGCATGATTATACGTGATGTTAAAAGTGAATTAGTTGGCGATAATTCAATATGGCAGAATCATGTGAAGAACGGAATGTTTCGATTTTGAGATTAGTGCAAATTTAGGGTCAAACTCCAAAGTTGTCATCCAGTTTAGAGGTAAGTCTAACCTAATCTAACCTAACATTTACGCAAAAGCGATTTTTTTTTTTTAATTTGTATCGCTTTAGTAGAAAATGGAACTAGATGATAACTTCGGAATAAACGCCCAAATTTATATATAAAAAGAGGAAATATTACGTTTTGTTGATTGTCCATAGAAGGGATGTTGAAAGAAAGTGGTGAAGGAACAGTTGCATATTTAGATATGAACGTCGTATAAATTGTAAAGAAACATCATTGACAGAAACCAGCAGTGGAAGTAATGAACATATTTTTGAGAGAGCACAGTTATCAGTGGAGCAACTGATACTGTTTATTATGTATTGGTGTGTACAAACTGTGAACGCAACATGGATGGCATTTAGTATCTCCTCCAAATTCAAATCCAGAGCCACTATTGTTACTTATCAGGGGGTCAAGGTGGAACAAAACGTGGTATTAACAGGGGGTTCAAGGTGGAACACAACGAGCCGTGCAGTGTGTCTAACCCCCTTCGCTCGTTCAGCTATGTTTCGTAATGATTTGAGGGAGAAACTAAATAACAGCCCGTAACATAACTATACCCGAACTTTAGACTGTAATACAAGGTGAAATGTTTAACAAGGAAGAATTTAATAGTGTCCGTAGTAAAATGTTACACACGAAATGCAATCTAACCTAACCCACCGAAATCTACGTCAGTAGCCCGAATGCAAAGATTGCGATATTTGAATAGTAAGCTATAATAAAATATTTCAATAGCGAGCAACGTCCAAATATATTTTAATTAATTAAAAAGTGACTTAAGTAACCCTATTCTAACCGAAGCCATTATACAACTTTGCGTATTCTAACCCACTTCAACTCGGGCCTTCGGCCCTCGTCCTGCTTCAGAAAACCCGTAATTTGTTTTTGTTTTTATTGTTCAAGGTAAAATTTTCAAATCGTATCGTATTTGTCGATGAAACACTTCAAATATGTTCAAAATGACACTAATCAACATTTTGCTGCATGTATTGCTGGACCCTCTCTGCGGAATATAATTCGGGAAATAAGATTTATCGATAGGCACTGATTTTTTGCTACACTATAGTACAAGGAAACAAATCTACACTTTGAATGCCTTGAAATATTGGACCCTCTCTGTTAGACATTTGCCGAAGAGTTCTTGGTGTTAAATACTACTGATAAAAAATAATTACCATAACGTGTACTCACCTGGTATGCAGTCACTATCAAAGTCGTTTTCTAACGCAGACAACGACAGGGAAGCAACATTATTGACCCTGTCGGTGAAAGGGTTCTTCTTAACAACAACAGGGCCACCTCCTCCTGTTTTGTACATTTCCTGTTTTTCTTTTGCAAGTTCTTTTCTTGCAATTTTTTTCAACGACTCATACTTATATTTGAGTGTTTTTGTGGTACGTGGGGTAGAACCTGCTTGGCTATTAAAGCATTCTGTGACTTCATTCCAAGATTTTTCCTTATCCTTCCATGTGATCACATCCGTTTGTTTACACTCAATTATAGCTTTGCGTTCCTCCACTAGATTAAGCAATAATTCAGTTTCTAGATAACTGAAATTTTGGCTTCTTTCTCGCACTCGCTTTTCGCATGCCATTGCAGCAATCTTTTATACACCTACTTCAATTTAAACAAACACACTGAAGACGCACTTGACATTTCAATTGTTTTCCGTATCAGCAACAGAAAACCAACCAATGAAATGGTCCGTTATAACCTTGCTTCGGGTTAACTATCTGACAGAGTATATATCAGGCACAGTACATTGTAGAACGAACCACGGGTTAAAGTAACTGACAACTTCCTGATATCTAATTCTGACTGATAGTAATCAGAAAGAATATCAGGATATTGTAGGACTGGCCCTTAGTCGAACTTTTTAATATGGTTCTAATCACGCGTCAAAATGACTCTGCATAAAGCCCAATGTGTTTATAATATCAGTAATAGTCAAGATGAGCAAATCCACTTCATATAAATTTAAACTGTTACTATATAATTTACTATATAATTTTTCACACATATTTAATTGAAAGAACATATTGTAAATACATATACATTTATGCGTACTCTCTAAATATAATAAGGTGTTAATAAAGTAACATAGTATCGTTCAGAATGTACATTTTAAAGAATCCTCTGTGGACAACAGAAATAATATGCTATGATATAAAAATTAATTCAACTTTGAAATCATAATATAGTAATAGAAGTCAATTTTATTTCCGGTTAAACATAAATTCCCGGATAAATTCCCATTTTGGGAATCTTCCCGAAAAATATCTTCCCGGGAATTTACCCATCACTAGCGAAGGAGAGTTGTCTGTAGAGGACAGCGTTGCCAGATCTAGCATAATGATGCTAGATCTAGCATAATTTATATGTATTTAGCATCTAGCATCTTGCTTTTAGCATCCTGCCAAAATCTAGCATAATTTCAGCAAGTTTATCAAAAAGCCGTAAAACCTGGAGATGAGAAAGAAGTTGGTCGTGGGGAGAAAAAGAACGGGAGAAATGTATCCTCTTCCACTAATTCATATAGTCAGTAAATAATACAGGCAGTCTTATTTTTCGAAGTAAGTTAGAAACGGCTTTTTTTTTTTGTGGCTCCACTCAGGGTTTTCTAATCCTTTAACTGCGAGGCATGGGCGGAGCTATGGGGGCCATTCTCCCCTCAATTTTTTTGACAACTTCACCATCTTTATTTCTGACTTCATTACCATCTTTATTCCTGAAATTAAAGGTCCGAGACCGACCAAAAATCTGCCCCTTCCCCAGGCAGACAATTCCCAACTCCGCTTATGCTGCGAGGTAATTTTCTTTCAAAATATGTAAACAAACACTTTGCATTCTTTTATACGATATATACACCATTGAGTCTGGCAACGACTGCACTAGTTTAGTTGAGTTAAAGCTTTGGTGCGTGAAGTATAGAGTTCTATCCACGCATTCTTGCTCTCTGCATATTTTAAGTTACGTTATCGTATCTCAGCTTCGTTTTTTTTAAACTCCTGAATTAGTGATTATGAGGATCTAGAATAATTTGACCGAATCTAGCACAATTTCGATCAGGTTTTGGAATAATTCCGAGCTGTGAGTCTGGCAACGCTGGTAGAGGAATTGAGCGCTACGAGAGAAATAAATTTTGTTTTGCGTGAAAGCAGAAGACGTGGCAAGGTGCCGTGATAAAATAAAAAAATAAAAATTAAGATGGAATTAGATGTTCATGCTTTAAGAGCCGGCGGCTCAAGTGACCTTGACAAATCGAAGATATCAGCCTTCCTCACAGAGCAAAGCGTTTCTTTATTTTGGCAACAGATGGGGTTGTTGCTGAAATGCCGTCAAAGCAAATGGCACCCCTCCTTTTCCTTCGTTTTCCCCTGCATGTGGTCAAAGTTGGACACCGCAGGAGGGGATGATTACGGCTGTACATGAGACAAAAGAGTGAAATTCCTTTCTTTTGGCTAGGAGAGAAACAGAATTGAAGAAAAAATAAGAGGGACCAACGTGATATCAGCCGTCAGCTCCGTGTCTAGAGAGCCACTCAAATATCTACAACAGTTACAAACATACCATAGAGAACTAAAGCACTTGTCGCCTGTCTCTTTCTCAAAGGATTCTATCTATTGTAAATAAACATAGTGCGAGAAGAGTCTGATATAAAATGAAAAAACATGCCAATATTAAAAAAAGAAAAAAAAACACGTGAGAGTCGATAAAACTATTCTAATTTATTTAAGGCCTTCGTGGTTTAAAAAAAAAAAACAAAAAAAAACTTGCAATTGAAAGGCAGAAAACCCAGGCAAAGATCTGAAATGTATTGACAATGTGACTCTTTTCTAGTGGAATCCATTTCCTTATTTTCTTTTCAAAATATGACCACCAGATTTACTCTCTCTCTTCACATTCGAATGGTCCTGGGTTCGATACCAGTGGATGACCATCCTGAGTTTTTCCTATTACAACAGGAAAGGGCTGCAATATTACATTCAGACTTGGGAACCGGCTTAGAAGGACAGGAGGAAGCATACGCCCTGCTTGATTGTTTTTTATTTGGGGAAATAGACCACTTCATTAACAACAGAATTAAAACATGTGCCATCTTCTTCAGGAAGGTACACTCATGTCCAAAATTATTGTTGCATGTCTATAAATATGTTGTTGTAGGAATATAATTTGATAACGAATTCATCCGGTATTTCTTATAATGTTAGTATGTATACAATCGGCAGAGACATGTATGTGGCAAATTTCATGTCAAAAGAGCAGTAAATAGGAACAATGAAACGAAAATAAAACTTTCGTGTCCATTTAGCAACATTTTTTTTTACTCATTCTAATTTTCGTATTTATAAATATTTTTCTATGAAATTTACCACATATACATTTCCCGATTGTACACATAATTAGTATCAGTATTAAAAGTACCCAGCAATATCATTATTACATTATATTCTTACAATAAAACAGTTATAGATATGCAACAATCATTTTGGACATGAGTGTACAAGGACATAACAGGTGTTTGTTTCAAACAATGAATAAGTGTTCGTATAAATTGAACTTGTTTCCTGACGTCATAGAACTAAGAACTGTTGCGGAGCGACGTAAGTCCGGTGAAAATACAATATTCCATTGTTACTTTCATACTTTGCAATATATCTATTTATTTTAAAAGCAAATTTTAATATGTTTTTATTTTCAACTTCTTTATCCTAAAATAAATACTAACCTTTAACCAGCCCTGGTTTCCCTGGTTGCATACCACTTTAGGATTTGGAAAATGTGTCCAAGGAATAAAAAAATGATAAAACACCTTTTAAAGACATTCTTTTGTTAATCAATTCGCACTAAAAAGTTAAAAATAATTTTGTTTATGCAAAACTAAATAAAAAGAATAGGTCGCGTCATTTTAAGAATTTATAAAGTAACTCTAAGCCTATATTAGAGCGCATTCCATTTTTTAATTTTTTTTAGTCATGCATAAACAAAATTGTTTACTTTTAAGTGCGATTTGATTAATGAAAGACTGTCTTTAAAATGTTTATTATTATCTTTTTTATTATTGTTAATGTTTGAATCCTTGGCATAGGGTGTTTATTTTGGTAAGGTACCATCTGGTGCGTTTCTATACAACTAGGGTACAAGTATATTAAAATTTAGTTTCCTATGCGTTACTACATACATTAAACAGCACTTAAAAAAAAAGAATTACTACCGAATATAGAGTGTTTCTCCGCTAATAAGAGGGAGACAGATTGAGGGTACCAAACACCCCTACCGATGATTGAGAAATATTTAGGTGTTGACATCTACAACAAGATCTGTAACATGAGGAGCAACATCTACATTTGAATTTGAATGTTTTATGGGCTTTAGACAATTGATTCAGACCGGGCTACATGGGGGACAGAATGTTGGAAGCAAGTAGGGCCTAGTCCAGTCTCTAGTTTGAATGCCTGGAATGAGTAAGCGTGTTTGTACACGATACCGACAAAATCGGAGGAAGCCCCGACAATATCGTTGCCGGTGATGAGCGAAGTAAGCGACACACATAATACGTTCTACACTATGTTTCTAAAAGTCTTCTCCATATATGAAAACAAATAAAATTAATAATAATCGGGAAAATTATTTTTTAAAACAAGGACTACAAAAATTGTTCTGAAGAGGTGTGGAGAACGGTACAAAACTTAGAAAAAATAGGCCTATGCCTAATCATGTTTAGATCAGTGCCGTTTTAAATAGATGTCGTAAACATATTATTTTCGTTTCGATGAGAATTGATGCTGCGGTACATTGCAAACTATATTAGTTTTATTTTTTGTTGAAACAATGTTACATATTGTATGTATGTATATTATTTTGGTTTTCATGGAATTAACACTAATGTCATAGTAGATTAATTGATAAGATTCGAATTAGTAATTTTGTTTTACATTGTTCCATACATACACTGGCGCAAATCCCGGGGAGATGAATGGGACATGTCCCCTACAATCTTAGAACTGGGGGGGACAGTCCCCCCAATAATCCGATTTGAAATGTGCTTTTTTTGGGGAGAAATTTGATTATTTGTGTCCGGTCGCCAGAAAGGAAAGTGAGATGAAATTAATGTCCACTCAGAATAAGCCTCAAATCTGTACACCTCACAATGTTGAAGACAACTCTGCTCCCCTGATTCTCCACAGCATTGTTTTTGAATACAGAAATATTTTGAACATTGCTATATATATATATAGTATGGGAACGAACTTACCCCCCCCCAATGTTGAAGACAGATTTGCACTGTTGCATACATACCTGTCGTTTCTCATTTCTTTTTGTCCATGAACTCAAAATCCTGGGCAAGGCTTGCATAAACTTCTCGCCAAGCTTTTTGCTTTTCAATTCTATCCTTGTAAGAGTCTGTTATCTTATCCCATATGCAAGGTCTACATTCCACAAGTTCAATAAGGGTTAAAATATCGAATGAAAAAATTCTTGCCATCTCTAAAAATCTAAGCAAAACTAGAAAGGTAAGAATACAATAATACACAACCTTTTCAACCAGTCACTGTAGTAGCTAAACTGCAGAACTCTATCAGGGGGTCGAACCCGGTACAAAGGAGAGAGGGAAAACTTCGATACATAGCTTTGGTCTTTGTTTTCAATTGCCATTCCACAAATTCTTTTTAAAAATGGGGGATTTGGGATAGTTTTGGAAGTGAGAGAAAAATCTGCAACAAGTGAAGCATGAAGTCACATCCCTGTTGTTGAGATCACAATCAAGAAAATGCCAAATGAGTCACTTGTCTTTGGAGCTTTGCAAAGAGTGTTTGATTGTGCTGGTTTCGTTTCAAAATAATAATTCTACTTTGACTTGTCAACAAATATTCTATTCAATCATTGCTCATTGAGTGGGACCGGGAAAAGTGATCTGCAGACAATTCTGATGAAAATAAAAGTAAGTAATAATAATCAGGATTTTTTCCATATGCTTATGTTCACAGTGTATCAAACTTTGAAAATTACGCTTAAATTAATTTCCAGAATGTATTAAAATTTAAATGCATTAATATATTAAAAAATATACCATCAAAGAGTGTGAGAGAGAGAGAGAGAGAGAGAGAGAGAGAGAGAGAGAGAGAAAATTAAAAAGGAGTGGAAAATAATCAAGAAATTAGTTATCTAAATTTCCTATATTCTATTTGGTAATAGCTATTTAGAGGCAAACCAGTACTCTTCAGACTTCAAACATTTTATACTTATTTAATAAAGGGAATTAGCTACTCCAAAACTGTAACATACCTTGTTTGTTACAGACAAGTTAATAGGCTCAATGTGAATTTTTAATCATATTGCTCATATTATTATCGTAATTTTATAATAGGGCAATTTAAAGTACCCTTATGTTTATTATTCTTTCGCAAACATTGCGTTGAAATGCAGATTTTGTTGTGTTTAGACGTTGGTTCTCTTAGTAAACTGCTCTTGAGTTTGTTATCAATGTTCTTCTTCTTCTTCTATTGAGTCGCCCATAGTAGGAGAATATACAGGCTAGGAGCATTACGGAATGAGGCCAGTTTATAACGTTGATTTATAGTTCGAATTAAGGTTGTAGTATTCTTTCTTACTATATATTTTGTTCATGAATATCTATATTCTATGCGAATTATCTTTATTTGGTTTAATAAAGCTGTAGTAAAAGTTTCACCAAAATTTCCAACAGCGGGAATGAGAGAGAAGCGAAGCGGTGAAACGACTCTATTTATATATACTGTGTACTTCACCAAAAGCCAAACAAGAGTGGCGTCGTAATTTTCTTTCTTCTGTTAGAAGAAATTTTATTTTGTGATGGACTGAGAGCGAGTTCGTCGTTTTACTCTGCATAATAATACGCTCCAAGGAGTGAAATTATAGTGAGAACGTTATTCTACCTAGGTTTTGGATGGAAGGGAGATAATTCTAACAGATAAAAGGTGGAAGTTGATCACGCACATGGTGATTCTTGTGTAAGCTGAACAATGGCGTAAAAACTAATTACTTCTTCTAGTAGCATCACTTCAGGTAACGTGACTAACTTTAAGTCTATCTACAATGACTATTCTGCATGTGAGCCTTGAAGTAAAGTGAACTTAATCTTGTTTTATGGGAAACTTCAGTAGTAAAACTCGAACTGCCAAAGGTCAACGGATATATCTATATTTAGTTCAGTTGAATTATTTTGGAATACGAACCTACTGAATAAAACTATTCTTTCTTCGTATTAGCTACAGTGGTTTATCAGAGTTAGAAATTAAATCTACAGTTGTTTATTAGAGTTAAGATAACGAAAGCACTGGTGTTCTTCAGAAGTATAAATTAATATTTGTGAGTACGAGTTCACGAGTGTATCTTATACACGGCACAATGTCCGAGTAAAGAGTTCCTATGGGGGAAACCTTCTCCCAAAGGGGCCCAGCCTGTGCGCGGCCTCGAATAGTCTTAGCCAGCCCTCTCATTATGTAAGTCGTAAGTAGCGTAAATCTCTCTCTGTTGTGAAGTTCATTAAGTATTGAGTTAACCGTATTAGAAATGTATCTGAATATTTTCTATTAAAGCTTCAGTCCACGTGAAATTTCATATAATATATATATATTGATGGTATTTATCAGTGTTTCTTGCTATATGTGTTTAAAGTTCAAGTGATTTCATGGGTAAGGTTGCCATTTTACAAAGATTGTCTGAATAGCATCTATAGTTCTCCAAAGTTTGTCCACCTTCGGTTATCATATGTTACAGTAATGAGTTGAACGTTGTCCCTCTGCTTAGATTGCTGGTGTTTCTAACTACGTTATGTCGAATTGCTGTTTGTTCAGTAACTGTCTGTCTATAAAAAAATATATGTATATCTCGTCCATTCGTCCAATGTTGTCTAGTTAATATATGTATACAAAGTCTCATCCAATTGTCCTTTATGAAGTGTGTTATATACTATCGTGTCCATTGTCTACCTAATCCAGATTGTCTAGTATTGTCTATTATTACTGTCCACCTAACTTGTCCGCCCGAAAGGGAATATTATTATTACTAAACGTCCGAGTCATTAGTTGCTGTGTCTGCCCAGTGGATGTTCGGCTGTACACATTACTATTTGAGTGGCTACGGCATATTGAGTTATGCGAAATGTGTGAACGGAAATTCTATCATGCTGAAGTGGGGATTAAGACGTCAAGTGTACTATATCTGACTTCGTATAAATTGCATTACATTATAATCGATAGTAGAATGCGCCCATGGTTGGAGCTGCCGAACGGGGATGTCAGTAAATATTACCTCCGTTCCTTTATTGATTGTGTTTGGCACTTGAACTGAACCGGAAGCGGTAACACTTCTTTCAGCTGACGCTCGCTCAAGCGAGAATCACTCTGTTCTGTTATTATGTCGTACTCATGACGAGTGATGTGAAATTCTTAACTTTATTTAGTTTTCTGCGACTGCAATATGGTTGTTTCTCTTAAGTGGTGTGACGGTCAGGTAATAGTTTCTAACAGTTACAATACAATCTACTTCGACTATTGGTCTATGGACAGTTCTCTGGTAAGAAAAAAAGAAGTTAACAATAAAATCTGATAATGGTTGATATTGTAAACAAATTGGATATGAGATTGACAGACAGAATTCTAGATGTGTTCTATTGAAGTTTTCTTTTCACAATGTTATGGTACTATAATGAATATACTGGCACCTTACGTTAATTGTAGAAGTGTGGTAAACTACCACGCCAGTCTGAGTTGAAGCATTGTTAATAAATCGTATCTGAAATTAATTTTTTTTCTTTTTCAAAGTACTTAATATAACTAAGGTAAAATATTCATATATACGTACATGTTTAAGCTGAGCTTTATTAAAGGAGTTGAGTGGAGCTATTACTCTCCCTTCTAATCTGCATCCACCGGAGGTAAGTTTCTGGTTCTTCATTCTTTTTGTTTCCGTTTTCGTTTATTATTATTTTTCCGTTGCGCGATAGATTCCCTTCTCGATTCCTTTCGAGGTTGCTAGGACTTCGAATTAGGGATCAAGAAGTGAGTTCAAGGGAGGTGGTCGTTACGTATTGGAAAGAATCAATACTTCCCTTGAAGTAGGCTTTTAGATTGTAGCAGTAGTTTATACAATTTTTGGCGACCCAGCCAGGATTTTTCTGACGGTAGGATTGTGGATGGAAGGAGAGTAAAAAAAACAGAGAGAGAGAGGAGAAATAAAATGAGAGTGAGGCAGATTGTTGGGTGATGTGCGCTGGTAGGGTTACTGGTGTTGGTTTCTCCCAAGGGAAGTATTCTATTGTATTGATATAATATATATTGTGTGATATATTTTGTGATAGTGTTGTTGTGTACTTGATAATATGTCAACGTCTGAGCGATTTTCAGTTGGGGGCAGTGTTGCTAGCTCCGATTCGGATAGAGAATACGCGTGCTGTAATCAAAGTTTTAAGTCTGTAACATCAGAAACTGCTGAACGGAAAGATTCAGTCATGTGTGAAAAGTGTACCCGATGGTATCACTTCCGTTGTGTCGGGATAAAAGAATCCGATAGCATGTTTGAATTAATAAGTCGGGATTCATACCAATAAATTTGTCAGGGTTGCCAACCCTCAAATGGAAATGGGAAAATCGAAAAATCTTTTGAAAATGGTGGCTTGGTTAAGTCCAACCAAAATGAAGAACAAGATGTTCTAAAGTTCCCAGTAATTACCTCGTCCCCTATTGGCGGATCAGAGAGTTCAATGGAAACGCGTTTGTTTGCATTTTTACAAAATATGAATGAGAAACTGGACAGACAAAACGAAAAGCTTAATGAAAAGTTTGATAGGCAGCATGATGAAATTTTGATCTTAGCTGAGAAAATTAATGAAGTCAAATTAGAAGCACACAAAGAAATAGTCGAGGAATCGAACAAACTACGCGAACAAATAAATGTAATAACTGGATCCCAGTTAGAACAAGAGGCTCGACTGCAAATTGTCGAGAGTGACCTCTTGAAAGTAAATCAAAAAGCGGAAGAATTGCAAGGTGAATTGCGAAATTTGCCTGAATTAGTTGATACTAATAGCAAGGAGATAACTTCGATTAAAGAAGGATATGAAACTACTGCCACTATTCTCGAATCGGTTTGTGATGAACAGAGAAGCTTAACCAAAAGAGTCTCTGTTTTGCAACAAAAACTTGAGCTTCGTTATGAGCAGCTTCAGAAGGAAATTAAGGAAGTTAGAGCGAAGTTTTCGATTTCGAAAGAAATAAATAGTAAGACTGAAGGGGGAGACGATAGTGTTGCTCCTAAAAGAGTTTGTTTCACAGATGTCAGAAAGGATAGGACGTCCGCTGAAAAGAGTAAGTTTGATTATAGTGATCAGCCGATTCCACATTCGGATGGAATGTTATTTAATGGTGCTACTACAGCAACTAATACTTCCTGGTTTTCTAAACGTATCCCTAATGTTCCGACGATGAAATCCCCGTTTACTTTAGATACTTTTCCAAGTACTGGTAGAAATACCGTGCCTATCTTTGGCAATAGTAGTTCTCCGGTCTATACTATGTCTAATTGGAATTCGAGTCACTCGACTCCGAAATACTCATCATTCAATCAACCCAGTTGGGGTAGTTCCATCAGTAATCCAATCAACCCTTTAAGTCAATGTTCTACACCTTTCTATAATGTGTCTAACTTAAGCACTTTTGACAATGGTCCTATATGGTCTAGGATTCCTGGTCAGCAATATAATTATGAATCTAAACAGATTTCACTAAAAGATCTTACTTATTTTCCTACTTTTGGTGGAGAAATTCGTCCGGGTGCATCTAGAGCTTTCCTCAGAAATTTCAAACGTTGTATAGATCGATATTCAGTGTCGGATTTTGAAAAGATTAGAGCTTTTCAAAGTTGCTTGCGAGATGGAGCTGAAGTCTGGATTCAGTCTGTCCTACATGAAATCCGTTCTTTTGATGATTGTATCCGGTTATTCAAAAGTCAATATTGTAATGAGAAAACCGTGCTGATGCAGAAAAGATATCTCCAATCTTTAAAATATGATAAAAATAAATATTCCTCGTTGCTGGAATTTTCTTGGTTCTTGGTTGAAATGTACTATAACATTACCGAAAATCCTAACTTTCAGGAACTTTCCGGATTAATTTTGGGAAGCTTACCTTACGATGATGTAAGATTATTATCTGTTAATCCAAGTCGGAACTTAGTCGATCTGATGATTCAGATTGGGAATTTGCCTTCGATTACCGGTCCGCGTACCGAGTTTGAGCCTCCTTCTAGGAAGAGATCATTTATTAAACAGGCGAAGGTTATCAAAACTAACCAAAACTTTAATCAGAATAAAACGGTTGATAGCAGTTGTCAAACTGAAAAGAGGAACCCGGAGTATTCTCAGAACTTTAATAATTATAATAATAATTACAATCAGAACTCGTTTCGAGGTAATAATCGCAATCGACGATTTAGAGGAAGAGGAAATCGGTATCGAAATAATGGAAATCGATACTACAATAACAATAATAGTTATAATAAAGATCGAGTAGAAGAAAATGATGGATCTAGACAGATGTCTAACAGTAACAGTGAAGGGTCTCCGAATTCGAGAGAACAGGTAACCAGTTCGGAAAACATGACTCGCAGCTGCCAATGAGAAAGGGGCAGGCAAGCTGCGAAGGACAAGACCCCTTTCGAAGTATTTGCACAGTGACCTCGTCAAACTCTTCTGATTCTACAAATCCGTTTTTAGAATTTCATGTTAATTTTGTAGTCGAAGACGATTATGTCTGTTCCTTGTCTGAGTACTATTTTTCCCCTTCACCCATGATAAAAGGGAACATTGCGGGCATATTATCTGCGGTGTACGGTGGATAGCGGCGCTGAGCTGAATTTAATGGATTGGGAAGTATGGAAACGTTTAAAATTAACTTTCCCAGCGGCCAAGCTACATCCGTATACTAGACTCACTCTAGGAGCCTTTGCGGGAAAAGAAAAATTATAAGTACAGGGATTACAAACTTTTAATTTAAATTTTCAAGGTCACCTTTTTGAAACTCCTATATTTGTAATGAAATACTTACGAACTGATATCATCTTAGGATGTCCCTTCCTGGATAAATTCAATGGTATTATTGATCGAGGTAAAAATGAAGTTAGACTCCAAACTTCATCTGGGACTCAGATTTCCTTACAGACCATAAGGCCTGAAGTCTTATTTGTTGGAATTTCGTCGAATCGTGTGGAAGTTTCTTCACCCACATGGCCAGTTAGAGCTATTGAACGGACGGATAAGAACACTTCTTTAGTGACTTCAAACATTGAGGAACCTCAGCAGTTAAAGAAGCAGTCTATGGATTTTCCGATGAATCCTGTCGAACATTATTCATCAGAGGATCCAGAGCCTAATGTTTCTGAGGTTGAAATTAAGGATTACGTTAAGTCGAGAATCGACTTAGATGAAAATTCGAAACAACGTTTAGCCAGTATTCTTTTGAAGTACCGATATTTATTTTCGGAGTATCCTAGACGGGTGCGTGCACCACTCTATAAAATTCAATTAATAGATGAGAAACCGATAGTAGGACCGTACTATCCTGTTCCCCAAGCACTTCAACCTGCTTTTGAGAAAGAAACTTCTAAGTATCTTAATTGTTTTATTGGACCCTTTTTGGTTCATAAACTTTTAAAGAATTGTGCAGTTTTGCATAACTTGTCTGGTGAGTCAGTACGTACTCAAAATTTTCAAAACTTAAAGATATTTGATTGTTCCCGGATAATCGGAGGGAATTATTATCTAAACATCCTAATCAAGATTTAGTTTAAACAAATATTGTTTGTAATTATATTTATATAGTCTTCATTTCTTAAGTATCGAGTCATAAATTCAAAAGAAAAAAAAGAGTTTTTTTTTCTTTTCCAAGGCTCGGTGAGAACTGTAACATACCTTGTTTGTTACAGACAAGTTAGTAGGCTCAATGTGAATTTTGAATTATATTGCTCATATTATTATCGTAATTTTATAATAGGGCAATTTAAAGTACCCTTATGTTTATTATTCTTTCGCAAACATTGCGTTCAAATGCAGATTTTGTTGTGTTTAGACGTTGGTTCTCTTAGTAAACTGCTCTTGAGTTTGTTATCAATGTTCTTCTTCTTCTTCTATTGAGTCGCCCATAGTAGGAGAATATACAGGCTAGGAGCATTACGGAATGAGGCCAGTTTATAACGTTGATTTATAGTTCGAATTAAGGTTGTAGTATTCTTTCTTACTATGTATTTTGTTCATGAATATCTATATTCTATGCGAATTATCTTTATTTGGTTTAATAAAGCTGTAATAAAAGTTTCACCAAAATTTCCAAAAGCGGGAATGAGAGAGAAGCGAAGCGGTGAAACGACTCTATTTAAATATACTGTGTACTTCACCAAAAGCCGAACAAGAGTGCCGTCGTAATTTTCTTTCTTCTGTTAGAAGAAATTTTATTTTGTGATGGACTGAGAGCGAGTTTGTCGTTTTACTCTGCATAATAATACGCTCCAAGGAGTGAAATTATAGTGAGAACGTTATTCTCCCTAGGTTTTGGATGGAAGGGAGATAATTCTAACAGATAAAAGGTGGAAGTTGATCACGCACATGGTGATTCTTGTGTAAGCTGAACAATGGCGTAAAAACTAATTACTTCTTCTAGTAGCAGCACTTCAGGTAACGTGACTAACTTTAAGTCTATCTACAATGACTATTCTGCATGTGAGCCTTGAAGTAAAGTGAACTTAATCTTGTTTTATGGGAAACTTCAGTAGTAAAACTCGAACTGCCAAAGGTCAACGGATATATCTATATTTAGTTCAGTTGAATTATTTTGGAATACGAACCTACTGAATAAAACTATTCTTTCTTCGTATTAGCTACAGTGGTTTATCAGAGTTAGAAATTAAATCTACAGTTGTTTATTAGAGTTAAGATAACGAAAGCACTGGTGTTCTTCAGAAGTATAAATTAATATTTGTGAGTACGAGTTCACGAGTGTATCTTATACACGGCACAATGTCCGAAAAGAGTTCCTATGGGGGAAACCTTCTCCCAAAGGGGCCCAGCCTGTGCGCGGCCTTGAATAGTCTTAGCCAGCCCTCTCATTATGTAAGTCGTAAGTAGCGTAAATCTCTCTCTGTTGTGAAGTTCATTAAGTATTGAGTTAACCGTATTAGAAATGTATCTGAATATTTTCTATTAAAGCTTCAGTCCACGTGAAATTTCATATAATATATATATATTGATGGTATTTATCAGTGTTTCTTGCTATATGTGTTTAAAGTTCAAGTGATTTCATGGGTAAGGTTGCCATTTTACGAAGATTGTCTGAATAGCATCTATAGTTCTCCAAAGTTTGTCCACCTTCGGTTATCATATGTTACAGTAATGAGTTGAACGTTGTCCCTCTGCTTAGATTGCTGGTGTTTCTAACTACGTTATGTCGAATTGCTGTTTGTTCAGTAACTGTCTGTCTATAAAAAAAATATATGTATATCTCGTCCATTCGTCCAATGTTGTCTAGTTAATATATGTATACAAAGTCTCATCCAATTGTCCTTTATGAAGTGTGTTATATACTATCGTGTCCATTGTCTACCTAATCCAGATTGTCTAGTATTGTCTATTATTACTGTCCACCTAACTTGTCCGCCCGAAAGGGAATATTATTATTACTAAACGTCCGAGTCATTAGTTGCTGTGTCTGCCCAGTGGATGTTCGGCTGTACACATTACTATTTGAGTGGCTACGGCATATTGAGTTATGCGAAATGTGTGAACGGAAATTCTATCATGCTGAAGTGGGGATTAAGACGTCAAGTGTACTATATCTGACTTCGTATAAATTGCATTACATTATAATCGATAGTAGAATGCGCCCATGGTTGGAGCTGCCGAACGGGGATGTCAGTAAATATTACCTCCGTTCCTTTATTGATTGTGTTTGGCACTTGAACTGAACCGGAAGCGGTAACACTTCTTTCAGCTGACGCTCGCTCAAGCGAGAATCACTCTGTTCTGTTATTACGTCGTACCTATGACGAGTGATGTGAAATTCTTAACTTTATTTAGTTTTCTGCGACTGCAATATGGTTGTTTCTCTTAAGTGGTGTGACGGTCAGGTAATAGTTTCTAACAGTTACAATACAATCTACTTCGACTATTGGTCTATGGACAGTTCTCTGGTAAGAAAAAAAAGAAGTTAACAATAAAATCTGATAATGGTTGATATTGTAAACAAATTGGATATGAGATTGACAGACAGAATTCTAGATGTGTTCTATTGAAGTTTTTTTTTCACAATGTTATGGTACTATAATGAATATACTGGCACCTTACGTTAAATGTAGAAGTGTGGTTAACTACCACACCAGTCTGAGTTGAAGCATTGTTAATAAATCGTATCTGAAATGATTTTTTTTTCTTTTTCAAAGTACTTAATATAACTAAGGCAAAATATTCATATATACGTACATGTTTAAGCTGAGCTTTATTAAAGGAGTTGAGTGGAGCTATTACTCTCCCTTCTAATCTGCATCCACCGGAGGTAAGTTTCTGGTTCTTCATTCTTTTTGTTTCCGTTTTCGTTTATTATTATTTTTCCGTTGCGCGATAGATTCCCTTCTCGATTCCTTTCGAGGTTGCTAGGACTTCGAATTAGGGATCAAGAAGTGAGTTCAAGGGAGGTGGTCGTTACGTATTGGAAAGAATCAAAACTTCCCTTGAAGTAGGCTTTTAGATTGTAGCAGTAGTTTATACAAAACAGAGACTGTAAAAAAAAAAATAATAAGCTGTTCCGATGTTGTTTATAGGACAAAATAATAATATTATTATACAATTGTAATAGAAAACATGGAAACAACAAAATTCCAAAGACAAGAAACGAAACAAGAATACACAGCGACTTGTAACTCACTCTTCATTTAACCCACTGGCCGGCCGACATTATCGGCCACATGTGCATCCAATCATAAGAAAACATTGCCCCCGACAAAATCGGTGTCGGCGATATCGCCGACAATATCGAGGGCTTGGCCGACAGCATCTCGGAGGATCGGCCGATAATGTCGGTGGCGTGTGCAAGCTACGATTTGAGTGCATTGAAGTATATTTCACAGCCGACATTATCGGCACTTCCACCGATATTATCGTTGCCGTGTGCAAACGCACTTAGGAATCTTCCCCCCTTGGTAAAACCTGCCGAAATTGGAAGCAATTCCAAAGAAACACTGCTCCGAAAAGAGAGGGAGCAAACATGCATAAAGAGATAGTCAGAGTCGGATTTAGATTTAGTGGGGCCCCAAGCTGTTTAAGGTAATGGGGCCCTTTATGTGTTCAGATCAACATAGGCACCCTACATACAGAAATGAAGAAACTAGAGATAATTTAGGAAGCAGACTAGCAGAAGGAGCTTCATTAATTACATGAACGTAGGCTACACAGCAGGAAGCACTGTTGCTATGTATATATAAATTTTATTTTATTTTTTTAATTTTCTTATATTTTAGAAATGTATGTCCAGTTTTTCTTTAGATTTTGGGGCCCCGAAGAGAGCGGGGCCCTAAGCTATAGCTTGTTTAGCTTATACGTAAATCCGGCACTGTAAATAGTATATATATACAGGCGCGGATCCAAGGGTGGCTATAGAGGCTATTGCTCCCCCCCCCCTTCTTGACGCTCAGGTATACACAGGATAAAATGGGCTTCAATCAAGGATCTTATAAATAGAGGATCTGCCCTTACAACAAAATCTTGAAGCCATACGTCACAGTTTCGTCACCCCTACTCTGCCTACTCCGCCGAACAAGATCGCAATGTTTTGAGCCAACAATCATGGCGGAAACGAAAGTAGCCAATCACACTTGCCGATGGTCGGTTGTATTTTGGCTTCATTAATTTAATAGGATGAAGATACGTGTAGGCAGATCCTCTATTTTATGATCCTTGGCTTCAATCCTGTTTACTCTGGATGAAGAGGAAAACTATGGTTTAGCTCCTCCCTTGATCATATCCTGGATTCGCCACTATATATAAATAATATGTGTGTGTGTCTAGTATACATAAACGAAGACTTTGGTTTGGCTTATCCTTCACAAATCTTTGTCGAAAGGTTGACTTCATCGATACAAACACAAATTACTTCTCATAGAACCATCTACAAATGCACTGTACTGCTGAAACAGAAACCATCAACTAAAGAGGTCATAAATTTTGTCATTCCTCGTGTTTGAAGTTCCCGTTCTTCACAATGATTTCCTTCCTCCCGCCCCTGTTAAGAAGCTCAAAGTAGGTTTTCAAAAGGACTGGCTCCCGCTGAGAAGGAAAGTGGGATGAGGAATGACTATAGTGACATCTAGCAGTTAGACGGCCAAGTACGTGAACACAAATATATCTGATTTCTGATTTTTGTAGATTCAATGATGAAGGATATAATTTCTCATCGATTGTGTAATGGATGTCTTTGGAAACAGCGAAAAAATAGCACAGTAGCGCACAAATACAAAGATTGTACTCCATTCTCAAAAAAGTCCGGAGTTCTTAGCTTTTTTCCTTACTGTAAAAAAACAAGACTTTTCCATCTAATTTTGATCATTTTCTTATGGGAATTTGGATTATAATTGTCTGTATTTATAAGAAGAAAATATCATGTACAGCGTTCAAATTGCACCTTTAAAATGAGATGCATCATATTTAGTGAGCTACTGAGACATTTTTGCGAAAGAACGAAATTAAACCATGATTTGCCTAAAAAATGGTTGAGATCCCATGTTAAATTGAACACCAATATTCCGGTCGCTCTGGCGCACTCCTTCTCCCTCTTAATGAATTGTGCTTTTGATAAAGTTGCATTGTGGAACCAAGCTTATCCAGATTATCACAAACGACAGGTCGCGAACAAATTATGGGCAGATGTAAGCAAGGAACTTGGCGTGGAAGGTATGTATATTTTTATTTGTTTTGTCTTTAAAATATGAAGATTTAATTAATACATGAACCCCAACTTTTTATTTATATTACCTTTTTTTCCTCAAATGATGATTTTAGGAATATACGTAATTATTGACAAATATGTTTGAAATAGCAAAAATGGGTTTCTTTTACTAACGGAGAAAAGTTTCTTAGAAAGTAGATTTATTCTGTAAATCTAATTTTATTTCGTTAATTTATTTTAAAGTGAAAATAGTAGCGGTTACCACGAAAGCACTACAAGACACGCTCCAACTGCGCATCGATAAGTAGGGTCCTTTGAAAAAATATAGTAGAGTAGGGTAAGGTAAAGTAGAATAAGATATAAATAAGTAGGGTAGGGTAGGGGTTAGCTTAAGGTTAGATAAGTTTTGATCCATTTTCATAAAATTATTAATGTGTAATTTCTCCTTTCTGAGTGAGTATACCTGCTGGAGCGGGCGTTGTAAATTAACCCGTGCATAAAACACAAACCAGTTTGTGCTAGGTGGCCACTGAAAAGCACGAGTGCTATCTAATTGAGACAGGGCAGGAGTGCAGCACGACAACCCGAGTGACAAGGGTGCGTCCGTAGGGAGCAGGCGCGTCAGGGACGGGAGTTATGCGCATAAACGATGATAGTGGAATAGCACACTAACAGGCAGTTATTCCGAAGTTGGTCGTCTGCCTAGGTTTTGGCTAAAAGTGTATTAAATGGTTCCTTTCTTTACCAAAGTTTTACATTTAATTCACATAATAATGCCGAGTGACCGTTAGCGAGTGGAGGCCGGTTAGTGCCTCGCAGGGCACGTTGTTTTCTGTTCTTATTACAGTTAAATGCGAAGAGGGGCCTGTGTTCTAAAAAATTGCTGCCTTGTTCGTTATGTCACTTACCGTTACAGTAAACAATATAACTTTCTCCACGTTTCTTTATAGTTACTTGCTTACCACATTCTCTACAATTTATTTTTAGGTTTATTAAGCTATGACTTTTACTTACTTTTAATGACTTTTC
The DNA here is from genome assembly GCF_964235325.1 of Thermobia domestica. Lineage (NCBI taxonomy): Eukaryota > Metazoa > Arthropoda > Insecta > Zygentoma > Lepismatidae > Thermobia > Thermobia domestica. The sequence continues at coordinate 172,317,475 of NC_137471.1, read as the reverse complement.
CTGATTATCACCAGCAATGTTTTCAAAAACAAATGCTCATTACATTCCCATAATCCTACCTTGAAGTAACCTTGCGCCAAGTAGTTCCCTCCGCTTGCCAAATAGTTCCATGTTTAAAACCGTTTATATAAGAAAATAAACACAACTTTCGCTTTCCTTATACATTATGAAGCACACGAACAAGCAAATTTATTTCTTGCCGTTAAATTGTCAAAATTTTACTAGATACGGACTACCAAATTTGTAACTTAACCCCACTAACGCATACAATGTTTTCACTGTTACTCAAGATTCATTTCAATATGCTGTGCAGTGTGCACTGACAGTAATTGCTTTTATTCACACTGTCATTCCGTATGGAGCGGGCATGTCAGCGACGGTGGATATGCACATAACCGAGGATAGTGCAAAAATTTTATATCCCATACAACTATGCCTTACATCTAATATAGCTTTACTTCACTCCTGTGGTTCTGCATCATCACTTTACATAATGCCTTGAGTTCATAATAGCTTCGTTATGGAGTACTATGCATTACGAATTACGTATTTCTACCTATGATAAATATTATAATAGATATAAGGTTCCGATATATAGTTACATGTAGATTGCTATTGCAAACTGAATCAACATATAAATAACATAAGTATTTGATGCCTTACATTTCAAATCAGCCAAAAAAAAAAAAATGAAAAATTAACATCACCATCTCAGATATTTTTGATACTTTTTTATAGCAACTATACATGTTTTTTCAATGACCCGTATTTTTTGTGTTGTTGGAAAAGATTTTCCCGCCAAGTAATGGGCCATCAAAATGGGAAGTACAATTTACGAATTTTAAAGGACATGGAAAATCATAAACTTCGTAGCCTCACCATTCAGCTCTGGAGACAGATAGTTATAATTCTTGTTGTGGTATGTACACTCGTGACCAAAATTATTGTCGCATGTCTATAAATATGTTGTTTTTAGTAATATAATTTGATAACGAATTCGTCCGGTATTTCTTATAATGTTAGTATGTGTATAATCGGCAAAGACATGTATGTGGCAAATTTCATGTCAAAAGAGCAGTAAATAAGAACAATCAAACTTTCTTGTCCATTTAGCAACATTTTGTTTTACTCATTCTAATTTTCGTGTTTGTAATTCTTTTCCTCTGAAATTTACTACGAATATACATTTCCCGATTATACATATAGTACCAGTATCAATAGTACCCTGCAAAATCATTATCAAATTATATTCTTACATGGAGACAGTTATAGGTATGCGACAATCATTTTAGACATGAGTGTACATAGGGATATAAATAAAATATATTTTATTATAGTTTGGTTTTCGCATGCATATCTGTTGGTACATAAATTAACAAATGAACGTCAGTTTATCTGAAAAGTCGAAGTTTGCGATTTTTTCGAGCACTTGCGGTTCGAATTTTAAAATTCTATTTTACGGTTGGTAAGACCTAGTTACCCGCTTCTCGAAAAAAAAAATGTATTGCTTCTGTGTGCTACCGTTTTCTCGCAAAAATTTCGAGAAACCGTCAAATTTCCAAAAATCACCTTTTTCGAAATCACCATAATTTAAAATCCTGAAATGTTGGAGAATTGTTCAACTTTACATGAATAATAAACACACCAAATAGCATTGTCGACCAATGCTTCATGAATGAACTACAGCCTCTTGAAGTTAGCGAAGTTTTATTAACTTCAATATCACCGTTGGCAACACTGAAAACAATGAAAGTGCAACAATTTGATGATGTTTGTGGTTCACATTCATTAAATAAAGGATAAAAGTTTTACCTGGCTCCTTTTTATTATTTTGATCAAAAAGGCTCTCTGAAATAATATGATGAGCCTCTCCCTACTTCTCCACCGTTTTCTTAAACCGGTGTAACCTGAGATGAAAATTACGATTACGAAACAAATTTTAAACTTACTTAAAATGGTTTTCGGAAAAGAAGTTGCACTGATTTTTTCCACACTGAAGTAATTATTTGCTTGCTTAGTGTCTTCTTCGCTTAGTGTCTAATAGCATGCAACCATTTCAGATGCTCCAACAGGTGTTGGTGCACTCACAACTCATAGCACGTTGTCGATAGTCACAAAACACTTATATTCACTTCTCTTATTCCCTTCTGGAAACCTGTATCCTGTTGAAGAACCATGTGGAAACAAAGAAAAAAAATGAAATGAAATATTGGAGTTTTACGTCCCACGTTTATGCAGGTTAGGCTAAAGGAAACGGTGATTATGAGAAATGAGTGAAATGGTGGAATGAAGAAAGTGGGAGGAAACGGGAGAACCCCTAGAAAACCCATGAGCACGGTGTTTGTCCACCACAAAGTCCACACGGCGCGAGCTGGGATCGAACCAAGGACCTCAAGCACCGGAGGTGAACGCTCTACCACTGAGCCACCGCGCCGCCTGGAAACAAAGAACACTTCAATTTCATGTAATTTATGATTTATTGATAATATTTCTGCTATCCATCACTGGTTATCATATATGTATGTAACAAAAGTTCATTTTTGCAGATTTCTTAAATCTATACTTTGAATTGCAGAAGCTCGATTTTGGGAAAAGCATGAAGTTAGTCCATGATGACCCGTTACTGCAATAAAAGCCAAAGATGACTTTGGTAAATACCAGTTACCGGTCGCACACTTTCCCACTTTTTTTTTTTTTGTTTGTTTGTTTAATTGTCGAATTCGGTTTTTGGCAACAAGACGAGAGTAATACCCGGAGTTGGTACTTGCACTATACTCACTAATTCTTCTGCAGGTCTAGGGGCCGCGGTGGCTCAGTGGTAGAGCGTTCACCTCTGGTGCTTGGGGTCCTGGGTTCGATCCCAGCCCCCGCTAAAAGAACTTTGTGGTGGACAAACAGCGTGTGCGTGGGTTTTCTTGGGGTTCTCCCGTTTCCTCCCACTTTTTTCATTCCACCATTTCATTCATTAGTCATCATCACCGTCTCCTTTAGCCTAACCGGCATAACGTGGGACGTAAAACAAAGATTTCATTTTTCTTCTGCAGGTTTAATACTGTGAATCTGTTTTTCGTTTTGCCATGTTGCCATATTCTTATCCCCCATCTCTCCAATACATCGCAGAGACCCTTACCACGGCCGGTTTCACTGAAAAGCCACTGCTTTACCGGACCTGCCTGCGTTTTGGACATCTGAAAGCAATTTTTAAAGTGGAATGGAGCACCATCAGAAATCACTGAAACGGTTTGGTAAATTGTAGACACTTATTTTCACGTATTCGAACCTTTTTCTATAACTTATATTTTCGCTTTTCTTCGAGTATTTTTAGAATCTTATTCATTGCTATGAGTACGAGCCGAATCGTGTGTTTTGTCGTCGCTTATTACAGCAAAACTCTCAGTTGTTTCATAATAATATATCACTCCCGTAAAGAAGGAGATTTGCTCGTTTCTCCAGTGATCACTCTGAACTTCCTTTTGCAGAATAACAGTCCAGTTTAAGGGAAGTCCACATGCAGTAAAATAGAATTTGTATCTTGAAATTTTACACGATGCTTTGCGGTAGCATTTTTTTTTACACTTTCTTTGTTCAACTTTCATTGTTTTCACTGTCGCCAACTGTGACTTAAAAGTTAACGAAAGTTCGCTAAATTCAAAAGGCTGTAGTTCGTTCATGAAGCATTGGTCGAGAATGCTATTTGGTGTGTTTATTATTCATGTACAGTTGAACCATCTGACAAAATTTAAGAATTTTAAATTATGATGTTTTTGAGAAAATGGCGATTTTTGAAAATTTGCCGATTTCTCGAATTTTTTGCGATAAAACGGTTGCACACAGAAGCGATACAAATTTTTTTGGGGAAAGCGGGTAACTAGGTCTTACCAACCGTGAAAACGGAATTTAAAATTCGAACCGTAAGTGCTCAAAAAAGCACAAACTTCGACTTTTCACATAAATTTACGTTCATTTGTTAATTTATGTACAAAAAGATACGCATGCGCAAAACAAACTGTAATAAAATATAGTTTATTTATATCCCTATGTACATACCACAAACAAGAATTATAATTCTACATGTCTCCATAGCTGAATTGCGAGGCTCCGAATTTAACAATTTTCCATGTTTTCTACAATTCATGAATTGTACTGCTCGTCCTTGATGGCCCATTACTTGGCAGGATTTTTTTTTCCGACAAAAAAAAAGCGTCCCCAAATTAAAACATGTCTAGTTCCTATAAATAAAAGTTTGAACAATATTTGAGATGGTGATGGTACAATTTTATTTTTTCCATTGCCTGAATTGAAATGGAAGGCACCAGATATCTAATTTAAGTTAAAAACAACTGAAGTTTCTCATTAATTTTTACGTACTATAATGATGTTACTTGAAATTTGTAAAATACTGTACATATTTTAATTTCTTGCATTTCCTTTTTCTATAATAGATTATTAGAACACATGATACAAAACATAAGAAATGTTTATTAAGTATTGGCCTGTTCCGAGAGATCAGAAGAAATGAATACGAGCTGGTTTTGGAATGAAAATGGTGTTCTTTATGCTATGTATTGGGTAGTTCAGGAAGTGAGTATTTATTGAATGTTTTATTATTATTATTATTATTCGATATGCCCATTAAATCATATAGTTGAGACTATTGTATTAATAGAAAGTTGAGACTATAATATTAATAAACTTTCATAGAAATAGGCACTAACTATACATTTAAATAGGAAGAATGGGTCAAATAAAATTTACTGTAGACAGCCAATGACACCCCAAAATAAACAAACTTTTGTTCTTTATAATATATTGAACGTAGAGGAACGACATGGGTTGATTTGGCGCTTTATTGATGCATTTCGAAGGAAAAAAGAGAAGCAGAACACGAGGCAGTGCCTCGAGAAGACGATCCACGCAAGAAAAGGAGAAAATTCCCGACGAGAGCTCACGTCGTAGTTCGGATTCCACGTTAATCAGTAGGTTCACGTTTTGTATAGCCTCGCTGTTTACGGGACGTTAAATTCAAAATCAACTAAACTGAAAGAAGAAAATATATTCAAGCTGATGAAAGAATTCGCCGTGCAGAATTTTGAAACTGTTGACATTGTAGAATAATGCTGGATTTGGCCCATAATTCCGTCATGGTAATTGTAACATAAGACAAAGTAAATTATTCAATAGGTATATTAGATTTCACTGTTTACTTCTTGTTTCACTGTTGTTTCCTTTCCATTATCTGTGTTGCAAATACGTAGTAATAAGCAGTAATGCAGTGTTATGAATTGCTATGAAGTTATGAATATCCTTTAGGTTAGAGATAGTGTAAAGATAACTTCACAGAAGTTTACTTTGGGGTGTTGTAGGAGTAGATATGAGGCACTATGGCTGAAATTTGATCCCTCCCGTTCTTAGAATTCGGTATCATTTCCTGGAATTGGGAGGCAAGTTTCGACAAGCCTTTAGTTGCTATGGTCATAGCCTTTTACGGCTACCAGAGAAGTGCGTGGGAAAATTTTGGTTTATCTGAACGTGTATGAGAACAGTTTGTTGTTATGGTGATAGTCTTGGATGGCTTTATCGTCTTGGGTGGTCATACTCTTGGAGGGATCATAGTCCTATCAGTTATCATGATCGAAGCTTCATGATTGATTGATTGATTTTTGCTTTTCGTTAGCTAGATGCTCTTGGCCTTCATAGTCTTGGATGCTCATACTGTTGGCCGGGTCAGAATCCTATTAGTTATCATGATCGAAGCTTCCCAATGGATTGATTGATTGATTTTTCGTTATGAATTTGAATCCCAAACCCCTCCACTTCCTCCTGCGAAGAACGTAAGGGAACGTTGTTACTATGCTCATACTCTTGGACCGCGAAGCTTCCCAATTGGTTGATTGATTGATTTTTGCTTTTCGCTATGTATTGAATAGCTAAATGCTCTTGGATGGTTGAGAGTTCTATTAGTTATCATGATCGAAGCTTCCCAATGGATTGATTGATTGATTTTTCGTTATGAATTTGAATCCCAAACCCCTCCACTTCCTCCTGCGAAGAACGTAAGGGAACGTTGTTACTATGCTCATACTCTTGGACCGCGAAGCTTCCCAATTGGTTGATTGATTGATTTTTGCTTTTCGCTATGTATTGAATAGCTAAATGCTCTTGGATGGTTGAGAGTTCTATTAGTTATCATGATCGAAGCTTCCCAATTGATTGATTGATTGATTTTTGTCTTTTCGTTATGGATTTGAACCTCCCAAACCCCTCCACACTACTCCCTCCTGCGAAGAACGCAAGCGAACGTTGTTACTATGCTCATACTCTTGGACGTCTATCACGTTCGAAGCTTTTCAATTGATTGAATATCAAGTTCGAAGCTTCCCAATTGATTGATTGATTTTCGTCTTTTCGTTATGTATTGAATAGCTATTTTGTATAGCGAAGAGCATACTTAATGTCTTAAAATATTCAATGCTTTCTCATCGAGAATCGAACCTGTAGCGAAGAGCATACTTAATGTCTTAAAATATTCAATGCTTTCTCATCGAGAATCGAACCTGTGCACTAAACGCAAGACCAGTGCTTCACGATTTAGAGTTGAATTAATTCTTGCATGAAAAAAAAAAAAAAAAGAATTTCATGTATTGGTTTTAGCGTAGCATATGATATGTACATTGTTCGAAGCTCTTCATTTCGAAGCACTATAATGCTTTCAAGTGTTCAATGCTCCCTTTCTCTCTCTTTTTATCATCGAGAATCGAACCCGGACCAAAGTGGTATTAAAACATAAATAACAACCATAAAAATAAAATTTAAAAAATACAGCATCACATTATTATTATTATTATTTTGGGAGTGAAAGTGAAGCAGACAACTAATCTTGATTGTAGCTTCGCTAACTTATGAAATAAAGACTTTACACAAAATTCTACTTTGGTAGGGAGCTGGGATCGAATTTGGTACTTCATGATTTTAAAGTTGAACTAGTCCTTGCATGAAAAAAAAAGAATTTCACTTCGTTTTCACGACAGAAAGGAACGAAATAGAAATATTTAATGCTCTTTCACTAAGAATCGAACCAGAACCCTAATATATGCTTTTATTTTGAAAGTCCTCTCATCGGAATCGAAGGCGAGACCAGTACTTCACGGAAAGGAACGAAATAGAAATATTTTATGCTCTTTCACTAAGAATCAAATCAGAACCCTAAATATGCTTTTATTTTGAAAGTTCTCTCATTGGAATCGAACGCGAGACTTCACGATCTAGAGTTGAATTAATCCTCGCACGGAGTAATCCACCGTGAGGTGAACACTCTTTCACTGAATGTCAGTGCCTCAAGTTGAACTAGTCCTTGCATGAAAAAAAAGAATTTCACTTCGTTTCACGACAGAAAGGAACGAAATAGAAATATTTAATGCTCTTTCACTTCTACTTTGGTAGGGAGCTGGGATCGAATTTGGTACTTCATGATTTTAAAGTTGAACTAGTCCTTGCATGAAAAAAAAGAATTTCACTTCGTTTTCACGACAGAAAGGATCGAATGACTTTCATGTCTTAAAATGTGTAATGTTTTCTCAACGAGGATCGAACCAGCAGGACACGGGAATCAAACGCAAGACCTGAGAATCAAACGCAAGACCTGTACTTCACGACCATTGAGTTGAATTAATCCTTGCATGAAAAAAAAAAAAAGAATTTCACGTATATAGCACATCGTTTCACGATAGAAAGGAACGAAATAGAAATATTTAATGCTCTTTCACTAAGAATCGAACCAGAACCCTAATATATGCTTTTATTTTGAAAGTCCTCTCATCGGAATCGAAGGCGAGACCAGTACTTCACGGAAAGGAACGAAATAGAAATATTTAATGCTTTTTCACTAAGAATCAAATCAGAACCCTAAATATGCTTTTATTTTGAAAGTTCTCTCATTGGAATCGAACGCGAGACTTCACGATCTAGAGTTGAATTAATCCTCGCACGGAGTAATCCACCGTGAGGTGAACACTCTTTCACTGAATGTCAGTGCCTCGCATATAGATTAGATTTTATTTTTTTTAAAAAAACTTTTCGTATTTTTTTCTAGTCGTCTTGTATTGGGTAGCTAGATTCCCCCACCTCAGCCCCCAGATCCATCTTGTAATGCTAAGAATAGAAGTTCCCAGGTTCTCTGCGAAGAGTTTTGAGGAGTTTGACCTGATCTTATTCTCACGAAACGGCTGGAAAATTTTCGTCTGGAACCTTCTCAGGAAATTGAGTTGATAAGACGATTGTTGTGATTCATGGATGTTTTTAAAACGTATTGGTAGCGGAAGCACTTCTCATAGCATATCATAATGTTTTAAAAACGTAGGATGAGAAAATTTGTATGCTCAAATCATCAGGGTTGATTGTATTGCATGTGAAAAGTATTATATGGATATTCACATGATGGTGATGAGATATTGCGCTATAACATTCCCATAGCACAAAAGATTACGCCCCACGAAATGTCTGTAGGTTATGAACTATTTGTTTTATCTAATTTGGTCTTGGGATTCTCACGAATTCACTTGTAAGTGTTCATGGGAATAGAATTTGTTTGCAGACTGTTCTTTGATCGAATAGACCTTAGTTGCTCAGGGGAATATCGCATTGCATGAATCGTGAATATCGTATTTTCAAACGTATACAGCATTTGAGATTACATGTATGTTTGTTGTCGTCTTCACATACGAACATACTCACGTGCGACTGAAGATAGTGTAATCTGAATGCGAAAACGCTGAGTTTGTGTAATGAAAAATAAGTCTGTTAATAGATAAGATTTACTAAAGATGATATTTTGATACATCTATCAAATAATGTGTGTGAATAAGGAAATGAAATTGAATAAGGATATTAAATGTAGCAGGGGAGAGGTTGGGAGATTTTATTCGTTTGGAAGAGCTCATATGTTTCTTGAAAACAGTTATCATAATAAACTTGCTTTATTTTTGACTTCAGATATAAGTGATCGTATTGCTTTGCGATTGCGTTTACCTTTAATGTATATATGGGATTTATGAATTTTTTGTTCGTGTGTTTGTGAGAAATTCTATTTTCGCTGAGTACATTTAATCACGTTGGTATCAGTTTATTCTTGTTGATGTAATTGAATATATTTGTTCTTCGATTAGGACATTTCCTGAAGAATGTAGAGATGAAAGACATGAAATTCTGATTAGGGCTTGTGAAATTTCGTAAGGCTCCTTTCTCAGATAGGTGAGGGCTTCGTCATGTCGCTGCGGTGTATGAGTTTGTGTAATGAAAAATAAGTCTGTTAATAGATAAGATTTACTAAAGATGATATTTTGATACATCTATCAAATAATGTGTGTGAATAAGGAAATGAAATTGAATAAGGATATTAAATGTAGCAGGGGAGAGGTTGGGAGATTTTATTCGTTTGGAAGAGCTCATATGTTTCTTGAAAACAGTTATCATAATAAACTTGCTTTATTTTTGACTTCAGATATAAGTGATCGTATTGCTTTGCGATTGCGTTTACCTTTAATGTATATATGGGATTTATGAATTTTTTGTTCATGTGTTTGTGAGAAATTCTATTTTCGCTGAGTACATTTAATCACGTTGGTATCAGTTTATTCTTGTTGATGTAATTGAATATATTTGTTCTTCGATTAGGACATTTCCTGAAGAATGTAGAGATGAAAGACATGAAATTCTGATTAGGGCTTGTGAAATTTCGTAAGGCTCCTTTCTCAGATAGGTGAGTGCTTCGTCATGTCGCTGCGGTGTAAGTATACATTAAGTCATTATTTTTAAAAAGAAAGAAGAAACGGTTGTATTGAAATGTAATATTTGAAATGATTAAATTTCGTGTGACGTTTTTATTTGACGTCATACGAATGTAGAATAAAACCATTGAACAGAGTGAAGTGTGTGAAGTAGACCTTTACGAATTGTGTTGTGCTCATCTGTGTATTAGAAGAGATTGTCAGCATACTGAAACTCTACGTTTTAGTAAGATAAAACATAGTTGCTATTCTCTCTTTCTTTCTCTTTTAATCATCTCTAAGGTGCTACCTAATTTCTATAGATAGTGATTATTTGAATTAATATACGTATTAGCATTTCACGTTGTAATTCCTCATTTGAATTAACTTTTCTTGTCTGTCTTTAAAATATAATTTGAAATGGAGTCCCTATTACATAACCATTCAGTTCATTTTCCTATACTTCAGGCTGATGGAACTCCAGCTACTTTGTTTACACAATCTAAGTATTACCAAGGGAATTATGGTGTCTTATGTTCCTTTAAAGAGTATGTACCATCATATTCAGAAAAGAAAGATATTGAAATAAGAAATTTGTACACGCAATCCCGTTATCAGCGATGGTTTTTGATTTATATTACCCCTGCTAGCATTGACTTTCAGGAAATGCTAGAGTTAGGAGGACATAGATATTTTTTATCCGTAGTGTCATCACTTATCAAAACTTGCTGGCCATTACGTGATGCAACTTTTTTTCGCATTAAAGGTTCATCTGAAAAATTTCAGATTTGTGCAATTTATCAAGGTGTGGGTAATCAGATACAGCTACAGGAACGATTAGCCAGATATAAGTGTAGGTGCATCTTTAATAGTGTAATTCAAATTGCGGACCTATTGTCAACATGTGAAGAAATGTGTAAGAATGCATCATGCATTATATCACAGAATACTACACTGATAGACCTATCCGCTTTCGCAGATTTGTTCAAAAAACGTAACACATGGCTAATGTAATTTGTCATCTGAATTACCTTTTCTTGTTTGTCTTAAAAGCAATACATCTTCACGGGTAATCACTTAACGTACGGACAGCTAAGAAAAAGTATTCTTCAGTTGAGAAAATTTCTTTTCCTATTACAGTACCAATTTGAGAAGCTATCAAATTATGACTATTCCAAAGATAACGTGACAAGAAAAACAGATTAATTCATTTGTTCCCAAGTTAATGCGAAAAAGAAAATTTGTCAACTATAGAATACTTTCTTTTTCGTTTGTACAGAAAGATTATATGACTTAGATTTTTGTCTCATATATCATCGGAGATATTCTGATTCTTTTAGAATAGAATGCAATTTAATATAATATTTCCATCAGGTTTATTATTTAGTTTACTTTTACGTTATTATATGTAGGAATTTATTTTCTTGTTCTTTGACACTACTTGCTGAAAACAATACATATTCGCGTCAAATCACTTAGAGCACGTATTTTCTGTGTAGGAAACTTGAGTTCGACTCTTGATTGATTCCAATTTAACCTGTAGATTCATGTTTCGTATAGCCTCGAGATATTCTGATTCTTGTAGAATAGAATGAATTTTAAATGTAATATTGACCTGATTATAGTGTTTAGCATTGTATTATATATTCCATAGCTAGTTATTTAATTAAGCATTGTATTATATATTCCATAGCTAGTTATTTAATTACTATTACTGTTAGTATATGTAGGACTTTATTTCTTGCTCTTTAAAATTACGGAAAGAATTCATTTTATAAGTATAGTATTTATATAGTTTAATAGTAGTGATTTTTGATTATTATTTCAGTGCTTATTTAAGCGATATTTTCGTAACGTAGATAGTATTAGTATTGGAATTAATTATTTCATTGTTTTTCGTGGATGTGCGTGTCTATATTATGGGAAACCTGAGTTCGACTCTTGATGATAGTTAATGTAGATCGAATTCCACGTTAGGCTGTAGATTTACGTCTTATATAATCAAATCAAATCTAATCCTTCTAGACTAAGTTTTTCAAAGAATTGATAATGAATGGGGAATTTATTTACCTCTAATGTGATACTTAATTGCTAAAAATAGTGATTATTTAAATTCTTATACGTATTATCATTTGAATTACGTTTTTCTTGTTTGTCTTAAAATAGAATTTGAAATGAAGTTCCTCGTACATAACTGTTCAGTTCATTTTCCTAAACTACAAACGGATGGAATTCCAGCTACTTTGTTTACAAAATCTAAGTATTACCAAGGGATTTATGGAGTCTTATGTTACTTTAAAGAGTGTGTAACATTATATTCAGAAAAAACGATATTGAAATTAGTAATGCGAAAAAGAAAATTTGTCAATTATAGAATTCTTTCTTTTTCGTTTGTACAGAAAGATTATATGGCTCAGATTTTTGTCTGATATATCGTCGGAGATATTCTGATTCTTTTAGAATAGAATGCAATTTAATATAATATTTCCTTGGATATAGTGTTTAGCATTGAGTTATACAGGTTTATTATTTAGTTTACTATTACGTTATTATATGTAGGAATTTATTTTCTTGTTCTTTGACACTACTTGCTGAAAACAATACATATTCGCGTCAAATCACTTAGAGCACGTATTTTCTGTGTAGGAAACTTGAGTTCGACTCTTGATTGATTCCAATTTAATCTGTAGATTCATGTTTCGTATAGCCTCGAGATATTCTGATTCTTGTAGAATAGAATGAATTTTAAATGTAATATTGATCTGATTATAGTGTTTAGCATTGTATTATATATTCCATAGCTAGTTATTTAATTAAGCATTGTATTATATATTCCATAGCTAGTTATTTAATTACTATTACTGTTAGTATATGTAGGACTTTATTTCTTGCTCTTTAAAATTACGGAAAGAATTCATTTTATAAGTATAGTATTTATATAGTTTAATAGTAGTGATTTTTGATTATTATTTCAGTGCTTATTTAAGTGATATTTTCGTAACGTAGATAGTATTAGTATTGGAATTAATTATTTCATTGTTTTTCGTGGATGTGCGTGTCTATATTATGGGAAACCTGAGTTCGACTCTTGATGATAGTTAATGTAGATTGAATTCCACGTTAGGCTGTAGATTTACGTCTTATATAATCAAACCTAGTCCTTCTAGACTAAGTTTTTCAAAGAAATTGATAATGAATGTTTGGATTCCAAGTTAATCTGTAGATTCATGTTTCGTATAGCATCGAGATATTCTGATTATTGTAGAATAGAATGAATTTTAAATGTAATATTTACCCAAATATAGTGATTAGCATTGTATTATATATTCGGTAGCTAGTTATTTAGTTACTATTACTGCTAGTATATGTAGGGCTTTATTTCTTGCTCTTTAACATTACGGGAAGAAATCATTTTATAAGTATAGTATTTATATAGTTTAATAGTAGTGATTTTGATTATTATTTCAGTGCTTTTCGACTATCGATGATAGATAATGTAGTACGAATTCCACGTTGATTTGTAGATTTGTGTCTTATATAATCAAACCTAGGCCTTCTAGACTAAGTTTTTCAAAGAATTGATAATGAATGGGGAATTTAATCAACTCTAAAGTGGTATCTAATTGCTATAGATAGTGATTATTTAAATTCTTATACGTATTATCATTTGAATTACGTTTTTCTTGTTTGTTTTAAAATAGAATTTGAAATGAAGTTCTTCGTACATAACTATTCAGTTCATTTTTCTAAACTACAAACGGATGGAATTCCAGCTACTTTGTTTACACAATCTAAGTATTACCAATGGAATTATGGTATCTTATGTTCCTTTAAAGAGTATGTACCATTATATTTAGAAAAAACGATATCGAAATTAGAAATTTGTACACGCAACCCCGTTATCAGCAATGGTTTTTGATTTACATTACCCTGCTAGCATTGACCTTAAGGAAATGTTAGAGTTAGGAGGATATAGATATTTTTTATCCGTAGTGTCATCACTTATCAAATCTTGTTGACCATTATGTGATGCAACTTTTTTTTCGCATTAAAGGTTCGTCTGAAAAAAAATTCAGATTTGTGCAATTTTTCAAAGTTTGGTAGTCAGATATAGCTACAGAAACGATTAGCCGGATATAAGTGTAGGCACATCTTTAATAGTGTAATTCAAATTGCGGACCTAATGTCAACATGTACAGAGCTATGTAAGAATGCATCATGTATTATATCACAGAATATTACATTGCTACTCCTTCTGTATATAGGATAGGTCAGTGTTTCTTTCTATACATATATGCTATCTTTTGTTGTTCAGCATTACGTCACTTGATGTGAGATCATCACATTAACACTTCTCACTTTTAATATTTATCTTTACACGTATGTAGTTCATTCATTAAAAAAGTAAACTTGCGATGTTTAACAATGATGATGATGAGCGTGTACAATAGATTTCAATCTTTTAATGGTGTCATTCATTTTTAATGTTAAACTTTCGTTTTGAAAGTAATTAATTTTCAGCAGCGGGTGAGGAGCGCTGCTGCACTCTACAAAACTCCTCAAGAAGCCAATATTATCACCCTGAGGAAATGCAAGGTGATTTCTGTACTTTTAAAAATAATTACTTTCAAAACCCTTTTGTGCTTTCCTCTTTTATCTTTTCATTTGCTTTTCATTATTTCACTGTACTTCAAAGGTAGCACTTAGTCATTTCCCTTACCTTTCCATGTATATGCAACTATATATAGTATTTTACTCAACATTATGCGTATATATATATATATATATATATATATATATATATATATATATATATATATATATATGAAGAAGAAATGAAAACAGGATTATCTTGCGTTTAAACCTGTTAGAATATGAACTGCTCAAAGGAATGTGACGCATCTATCTTTTAGCAATAGGTAAGTTTTAAATATCTGTTTTCAATAACAGATAAATAATTACTTTTTATTTAAAATAAAATACTTGTTTTCTTTCAAGGAACAATTTATGTTCACCACGTAAATTAACGATTCATTCTTGTTTCTTTACAGTACACTTTAAAAGAGGATACGTCTTCAAGAGACACTGAATCAAGATTTTCTACGATCAAACAGGTACGAAGACGAAACACTGATCAAAGATCATCTCTCTCTCTCTCTCTCTCTCTATCTCTCTTTTACAAATAAATAAGTTTTATAGCTTTCTTTCGGATAAAAAAAAGATCCATAACTGCTTTTCGTCTTTTAGAATATGTATGATAATATTAATAATTACTTATTTCTTTTAGGTAAAACATTTGCTTCTTTTTTTTTTTACAAAATTCAAAACGAAGTATTGAAATTATATAAGTTACCACCGGGAATTGAATTCGTGTGTTACAAGAATAAGTCAAATGCATACAGATGCAATATTCAATGGAACGGTTATTTGCTTTAAAGAAGAGAAAACTATTGGTTAGTATAGGAATATTGATAAAAAATACCATTGGTAAAAAATATATAGTATTAACTGTACGAATTTCTTTTCTAAAAAATAAGAAAGAAGGAAGGAAAGAAAAGTTAACTTTGACTTTTCGTGCTAAGAAAATATAGTTTAACGTTTTGATCAACACCGAAGCTATGTGAGTCATAAATTATTGTAGTATTTCAAGAAGTAAACTGGAGTTATTGAATGAATAATTAGATTGCATATTGACTGAAATTGCGATCTTTACTGGTATCAAATGGTATTTGCTTAAGAGAAAAGACAATTAATGATAGGTATTGTTTTATTTAGGATTTTTATATCTTCTTAAAATATGAAGATTGTTAGTGTTGCAATTATAGTTACTTGTTTTTCTTCCAGGAAACAAGTTCATGTTCACCGCGTAAAGTAACTGATTATTCTTGTTTCTTTACAGTACACTTTAAAAAAGAGGATACGTCTTTAAGAGACGCTGAAAACTACCTGAAGCAACATTTTCTATGGTCAAATCTGATCGAAGACGAAACACTGATCAAAGAGCAGTGACGCAACTCTCTCTCTTTTACGAATAGGTAAGTTTTATCTTTCTTTCAGATAAAAAAAAAGATCCATATCTGCTTTTCGTCTTTTAAAATATGTATGATAATATTAATAATTACTTATTTCTTTTAGGTGAAACATTTGCTTCTTTTTATTTTTAAGTTAAGATAAAGAAAAACCTATAGATACGGTGTTTTGTTCATTAGAATACATTATTCGTAAAACCTTTTTTTCTTGCAAGATACAATCATTAGAGATTCAAACTGCACGAATAGGTTACTGCGGTTCGTTAAAGATATTAATAACATTCAATACCAAAGATGTATGAGATGTAAACCTATATTTATAAGATTCAAACGGGGTATTGAAATGATATAAGCTACTATCAGGAATTGAACTCAGATGTTCCAAGTATAAGTCAAATGTATACAGTTGCAATATTCACCGGTACGGTTGTTTGCTTTTAAAAAAGAGAAAACTATTAGTTAGTATAGGAATATCGTTGGTAAAAAATGATAGTTTATAGTATTTGCTTTAAAAAAAGAGAAAACTATTAGTTAGTATAGGAATATCGTTGGTAAAAAATGATAGTTTATAGTATTAACTGTACGAATTTCTTTTTTAAAAATAAGAAAGAAGGAAGGATGGAAGTAAAAAAGTTAATTTTGATTTTTCGTGCTAAGTAAATATAGTTTAACGTTTTGTTCAACATCGGTGCTATGTGAGTCATAATTATTGTAGTATTTCAAGAACTAAACTAGAGTTTCGAATTAATAATTAAATTGCATGAAGATGTGATATTTACTGTTATCGTGTGGTATTTGTTTAAGAGAAAAGAAAACTAATGAATAGGTGTTGTTTTTATACTATACTATGCTCAAATTAAGAAACGAATTGACATTTAGAGAAAACTGTTATTCTGTTGTCACAATCATGAGTAGGCCACTAAGGCATCCTCTACAACTTTACCCTCTATAATGGAAAATAATTTTAAGAGGACAATTCAGTGATATACTCATTATGAGGCAACAGAGTAACAGTTTTTGTCTAAATGTCAATTCGTTTCTTATTTTGAACAGAGTATAAGAAAATGTACATACAATGAAAGAATGTCAAGAATACTTGTTATTTCTCGTTCTTGTTCTTTCTCATTACGGGAAGAAATAATTTTATAAGTATAGTATGTTGCTATAAGATAAGTGTACTTTTTGAAGATTAATTTATATTTTCTGATAATAAAAATTTGTATTTCTTTATTTCCAGAAAAGATGATGCCAATCCCCCGTAGTGTTGCAATGACCATTGTAGGGTATTGTGAAGATAAAATCAGAAGAAGAGGATACAAAAAGATGTACTATATTTCTAGTGTCTGTCCAAACAATAAATTGATAAAAAGAAGATGGCACACATACGATGATTGTGTCAATGTGATGCTATTAGAACTTTATCAAAAGGAAAAAAAAGAAAGAGAAAGTGTAGATAAAACGATTTTGGGGGTAAAATGAGACTTAGAGGGTAAGTGTATGCGAAACCAAAGTGAAATGATAAAAGAAAAGAAATGGTTAAAGGTGAAGTGATATTTGGACTACCATAAAAAGCCAAAATGAAGAAAAATGAAAGAAAATTGTAAATATTTGTGTATATATACATATATTAAAATAAAAAGAAAAGGAATTTAAATTCCCTGTAGATAAAATTTGTTGTGAAATTCATGCTTTCATCCCATTTAATTCTATACGCTGATACCTCTTACCGAGAAAGGTCATATTTGTGGAACGTATCTTTATTTGTTCAGGGTCTTTACATAATGTACAAACCTATTACATTTTAGGTTTGAGGAGTGTGGTGTCTCACTGATAGAGGATTTACAACCAGTACTTCATTTTTTCAAATGTTCGATTCTCGATGATGGAGAGAGAGAGATAGAGGGAGCATTAAACACTTGAAAGCATTATATTGCTTCGAAATGAAGAGCTTCGAACAATGTATATCATATGCTACGCTAAAATCAATACGAAGTGCCATATATGTGAAATTCTTTTTTTATGCAAGGATTAATTCAACTCTAAATCGTGAAGTACTTTTACTTTTATTAAAGTGTAAAATTTCCAAACAAATATACAATGTTACTCTTGTGCAGATCACATCTTTGCAATCTGTTCCTACCTCAATCCGAGTTCATGTTAATAGGTAATTGTGATAAACAAAAACTGTGAGCATTAGTTCACCTGTTTACTTCTACTTTGTTCATTCCTGTATTTTTTTATTTTTATGTTTGTTATTTTTCTAAAGCAATTATGTCAGGTTAGAAGAACATGAATCTTTTTCTTTCTAGTACGTGTATTGTTCTTCTACTCATAAATGTGTATTGTTCTTCTACTCATAAATTCAATGAATTTCAGGATGCATGATAACTCTGTGATATAACGTTTATTTACATTGTCATTCTATCAACTATTATTTTTTCGTCTTAATCATATGTCCTTTTACCGAGAAAGGGTATATTTGTGGGGGCGTATCTTTATTTCTCCGAGGGTCTTTACATGATGTACAAACCTATTACATTTTAGGTTTGAGGAGTATGGTGGTTCAGTGGTAAAGGATTTAAAATCAGTACTTCGTTTTTCAAATGCTGAAGCTTCTTGGTATGCATCCTGTTGGAACTTAATGGCGATCCGTGCCTCATTTTGTCAATCATCACACCTTCAGTTAATTACTTTTAAAAAAAAGAAAGATAATGAATTCGGAATTTGCTATAACTTAGTAGAATGAGAATGTATGAGTAGATCATGAAAACTCACGGACATGATGTTCGGAGATGAAACTAGGGACTGCATGCACTTTGCTACAGTGCACGACAATTAGTAATAAATTATGCTCATTATGTTGAGGAAGACGAATGATTAAGACAAATGAATGAATGAATGAATACTTAGTAAAATAAAAATATATAAGTAGACCATGAAAACTCACGGACACTATGTTCGGAAGTCGACCACACTGGGCGGCAATTAGTAATAAAAAATTATAAGCTTACTTGATCGGAGATCGAACTAGGGACCGCATGCACTGGGGGTTGCGGAACAATGCTCTACTATTCTAAGTATTCATCTGAAAGAATACGTCGTTGCTTTATCACTGAACCACACACACAAACTTTCACATATTTCTTACGTTCGAAACGTAAGAAAATATTTCAGTTTAACGTACCACGATTATGCTCATCATACAGATAAACAGAGAGAAAGATATACACTTAGATAGTACTTATTGTCTTTTCGAGTGCAGAATAATACGCGTTCAATACTACACAGAGGTTTGTAGTGTTTGAGCCTCGTCGCCCAAAGCTTGGATCTCTCCCAACAAAAAGAATTCTTGATGCACGCCTGTGTACCTTGCTAGTATACGAATTCTATGACGGGATTCTGAGCATTTTAGAATAAATTGATGTTAATAATAGGGAATATTTTAACTACTTTCGTCCTTTTAAAGTAATATCACACACAGCTTAGACTATAATATGGAGAAAACTGTACAAAGTTCAACTTCCTAGATCAACTTAAAGAAATGGAGAAATGTTCTCTTATTTGAGAATAGACAATTGTTTTAACTTGAAGATTTGTGCCCCATGTTGAAATCGTGGGGTGCTGTGGATCAGTGGTAAAGCGTTCACCTTCTGTGATTGGGGTTCCTGGTTCGATCCTAACTCTTGCCGTGTGAACTTTGTGGTGCATATAGTCTCGCTGCTGAACGGAACGTTAAACTCAAAAATCAATCAACATCATGTGTACATGAGTAACGACATCCGAGATGTATAAGCAACACTAGTTTTGTCAAGTTTTAGATCTCAAACACTGTTTTAATATTACCTAAAACACACACACACACACACACACACACACACACACACACACACACACATACATATCTTCGCTTCGTGTTGTCTGAAACCATGACCTAAGATAATGTTGACGCGACAGCTGAAGAACAACATTGAAATACAAAACATGTTCTATTATCTTATTTTTCTGCTCTTTGCAAGTAGACATTGCAGATACAGAAACTCTCTCTCAGTTCGTTGACTTGTGTATGTGTATTTAACGTTAGATTTCACTCTTATTAACATTAGAAAATTATGAAATTAACTTCAGTGCCTCAGTGGTAGAGTGTTCACCTCTGGTGCATGAGGTCCCGTGTTCAAATCACATGTCTTTTTTCTATATACTTGTCATTAATTTTAGCGACCACAAATTCCCTGCTTCCTTTACAACTTAACGAAAAGATGCTATTGACTGTCCCCGGAAAACCGTCCTTATCATTTCATTTTTACGTTCCAGAGGGCACGGTGGCTCAGTGGTAGAGCGTTCACCTCAAGTGCTTGGGTCCCTGATTCGATCCCAGTTCGTGCCCTATGAACTTTGTGGTGGACAAACATCATATGCGTGGATTTCCCTTCGGAGTTCACCAGTTTCCTTCCACTTTCTTCATTACATCCTTTCATTCATTTTTTCATTATCACCTCTCCTTCATTAGCCTAGTAGACGTAACCGCAGGACGTAAAACTCACTTTTCACTTGTCCCATCGCCGTCTATTAGTATAGTACACTCAGCCTAACCGGCATAATCGTGGGACGTTAAACTCAAAGATTTCATTTCATTTTTTCGTTCCAGAGGGCAGGGTGGCTCACTGGTTTCAAACCCCCAGCTCCCTCCGTCAAGTGAACTTTCTGTGTTGGACAAACAACACGTGCGTGGTTTTTTTTCGGTGTACTTTCGTTTCCTCCCACTTTCTTTATTCTATCATTTCATTCATTTCTCATCATCACCGTCTTCTTCAGTCTAGTCAATATATCCATGAAACTTAAAATTGGAAGTTATTATTATTATTATTATTATTATTATTATTATTATTATTATTATTATTATTATTATTATTATTATTATTATTATTAAAAATAAACCAAGAAGTTCCGTTACTAGTGATATACATATATCCTAATTACCAGTCTTATGGCGGCTCCCTTTCCTAAATTTAGGGGGACACAATGACTCATTGGTCTATTCATCTTCCTAGCATATGCTACAGACAAACAGACAAACGTCAGCCGGTGTTCACTGGCATTTTGTCACTTCAATGCAACGTTTTCTTATCATCGCTTGATTAATAAAGCGGTAGGTAGGTTTGTGTTTTGCTTTTCGATAAGCTAATCTTCTCTTCTCTTGAATACGAAGCAACAGACAAAGAAAAAAAAAGATACTGGGAAAACAAATTTCTTTGACGCTGCTGTATATATATATATATATATATATATATATATATATATATATATATATGTATGACTGTCTGTGTCTGTTTGTAGAATCTGGTTTCTTTATCACACACGAAACAACTATGAATAAATACACTTTATAACTTTATTCTTTTTTTAAAGACAAAGACTAAAAAATAAAGACAAATATATTATTTTACTCTAGTTCGATTCTTAGTGAAAGAGCATTAAATATTTCAAGACAATAAATTAAATATTTCGTTCCTTTCTGTCGTGAAAACGAAGTGAAATTCTTTTTTTTCATGCAAGGACTAGTTCAACTTTAAAATCATGAAGTACCAAATTCGATCCCAGCTCCCTACCAAAGTAGAAGTGAAAGAGCATTAAATATTTCTATTTCGTTCCTTTCTGTCGTGAAACGAAGTGAAATTCTTTTTTTTCATGCAAGGACTAGTTCAACTTGAGGCACTGACATTCAGTGAAAGAGTGTTCACCTCACGGTGGATTACTCCGTGCGAGGATTAATTCAACTCTAGATCGTGAAGTCTCGCGTTCGATTCCAATGAGAGAACTTTCAAAATAAAAGCATATTTAGGGTTCTGATTTGATTCTTAGTGAAAGAGCATAAAATATTTCTATTTCGTTCCTTTCCGTGAAGTACTGGTCTCGCCTTCGATTCCGATGAGAGGACTTTCAAAATAAAAGCATATATTAGGGTTCTGGTTCGATTCTTAGTGAAAGAGCATTAAATATTTCTATTTCGTTCCTTTCTGTCGTGAAAACGAAGTGAAATTCTTTTTTTTTCATGCAAGGACTAGTTCAACTTTAAAATCATGAAGTACCAAATTCGATCCCAGCTCCCTACCAAAGTAGAATTTTGTGTAAAGTCTTTATTTCATAAGTTAGCGAAGCTACAATCAAGATTAGTTGTCTGCTTCACTTTCACTCCCAAAATAATAATAATAATAATGTGATGCTGTATTTTTTAAATTTTATTTTTATGGTTGTTATTTATGTTTTAATACCACTTTGGTCCGGGTTCGATTCTCGATGATAAAAAGAGAGAGAAAGGGAGCATTGAACACTTGAAAGCATTATAGTGCTTCGAAATGAAGAGCTTCGAACAATGTACATATCATATGCTACGCTAAAACCAATACATGAAATTCTTTTTTTTTTTTCATGCAAGAATTAATTCAACTCTAAATCGTGAAGCACTGGTCTTGCGTTTAGTGTACAGGTTCGATTCTCGATGAGAAAGCATTGAATATTTTAAGACATTAAGTATGCTCTTCGCTACAGGTTCGATTCTCGATGAGAAAGCATTGAATATTTTAAGACATTAAGTATGCTCTTCGCTATACAAAATAGCTATTCAATACATAACGAAAAGACGAAAATCAATCAATCAATTGGGAAGCTTCGAACTTGATATTCAATCAATTGAAAAGCTTCGAACGTGATAGACGTCCAAGAGTATGAGCATAGTAACAACGTTCGCTTGCGTTCTTCGCAGGAGGGAGTAGTGTGGAGGGGTTTGGGAGGTTCAAATCCATAACGAAAAGACAAAAATCAATCAATCAATCAATTGGGAAGCTTCGATCATGATAACTAATAGAACTCTCAACCATCCAAGAGCATTTAGCTATTCAATACATAGCGAAAAGCAAAAATCAATCAATCAACCAATTGGGAAGCTTCGCGGTCCAAGAGTATGAGCATAGTAACAACGTTCCCTTACGTTCTTCGCAGGAGGAAGTGGAGGGGTTTGGGATTCAAATTCATAACGAAAAATCAATCAATCAATCCAATGGGAAGCTTCGATCATGATAACTAATAGGATTCTGACCCGGCCAACAGTATGAGCATCCAAGACTATGAAGGCCAAGAGCATCTAGCTAACGAAAAGCAAAAATCAATCAATCAATCATGAAGCTTCGATCATGATAACTGATAGGACTATGATCCCTCCAAGAGTATGACCACCCAAGACGATAAAGCCATCCAAGACTATCACCATAACAACAAACTGTTCTCATACACGTTCAGATAAACCAAAATTTTCCCACGCACTTCTCTGGTAGCCGTAAAAGGCTATGACCATAGCAACTAAAGGCTTGTCGAAACTTGCCTCCCAATTCCAGGAAATGATACCGAATTCTAAGAACGGGAGGGATCAAATTTCAGCCATAGTGCCTCATATCTACTGTAGGATGCCTACAGCAAATTTTATTTTAGCCCAATATAGATTCATGATGGAAAAAAGTTCTGCAGGTCATTGTCTCCGATTTTCCTGAAATTAGGATATATCATTCTAAAAACAAAATAATTAGACCCATTTTTTGTGCATTATACAAAAAATAGAACAAAATTAAGCATTTGTTGCAACTGAGACTTTTAGTGACTGTTTGCCATAGGACTATAACGTAACGAAAATTTAGTTTTGAAGATGGCATTTTAAAGAAAAATTGCATCAAATTTAACCTTTCAGAACTTCTTAATTTTAGGTTGTGCAGTTAGTTTTTTTTTACAGTTTTAATGATATTAGTGCCTATTTTTAAGGCTTTTACTACGTAATCATCCGGTTTTTATTTTTGAAATGCATTATAACCCATTTAAGTAGATTAACCTATTTAGATATACGGCTTTGCGTCCAAACGTCCTGCTCCGGTAGCACAGGGTGGTATAGGAGCAGAGGGCTGGTGTTATTTATCACTAGCCTTTAAGATATATATATAAGTGAGCATAGTGAGAAGGACCACATATAGTTCTACCTTATTAATTTATACACTATGGTGCTAAATTCGGTGTACAAAAGCAGAGGGGTGATTCCTTAGGATTCTAAAACATGTATTTTTAGATAGAGCACATACTAGTTCCTAAGTGAACTCTTGACCCGACTTTGGTAGGTCACATAGTTTTGGAGCTGTGGACCTTTAGAATTGATTTTTTTTCATGTTTTCGGCAGCCTATAACACTTGAACGATGGGCTTTTCGCCCTAAGTTTATTGGAACTTTTTTGTTTGTTTTACTCTCAGGAAACACTCATCTGCTTTTGTACGTCGAATTTAGCGCCATACTGTAAGTATCGTTAAAAAATGTAAATATTAAGCTACCCTTAATCTGCACTTTTAAAAAAAGTTTATATCTCTATTATTTTATGGCAGGCATGCAAATAGCGGAGTTGGGATTAGGGCGCCAGAGTCCAGCGGGCAAGCTCTGTGTCGGTTTTCTACATTATTTATTTACAAATACTGAACAAAAATTCAGAATAAATTAAATCTTTTAAAAGTTTTTTTCTTTTGAACTTTTTAAATTGAGCTTACCTTCTTTATCTCTTAAGTCGAAGTTGGAAATATAAACCACCGAATGATTTCTGTGTATGAACTCTGTCAAACTCGTAACCCAGCTGAGTTAATTTCCTTCCTTCGCTCAGTAATACTCATGCATCTACAGTTTCGATTTTCATCCTAAGTTAAGTTTATTGTGTTCTGTAATATCATTATTTTAAGTTTGGATCATAGTTTCAATTCTATATCTAAACTATAACTTTATTCAACGTACCAAATTTGAGTGACAGTTACTAAGATATTTAGTATATAACTTCCAAAAGTATAGGAAACATTATTTTAGTATTTTGGATAGCCTGAGGTAATATATATATATATATATATATATATATATATATATATATATATATATATATATATATATATATATATATATATATATATATATTAAAAAACTTATAAAACGCTTCGTTTGACTTAACCTTGATTCTGAGATATCTTTCGTTTTTAAATTTTGCCACACATGCTACAAATAGTAATTTTACAACAATTGCTTTATTTTAGGAGTCCACTGTGTTTGGAGGCTATCAACCGAGATGATTTCAAGGTACGCACACAGGTACTACATAGACGGTACGAAATTTGACCGTAAGTAAGGATGAATCCCAGAAAAAGGAAGAAAGTGTTGTGACTCACCTAGCATTTCAAAGTGTCTTCCTATGTGATGAACTATCATCAGCCTCCCATCATTAGCGCGCGGCTTGCTCAATTTGCAGATTCGACGAAAAACGTTTTATATATAGAGAGTTTGGCATAGAGACATTTAGTATAGGAAGCCCAAAGTTCATAGCGTCAACATAACATAAATTTAAAAATATAGACTGAAGATCTAATTAATTCTTATTGACTGTGATTTTTTTATTGGCGTAGCTCGCTTCGTGTGATGATGGTATTCGGTTAAGCTAATTTGCAAGCATATTATGCTTAGTTTTAATTTATGGCAGTTAAATCACACTTCAGATTCTAAAGTGATGTATAGTATACCTATTTCGTATCGTTAAATATATATTCTTAGATGAAGGTGAAAGAGAACTTTTCAAGAAATAGTTTAACTTATTTTGTGTGTCTTGAGGGGAGGGGGACGTAAGTAAACGCATGATTCTGCTGTTTAGTTTTCGGTGATTGGTACAGTCATCTCCTGAACTACAATACTAGGATGTGAGGAAGAGTTTGTAAGGTGCAACTCTGTTCGAACTTTTCTTATAAAGTAAGTGTTTTTTTTAATGTTAAATGAAACTTGTTAAAATTGATACGCTGATGAGGTGTATATACATTTCAAACTATTATAATGTACGGTATGCAATTAGTAGACTTAAATTAATATAGACTTTTTGTTTATGTATTCACATTAAATATATTGTGTACTACAAATGTATACTTGATGTAAAATTTAATAAATTATTACTGTAATTATTCTCAATAAATCTACAGGATTTTATTTTATGTATTGTCTTTTAAAGATTCATTCCTTTATTTGGCTTTCGGTTTATGTAATTATAAGTAATGTAGGATGGTGGAATTTAGATCATTTTAAGGATTAATTTCTCTATTATATACGATAACTCAAAGAAATAATCGATTGTATATCGCATTAAATATTTACATGATATAAAATAAGTTATTTTCCCCATTTATCATGTATAAATCTTACCACCAGTGGGGTTCTGTAGTATAGACACTGGTTGCCCAAGTACTTCACAAGTTGCGGTATACTCAATGTGGTCTGGTTGCTTGAGCACTGACTTTAGGGGTGGTAGAATGAATGACTATTCGGAAACAGTGAGTAGCATAGTGGTTAATGCATCGACACGGTAAGTTGAAGTTACAGGTTCAAATTTTAGTCCAGTCTTGCATTTTCTTTCCTTTGGTAATTATGTACTTTACCTTAGTAGACCTGATTTATTTATACTCGAGTTATTTCATCATGACTTTCAACACAAGGACGACATGAACCACTCACATGTTGATCACTGGGATGTCTTCCTTCTGCTCTGTCATTTATTCTACGCACTACAATAGCTGATGTAGTGTTGTGTAAAACATACGACGAAGAGCACAATTAAGACACCTCGACTGTGGACATCTGAGTGGTCCACGTCGTTTTTCTGTTAAGAGTCATGGTGATATGATCACGTTTTATAGTGATTATTTATAAGAAAAACTCATTATATACACGTGTTTGTAAGTTCCGTATATTTTAAATACTTCTGTAAGAAACTGTACTATAGCATTTTTTTTAGTTCCATTAAGAATACTTTTCACAAAATGCATGTGAATTGTTCGATTGTTATTGTTCCTCCATATTATTTTTCAATGAATATTGGCATAGATATAGAATGTGTGTCCGAGATAATTTAGTTTTCTCCACTTGTACTGCACAGTGTCCCCTGTGATATTAAGGGATCCCGGGTACATGACAAAATATTTAGAAAATATTTTCTGTACATGATAGAAAATATTCATAGAATATAAGGTAGACAAATCAAAAACATTTTCAAATTACTTTTCTTCGTGTTTTGTAGCAGTAGCAAATGTTAAGAAAATATTAAACTAGTTTCAGAAGAATTAGTGCTAACAAAGAAAATATTTACGATTTATTTTTCAAATAGCAATTGATATGTTTTTGATTTGTTATTGTATGTAGTTTCAGAACGTACTTAAAGTATTTTCTAACATTTTCTGGTTTTCGCAGAGAAATATTTTAAATTCTTTCTGAATATATTTCCGTCATTACCACCATAATACCGACAGTTTGAAATACATTTCTTTCTTCAACCTATAAGTTAGAATACTAGAATTTATTTCAACAAATTTATGTTATGATAGAAGTTTCCGTGTGTTCTAAACCGGTTCCAACATACACAGACTTTTACCACCCCATCAATTTGTACAAATGATATCCAGATATTTTAACTTACAAGAGTTGGAAAACTGTTCAGTATTAAAGAAAGAAATGTATTTCAAACTGTAGCTGTTATCGTGGTAATGACGAAAAAATATTCAGAAAGAATTTTAAATATTCTATGTGAAAACCAGAATTCGTTAGAAAGTATTTCTGAAACTACATACAATAACATATCAATTGCTATTTGAAAAATGAATCGTAAATATTTTCTTTCTTAGCACAAATTCATATCTGAAACTAGTATGATATTTTCTAAACATTTTCTACTGTTACAAAACACCAAGGAAAATAATTTGAAAATGTTTTTGATATGTCTACCTTATATTTTCTGAATATTTCTGTCTTGTACAGAAAATATTCTCTAAATATTCTGTCATGTACAGAAAATGTTCTCTAAATATTTTGTCATGTACAGAAAATATTCTCTAAATATTTTGTCACGCACAGAAAATGTTCAGTAAATATATTCTGTGATGTACGAAAAATATTCACTAAATATTTTTTGTCATGTATAGAAAATATTTTTTGGTATGAGTGGAAAATATTTTAAAATTATTATTTTACAGAACATTAATTTTTGTTAAAAACGGATTAGAAATCTTCAGAAAACATTTCAACTAAGTACCCAACACATTGGAAAATACTTAGAAAAAATTTCTTTATTTTAGACAAATGATTTTCAGTGTTATTGGCAAATGATTTTAAAATATTCCATGCGAAACACTTTAAAAACCATTCCGTTAATATTGTATAAAACGTTTCAAATACACTTTCAGTAATGTGTGGAAATGGTACAGAAAACATTTTTTGGAAAACTTTTCTAACGGCGTATAAAATATTTCTACAACGTTTTTGAGTACATTGCGAAAATATTTTCAGTGTTATTTGGAAAATGTTTTCAACATGTAACCATACTTATATTACGCTAATTTCGGTATCTTAGTATTTTCAATTAAATTATATATAACCTGAGATTCGAAAATTAGCGTACGTATGGGTGGGAGAGGACAACACATCGATCGGTTCCCGCGATATTAATTTTAGTGGTTTCGTAATTCCACACTGAAATATAGAAAGGATACGTAATCTATTATCGCTACTAACAAGCATGCTATGAACATTAATCTCTGAATAGTAGTAGTAGGATTTGAGTTCATAAAATAATACTCTTACAACCGATCTCCTTTAGAAATTCAAACAGTATTCAAGAACCCAATAATCAACATATATTTAACAATTCAACAATCAGTATTTCATTATGGTCTTCGTAATAGTGGAAAGAGAATTTCAATAGATTCAATCTTAGACTATTATCCAATTAGCAGCGTAAACTATTTGCCTCAGTACCAGCTAACTTGTTCTAATTAGTCACGCCGATTGGTAATAATGCAGGAATCTAATTCAATTTAGAAAAAAAAGGTAGAAAAGTTATAGGCAAAGTGCCTAAAGCTAACAAAATGGCAAACGGCCCTTTAAATGCAAGAATAATATAATGAAGGAAGGAAAAGCATGAAACTTACG
This sequence comes from Thermobia domestica, assembly GCF_964235325.1. NCBI lineage: Eukaryota > Metazoa > Arthropoda > Insecta > Zygentoma > Lepismatidae > Thermobia > Thermobia domestica. The sequence continues at coordinate 172,288,665 of NC_137471.1, read as the reverse complement.
TACCTCGCTGCCTTATTAAGCCAATCCGTGCTATCGAATAAAACAACCAGCCGACATGAGGTTACAACACTCCACTTTAAACTTCATGATACATTCGAATTTTAAACTTTAACAGAATTATACTTCGAATATCACTCGTAGATTATGTATATAGAATAACTTTTGATACAATAACTCGATCACAAATTATGATAATAGTAGCGAAACAACCATTATACTTCCTCCCTCGGACGTTCCAGCACAACTATGGCCACCTATAGAGATAGCTCATCCGTCGTGCTAGTACGTCCCGCCAGAGGGCATAACCAACAAAAACAAAAGAATAGGCAAGAACGAAAAAGCTTTTTCGGTACAAATTATTATAATATAAATTATTCCTAGAGACACCTTTTCTATAAACATTTAATAACTAGTGACATAAAATCCATAAAATCTATGGATTATATGTTACAAACAACATATGGAATATATTTCCTTAAGGGAAGTAGGATACATTTTCTGAAGGAAAATGATGGTACATTTTAGAAACGTTTTGAAAATATTTCATTGCTGTGTGGGCATGGTCGACTTCTACCACTTCCCGTTTAAGTAAGATTATTGAAAAAGATGGAACCTATTCTGCCAATGCAGAATTGATTCCCGAAAACCGTTTGTCGATTGCTCTTACCCTTTTATGTTTATGGAAATAAGTATTGAAACCTGAAGTAGTAGTGGAACCTACCACTTCCAGTTTCAGTAGAAATGCAGGAGTTTAGGTGGTTCCTTTCATATCCACCTATTTTCGGAAACAGTTTGCCGATCGCTATTACCGTTTTTTACTCGTGGTCTTTAATTTGAAACCGGAAATATCCGATTTCTACCACTTCCGGTTTAACAGATTGACTGTCAAGGTGATTTGAGGGTACCTGTTAAGTAGGAGGTTGTTGAAGGAGATGCAACCTATTATTGGGATGCCAGATCGATTCCCGAAAACCGCTTGTCAATAGCTCTTACCGATTTTGATGTGATACCTGTTGACAGACAAACACACAGACGGACACAGCCGTTCTATATGACTTCCCTTTCATATGCATTACGTAGTTTTCGCAAGTCTAAAAGTAGGTATATAGTCAAAAGCAGGAAATATCTTTTTATTTGATAATTAAATATAACGTTATTTATTGCGGCTTGCACCTTTGTACTTTTCTTATATATATATTTTTCTCTTAGAAGAAAAAACAAAACTCTTTCTTAGTTACAATTTCAGAATAAATGAATATATGAAAATTTATTAGTTTCTCTTCTGAACAAATATATGAAAAAAAAACATCATTTCCTGAGAACTTCTAGTACTTTTAATGGGTGACTTTCGTTAAACTTTGAAATTTTTGGTAGCCAAAAACTTGCAGTAGATATTTTTATATATTTCGTAATTATTATTTCTATAAAGTAAAAATATATAAATATATAAAGGTAATAAAGCTATATGAAACATCTTGTTTTCGCGCATGAAAAGCGTATGAAACTGATGGAATATTGATATGACGATTTTCGGTGAACGACGAGTAATTCTAAGAAAAAAACTACATTACATATTCTAACATATTTTCCAGAAATGAAGCATTGCATGATAATTAATTTTATGAACCCTTACCCTCACTCTCCATCACACTCACCCTCCATTGACTCCCTCCCCTCAACTTCCCTTACACTCACCCTCCATTGACGCCCTCATACTCACCCTCCCTCACACTCACTTTCCATTGACGCCTTCAAACCTACCCTCACACATACTCACCCTCAATTACATTATTGCTCTCACCCTCAACTACAAAAATGAGGGTGCGGTGAGGGTGAGAGCGGCCCTCATGAGGGCAAAATGAGGGAGGATGACCATCAATGTCATCTACTCAGTAGGTTAGGTAATACCCCATAGCTAAAGACTACTAATAAAATAAGGCATTAGAATACAAACTTTAGGTAATCTACACTTAAAGTTGGTCGCACCACTTTCGCGATGAAGAAAATCGACATTTGGTCGACTGTTCATTTTTGTAACTGGCAACGAAGTGTTTTTCTTGAAAACTGTATATAGAACCATGTGTAAACGTCGTTTGAAGTAGTGGGTTTTTATTCAATTTAATACATATCAAAGCATATATCAGTAATCACGTAAGGAACTATTTTAAAAGCTAAGGTAAACTGTCCAAACCTAAAGGCAACTAACGTTGTGAGCGTGTGTCTTCCCTCACCCCCATTCCATTTGTTTAAATTCCCCAGTCAGCCCCATCTGAAGTGGAATAAGGCTCTTTGCACAATACGTTGACGGAAACCTTATATTATGGTGCTGTCTTTTTCAACCTGTTGGCAACGCTTTGCCGTGGTGACTTGCATTACGTGCTCAGAAGACAATGGGCTGTGAAGTGGCCGTGATTCTTTGAAAAACTAGTCCAGTAATACTAGACGTCATCGACGTTCGTTTCTATTGTTCTTGACATTTTAATTGCTTTATTTTAATGGAAAACATATAAATCTCATTAGTGTGTATATTACATATAAAGGCATATTTCCCTCAATATTTTGGTGTTGTTCTTCGTGATTAATAGGCGTAGGAAGACAGACGCTTTGTCCTAAAAGCGCGAAGATTAGCATTCATGCGGCGCCATGAAGAAAATTAGGAAGCGTTTGGAACGATACTGAAGAAAATCCGTAAAAAAATTGATAATCCTTGACGTTGAGGCGAAAAGTATTTAATAAATAATCTTTTGAGTTAGTGTAGCTTATGGAATTAACCCAGACAGCAATTTAAACTTGCTGCAAGTTTGTCCAAACTTGCTGTTGCAGGTCAATTAGCTTGCCGCAAGGTCTAATATGCAAGCCAATTAGCTTGCTGCAAGCTTGTGGCAAGCTAGTTAGTTACATCAGGGCAAGGTTTGCGGGAAGCTTGTCTTCACAAGTGAAACGCTAGTCTAATTATCCCAAGCGCAAGCCAAGTATAAGTGTCTCTCATTAATGGCAAGCTTTATTAAGCTTATCACAAGCGAAAGACACGCCAAACAAGCCATATGGAAGCTTGCGGTAAGCGAATTTAGGTAAAACAAAGCAGTAAGGAATCCTATATATCGACCGTCTAACTAAATCTATGCTAAAATATATTTTTCCCTCACCTTCCAAATTGTTAAAGGAAATACACAGCCGTGAAAACACCCACGGCTCCCATCTCCTTATACAAAAGATTAAAATAAACAAAATTTAACGGTTTTACTGCGATAAGCAACGCTTTTTTAAAACAAGAGTTTCATTCCCATCCAATGGATGGGCGGGCCGTAGAAGGCAACACCTTCTCTGTGGCCAGAGATATTTTCAACTTTTTGATTTATAGGACATGGAGAATGATTTCAGGCTATATAATAATGTGGATTGAAGTTGGGAACTAATAGCAAAATCAAGTTGACGAGAATGTGTCAGAGTTGGCTATTGTGGTAAAATGTTTCTTGAGCACATGTACGGACCCAGACAGCATGTTTGCTTGCCGCAAGCTTGCCTATCGCTTTTATTTGATTTTATTTCGCTTTGGCTTATACACAAAAGCTTATTTCTGCTTAGCGCAAGCCGTAGTGCGGGCAACCCACGCTTCGCTTGCGAGACGCTTTTCTTTAGATTGAAGTAAAAAGCCAGCGCGCGTTCGATTTTCAGTTGTTCTCAAAATCCACGTGACGCTGACCTCCTTACTTTCGGCGATAAGGTAGTGTTCGCGTTGTTAGTGTCTTGTTAGCATTCAGCTTGAATAAAGGACAAACTTAATTATTTTTTTAATTGTTCCGTCTAGTACTGTAGTACTCTAGTCCCACGTACCTATAATATCGCTCTTTATTTCCTCATATTTCGGTAACTATGAGGCATAACGAATTGTAGTATTTATGTATAAAGCATAAATGTGAACATAGATGGAAGCAGATTTGAGCCTACTTATTTCGCGAAAGAATACGGAACTGTTGCATATATTTTAATATAAACTTCAAGTTTAACTTAAAGTTTACTATAAACTTTATCTGAACGCTGTGTTTAAAGTATAAACATTTTTCTGCGTTTTTATATAAAAAGGTAGAAATTTCAAGTACTCGCGGCTAATATAGCAACATGTTAGATATTTGTACGACGCAACGGCGCGTAACTAAACCGTAACTATTATGCTTATTTTGATGTTTTGCAGAAGCGGAGGGGACACTTGGGTGTTTCAATGGTTGTGCATGTGCTTCAATAATTGGGGAGGTGAGGGGACAATATATTTTAGCATAGATTTAGTCAGACGGTTAAATTATACTGATTTAATACTGTTTTATGTAAATTCGCTTAGTGCAAGATTCCATATAACTTCTTTGGCGTGTGTTTCGCTTGCAATAAGCTTAATAAAGCTTGCCATTGACGAGAATACGCTTATACTTGGCTTGCGTTTGAGATAATTTGACTTGTGTTTAACTTGTGAAGACAAGCTTGCCCCAAGCCTTGCCCAGATGTAACTAACTAGCTTGCCACAAGCTTAAAGCAAGCTAATTGGCTTGCATAGTATAGCTTGCGGCAAGCTAATTTACCTTGCAACAGCAAGTTTGTGGCAACTTGCAGCAAGTTTAAATTGCTGTCTGGGGAGGTTATGGGCAATATATATGTTGATTTTCGTGGTAGATACGGCGGTCAGGATTATACTGATCTATGGCTTCGGTACTTTTGTGTATTGCTAAGAGATGATCCAGTGGTGGGTAGGCATAGCGCGGTACAGCAGGAACTTGGTCTAAGAGCTCATGGACGATGGGATGTGCCAATTGGATTCGTGTCGCTATGTAGCGTTGGCGTAGATGGTGGAGGTGTGGCAAAATGGTTGGAAATTGCGCACGACTATATATTTCAGCAGTGGTAGTATCGAAAGCGAGAGAGTAGGCCAGACGTAAGGCATGTCTTTCGAGAACTTTCAGACGCTCATAGTAAGTTGGTGCTGCTGATAACCAGGCAAGATGTCCATACGTGAGTGCTGGGCGTACAAAGACTTTATATGTTAGCAGTAGCAGTTTTGAATTAGGACCCCACGAGGTGCCTTTAAGGTTTCGTAAACGGTTCAAACGGCGCCGGATATTAGCTTCTAATTCTTTCAGATGTGGCTTCCAAGTGAGATGTTTGTCGAATATTACACCCAGATATTTGAGACTGTTTTGACTTGGGATTGGAGAGTCAAAAAGGGTTAAATGTAGACGTTCCGGGTTGCGACTGTTACAGTATTTATTGCTTTTGAGCCCAAAGAGAGTCATTTGAGTCTTAGTTGAATTCAGCTTGAGCTTCCATTTTAGGCACCATGTAACTAGTTTGTCCAAAGCTGGTTGTAGGATTTGATTAATGCGATCCACAGAAGATCCCAATGCCACATAAGCGGTATCATCAGCAAATTGTAAGGCATATAGTGGGGGTTGAGGTTGAGGCATGTCGGCTACATAAAGAATATATAATAGAGGAGATAAAACAGATCCTTGAGGCACACCGGCGCGGAGTTGAAAGATGTATGACTGCCCTGTTGATCTGAACGAAAGCCTGGCGGTGATGTAGAAAATTGGCTATTAATCGGACATAGCTGTGAGGAAGCAGACGTTTGAGTTTGTAAATTAACCCATCATGCCAAACAGTATCGAACGCCCGTTCAATATCAAAGGAGATCAAAACAGATGGTAAACGCTTATTAAAATGGTTGACTAGTAGTGTAGAAAGTTTGAGTAATTGGTCAGCAGTGCTCTAGAGTGGACGGAATCCAGCTTGGTAGTTTGTTCGTGAGTTGTAGATAGTGATGTAGCCGTTTTACCATAATGCGTTCTAGTGTCTTGCTAAACACGTTAGTAAGGCTAATGGGTTGGTAGGATGACACAGCAGTGGGATCTTTGCGAGGTTTCAGAAACACCACAATTTTAGCAAGTTTCCATTTAGTTGGAAAGTAGCCTGTAGATAAAATAGTTGTATACAAAGAAGCAAGTAAGACTAGAAACGCCACAGGTGCCTTAAGCAGTTGACGATATGTAATTGAGTCTGCCCCCGGAGCTGTGTTGCGACGGCATTTAAGAACAGCTGTAATATCATCTGATGTTATTGAAATGAAAAATGAAATCTTTGATTTTTACGTCCCACGATTATGCCGGTTAGGCTAAAGGAGACGGTGATAATGAGAAATGAGTGAAATGGTGGAATGAAGAAAGTGGGAGGAAACGGGAGTACCCCGAGAAAACCCACGAGCACGGTGTTTGTCCACCACAAAGTTCACTTGGCGAGGGCTGGGATCGAACCCGGGACCCCAAGCACCAGAGGTGAACGCTCTACCACTGAGCCACCGCGCCCCCCTCTGATGTTATTGGAGCAGTGAGCTGATTTGTGGGATCAAGGTGGGAATTGAAATCAGGTTGAAATGATGCCTGCACTAGAGAACCAGCGTGTGAGATATGGGTATCTGTAGGACAAGTGAACAAGGGTGTAGTGTGTGGAGTGAAGACTCCCTCAAGATATGTTGCGAAAGCAGTTGCCTTTTTTGCATCCGTCGTTGGTACTTGGCCAGCACAAATGATGGGGTATTGTGGGCCCTGTTTCTGAAATGTTAGACGTTTAAAGGTATTCCAGAATTTAGTAGGATTTGTTTCTTGGCGCAAAGCATTACATGAGGCACGCCAGTCTAGTCGTTTGCTGGCTACTCTGTAGCTCTGTACCGTTCGTTGGAATTGTCAACTTAGAATCGTCAACTTAGTCGTCAACTTAGAATCAAGTACGTCTGTTTACCTCCGTAGAGGATTATAATCAATTCGACGGTTGTTTTCTCAACTTCAAAGAGGCAAGTAATCCAACCGTATATGAGAAGATCGCGATTTCAGTTCACTAGTGGGGATGGACACACTAAGGGACTTGCTTATTTTTCTCCGCCAGCTACGGATACCCTATTTTTTTTACCTGGTTAGACATTCTAGGTGGCCAGTTTGATAAGCAACGCGCCGTTGCTTCTTACTAATATCCAATATTTTGATATGTTCGCCGCGAGTACTTGAAATTTCTACCTTTTTATATACAAACGCAGAAAAATGTTTACACTTCAAACACAACGTACGAATGAAGTTTATACTGTAAGTTAAACTTTAAGTTGATATTAAAATATCTGCAACAATTCTGTATTCTCTCGCGTAATAAGTATGCTCAAATCTGCTGCCATCTATATTAACATTTATTCTTTATACAGAAACAGTGGCGTAGGGAAGGGGGGGGGGGGGCGGAGGGGCCGGCCCCCCCCAAAGAGGTCCGACAATGTACTTTGGTACATTGATGTTTGTAACTTTTTATATATTTTTATGTTTATATATTTTCTTTTTTGTAATTTTTCTATATGTACCTATAACAGCACTTGGCCCCCCCCCAAACACACATCCTGGCTACGCTACTGTACAGAAATACTACAATTCGTTATGCCTCATGGTTACCGAAATATATAAAAAAGAGTTACATTATAGGTACGTGGGAATAGAATACTAGATTAAAAAAATAACTAAGTTTGTCCTTTATTCAAGGCGAATGCTGAAAGGACGCTAACAACGCGAATACTATCTTGTCGCCAAAAGTTAAGAGATCAGCGTCACGTGGTTTTGAGAACAACTGAAAATCGAACGCCAGTTGGCTTTAACTTCAAACTAAAGAAAAGCGTCTCGCAAGTGAAGCGTGGGTTGCCCGCACTACAGCTTGCGCTAAGCAGAAATAAGCTTTTGTGTATAAGCCAAGCGAAATAAAATCAAATAAAAGCAACAGGCAAGCTTGCGGCAAGCAAGCATGCTGTCTGGGAATATTTTAGTGAGAACTAACGCATGTAGGGGAAACAATACAATTTAGTTCGAAACCACAAGAACGCTTTTCGTAAATATGAATTGTAATGGCAGCGTATAATGAATGATTCAACGAAAAAAATTGAGTGTGAACAATATATGTGATTATACATTCTGAATGTTCATGATGTACCAATACGGTCGATTAACATAACTAATCTCTTTAGTAAATAACCCTAATATCAATGAAAGTATAGTAAAACATTCGCAGAAACACAAGCATAATGGTGTTAATCTGAATTTATTGGATTATAAGTAATTTGACAGTAAATCCTGCAAAGAGGAAGCGTGAGACAACATAATCCGCATGTAGGGATGAATTCGTAATCGCCGCATTAAGAAGACAAAGCTGCAAGAAATCCTTCTAAACAGAATTATTCCCAGTTCCCCCCTTGAATCCCCTGTAATTGAAGTTTAGTGCACTGATGTATTCACTGAACCAACGTTTGCTAAGCGGTAGTGTATTACCAATCTTAAAATAAGCCAGCAATAATATATTATAGCATTTTCAATTAATCTTACATCATTTTTATATTTTTTTACTATATATATATCGATATGGGCTAAAAGATTTTAAAAATAAATCGAAACAAGTTTATCAACAGAAATATATTTAAAAAGGGTGCACGTAAGTAAATATAGAATGTGAATTAGTTTTGATCAAATAAAATTTATCTTATGTATTTGTTTTGTTTCCAGTTATCTTTTCCGAGTCTCTTGCATGAATCATTACAGGAATTGTTGGTATTATGTACAGGTATTTGTGTGCACTCTGTAAGTATAAAAACTGGCGTGCCAAGGATGGTGGATACGCGCGAGCGCAACCTCAGCTTGAATTTGTTTTGGTTTGTGATTTAATTAGGAGGCTTGCATGATTTTTACTCTAAGAACTACAACCTTCAGAGTGAAGTACTTGTTTGTTCTAACCACTCAGACCCCTTCAAGACGTAAAATTGATACCCCGAAAATTTTAAACCGAACCCAGCCGGTCAAAGAATGGCTTTCCCGAACAGGAACATGCAAACATTGAACCTACTTATTCTTATAAGAATCGCTTCCCGGACAGAAACGTATGAAAATCGAACCCAGTCTGGTTATAAGAATGGCGCCCGAACAGGGACAGAATTCCTGCACCGCTAAATTGAGAGTAGTGATTTATGTTCAGTAACGTAAATACGAAAGGTAAGTCTGACTCGTGTTTAGAATTTTTTAGGCATACAAAATGGATGAAAGTAATGTTAAGTTAGTGCTGGACGCAACTAAAGCAAATAAAGATGAAATGCAAGTTTTCTCGTTGGACAAACTAATAATGTACGCGAATCTCTAGAAAGCAAAATAGAAGAAGTCAATGAATGTTTAGAAAGCAAAATAGAAAAAAGTTAATTAATCTTTAGAAAGCAAAATAGTTGAAGTTAGTGAACAAACTAATTATGTACGCGAATTTTTAGATAATAAAATGGTTGAAATTTCTGAAGCAACAAGAAAACAAATTGACGATACACTCGAGGCAAAATTAGAGTTAGTGAAGAAAGAATTTGGGGATAAATATAAACGAATACATAAGAACGAAAAAATTGAATCGATCGAAGCGCCACTTGAAAATTTTAGTTGTGCAGATGTAGAACAAAGGTTCCAAAAAGATGTACATGATCCAGTTGTTGTTAGCGCTTGCACTGTTAAACAAAGTAGTAGTCAGCCAGTGTCAACCAAATGTAAAAGTTTAGTTAGCCAAACTGTTATGTCATGTAGGCCTAATGTTTGTTCGAAGTTTAAACAGCAGATAGATGTGTTGAAAATAAAGTATTTGTCATGTAATGGAAAAATGTGCACTGATAGGTTTTGTGCGTGCAATTGTACTAATGTAGTAATACTAATTAATGGAGGCAAAAAAGTGCGGTCTTTACATATAAGTTACATTCGGAATTCAATGGAGCTTGAATGCGTCCAGAGCACGTTACAAGCAGATAGGTTATCATGTGTTCCAAGTAATTACATTTATTCGTACTTTGTGAACATAGTTTTGATTCATATAGACTATAGGTAAAACAGCAGTAACAGATCCAACTTGGTAGTAACGAATGTACGTGTTACGAACTTCAAGCGCATAAGTTTTCTTTTCTATGTACCCAAGTATGTGTAATGAATGATGAAATAAGTTCAGGCACATGAAGCATTAATGAGAATAACGTTCGTGAAACATCTTAGCGCAAATAAATTGAAATTTGTCAAAATAGTTTTGGTAATCTGGAATACACTTTGGATAAATTTGTTAGGAAGTACAAAAATTGGTCAAGGCGCGGTAAACATAAGCACTGTAAAAAACAAAAATTGTGTAAACTAAAACGAAAAACAAGAAGCATGCACAGAATTTTGCGATCTTTTGAAGGAATATCAAAATTTGTTCGTAGGAATTTTAAGAAAATTCAAGGTGAGCGCAAAGACAATCTCACGGTCGCGAGCACTAACGAAAAGATCAATGTAATTGTTATAGAGAAACCACGGTCAGAAAAGGTAAGAGAAAAGCAAAGTAAAAGACAGTATCTAGTAAGTATCGTAAGTTGTTCAAAAAAATAAATGTTAATGCGGAAGGAAACTATATGCTGAAATTTGTCGCTAAAAATCATGATGGTGTCCGTGAGAGATGTAATAATCAGGTGAAAAAACCGTGTTGTAACAAAGCGTCGAAAATTCAAAACAAATGTAACAGGAAAGCTAAAGTTAGGTTAATCAAACGAACTGGCGCTAGATGGTTGAAACATCCGTTTATAGTACCAATGTGTAATCATACAGGGAAAATGAAATACCAGTTCGCTCAGAAAAGTAAATGCTGTGTTTCATTCAAAATCAGGCAGCAAATTTCCTGCAATACAATTTTGAAAGGAAAGAAATACGGTGAACGAAATTACAAAATACGTGGAAATCGCAACTTTGTGAAGCAATGTCGTAAGTCAAAAGTTAAAATTTCTGCTAGTATACAATTTTATGTCATCATTATTGACGGTGAAAAATCATATGCGTATGGAAAGTCAGTGTTTATCGAAGTAAATATTTGTTGCAGAAATCACACAGTTAATTGCGAAGACATGTTTATTAAATGTTTCGGAACAAAATTCAAAATTCTTATTGCGTTCGAGAAACTAAGAATTGGAATAGGATAAAAATATATGTTTGCAACAAAACCGTACTGTGTACATTTTGGAAATTTACCCTTAGCAATATCTAAAATTTCCGAAAATTACAAAAAAATGAACTTAAAGTTTATCTTTAGAACCGTATAAGAATTTGAGAAAGTTTTTAAATTGTTAGATCCTTTAACTGGTAAATCGAATGGCTCGCATTCTGCGGACCGACTTAAGGTGTGAGAACCTACGAAACAAACTCGAAAGATTTGGTTAGATTTAGCTGTAAAACATATTTATGAAAAGTATCATGAAGTAATTTCAAGTTAGTTTAAAAATACAGATTTAGAAAGTAGTGTTGAAGCTGTTCTTTGCAATGCATTAACCACAATACCTGTATGTTTGTCTCAAAAGGTTCAGTCAAGAAGTAATAAAAAACGGATAAACAAAATTCTAGAAAAATTATTAAATGTTGATAAATATTTGAATTTTCTGTACTGTAAAAATCTATGTTCATCCGATGTATTGGAATTTGCGTTCGTAAATTTACAAAATCCTTATGTGTTATTGAATGAGCGAGCTCAAGGACTGTAAAAAAGAAGTTGTTTGATATGATGTAAGCAGGCATCTGTGACCAGCGATGCGACTTCCAGATGGCCGTTGATATTTTCTTTTCCATAGTAATGGAAAAACCAGTAAAGATATATGCCAAGTCATTGAGACGAGGTTCCCCCCATGTATTTTGGGAAATACAATATTTCTTTAAAGCTCTGAGTAAGCAATTTTGGTAAGTCCCATTCTTTATTAATTTAGGTTTTAACCTTATGTTTTATCTTCCGGCCTCATCTCGGGAGAGGAAAACAAATGATTTATTGTGGGTAGGTATCTTCAAAATTTAGTAAGGCAGGCCCTGTCGAGTAGTCAGAGAGAAGCACAACTGAATTATTGTAGTGTAAAAAATTAGCTGTGAATCTTGAATGCGCCGATAAACTTTATTAAATCTCGATAAAAGTATAATACTCAATGCTATGTTGAAAATAAAGTATGTAATGTGTTTTGAAAATTTATTTACTAATAAGAAAATTTATTTCGTATTTTCATGTTACTGTATTATTGCATTATATTTGAAGTTAAATAATAAGTTGATATTAATTCGTTTCAATGATGTATTTTAAATTTTTGAATAATGAAAATAATATTTGATTGAAGGTTATTTTGAAAGTTAGCTATGGGTAAGTGCATAGGCACATGAAAATACTTAATTTGTATGTTGTATTTCATTTTCTTTAAAATGTTGAAAATTAAAAATATTTAGTGTAATATAATAAAAATATTTAGTTTATGATATAATAACACGAGTCAGACACTTCCATATACAATAAAGGAAGGGTAAAATTTTATGATTTATATAATCGTGTACGAGCTATATAAGTCATTTAATATGAATAAATATAATATGAAAATCATATATAGGTTATATAAAATAAAAATATAATATATAATGAATATGTTATTCAATTTGTGTCAAAATATTGTGTTATGAACAAAGATATTATCTTGTGTAAAAAGCCCGTTTAATATGAATAGCGCATAAAAATAAATAGCCCATCTACGTTTGTGTAAAGTGTTAATGAACCATAATATACCAATAATTCATATTGCAAAAAACAAAAATAATCATCAGAAAAATGTTTTAGGAAGAGGAATATCTCAAGATTCCAGGATTCTGATAATCTTCGAACAAGATCATCGTCCCTTCCCGCGCCATTTGTGAGCGTGTGTCCTCCCTCAACCCCATTCCATTTGTTTAAATTCCCCAGTCAGCCCCATCTGAAGTGGAATAAGGCTCTTTGCACAATACGTTAACGGGAACCTTATAATTTGGTGCTGTCTTTTTCAACCTATTGCCAACGCTTTGCCGTGGTGACTTCCATCACGTGCTCAGGAGACAATGGGCTGTGAAGTTGCCGTGATTCTTTTAAAAAAATAATTCAGTAATACTAGACGTCATCGACATTCGTTTCTATTGTTTTTGATATTTTAATTGCTTTATTTTAATGGAAAACACATATAAAACTCATTAGTGTGTATATTACATATAAAGGAATATTTTTCCTCAATATTTTGGTGTTGTTCTTCGTGATTAATAGGCGTATGAAGACAAACGCTTTGTCCTAAAAGCGCGAAGATTAGCATTCACGCGGCGCCATGAGGAAAATTAGGAAGCGTTTGGGACGATACTGAAGAAAATCCGTAAAAAGATTGATAATCCTTGACGTTGTGGCGAAATGTATTGAATAAGTAATCTTTCGAATTAGTGTTGCTCATGGAATTAAAATTTTAGTGAGAACTAACGTATGTATAGGAAATAATACAATTTAGTTCGAAACCACAAGAACGATTATCGTGAATATCAATCGTAATGGCAGCGTATAATGAATGAGTCAACGAAAAAATCGAGTGTGAACAATATATGTGATTATACATTCTGAATGTTCATGATGTACCAATACGTTCAATTATCTTAACTAATCTCTTTAGTAAATAATCCTAATATTAATGAAAGTATAGTAAAATATTTGCAGAAACACAAGCATATTGGAGTTTATCTGAATTTATTGGATTACAAGTAATTTGACAGTAAATCCTGCAAAGAGGAAGCGTGAGACAACATAATCCGCATGTAGGGATGAATTCGTAATCGCCGCATTAAGAAGACAAAGCTGCAAGATTTCCTTCTAAACAGAATTACTCCAAGTTCACCCTTTGAATGTCCTGTAATTGAAGTTTAGTGCAGTGATCTGTTCACTGAACCAACGTGCTCTAAGTGGTAGTGTATCACCAAACTTAAAATAAGCCAGCAATAATATATTACAGCATTTTCAATTAATCTTACATCATTTTTATATTTTTTTTTTACTCAATATGGGGTAAAGGGTTTTAAAAATAAATCGAAACAAGTTTATCAATAGAAATATATTTAAAAAGGGTGCACGTAAGTAAATATAGTATGTGAATTACTTTTGATCAAACAAAATTTATCTTATCTATATGTTTTGTTTCCAGTTATCTTTTCCGAGTCTCTTGCATGAATCATTACAGGAATTGTTGGTATTATGTACAGGTATTTGTGTACACTCTATAAGTATAAAGATTGGCGTGCCAAGAATGGTGGGTACGCGCGAGCGCAACCTCAGCTTGAATTTGTTTTGGTTTGTGATTTAATTAGGAGGCTTGCATGATTTTTACTCTAAGAACTACCACCTGCAGAGTGAAGTACTTATTTGTTCTAACCACTAAGACCCCTTCAAGATGTAAAATGGTAAACCGAACCTGGCCGGTCATAAGAATGGCTTGCCGAACAGAAACGGACGAGAATCGAACCCAGTCGGGTTATAACGTAATCCAGTTGGTATGCATTACTGAGCAAAATGTGTACGCAGCAGCTGTAGACACCGAACTCAAAACATGTTAGTAAGTATACAGCTAAAGGAAGTTGCTTGCAAGTTTCAGGTAGTCTAAAAATATCGAGGCTTTGTAGGGTAGAATTGAGAGTATGTTAGTTGTGATTAGAAAATATAAACCATATTTGCACCAGTTTAGTCAATGACTTTTTGTCATTTCTTCGGCAACACCGTAATCCCGTTACTAGAGACCTTCTGTAGTTTCTGGTCAAAAATTGTGACACACGGTTTCAACAGATTTCTTTTTAAATCTTAAGTTACACTGCTCTAGGAGTTTTCCAGATATCGAAACAAACAATAGTCTAACAGTGCCATGTCCGTGCTATACGGTAGCAAGACAGCTTTCGGCCAGTTGGTGCGTGTGTGGCTTTAGGCTTTCTACGCTTGCTGTATTAACACGTGCTTTCATACAATTTGCCTTTTGTTGTACTTGCATGCAATATTTTAGATGATACGCAGAGCGTCATAGCATCACTGGCAGTTCATTAGCTTATTGGCTTGCTGCCAGCGTAAAACTCTTGACTCAAGCTTAAATGGAACACTGAATGCAAGGTGTCACCCATGTAACTTTGTTACTGGAAACCAGTTTGTGGTATGCTTGCAGGCTTTCCAGCCAAACCGGATGCAAGCTTACCGATTTCCAATGCAAGTTTACAGTATGCAGTTTGCAAGTTGTCTTTTCTCGTATGGTCATCTATTCTGAACCAAGTTCTCTCAGTTTCTCACAGGTCAAGTATGTAAGCGCAATAATGATGTTAGCCTGGTTTACTACACTCTTGCTGTTGATAAGTTCCAGCCGTTTAATTTGAATTCCTAGGCACACTCGTATTAAGTGTCGACAATGTCCGAGTCTGTCGTTCTGCCCGACATCATCAGTTCGTGGTGCAACATACTCTTTCAATTCCACAAAACGCACAGCGTAATCTACCGTGGTGATGTGTAAGCTTTGCCAGAGATTGTAGAACTTCTGGTCTCTTTGACTTCAATCTTTCCCGTATATTGATGTTGTAGGTTATCAGCTTTTCATCACTTGTGATCAACTGTATCAGAAATGGTTCGAATTCGTTACGTTTCAGTAAGATTTTCAGATAAAATTTAATCGTGTATAATTCTTTGAATCAGCTCATATACCACTAAAGTGTCGTGCTCTTTTTTCTACCTAGCTTTATCCAAATGACTTATTACTATTTGATGATGGATATTAGGTCATTGGTAATGTCATTAGTGCCGATCACATTTCTGGACTTTTCCCAAAATATCATCCACTTTTTCTGTGGTTGGTCGCTCACAGCGAGTTGCATTCTGAACATCAAAATTTCTGAAACGAAAGCGACTGAAGTATGTGTTTATTTTTTTTAACGTATCTTGTTCATAAACAACATTAATTTCTTTGCAGGCCTTCGCAGCATTTACATCTTTATCGCAATAAAATCGTAATATGTAATGCAGCTTTGCCGAAAGCACACATACTTTCACGACATATCTTACGTCTGAATGCGAGAATTTCGATACATTTACCATATACCTGCTTCAACCGTCGGCTAACGAATGATGTTAAGCCTTACTCGCTGAGACTCATATACCATGAGATTTGGGATACTCACACCATCTTTTGTGCAAAAGGCTCACTACTTTTGAACTAACTGATAGTGAAAAAATGCCTCTGTTGCATCTTAGGACTTGAGATTCATAACAGCAAATTATTTTACGTCTTCTCTTGGCCCTTTATCAATGCATTTTCTACTACTATACAGCTCAATAAAAGGTTTTTTAAAGGAGGAAATGGGAGTACCCCGAGAAAATCCACGGACACGATGTTCTCCACGACAAAGTTACTTGGTCGGGGATGGAACCAAGGACCCTATGCACCAGAGGTATGTGTTCTACCGCTGTGTTTTCCTGTCCCTCATAGCCATGTTCTAATGATCAATGTAGTGGTAGAATAGTGGTAGAATATTTTATCAATGTAGTGGTGGATAAAATATGTGGCTCCAGGAGTGCCTGAAGTACATTGCTTAATAAATCTCAAGTGATGTAATGCAAAGTAGATTCAATTTTCTAATACTTAATTTTTTGAAAATATGAAATTCTATGTATCATATTACTTTTGTACTCAAAATGTGAATTATATCTTTTTCATTCCTTTCAGGCAGTGGGGAATTTCGGAATGGATACCATGGACAGTATTGCATGTATCTCAATAACATGCGTGACAGCAGTTTTCCAAAAGAGTACTTTAAAAGAAAGTTGGAAGAAGATTGAATGCGGTGTCCTCTACTCTGTGACTATGGGTATCCGTGTAGAACACTGACGCCAATCGTTAAGTCCGAGAGAGAGAGGCTTAGTGGAGATATAAATAATTATTCACAAGAGGACAACAAATGTAGCTGTGTGATTATTTGGAATGTGAAAAGTAAATCTTCGTGTTTTAAGAAAGAGTTGTCTGTATTAGTAGAAACAGTAATTGTAAAGTTTTACATTGTACTAACTTTATAGACTGAAATTGATTTAAACTAGTCGCAGAGTAAACCAATACGCTTATTGAAAGAATATTAACGTGTAACAGATTTGCACTCTTGGCTTCATAGCAAAATATATTATTGTACATTAATTACAACTTGGTAGTGGTGATTATAATGATGAGGCCATGGAAATTGAACGTTTTATGTGAAATATGTTTGGATTGTAAAATAAAAAAGAAATAAAAAAATAGTCTATTGAAATGTATGTAAATGTTATTTTGAATCTTCGAAGTTTGACCTTTTTAAATGGCATTATTTTATTTGATTGTATTGCATTTTTAGTATTCTCATTCTATTCTTCTATCCCGTCGGCTAAGTAAGACGATGGGATATAATGTGAAATAAATGTTCAGAGGCATTACATGATATGCATATTCTATCCTGCAGTTGCTTTAGCTAGCTTTAACATGTTAGACGGCTTTATTTTATTCACACTACTCTTAGGAGAGTGAAATTCTAAATATATATCACAGGCTATTATTAACTACATACATAACTCTCTGGAATTGTCCATATAGATATCAATATTGTTTTTTTTTTCATATAAATAGTTTGAGTTTTTGTTGTATGTCATATATGGTGCATTGAGAGCACAAAAGAATCAAGTACTTTGGTTTTTGTTCCTTTTAGATGCAATTCATGTTTGAGATATTTAATTGAAGTTCCTTTCATTGTTTATAGTTTCATATGAAGATATTGTAAATACCTTTTGAATAAAAAAGTTTTGGTTCTAACCATGTACATAAAAGTACCTACAAACAGGTTTCTCACTTTCTCAGCTTTCTGAAGACTTGATTCCGTTATGCTATGAAAGTCTCATGATATTCGTAAAAGATCATCAAAAACCAATAAATTTATTTGTTCACGAATTATTGTCATAATGATTTGTTTTGGTTAGCGCATGTCCATAACAAAGGTAAATGATGGCACCAGAAAGATCACTGATTATCTTCTGATATATTCTGCTCTCTTATTTTTTTGAGTATTGTGCATCTATTGTGTGCAAATTTATAATATGCATGCATATACACTTAGCTATATAGCATGAACACTTCAAGAGCGAAAATCACGCACACGACTGCAAGATGCCCAGAAGTGGTTCTTTTATTATTATTATTATTATTATATCTAGTTCAATTTAAAGCAAAGGGAATTTGACGAACTGAGCTCGGGTATAATACTAGGAGTAGGCGAGATGAAAATGATAGGTTTATGTGGAAAATAACAAGTGTTTGAGAAACACACCCATACCCAATGGTAGGCGGTCTCAACAAGTAGCTTTGAGTCACAATCGCGTAGGAATGGATCGCACTGCATAAAACCGTTTTTACGATATCAGATGACACATGCTTAAAATGAAGAAGGGGTCCAGTATTTTGAAATTTCCAAGTAAAATTAGTCACGTCACTACAAAAGAGTATGCAGAATAGTTACTTCACTCAGGCGACACAGCTGAAAAGTAATAGTGAAGAACTGACACAGCAAATACGAACACTATGTACAAAGTAATCTTCACAGAAGGAGCAATTGTGGACTGTCAAGGATGAAGTGCTTTTCATTCTTTTCGGAGGTGCTGTTACAGGCTTACAACCTGAAACGTGTCAAGCTAGAAAGGAACAGCAATATTAAGAGAAATTATATAGGTCACTTGTAACCATAGAAACGGTTCACTGCTTCTAATTGTAATCAAAACTAGCTTGTAGTGGACACCTTTAACAAATTAGTATTTTTCGACATCTTGCACGCGTATACACACCACAGCTAACGTGCCTCTTCTCTATGGACACACACGAGTTGGAGAATAGCACCCTATATATATATATATATATATATATATATATATATATATATATATATATATATATATAACAGTTCTAAGATATTTGCATCAAATTTTGCCGTTTTTAATAGACGTCAGTCTGTCTCCTCTCTCTGACTCGAATTTCTGAAGAGGAACTCGAACTTACATGTGAATTCACGCATGGAATTTCGAGAAATAGGCAGGAAGAAAAGTCGTGTGTGGTAATGTTACATGCAAAATTAAAAAAAAAGGAAAGACATGCAAATATTGTGAACATACATATTTAAGCGCAAATGTTGACAAAATGGTGCGGTATCTGCATTCTGGCAGTTACCAACCTAAATTTTTTTATAACTAACTAACTCTATGGCCTATGGAACCCGGAGGTTCAGTGCCGCGTTCACAAAAGCTCTCCACTGACTTCTATCCTTAGCTAATTGCATCCAGTTTCTACTTTGTATTCCTATCTCTGCGAGATCCATCTTAATATTATCCTCCCATCTGCGCCTAGGTCTTCCTAATGGTCGTTTTCCTATGGGTCTACCAGTCAAGACTTTGAAAGCGTTTCTACTTTCTTCCATTCTAGCTACATGACCTGCCCACCTAAGCCTCCTAGACTTGATGACCCTCACAATGTTGGGTAAACCGTATAAACTATGTAGTTCCTCGTTATGAAGCTTCCGCCATTCCCCATTCTCGTTCCTCTTGGGCCCGAATATTCTTCTCAGGATCCTGTTCTCAAATACTTTCAGTCTATGTTCTTCCCTCAGAGTAAGCGACCATGTTTATAACATTTAGAAATTTAATCCGCCTTATGCAAAGTCGTTTTGACAAATGATTAGCGTAATGCTAAACGCCCGACATCTGCAGGAAACATATGTAAGACGAACGCTTTAGTATGGTACTAATCACAAGCCAGAAGGACTCTGCATATGGCCCAGTTTTCTTTATCATCTCTGACGGGTATTATCATTTCTAATTCATTTTCGTACTCATTGATAATTAAATTGCATCAAAGTGTTGCAAATCACGTAACCTTCTGCTCCAACTGATATTTGATTCTTAAATCTGCTCCTTAGTTTGTCTTTTAACAATTCACTTACATGAAGGAGGTTAATGCCAGCAGCCCGCCCCATTTTTTCCACACTGACCTAACACTAATTCGAGCTTACAACGACACACTGACCCGCCAGACTGATCCATCACTCAGCACCTATAACGGGGAATTTAACTGCCAGTGTTTCGAAGGATAGCTGGCGTTGTCGGCGGGGAAGGAGTTTTACACGGGAATGACTTATCATACAGTGTTCAGTACTTAGTCCTGTATATGTATACCAAGTTTTATGCCGATCATCGCGTTCTAACCGAAGCATGTCCCTTGTTAGAAAAATCATATGACTAGTTATATAAAATAAAGTCAACGAATTTTAATTTTTTAAACCTCCAAATTGTTTAAATCCTAGAAGTATATCATAATAAATGAAAATAAAGTAATTTGTCATACTTTTCTTATAATTTGGAAAATAAAATAAAGAAATGGAAATAAATTCCTTCCTGGAAATTGTAATGCAAGAGAACAAAACGGGAATATTCCCGTTTTTTATTTTCCTTTCCACCGGAAATATTCCCACTGCCTATCACTACTCTTGAATGAGTTGACATTGGTAAAAGTTAACATTTTACAAATACAATAAACGAAAAAAATAACTAGTGCAATTTAATTTACGGTGGAAAACAATAATGATATCAAAACAAAAGTGCAAAGAAAACACCAACCACTATTCGTTCATTGTTACGCATATTATTATTATTATTATTATTATTATTATTATTATTATTAATATATAAAGTCAGTGGTAGCTCTTGCCTTCAACAAGCATACAACAGTGGCTTTAAACACATTATAAATTTCCAATGGTCTATGTCAGGTCGGGCTTTATATTTGTGAAGAAGAAGAAGAAGAAGAACTAATTTTTTTAATAAGCAATTATTCTGTATCATATTAAAACCTGATCGTATATTTGAAAGCAAGTACCGTCTATAATTGCCGGGAGAGTATCCTTGAAATATCGAGTAGAGTGGCCGTTATGGCGAGTGCATCGTGCTTAGTGTGTCCTGTGATGACGAGAGTTGTATGGGGTTTTCTATACATATTTACTAAACTTACACCCTTTTTCTTTCCTTTACACGTTCATACATTCCCTTCTTTTTTCTACACTTTTTCCCAGTCATTTTACACTCCTCACTTTTCTCTACTTCTTGTTCTGTTGAACTTGGTCTTCAGCCCCCTTTGTCTGTTCTAAATTCTCTCCTTATTCTGACCTTTTCCTATTGTACCATACTTCTCTCCAAAAAATCACAGAAGAAACAATTAAAGAGAAAGCGCAGGAAAAGTGGTATGAAGAAGGTGTCAAGAAGAGCAGTTTGAAAGGAATATACACATATAAAAGGCGTTATGAGAAAATAAGTTATATGAAGAATGATTTGCGAAGCATTTTACTTTTCAAAGCCAGGTCAGGGAGCCTTGAAACAGGGGTAAGATTGAAAAAATTTAAAGAAGTGAACGAAAAATGTCAATTATGTTTTAAAGAAGATGAAACATTAGAACACTTATTGTTAAAATGTGAAGAAACCCTAAAAATCAGGGGAAAATGGAAATGGATCGATGAAATGAAAAAGGAAGGAAATTTGGTTAAATTTGCTTGGAGGTTAGGCTTTAATGTAAATGCAAGGGAACTAAGTGAGAAAGAAATAAAAAAAAAACAAAGAACTTCTTGAATTTTGGTGGAAAAAGAAAATGGAAAACTAAATGAAAAAGGAGCAGTACTTACTTTCTCTTTTTTTCTTTTTTTCCCGAACCAAACTTCCGAAGAGAAGGAAGGAAAATACCTTGAACCTGAACCTGAACCTGAAATTTGACTTTTTCCTGATTGCGACACTTCTTTTTTCACGTATTTTCGCTTTATCATACTTACTACTTTCTATCTGTTTTATGACTTTGTACACATATTGTTACTTTTTTTTTTTATCATTTTTCAACTATTCTAATCTTTACATTTTACACGTTTAATTACCATTCTAAATTGCCGATATTCTTGTTCAATACAGTGATAATGATGCTATTCAAAACTTTTGTGATGCTTACTACAAACAAACAATCATCAATCAATTGCCGAGAGAGAAATTGTGGCCAATGAATAAGAATAAGAGGAAGAAGAAAAAGATTGGAAATATAAAGTTGCTTTTGTGAACGTACTTGTAAATGATTTCATTAACACTGGCAACGTAAAATATAAGGGGAGTATAAGAACAGTGTTAAATTCTTATTATATTTCAATTCACAATGGCTGGTAAGGCCTCTGTTAAGTTGGAATTGATGTGCAAAGAAGAAATTGCTTATGACTTACCTCATGATGATCCGCTCGAAGGGAGAGGGTGGACATACGAACTAAAGAATGACAACAAAGAGTTAATATTATCTACAACGGAAGGAGAGGTATCAGTGGACAAGGATACTGCTATGTGCTCTTTGGATGTGAAACTAAACGTTGATAGGGTGAAACCAGAATTAGCACTAGAAGAAGATCCTGCATTTGAAAGTAATATAGAAACGCTAAGAAAATTTGTGGTTCAGGAGACTTACGCGTCGTATTCTAATGACTCCCAACAATTAACAACAAAAAGTTTAAATTCAGTTCGGCCAGAAAGGTAATGTTCAATTTTTCATTAACTAATTGGCTCAGATTGATAATACGGTTACATGGTTTCGGAAATTTTGTTGGTTAAATGCAATACTTCACGACAAATATTTAGATATGGGAGATATCATGAACGTAAGATAGTAGCCTACAATTGGGAAATGACATGAGACACATAGACAAGCTGCATACCAAATAAAAATAATAGCAACATAGATACCATCCATACAATTCTTATGTAGTTCATTACTTGATAAAATAATTATTTCTTTATTATTGGTTACACATTTCTCACTAATTGTTTCACATATTTAAAATATGGGTGCTCGACGATATTGTTTTATTTATATAGAGACTTATGTAAAATAACAAATAATGAGAATGGTAATTATCCTAAAATTTTACAAATGTAAACCTGTAATGTATTATATTCGAACATAAACTATAGACGTTTGTGATTTTATTTAGGATTTAGCCCAAATGGGTCTAGCCTCATTTTTCCGGTGGGCTTCGAAAGACATAAGTAAAGTACAAGATAAAGAATATTTTAACCAACAATGGATGTTCATTATTTGTAGAGGTCCATATATCAATCCAATTCATAGCTGCACTCATTTTTTCAAGGAAGTCGACTTTTTACATTCCCAGGAATCTTTTTTAGGGTATGGACCTGCATTTCTCAATATGGGATCACTTTAAAGGCTTGGTGAACGTACATAATATATAAATTATTGTAAAAACAACGCTAACCAGCATGTGCTAGATGACCGGTAAAAATAAGATTGCTATGCAGATTAGGGCATTACGCAGAATGTGGGTAAACAAGGATAGCGCAAAATTCTGTATTTAGGATGACTTACATGTCTTACGTGTTGAATGTGTTCTTGTACGTTCCTAAGTATTTTACAGGTAACATGCTGAAATGCTTTCTTTGCTTGTATATTTGTGTTCCAAAGTAACACAATACATTAGGGACGTAACTTCTTAATTATATGGATCCCTTCATTCCCAAACATTTTCATAGTTCCATGTTATGATTTGCCACACTAAACTTTGATACTTCATTTCGCTTACAGTGGTTACTAGCTACCTTGACAAGGGGTTACTTTGCACATCGGGCATTACTTCGTACAAAATATGAAGAGAGTTTCACAGTCCTCCGTCAGTAAAACCATGAATTGTATGCACGAAGTTTCAACTACCACCTACGATAGAACATGTAACTTTATTTTGGTGTTAATGTTTGGGGTCAGCATCAGTTCTAGTTACAGGGAGAGTTTGTTGTTGTAGTGGTATGGAAAGCAGTCACTGTAAGGACCGCCAAATTTTCAAAGAATATCCGTTAATGTTAAGTCAGTTTCGTTATATTACACAACGTAACTTGCATTATACAACGTAACTAATAACCGTTTGAACATTTTAATACAAATAAATTAGTTAAACGGCGGTTAGGCTTTATGAAGCGCCATTCTGTGCGTAATTAGTTGACAACACAGGTTGTAAGTCATTCATAAAAAATACAGATTAATGAATTGGATCCTAAAACCAACGGTGCTGACAATCTCTTACAGTTGAGACCTGCAGGGTCCCTGACGATTCGAATGAATCGCTTCTACCCTAAGACCTTACATACCACCCTAGTTGCATGCCTTCGGCATTCAAGTCATGACACATCAGGGTTAATTTCCCAACCCCAATTGGGCTGTCAACATTCAGGCCTTGAGGAGGCATTTTAAGAAAATAAATATAATGAAGAGGACGACAAGAAATACACCCTTGGAGGAGATTTAATGCTACAGCCCCACATTTCAATTCATCAATTTTTTAAGCAATTTTATTACTTCAGGCCCGCTCGTACCTACAAAATTGGTAGGTTTACAAATGTAACCATTTAAAGAGCGCTAGCTAATACTTATGTGTGACTTACTAGCAATTGCATTTATCTTTATCGAGAATAAAGTCACATCCGAGAGCATTTGTCACAATAGTGAAACACAAGATAACAGTAATATTAACTTGTTCATTAAACATTTTTGTTCTTCAGGGCCTACTCGTACGTAGCAATCTTAATATGTTCTCATAACATAAACCTTGATTTTACCATATACTGTCTAACTGACGTAGGCACTCCGTACTATCGATACATCATATTATCCGGTGTTTATCGTAGTAAAGGGTACCGTGGAATCGTAAACGGGCTTCCCTGTTTCTTTTTCTTTAGATCGGTTTATGATTCCCGGCACAAGAATACAAGAGTTTTTTTCAAACATCAAAAAGAATAACATATAATTTACTTTCTTTAAATCCAAATCAAAACCCTAATTATTTTCTATAAATCCAAATCAAAATTAATTATTATATCAAAATCTAAAATCCGAACATCAATTTTATTACTATTATACTTTTCTCTTATTATGCCAACCTTAAAAGTTAGAACAAAATTTGGAAATTTTAGTCAATTGCCGAATCTGCATATTAGCTGGGACCCAACCAGGCGTCGCACTGGTTTCATCACTTTAATTTTATAACGAAAGTAGGGATGTCCCTAGGGGATGAACTATATTTTAACCTTCAACTCTTCTTAACTTATAATATCGCTTTCTCTGAAGTCAATTAACTTCAGTTATCATTAGTCACATTGAATGCACATTGACTTTTCATAGTAGACTGCATATATATAACGAACGACGAACAACTCAACGAGCAACTTTATCAAATTCAAGGTTATTGTCAATTACTTTCAATATTATACTAAATTGTGTTTAACTTACAGTATTTTGACGGCCACTTAATCTTACATTACAAATTTCGCATATTTTCTCATTATACAATCACAACATCAGATGAAAAAATTCACTATCTGAAGAGCACATTTTTTAATTATCCAAAATTTTAACTTTATGATTAATTGTAGTTATTACTAGTACTTCTCTAATTATGTTCGTAATTATCTCTAATTGCCTAACATGTCTCCAAATGCTTGATTGTATGGGGACAGTTAATGTTAATATAAGCATAAAGGAGAATGATTAAAAACTCAAGCAAAATTTGATAATAAAATTTTATTATGAAGTATGGTTCCCAAAACTGGAAAGACCTGAAAAAAAAATACAAAACTTAAACGTCCTAATAAGAATTCGATACTGAAAGTCCGCATCCAAAACGGGACAGCCATACTTTTCAAAACTGGTGCGGTATTATTACAATTTCAAAGTCCGAAATCGCGTTCTAAATCAATTACCTGTTTAAAATTTCCAATGCTGTCTTTCCTCTCCTTTCCACATTCATCTTTCATCTCCGAAAGCTGTAAGGAAACCATAAAACATGACATCTAAGTAAACGTACCTGATTGTAGAGCGATTTTGATGGTTCCTTGAACTGGTGCGTCAGTGGCGGTGGGCACACACTTTGATTCTGAAAAGTAACCTTCGAAATTCGGGGAAATAAACAATAATCCTTTTTTCATAATCTAAAAGTTTATAAGTTCAAATTCGGTATTTCTGATTTCTCATCTCTTCCGGGGTTTAGCCCGAGTTCGGGTGAAGTTCACGCTTTTTTTGTGCCAAGATTTAAATTTTCCATCTGTGCCGGTTACGCTTGTGAGCTGTAATTTAGCACGGTTACGTGTACTTTTCCAGTTAGTTTGTTTAATTTCGGTACTTTTCTCCTTTTTACAGCGTATTTACTAAACTTCCACGTAATAACACACCTTCCTTTACGACGTTTGGATTTACGCTGCATTGCGATACCTGTCATAAATTTCTTTTTAGGTTTGCTTTTACTATTACTATATTTTGCCATGTAGTTTACTATACAATGTTCGTACGTGTTTTCGCTTAAGCGTTTTAGTGCTCTTCGGAGTCCATATACACTTCTTCCGCATGTTTGACTCGAAATAACCTCGCCTACAGCTCGACTTTAATTTGCATGTAGTTCGTCTTTGACCGAGTTTAGTGCGTTCCGTATTACGCTTACCAAGGCTCTTTCCTTTTATTCTCAACTTATTTCCTACTGCACGCCTAATGTGTGGTTGTGCGTGCTCAGAATACGCTGTACGTGGAGGTCGACGAACATTGTTTTCATCATGAGCAATCAACTTGTCTACATTTTGAGTAGCACTACACTTAAATTTTCGCTCTTTACAATTTCGCAAAAGTGAAGTACTAGCTTGAAAATTCAAACATTTCGGCAACTGAAAATTAATAAATGTTGCATCTGATGTACTGATATGATCACGTCTGATCATTTTAATTCTATTGATTATGCTCCTCGAAATCGAGTTTACGTTAATAATGTATTACGAAAACTCAACTGGGTATCATTGGTCATCTTATTTTCTTCTTAACCTTGCTGTTACATTTCGGTTCTATAACGGAAATATACTTTCGACTACGTGTGCTTTATTGGAAGTGTTACTTTTACGCTTTTTTACGGTAAACATTTCCGACCGATATTTTATATACGAGACCTTCACTACGTAAAACACAATTCGCTTGGCGGGTCTATTGTTAATTTGAAGTCGTTTCCTTATACAATACTCAGAGCTGATAAAGTCGGAATAGATTTACAGCACTAAAATGCAACTTACCTTAGACATACACTGTTACAAAGACAAATTTGAATTTGTTAAGTCGCGCAAAACCATTTGCTGCGACACAAAACCGACAACACTGTAACTTCGTTATCACACAAAATCATCAATTGAACTCTCTAGTCTTCCCTGGCTTTTTCGAGAGGGCGGATACGCGCAACCTGAACGCTACCGCTTATCATGTGTGAAACATCGGTATTCCTTGCCGGCAAAACAATTACATTAGAAACAATTGTCCAGAGGTACGCGTAACGATTCTTCTTTTTTGCTATCTATACACTGCATATTTCCTTTTTCTGACTGTAATCGACTTTCTGGTTTATTTGGCACATACCTTTCCCAACTTGGGCCGCCTTGAATTCAAGAGTATTTACGGTTTCTTTTCGCCTTGCACTCTTTTAATTTGTTGGTTTGCCTACACTCAAACTGTGCCGTTCGCATGTATTCATAGAACACAGTGAGACCTTTCTTTCATTCCGCTACCCTATTTTTAAACTCAGCAGTTACTGAATCAACATGATTGGCCGCGTTAACTAATTCAGAGCGTACTTCAGTTAAGGAGTTATTGGCTACTTTGATATCATTACGTAAGCTGTCTGCTTTGGCATTGAATTCGCTCTTTCCTATGCTCCCAAATCGTTTCTGTTACGGGGTTTGAAGTTCACCTACTGATTCATGTATTTTTTGTCCTAGACATCCAATATTCATTACCATTTTTGAGCAATGGTTTCTAATTGTTTCTCTAATTCCTCTGTCAACGTTGCTTGAAATTGTTCTAAAACACTAGCCTCCATATTGATATGAATTACGAGCAACTAATTCAAAGTGCAAAAATATAAATGTCTGAGTTTAATACGAAAATAAGAAACATGCACTTAAAACATGAAACACTATGAATTTTGATATTACGACCATTACCAACCAATCCTTCTTTTCACAACTCAGGTTTCACTTTGCGAAGTGCTTCAATATAAAACTAACACAGATATAAACTAGTACCATATATAAAATATTTTCTATAACTATTCTATCAGGCCTTGATTCCATTTTGTACTAATACACAATACCACACTCAGCAATGCCATGTGATAATATTTGAAAAACAGTATCACGTGACAGTTTGTACACAATAACTGTGTCTTCATCAGACTTCCACTCCTTCTGGCTGCTAGGAGTTGGTCATCACTTATATATACTGTACGGAGA
This sequence comes from Thermobia domestica, assembly GCF_964235325.1. Lineage (NCBI taxonomy): Eukaryota > Metazoa > Arthropoda > Insecta > Zygentoma > Lepismatidae > Thermobia > Thermobia domestica. Next base: position 172,260,399 of record NC_137471.1, on the reverse strand, counting down.
TCAATTTTTATTAGGTTCCGCCCCTTCTTTAAAAAGTAACACTTGTCTGGTTTTCACTTTCACTTTTTAGTTGCACACGTGTCCAATTAAAGGTTTACTTTTTTTCCGCTGGATGCGGCCTGTCCTCTAAGTATCCTTATTTTCCTTGTTATTTTGTTTCTTTTTCTTTCTTTTTATTCCTTCTTCTTTAAGCAGAATCTTCTCTCACTCCTTATTTATCGAGAATCCTGCATTCCAGTTTATCACCTTGCCTCCTGCTTTCATAATCTCTCTGGCTTCCTTCTATTTTCTCACCAAAGTCCTGTTCTCTACTTTTATGACCTCTGCTCCTTCCCACCCTATCCTGTGGTTTGTTTCTTTCTGATGCTTGTATATCGCATTGTTGTCCATTTTCATTCTTACATCATCCTGGTGCTGTTTAATCCTTTTTTTTTGCATTTTTTTTTGTTTCTCCTATGTAAATTTTGTTACACTCCTCGCATCCTACTTTATACATTACTCCCCCTTGATCTTTGTTCGCTATTCCTTTTCTCTTTTTTCTTATGACTAGTTCAATTATTCTGCTTCCTCTTTTCCTGTACGTCCTAATTCCTGCTTTCCGAAACATTCTCTATATGTTCTCTGTTCGTTTGCACAGTTATTGTGTTGAAAATGTCACGTGATACTGTTTTCTTTTTACATATTATCAAATAGCCTTGCTCAGTGTGTATTAGTATTAAAACATTTACTATTATTCATAAATGCACATAAAGGTGCATAGTGTAAAACATGTATGTATGTGTGTATACTCAATCAGCTGTTTGCTATCCACTCACATCTACATAGAATTAAAAATCAACAAGAAAAATTTTTATGAGCTACATTAATCTCTCTGTTGCTCTCAAGGTCAAACATATTTCCTTAACTTACATGAAAAATCTACATTACTCATTTCTTGTTTTTATCTGTCACTCTGCTTTATTTTTAATTAATTGTGTTCGCCGAAGATCTGATGGAAATTGACTGTCGACACTAGGCTAATCAGATTCAAAACTCCACACGTTATCTGTATAACTAATGGTATTGTAAAAGCAGTTGTAGGAAGATTGCTATAATTTAATCCGGAAAACGGTCGCCATGTGCTTGAAATCGTGTTTTTTGGTAGTTGTTAGATTCTTCTAAATATAATCGTAACCTTCACATTGATTTTTGTCTATTTCTCAAGATTTGTCACTTGTTTATTGCATTTATCCCAGCTTTGCTACGGTAGGAGGACGTAATATTGAGGTCTCAAATATTCAGTAATAGTCATAATAATAATAATAGTGTAGGTAACAAATTCCGTATGAGGACACATTGTATTAAAGCCTGTAAAATAACCCGTAGCGTAAGGCATAAGTTACAAAATAGTCGGGATTGTAGAGAAGTGTCACGAGCAACAGCACATAACCTCTCGATACGTTCCTACAACTAGCTACATGTTAAAACGGAAAGTTTCCCTACAACGACCTAAATGTTATAAAGGAAAGTTACATGTTATACGGAAAGTTTCGAGGTAATTTTCGTGTAGAAAGTAGGGATTCTGAACTCACAAGAGCCGTAATTACAGTTGTTTTTAAGTAATGGTTATGCTGACTAAGCTACAGAAGATGTCGAAGGGGTTTCGGGAAAGGGGTTACGTACCATCATGAGACACCTCTACAGCTACTCAAATTTAAACGAAAGATTTCCGCTAATATTTCGTGTAGAATATATTCTACTGTACGTTTTCAGGAAAAAAGCTGTAAAAAGAAAGAAATGAATATAATTGAAAACTAAAGCTTGTAATAAACTAACTTGTGAAGTTTGCAGATGCAATTAAAAAAACTTTGCTACAAAAATATATACACAGACCATAATTCAGTGAGCTCTGAAATACAAACTAACAAAATGATGAATAAGATTCTGTCTACAGAGCAATTGTTGCTTACACTATTTCTAGAATCGAGATAAGTTTGAGAAATGTTTACGATAGTTTTGGTCTCGTCTCGATTCTCATCTCCAAAGCATGACTATAGTGTGAGCTAACCTTGTCGCGTCTCGAATGAAAATGTTTCATCCCGATCTTGTTTGGTTTGGTTTAGAATCGAGATGAGAAATTCGTCTTTTCATGGGCAACATTACACAAAACTAAAATATTTTTTTTTGCCTAATATCACGTTTCTGCTTTAATGGTACGACCTGAGCGATAATAAGTTTTTAATTTTTAAATATTCTTCGAGATAAATATTATTATTAGTATTACTCCTGAAAACTTGATATTTCAAGTGCTGAAACAAACGAGTATTCAAATATTTGAATGTAATGAAGCGTGTGTTATCGCCGATCTATTTCCATCAAAATTCCTAAAGTAAAAAAAAAAAAAAAAAAAAAAATGCTTGACGTTTATTCGATCGAAGATCCTCGAGATAACTGGTCAAGCTACTAGACCACTGAACCACGATCACAACGCTGTAAATGATTCGTCTTTAGTCTTGTTACTTTAAATTTCTCTGCCTCAGCTTGGAAAGTTGTATGTAATTTTTTAATTGGTTTCAAAACGCCTTTCGTGTTCCTTTTATGATGATATAAGTGAATGATCTTCCGTACAGTTTCTATTAATACGTTGAGTTGTTCTTAAACCTTTGGATCGCAAGTTGTTTTTTTCTCCACACGAAACTACAGATAAGACAGATTTAATTCTCATGCTGTGCATTTGTGTCAAGGCAGCCGACAATACCTGGTCATAGACTTATGTCCGCCATGATATAAATGATAGTTTAATTTGATATAGTGAAACAAACTACAGCAACTTATTTTGAGACAATAGTGATATGGTACTCCATTTCATATTTCTACAATATTTAGTCTAATAAAACATGTAATATAGCGTAATTTTATCATGTAATATAGCGAATGATTACATGTTTACTTGCTACTTAATCATTATCTCCATTTACATTTCATTGTTTGTTGAATATGTTACAGGCGCGATAACATCTTTGATTTCCACGGAGAAGGGAATATGTTTACTACATTGAATAAAGCCATCTCTCATTCTTATGGGGAATCTGATACTTCGACGCAGTTTGGCAAAAGATTTCATCGATCACGTTTGAAAACAAATATGGTGACGCAGGAAAGTGAAAAGCGTCGTACGTACCATAATAGTGATAAACGCTTTAATCAACGTTCAACTATGTCAAGTGGTGAGTTTGTGCATTCAGGTGAAAAATCTCACATTTGTGGAGTATGTGGAAAGGAATTTAGAGTATGTTCAAGTTTGGCCACGCACATGGTGATTCATACAGGAGGGAAACTACACACGTGCCAAGAGTGTGGTGAGACATTTACTCGTCGTTCAGATTTGGCTAGACACATGTTAATCCACACAGGAGAAAGAAGTCACATGTGCCAAGAGTGTGGTATGGCATTTAAGCATCGTTCACATTTGGCTACACACATGTTAATCCACACAGGAGAAAGAAGTCACACGTGCCAAGAGTGTGGTAAGGCATTTAAGCATCGTTCACATTTGGCTACACACATGTTATTCCACAAAGGAGAAAAACCTCACACTTGCCAAGAGTGTGGTAAGGCATTTCATCTCCGTTCAACTTTGGCTAGACACATGTTAATCCATAAAGGAGAAAAGCCTCACACGTGCCAAGAGTGTGGCAAAGCATTTAAGCATCGTTCATATTTGGCTACACACATGTTATTCCACACAGGAGAAAAACCTCACACTTGCCAAGAGTGTGGTGCGGCATTTCATCTCCGTTCAACTTTGGCTAGACACATGTTAATCCACACAGGAGAAAAGCATCAAACGTGCCAAGAGTGTGGTAAGGCATTTACTCGTCGTTCACATTTGGCTAGACACATGTTAATCCACACCGGAGAAAAACCTCACACTTGCCCAGAGTGTGGTAAGGCATTTACCTGTCGTTCACATTTGGCTAGACACATGTTAATCCACACAGGAGAAAGAAGTCACACGTGCCAAGAGTGTGGTAAGGCATTTACTCAACGTTCAGATTTGGCTAAACACATGTTAATCCACACAGGAGAAAGAACTCACACGTGCCAAGAGTGTGGTAAGGCATTTACCTGTCGTTCACATTTGGCTAGACACATGTTAATCCACACAGGAGAAAGAACTCACACTTGCCAAGAGTGTGGTAAGGCATTTACTCGTCGTTCACATTTGGCTAGACACATGTTAATCCATACCGGAGAAAAACCTCACACTTGCCAAGAGTGTGGTAAGGCATTTACCTGTCGTTCACATTTGGCTAGACACATGTTAATCCACACAGGAGAAAGAAGTCACATGTGCCAGGAGTGTGGTAAGGCATTTACTCAACGTTCACATTTGGCTAAACACATGTTAATCCACACAGGAGAACAACCTGACGCGAGAAAAACATCACACCTTCCAAGAGTGAGGTAAGGCACTTTGTCTTTGTTCATGTTAGTAAACACAGAAGATACTTACACGTGCCGAGCGTGTGGTAAAGGATTTAGACTACGTTCAATTGTGGCTACATTTATCTAATTCACACAGGAAAAAAATACACATGCCAAGAGTGTGGTAAGGCATTTAATCGAGGTTCCAGTTTGGCTGCAAACATGTTAATTCTCAGAGGAACAGAATATCACACGATCTACGAGTGTGATGGCGAATTTAAATATCGTTTAAGGTTCGTTACACACATGCTAATCCATACAGGAAAAAAAGGTCACGTATGCTAAGAGTTTGGTTAGAAGTTTAATCGAAGTTCAACTCTGGCTACACATGTTAATATCCATTAGAATATGCATTAATATGCCCTGAGTGTGGTATGTCATTTGATATACGTTCAAGTTTGGCTAGAGACATGTTAATGCACTCAGGAGTAAAACATCATACATGTAAAGAGTGTGGTAAGGCATTTAATCTACGTTCAAAATTGGCTACACATATGTGAGTACACACAGTAGCAAAATCTCACCTTGCAAAAATCCTGGAATTGAATTTATTCTACGTTCATACGTGCTGAGCCACACAGGATCAAAACCTCACGCGTGGGAGGTGTAGAAGACGATATAGTCTACGCTCAAAACTTGAAATGCAGTTGAACACAAGTCTGTCACCAAAGAGATGCAAAGTGCTTAGCAAGGCATTTACTCAAGGTTCACATATTGCAAATTAAATGATAATCCACAAAAGACAAAAATCTCACACGTGCGGAGAGTTTATATGAGTTGTCGCATTCTGTTGGAGGAATAGAGATGGTGTAATCTAAGCTGTTATTTTTACTCGTGCTATGAAAATTGTACTATTCCAAATTGAGTGCTTGAGTAGAATAGTCGACAAACGGATGTCATTTGTGTCTGACGTTATCCCATGTTTATTGTAGATCCCTATCTAAGCTCAAGTTATAGTCACCAAAATGAGCAACTTTGTCACCTTCTGACAACATCTGGAAATGATTCGTGGCATATTTCAAGTTAACTTTGAGCACTGTTCCTATATGGTCTGCAGAAACACCCGACGGAGATTGTTTTTGGACACACCTCTGCTTTAATAGTTTCACACTCACATACGAGATCATTCTGTGCTCTGCTGCCCCATTAATTTTAATACTACAAACAATCCGCCTCTATGGTCCTGCGGTCTTATTTCTATGTAGAGAATTGGTTGAGAAACGACATTCCACTGTTCCTTATCGATATTTTCAGACATGTTTCGCTCAATACTAAAAAGATATATTTACGGCAGAGTCTGTAAAATTGTTTGTAACACTTTGTACATTTTTGTAGTATAGTTTAAAGGTGGTTTTCTGTTCACTGCACTTTTGAGCAGCATTCTACTGTACATCACCACATTAAACGCAGAATATAAAACATCTGATTTGGCACACTTGTCTAGCGTGGGATCACGTTGTCCAAGTCACTCTCACTCTTTTCTTGCCATCTGAGTTGAACATTGTAAATTATTTTAATTGAGTGTTCTCTACCAATAAATGATAACGATATTTCACTGCATCTCCAACTGTCAAACGCAGACTCTAGCCGTTGCCTTACTACTGGGTTCACAATGGAAATGATAAAGTATAGAGATAGCTCAAATATTTTTCGCGAAGCAGTAGCTCGAACTTTAACTTTTCTGCGGTTTGATGCCGTCTTTTTGTTTTTTATGCATAGACGATCCTAAGTACATACAAAAATTTCTTACTGCCAAACTTAACATACAGATTTACAGTGTGGATAGCTTCATTATTCAAAATCTATAAAAAAAAAACTGTTGACCTTCTAACCAAAAGTTTTCCACATACCTTTCATTGTCCGATTACCTAGTCCCACTCTGGAGCTATACCAATGCATAACTTGTCCATATTACAGTAATATATCGAAAAAGTAAATGTCACGTATATCAACAAACGCTTCCAAACTCAGCACCCTTTATTCATGCAATATATACTACATCACTTTAGACCCCACACCAAATCACTATCAGCATACTCCTTTTCTCTAATATTTGCGCTCTGCCAGTACACTTTACCCTCGTGAGATTCATTGTTTCTAACCGTATAGTGGTAAGGTGAAAAAAATTTTTATGAATGGTAACATTTTGCCTCATGAACCCAGGAACACTTTTGTCTGATAAGATGTGAACTAGGATTTAAATTTGTATTATATTTACAATATTAAATACAAACACCAGACAGTGGATGCGCTTTAAGCGAAACTGTACATTTTTATTGAGGCAATACCTTTCTTGTTAAAATTAAGTTAGATAATTATGTGACTATTTTATTGCTTAAATACCGGTACTGAAAATAAAATATTTATTAACTAGAAAGATGAAAACCAGGATTTCTCCTAATAGCGGTATATTCATGTTTCAATTCTGCAGCAGTCTCCACACATCATTTTTGCGTGACTTAGGCAAAACCACTTACAGCACTTTTGGCAAGATATCTGGCCTTACTGTGTTTATACATGTAACATCGTCCTCGCTTTCCTACATGAGGAGCTACAGAAGCATCTTCTAGAGTCAATCCGAAAAACTTGCTGTGTTCGCTGAATGTATAACATTACTATTAGTCGGTTCTACATTTTAGAAGTGATAAAATCACGTTATTTCCCATCGTGTAGTATTTCTTTCTTCGTCATATTCAGTAGGTATCTGGTCTACTATGTCCACCCCACCTTTAGTATCGTTGTAAAATGTGACGATATCTGGCTTTCTGTTATCTCTGGTACTCTCATCTAATTTGACGTCATTGTGCATACTTGAGATCAGCACTAAACACAGATTTTTCTTAGATGCATACGAACCAATGGTGCAGTTCTAATAAAAACCAAATACACTACTGTATTCTTTCCTCCGTTTGGCATTCACAAACGCGGGGGCAACTCTCTTGCTTTTACGAATTGTCCCTATAATAGTTAACTTACTGTCTCATTCCATTTATTTAACCAAATTGCAGCTTGTAAACCGATTATTGTAAAAAGTTTCTTTGCAAGATGAGCCATGAATCTGTTGACACAATCTCTTCACTACTTCTTCAGGTTTGTTATCTATCTGGAACGGGCCTTCTGGTTGTGTTCTCACATACACTTCTATATTTGTTGTGTAGTATAATGTTTCACCAACAAGAATAAAAATTTTAATTCTACATTTTGGAGGTCTTTTAGGCATATAAATACGAAATCCACATCTTCCCCGGAAACCGACAAGTGTCTCACCCAAAGTTGCTAACATACCAAATAACAAAACTGATGTTGCAGTTGTTTACAAATAATTCAAAAAAAGTCACGAATTCGGGCTAATCTGGGGCTGAAGGTTATATCTGATTATGTTATTCATTAGCATCTTCCACTTTTTCATCCATCATATCCTGCACAGTAATCACTTTCTGCTCAGTTTGGCTTCTCCGTTTCCCATCGTCACATAGAGATGACCCTACGCAAAAGACACATTCATTTTTCTGATAAACAATACACATGTGTTAACTTGTGCTTCGCACCTCCGCTCATTCTCCGTCCTCGTTATCCCTTTACTCATTTTTTATTTTCTCTAATTGTATTGTATTTATATTGAATCAATCTGTCTATATTAAGTTGTGTTATATATGTTTACTTTCATTATAATGCTAAGGATCAAAGTTCCATATGCCCATTTTTCTTTTTCTTTTTGATTTTTTGTTAGTTTTTATACCGTATAATTGTAAAATTTCGATATAGCACAGATCTCCACTTACGCTTTGTAAATTATTTCTTTTCCATCACTTACGTTAGAGAGGGCGTAACCTTCTCATAGGTTGCTAGCCACTTTGGTTTGCCGGTAAAACGTAGTGCATTCACATACTTTCTCAGCTGGCGCGCATGTAGTGAGGCGTAGCTGCCAAGTCTAGACTCTATTTATTGAACTCATGTGGGCGCACAGTGATGCTAATTCATTAACAGGCGACAGGTTGCAAGAAATTGAGAGTTTTCACGAGCGTACTGGCTGGAGTACACAAGTAGTATAATTTTTGATCATCATTATGATCATTTTCACTCTTATCCTGTTCTCATCTCATAGTTTTGGATACTGTTTCAGTTCGGTTATTAGACCGCATATGATAATTGACGATGGAAAGTCTTTCATACATCCTTTGAAGATAAAATTGCCGGGGTGGCTCAGTTGTAAAGCGTTCACCTCTGATGCATGGGGTCTCGGGTCCAAACCCTGCTCCCGCCAAGTTAACTTTGTGGTGGACAAACACCGTGTGCTTGGGTTTCCTCGGAGTTCTCCAGTTTCCTCCCACTTTCTTCATTACACAATTTCATTCATGCTCAGCATACACTGAACCAGGTTCCCAGAGTTCTCGTTCTCCGATCAGTGGCAACCACCAAGCATCATCAACGAGTTCACCACCATTTAAGAAGCATACAAATGCACATAGCATCTTGAGCTCCGACTCTGACTTCAACCAGCTTATCCTCTGCAGCCTGTCTACAGCTTGCTACAGCAAAACTACAATCCAATGTACTTTAGTTCGAAGGTTTTACTTCTCTAACTTCTCCAGTATCGGCAACGCAAAGATATTTCGCAAATGGTAGAAACAAAACAATGGATTCATCATTAAATCACAGTCGGCTAACTTCGCAAAATAATTCGTGACAATCCAGTTTCGAAATGTTCAGGAAAACTGAAACTTTAACTTCTCTCAACAACATCCGACACCAGCAACCTCAGCCACATACCATGTCAATAGTATTACGAGGGGTCCCACTATCTATAACACTTGATATATAGGCTGAACTTCCTGAAGTGGGACACACCTTTAATAATGCATCCGTATTCGGAACAATCAGGGACCAACGTACATAGTTCGAATTCTGAGAACATCACAGGATACTATCAGCGACCTTTTGCATAAACAAATCTTAATTTTCAAGAAGAGACGCCGATTTGAACAATCCTGCTCATTACGACCAATTCCTCTCCCAGGCAGTGTTGACACAGTCCTAGCTCTGGAACGGGCTGAAAAATAGTACCAAATTGGAACAAAAACGGCTGAATTAATTACTTTATACCAGTGTGATACATGGCTCTATAACACGAAACTAAATGAGGTAAAGTTCTAGAAGACCCCCCCCTCTTCCAAGAGTACAAATCAAGACACCTCTTTTTAAAAATTACTTTTCAAAGGCATCCAAGGAGCTCCTTCGTGGCTAAGCGGTTAGCGTACGCACCTTCTACGTGGGAGACCTGGGTTCGATTCCCGGCGGGAGCTCATATGGTTCGAATTCCATGTTAATCAGTAGGTCCATGTCTCATATAGCCTCGCTGCTGAACGGGACGTTAAACTCAAAGTCAACTCAAAGACATCCAAAAAGTAGGCCCCGAAAAACCGTGGAAGTAAATGAAACTTTTCTCACATGTAGGAAATATAACAGAGGCCGCAAATTAAAAGGGAAAACGCAGTGTCGGATCTACCTAGGTAGAAGGTAAAAATGGGGGCCAGGCAGAACTCAGGCTATGATAAGTAGTTATATGATGAGTTTACTATAAACTTTCAAAAATATATATGTAATAGATTAAATTATTTTTGTCACCTAAAAAAGTGGAGGCTAGGCCCCCGGCATCAGATCCGCCACTGGTAAAACGGTTATCTTCGGTATGTATTGTAAGAAAATCAAACCCGCCTTTGTTTCAAAGTGAAATAAACCAAAGCGGCATTCTGGTCATATATGAAAAATATATATATAAAACGAGGAACAAATTATTCATCTCCGAGTTCGTGTGTAAACAGTACGTTAATATAAAATAATAAAGTATATTTATCCACCGTATTCTCGCTTATGTTAAGACCGAAGGAGGAAAATAGACTGTAAGGAGAATATAAGGTAAGTAAACTGACATAATGTAAAACCGGTTAAGGGTCCTAGAACCTTCCCTGAAAGACATCACAAATTATTAATCATTTTAAGTCACAATGGTATGAGTAACGTGAGCTGTAGGAAAAGTCTTACTGACACTTTTGAAAATGTGACAAGTACTTGTTAAATGGTGCTGAATTGAGTAGAATTGTACCAACTTTTTCACAAAAAGGGCTGAAAATGCCAGCGTGGTACCAACAGGCCGATGAATGACAAAAAGGGCTGAATTTGATACAATTGTACCAAGTGTGGCAACACTGCTCTCAGGTAAACGCTGTCAAGAAAACAAAGTACATCCTACTAACAGATGCAACCTATGAACCTGTTATCCTACAAAGAGGTGCACACTTTTCCTTTTCCTATGAAAACTGTCCGAATCTGCAACAAGTTCCAATCTGCAAAACTTGGTATCAATTCCCGCCTCCGAGATACAGCTACAATTGCAAGTCTCGGCTTGCTCCAGAAGAATTCAGGCCGAAACTTGTAGTACCACTATTGACTCATTATGTTCAAAATCGAAAAGGTGAGACGTGCGTGCACTTTCATGTATCTCCACCCGAAACAACTATTTAACTTCATAGTGATCATGTATCTAGTTATTTGACTATGACTTTTATTCTATTCAACATTCTCTTGTACTTACCTCATAAACTCATATTTTAACAACTATTACACGAGGAACAATTTGACACATTACTTATCAGTAAAACGCATCTCACTCCCAAACTTAATTGCAAATTTACCGGCTATCAACTCATTCCACACGATATCAAGCTTCCGGCTCGATGCGCCACTAGCGGCGTTACAATACTATTTTATTCTTACACATGTAATATTTTCCATAAGTAGAAGCTTTGCTTTATATATACTTAAACACAAACAAAATATTTGCTGAGCAAAACAGTATATTCACATAAAAATATTACATACGTGTTACAGTTTCGCCAACTAACATTTTGGCTTCATCAGACACTATGAGATACATGAGAAACGTGCAGTCTTATATACACACAAGAGCTGAGATATCTTGCTTCTGATTGGCTCCTAGCAGCAGCCAATCCACTTCAAGTATTCTAATTCGTATTTACCTATACCGAGGCTTCCTATCTGTTGTAAATTACACACACACATCAAAAGGACGATCTTAGCACAAATAATCTAAACTAACAATTAATTGGCATAAATAATTAAATAATATTATAAATATATATAAATACACATAAATAAATAAATATATAAATAAACAGATAAACATACAATTACTCATACGCTTAAAAAGACGACACACACATACAGTATATACTAGTGGTAGGCACAGAAGCCGGTTTTTCGGTTTCCGGTTCCCAAAGAAAACCTAAACCGGTTTTCAAAATTTTCAAAAAACCGGTTTCGGTTTCCCAAAAACGGTATCGGTTTTCTTCAGAACCCGGTTTCGGTTTTCTTCATTTCCGGCTCGGTTTTCTCCAAAACCGGTTCTTGTATTCTTCAAAAACCGGTACGTTTTTTCTACTGAAACCGATTTCGGTTTTCTTCAAAGCCGGTTCAGTTTTTCATCAAAACCTGTATCAGTTTTTTCAAAACTGGTTCCATTTCTGACCAGAATATTTTTCGTTGTTCTCCGGAGCCCATTTCCTTTCCACAGACAATTTTATGTGTTTTCCAGAACAGTTTTGAGTTTTAGTTTTTACTAAAACCATTGCGATGTTTACCGAATCCAGTATTGGTTCCTTGAGAATCTACATATATCTTAGATCTTCAAATCGGCTTAGTTTTCAATCAAAATTGGCTTCCGTTTTCATCAAGAACTACCTTTGAGCTTCTACCTTAATCCAGTTTGAACTTTCATCAAAACCCAGTTGGGATTTTTGTTATAACGGTACTTTATTATTATTATTAATAATAATAATAATAATATTATTATTATTATTATTATTATTATTATTATTATTATTATTAGTTACGCTTAACAACATGTTTTTCCTTCGATTCAATATTCACTCTTCTGTAAATCTCTAGTTCTTTCGAATACAATTACCTTCCTTATTATCAATAGATTTTCAGAACCTGGATTTATTCTAATTAGACTAGCTTAACCTGCACTCTCTACAGAGCGCATCATTCACATATGAGCATGGATCTCCTTGTCATTCCTCACAACATCTGTACATGTCCCCTTATAGACACAAATAAAAGACGTCTTGATAATAATCGGCAAGGGGTACCACAAAGGAGAGATTTTTTCAATATCTCGCACCGTTTGCAAGATTGAGCCTACTTCTGGTTGGAATTTCTAATTCATATATGATCAGTGCTTTCTTTCTTCTTGCATGCAGTATGTAATAAGCAAATATATTACCTACACAATTTATTACAATGCCACTGATATATGGTGTTCATTAGCAAAACATTCTAAATATTAAAGATTCTCCATCACTCGAGAAATAGTTTTCTTCGATTTTCATTATCAATTGGTCATGAAATGAAACGAAACCAAATCTTTAAGTTTTACGTCCCACGGTTATGCCGGTTAGGCTAAAGGAGACGGTGATAATGAGAGATGAGTGAAATGGTGGAATGAAGAAAGTGGGAGGAAACGGGAGAACCCCGAGAAAACCCACGAGCGCGGTGTTTGTCCACCACAAAGTCCACACGGCGTGAGCTGGGATCGAACCAAGGACCTCAAGCACCGGAGGTGAACGCTCTACCACTGAGCCACCGCGCCTCCTGGTCATGAAACAAACGCCTGAGAAATATACAACCACTGTATACAAACATGTTGTGTTGGAGGTATAACTTATAGAATGTGTTATTTTTTAAAATGTCAACACTTCCAGTGTACCCTAAAAAATGTATTAAAAAATAATGGCCATGCTTTTTAAATATTCAATTGGAACTGGGCCAATCTACACAAAATTTGGAATCGACCAGCAAGACTGGCACGATTCTAGCACTTGTGGTTTTCGAGATCTCATTGTCAAAAGGATTGGAGACAAACATATAAACATTTCTTTGCACACAAACATATAAACCTAGCATTTTAATATATAGATATTTATAGTCTCAAGTGATCAATTTAATGGGGAGAATACTGAAATGAAACACTATGCCCTGTATGATAGAGTTGCGTAATATTATGTAGTAGATAGAAAAAATGGTAATACTAGTACAAAGATTGCTTGATTAATGTCTTCACGAATAAAGACAGACGGAGGCATTCCTTTGGAGGCTCATCAACCGCCTTTTCAAAAATTACTGTGTATTGTTTCTTTGAAACAGCTCTTTCTTAGTACCGTCGTTGAATTAATCTACTCTAGCGAATTTTTTGGCTTGTTTGAGAACTGGATACCAAAAGTCCGGATAACTATTTACCAGTAAGAAATTGAAATGTATGTAGGCCTATTGGTGTTCATTTCCTGGACTCAGAGTACAAAATTATTGTGTAAATCAATCTTTTCAAGCGCTTTGAGCCCTCATTCACTAGCGGTTTTCGAGCTTGACACAACGTAATATTTGCGTTTAGTTTGCGGTAATGAAAATAAGCATTAATAAATAGCTTTTTCAGTTTTGTATTGTGCTGATGTACGCACATTTTGCTTTGCATGAACACAAATCGTTACCACGCAGTGGTCTCATGCAGTGACACACATCACAAATGGAGTGTTATGTCGAAGCTTCAGATTCTTAAGGATGATCCTATTTCGTTCCTGTACATTTAATGGAGAAATTTTGTCTTCTTTACAGGTCAAGTTGCTATGATCAAAAATACAAGAATTTTAAACCATCTAAAATGTTCTAATTTGGGAGTCATAAAAAGGGGTAAAAGTGGATCTGAAAAGGTAGGAGGACGGTAGGTAGCAGCATGACGTCACGCTTGTTCCCCCTTCCTATATTTCTCCATTGTATTTTTTTAGTAACTGGGCGACGCCTACATATTTTTTCGAAGTCGGGACGGAGTCCCCCCGCGTTTAGAATCTATACCCTAAGTTGCCGTTTATATATATATATATATATATATATATATATATATATATATATATATATATATATATATATATATATATCAACGCACGAAATATTGATTTAGCCTCTCATCGTCAAACAGTTTTGAACAATGGAATAACAAGGCTCCCTCTACGCGGTATGTTCTTCCTCATATAGGTATTATTTTCTCCCTTAGTGTGATTCTAGGAAAGTGAAGTGCATTTGATTTTAAAAATAGGAAAATTAAAAATAATAAATAAGTAAAATAAAAATATTAGGTTCATTGTAGTTCTAAACTGGCTATGATATGCTATACCACCAGTTACAGTATCAGATTTAATTTCTTGGGGACACAATCGAAGGCTGGATCCATTTTACTTGAGGGGGGTTATACTGAAAAGGTTAATTTCACATTATTTGCGCAATATTAATATATACTACCAGTCTGGGGTGCAGGTATAGCCTACGGGTAGCGCCCGCCTCCTTGGCCCCCTTTGGCAATGTTACTTGTACCAGATTTGATTAACAACTCCAGGTAAGGAAAGTTCTATTAATATTTTATTTTGTTTAAAAGATGTTAGCTTAAAACTAAAATATTGTTGTATTAAAAGATGTTTCGATGTGCACAATAGCTAACATTGTTAAAATATACTGGTAATCAAATGTACGAAAATGTCATTTTCTGTAATATATAAAACAAAATGCTAAACAACGTTTTTGATAACGTATAACGTCCTCAAATGTACTTTATTCTAATTTGAACGTTTTGGAACCTAAAAGTCTTAAGCCTATAATGTGTCGAGCTTTTGATAGTAAACATTTGCAGGTGCATATGGTGCAACGATTGTCAAGGTCAACTGCGCAAACGCACTGAGCAAGCATTTAATATTCATTTCAGTGACCTGCAAGATAAGGGTGAAAGCAGCAATTAAGGTTAAGCAAATCACAATATGTCACGAAGTGAAGTGTGGAAATACTTTGAACGTGCCAAGACTAGAGAAGAAGCTTAATGCTTCTTGTGTAAAAAAGTACTTAGATGCAAAGGAGGATCGACAAGTGCTTTATTATCGCACTTGAGGACTAAACACATGTCTTGTATTAACAAAGTGATTGCACGGAACACTCAATCAGAAGATGATGACGATCCTGGAATCTCTGGTTCTACAAAACACATCACGTTAAGGTAGGAAGATTTAAACACTTTTCTATCTTATGTAATTTGATTCAAGGGATAGATACCGTCGTATGTTTTATCATGTAATATTTCATTTAATATTTAACTTTCGTTATTTTGGACATCCGCTTGGTCTAGTGGCTAACAAGCTTGCCTACGGCACGCGTGGATTCGGTTCCCGGTGGGATACAGTTGAACGGAAAAAGTGGTTCAGATTCCATTATAATCAGTAAGTCTAAGTCTCCTTTAGTCATCATGGCATAACCGTGGGGCGGTAAACTGAAACAAACCAAAACTTTCGTTATTTTATTTTACCTTAAAAGTGGCTTTAAGGGATAGTGTTATGTACAGTAAGGGCAATGTTTAAATTCGTAATATTTCCTTTTTCGAATTCTAACGAGGTTCTTGTAACTTGGACCACGTTCTAAGACTTTTGTTAGTAGAAACATCGTCTTTAGTTTTAGTTAGTTTAATCGTATGTCATTATACTCAACGTTTAATAAAATATCCCAGGATTTCTTCAATTTCTTTGGGGTGACCCTTGCCCCCGCCCTGTACCACATCGAGTTGTGTATTAATGGAAACTACGGCTAAAAATAATAAACATTCTTTTTCCCCCAACTTCGATCCGACATTTCGTTCTCAAGTTATTTATTTATTTTTTTATTTTATTAATTTTTTTTTGCATCTTCCGACAGATTTTTCGCTGGTTATAGTACCGAAAGGAAGTATTTGTACACCCAGGTTGGTCTATACTTTTTGTCTTATCTTGGTGTCAGCAATCTGCTCCCAAACGCTGTCAGTGTTGTTTTGAAACACTGTATATTTCTATCCTGTATATTTCTATCCTTTTTCTGATTAGCTTCTGTCTGCTAAGCACCTTCCAGTTTTCCCAAAACAAACCAAAAGTGAACTACATCAACTTCATCGTCCCCCTCCCCTATGCTTTCTTGTTGTATAGTACTTATTAAATATTTATATTGTAGTTGACAGAAATTGAAAATATTGATTAAAATATCTGGTTAAAATGCTAGTAGAGGAACTCTCTCTTTAGTGCAGAAATTCCCTCCTTGTGTCTTACCGCCATTTTAGGCGAGAAGGGATTAGGCAAGATGTGAATTCCCATCTCACCTAAAATAGCTGACATTCTTCTCTTGGAGATATCAGTGACTGATAAATCGTTAGGCGAGATGGAATGGAATCTCCTTTTTTATGGAAGATATTTTTCCTTCTCTGATAACTTACCACAAGGATGCTGGTGACCAGAACGGCATCCAGTTTCCCACCACCCTAATTTCAAGACAGCGGAAGTACGAACAAATCTCCTGAGGCAAATTTGTCAAAACAACTGTTGCATGCATACCCAATTAGTGGCTTGATGAGTCAAATAGTAATACACTAAAACAAGTTTCAATGCTTATATTCATAATTTCTTTGCTTTTGTCTTTAAAATAAGTTTATATTTAATTTGTTCATAGAATTACATTGTGATTTTGCTCAGTAGCGTAGCGTGATATTCCGAAAGGGGGATGCCAAAGTTAATCATTTGTGCGATATAGTACTACTGCAAGCAGCAATACATAGCTATTCCGAATAGAAATATAGGGTTATACAAAATTTAGGAGGAAGCACCCCTAATTGGAGGTCTAGTGGGGCATAGAAAAGCGAATGCGTGGATTACGTTAGAATTTAAAAACCAATTGTCTCAGCTCCTTCTTGCTACTACCGTTGTGACGAGAAAACTAGGCCCCACTTTTGTATGAACATTGTTTCCAGTATCGTTCCCTTCATTTTTTTCTCGTGGGCGGCTTTTTTCTCCACATATCACACGTCAATCTCGTTCTTTCAAAAAAAAAAATATCGCCACTAGAAATTTGTCGTCTTGGGTCCGAAACTCAGACGTCCGTTCGTGAATATGGGCCTGATTGTATCATTTGAAGATGTAAATACAAAGCACTTAAACCAACTCTGGGGGCCTGTTTCTGTATCCAGATACTGAAGTCAAGGGCGCAAATCTGTCTTCAACGTTCGTGGGATGGGTAAGACTGTTCCCATAATCCTTTCCTTTTTTAACGATGTTCAAAATATTTATGAAGTTGAAAAAAATGCTGTGGAGGATTAGGGAAGCAGAGTTGTCTATAACATCTTCAGGAGGGTACATTTTAAGGCTTATTGTGGGGGGAGGGGAGAAGAGACTCATATTACAGTAGATGAATCAGATTTCTGAGATAAACCTGTTGTACTCGTATATTATATAGCCTACCAAATGATGTAGATGAAATAGTGGTACATATCATTATTACAACTCAGTGCCGTGTGCACATTCTGAAATTTGAATATATGCATAATAATAATTGACATGTTTCTACTTTCGCATCCACAATGATCCACATTAAAATTTGAGGACATTTGTTTTATAACAATACAAATAATAACTTCCCCAAAACTATGAAAGAAAATCAATCAGGCCTGTATTTGGCGCAACAACACTCTTATTTGTCCAAAATTATGATTACCACAATAGCATTATAGGAATTAAACGGGAGTTGTTACAAGAATTAAACAAATAGTTGAAAATAGACTAGTAATAATTAATGACAATGAAATATTAAAGAATACGATTCTTTTTTAAAAATGAAACAAGTCAAAGGACATCAGTTTCGTTTGTGGCAGTCGGATAGAAATCATCATCACAATCTCAAATCGGATTATTGGGGGGTGGACAAGATTATAGGGAACATGTTCCCCTTATGTCCCCGAGATTTGTGCCAGTGACTGAAGGGCCCTGGCACAATCTTTGCGAGTGACGGGGAGTGGTGGCTCTCTTGTCCTATCAGATCGGTGATCGTAATTCTACAGAATGCTTTATATTTATGCCTGTGTCTTTGAGCTCCTTTACGATGAAGATTACAATTACGATGCATTTAGTTGTGATTAAGGCATAACTATTTTAATACTATTATTTACATAACCAGCATGCTTCAAAAATGCGTTGAACTAACCATTTCCGTTTTGTTCTATTTCCTTTATATTAGGACTCGTACGTTCTGTTCAGAAACTACAGCCTAGTTCAAAATATATACAGTTGGAAATACTTGAATATGCCAGCGTATATCTAAAGCAAATGTCGGGTTGCAAGGGATGAGGAGGAGTGAGAAGGGAAGTATTGCGCATGCGCATTCAACAAAAAGCAGACGAAAACCCCGATGCTTTTAGTAGGCCTGGAAGCCCGAGGAAAATAGCATACGACAGGAGGAAAGACAGAAAATGTGCATCTGAGCGACGCGCATGCGTAGGTTCCTCTTGTCAAAGTAAGTCGAGATAGCGCGCCAGAAGATTGCAGTGGAAATAACTGTGATAATTACAAGCAAACAATTTATATATAATGAAATACGTACTTTTTCTTATTAACAGGGGATGCCGGGCATACCGGCGTTCTCTTACGCTACGCCGCTGATTTTGCTTAAACATAATATTGTGTCATTTTCTTTTTCAACAGTACCTTTGTGGAAGCTTCCTATTCGGATAGTTCTGAAGATTCTCCTGGAGAATCAGACTGTGTTGAGGCCACAAATATGTCAGAAGATACTACTGTGAAAGTTTCCTGTGAAACTGTCACCAATGACGAAACGCGTGATGATGTAATTAGAGTTCCTCAAACACAATAAAAAGCGAACGAATGAACGAAGATCAATAGTAAATTATCTTAAAAATAGCCGGCTGTGCACACCAGAACATGAAGAACAGATTGCGTAAAGGATTGCAAACACGATAGTAACAGATCTACTCCCAGGAAAGGGTTTCGGGAGTTAATGTCCTTTCTTGAACCAAATTATAGCGTACCGTCTAGGCGGACACTATGGAGACGCTTGGAGCTTTTTTATTCTGAACTGAAAGAGCAAGTACAACAGAGGCTACAAAAAGCAGAAGTAGTTGTTTTACGACAGATATATGGACGTCTCGAGCAACAGATTCTTACATTACAGTGACATGTCATGCTCTGTATACGAACTTCTGTACAGACGATTTTGTTCTCAAGACAATTGAACTAGAAGAACGACATACAGCTGCAAATGTAGCTAATGCTATTAAACTGTGTATGGAGGAATGGTGCATCAAAGACAAAGTAGTTGCATTAGTTCACGACAATGCATCGAATATGATTAATGCTGGACGTTTGTTGCCGGTTTACAATGTATCATGTTTGGCACATACATTGCAGCGATCCATACTGACCAGTTTAGAGAAAAGCGAGGTAACAAATATAATTTCAATCTGTAGCAAAGTGGTAGGGCACTTCAAACATAGCACCACTGCTTCAGTCGCGCTTGAAAAGAAAGAAGAAATTCTGAAGTTACCAAAGCATCGCCTTATTCAATATACAAAGACTCGCTGGAACAGTGTATATTGGATGATCGAACGGTTGCTGGAACAAAGAGAAGCAATAAATGCAGTGTTCTCTGATAGAAATGTCACTAAACCTATGGATGCAAGGAATTTACAATGAACTGAAGACAAATGGCAAATCATGGAAGATATCGTTCGAGCACTGAAGCCACTGCAAATGGCTACAACAGTTATGTGTGATCAAAACTGTTCCATTTCTTTTGCTTTACCATTAGGCTATGGTCTTATTTCTAACCACCTGAAGGAATGTCCTTCAGATTCTGAAATTGTTAAGAACTTGAAATCTTCAATATCAGTTGACTTAGGAAAGCGTCTTCAGCTCGATGCATTATCCGATTCTGAATCATCAGATTTTTTGTCAAATAGTGTTCTGAAATGTTACCTCTTAGCAACATTCTTGGACCCAAAGTACAAATCATTACCATTTCTGAATTTTAAAATACAAACAAAGATCCATAGATTGGTTCATGATGTGCTCGTAGAATCTGAAGGATCAGAAGATGGTTTATCACAGCAATCGTCCGGTGGGTCATCAGCATTAGACTATTTGCTTGGAATATTTCCATCGTGTTTAAAAAGTCCTAATGTAACAGATGAGCTTACTCTTTATAAATCAGATCAGTGTCTTTCGCAAAGTGGCAACAGCCTTGAATGTTGGAAACTTAACGAACATCGGCTTCAAAAATTAGCATGTCTTGCTAAAAAAAAATTCATGGTGATCTAGACTTCTCCCTGAAAATGCAGATATATTAATATTTTTGAACAAAAATCTAAAAACTCTCGTTTGCAAACCGCAATAGGTTGGCACAAGTTGCACTGGTGAATTAAATTTTAAATAAAAAACGCTTAAAATGCAATATGCAAACATGATTTCACAATCAAACTCAACTCGTAAAATTTATGTTTAGTGAAAGTGATAGTTTTTCTTAAGCTATATCAATCAATACCATTTTAAGTTTCCTTTCGGCACATTTTTTTATGTTTCTTTTCTTGTTTTGAATTGATAGAATTCACTAGTGTTTATCTAATGAAAGTCGTTGTACTTATTGTTTATTTTATGTAGGTTTAGTTACTGGCGTAAGTAAAGTATTCAATTTTAGGTGAATGAATATAATTATTTGATATCTTTGTTTAGTTTTTGATAACATTCTATTATTTTCCAATTGAATGTTACCGAACATTTTTGAACTTGCTTCATTAAAAGAAAACTACAACTGTCCGTTAACTTATAACTTTCGCAAAATATGGAAATTTGAAGCATGTAGTTTGATTGATGCTACTTAAGCAGTGTCGCAGATCGAGAAATTTCGTCGATTTCTGCATTGAATTTTAAGTTGACATGGGAAAAGTATGTATAAAATACAGAATGAATACGGTAATTTTCATAAAGTACAAATTAAACCCATAATAAATAATAATATCCATTCATAACGTTTTCTTATTTCAATTAACTGTTTCTATCGCTTTCAATCTCAATGAATCAATGCATATACATACAGTTTGTATTTGTTTTTGTTTGACTAGTATTGGCGGATGGCAAATGCTTCACCTGCAGATAAGTTTAGGGAGCTTATATATCAAACTTTGGTTTAAGCTCAGGGTGAGAACTGCAGCATCTTGTTTTTTTCGCTGCGTAAGTAAACGGAAGTGTAGTCCTTGGTTCTATTGATGTATGTGATGCATGTGAAATATTTGCATAGGGCTTTATTATTTCGCCGCACATACGGTATGTTAGTGGATAATGAAGTAAGATAAGAGTAATATTAGTAATGTTACATTGTTATTGAAACTTGTAACAGAGGAGAGGCGCTTTTGCTATTTTTGATCTAATGTCGTTAAGAAGAATAAAGGTATGACATATCCATGAATCTGTGAGATGTCTTTCAGTTTTCTCTTTTGGTGAATTTTGGCAAGTTTATGTAATTTATACATTATTTCAAATAATAACATTCCCAGGCTTGTAATCATAAATTTGCATGCAAACAAAAACATTTGTATATGTAAAGAAGCAGTTCTTGTTTTCATTATCAGTGCATTTTTAGAACAAAACCTCAGTTGTCTAAAAATGACTTTCAGAGCTTCATATTGTATCTTCGTGAGTGACTGTAAAATTTATTAAGAAATCTGGTTGCTGGACACTACTTGTGTATAATTATCAATTTCTTGTAGTGTATTTTTTTCTGTGTTAAGTATTTTTGAAAATAAAATAACTAATTACATAGCACAGCATTAATATTTAGAAAGAAACTTTTTTCATAAAATGAAATACCAACTTCATTTCTTTGTAATGAAGAAACTTGATTTATTTCGAGTTCTAGAAACTTGATGTATTTGGAGTTCACAAATTTTGTCAATGTCAACGAGTGAGAGGTTCTTTCATCTTGCTTTGATTCTAGATGTAGAAAGTTTGAATTGAAGTATATATCTATTACGTATGTATCTTCCTAATAAACTTCTAAAGTGTACCAACAGTATATATAAATATTTAAAAACAAAATAATACAACTCTTGTATCTTTCAACACAAAACTCCACAATTTGCAGACAAATAAAACCGGTTTTGAAGCTTCTAAATAGTTTTGTAATTTATTTCGTACTTTCTACTTGTTTAAGAGCATGTAGGTTAAGAGATAATATGAGCAGCAAATTTAAACACATAAAGAAGTATGAAGGTACTAGCAAATGGCTCCACGACACCACGTATGGAGGATATCTTAGCGAACCATTCTGACTTTTTTTAATCCATTCTACGTAGCTAAAATCAAAGAACGCTGAAATACGTATTTGTTTGTTGTAAATGAGAGGTTCAAATTACATGTGTGTAACCTCAAAAGTTTACCTCACATTTAGCGATACTCACCGTATTTTTTATAATTTTATTTATTTATTTTTTGGTGAGGTTTAACTGGATTGTTGACGGAGCTTGCACAATACAATATTTTATGTTTTTGTTTGCAAATAAACCTACATCTGTTTTATTTTCTGGTTATAATCACCATAATTTGCATCGCTGGTTTCTTGAGCAATGAAGAATTTGTATTTTCCATTGAACCGATGTTCTACGTAGTAGGACTTTGCTAGTAGTAGCTTGTAATTCCCATCTAAGCGCTTCACATCGTTTGGACTTAACAGTACAAATTCTCAAGACTGCGTTTCGTTCAGTTTGACGAGCTGTCGTGATTGTCTAGTCAAGTTTTCGGCTTTTACTAGAACATCTAAACGATTGGGTTTATTTATCTTTACAAGCAATTCAAAAGGGGGGAATAGAGTTCGATCCCAAGACCTTTGGCATGCAGTACAACTGCGTTTACCACTCGATCATCTGTCTTGTGTGATAAGCAGCCTCTTATTAGGCTTTTATATTTAAAATATCAACTTGGTCCAAATTTGATAATCCGTAGTTCGCTAATGGTATATTTCCACAAGGCGAGTATAGGCTCCTTCTTAAGGTCTTAGTAAATACTATGGAAAAATATAATAAAAACTCAAACATCGTGTTTTTTTAAAGAAAAAAAAACAAGTAAATTTTTGCATATTTGCGTACTTTTCCCGTAGAAGATAATGTTTATTCCAAATTCAATTTTCGCGCCTCTATTTGCCCATTACCCATAGTAATATATACAGAATTCGCGACGACAAGAGATTTTGATCTGAATAATAACACGTATTCCCTGCTTTTAATCGACATTTAATTTATTCGTGAGTATGGTTTTCGTCTGTTAATATTGATCCCAGATATTTGAAAGTATTCACTTTATCAAAAGTATTATTCCATATTTTTACGCATCCATAAGTTGCAGTATTACGATCCTGACGAACTTCCATGTATTTAGTTTTCTCTGCATTTACTTCTAAACCTATGACCCTGTAAGCGTTTAATAAGACCTCTCCATTTCCTTCTACTGTTTTTATCATCCCCAATTAAATTTACATCATCATACGCCATAACCTGGTGAATCCCATTTAACTCTAGGCCCTGGTTGCTATCTTGCAAAGTTGAATAATAATGGCGACAACGCATCTCCTTGTTTCAGGCCATTCTCGAAGTGAAAGCTCGTGGATATAAATTTTCCTACCCGGACTTTACTTTGTTATTCATTTAAACATACCTTAATTAATCTAATTAGCTTCTTCGGTATTTCAAATTATGTAAGAATGTCGTATAATGCTTCTCTTCTAACCGGGTCGTAAGTCTTTCTAAAATCAATATAGAAATGATGTACCGGAATATTTACAGTGAGCTTATGTCCGGTTAACTTTTGTCCGCTTTTGCATTAATATAGGTGAACTTATGCTCGGTGAGGTTATGTCCGCGACCCGCCACTACATGCAAGAAGAACATAAGGATGGAAAACTTGCTAACTTAATTTCAAATATCCATATGTTAATTATAAAAGATCACTTTGGAAGAACTGGGAAATAACGAAACAACCCCTCCCCCCTCAAATCAGCCTTCCAGATAGTGGTGTGCAACGAACAAGCGCAAATGTGTCGCCTGGGGCAGAATTCAAGAAATAGGGGTCTCCTTAGGAGAAAGCGAACTTTTCTGTATGTACAGCTTCCGACTTGCCAGACGAACAACAAACACAGTCCCAAAACTCTAGTATTAGTGACCATCTCATAGGTGACTTTCCCTCCTCTCACTCCATTTATTCATAAGCCCTGGGAGTGAAATCTCCTCGTAGTGTTGATAGAACAACAGCGGAAGGCAAGAATTCATCCCTCTCCCAGCACTCAACCATGCATCAGTCTTCGGCAACAAATTTCCCAGGAAAATCGATGTACTTGCCAAAATGAAACATCTCATTCCAGTAGAAATGTTGATGACAAACAATGCAAGCAATGCAAAGAATTTGCGGAAACAAGTAAAGGGGGTGGTCATGGTATTGAGGTATATATATATATATATATATATATATATATATATATATATATATAGAGAGAGAGAGAGAGAAGTCTATTTACATCAGCAGTGAATTTTGTTTCGAGAGTGGCTTGAGGAACGGGTAAAAATATTTGTGTTGTAAGTGTAATGCGAAAAATTAATCACAAATTTTTTTCGGGAGGGGGTTGAATCCGATAACCACTCCTAAATACGCTACTGTACATGAGTCAACTGTTCCCATATTATCTAGCAGCAACGAAACAAATTTTGAGTAAAAGCAATTTTAATAGCTATCAATATTCGAGACGATACCGATTTTCCGAGACTGACCTAAGTCTCGTCTCGATTTATAGAGGTTTATCTCGGTCTCTGTCTCGTCTCGGTATATAAAAGTCTTGGTCTCGGTAACATCACTACTTTATTTGCCATAGCATCTGCAAAGCGAATATAATTAAATTTCCTGCCTACTAGCTACTAGAAAATGTCATCTTTGTTGAAATACTTTTTTGGTGTTTCTTCTAAATATACAGGGTGTTTCAAAACAACATCGATAACATTTGGGAGGTGATTCCAGACACAAAGATGAGACGAAAAGTATAGATCAACCTGGGTGCACAGATGATTCCTTTCGGAGTTATAGGCTACCGAAAACATGAAAAAATGAACTTTAAAGGTCCATAGGTCCTAAACTATGGGACGTACGGTTGTCGGGTCAAGACTTTACTTAGGCACTAATATGTGCCCTATGCAAAAATGCATGTTTCAAAATCCTAAGGTACTCAACCAATAATTTTTATAGAGAGAGTTTGGCTACAGGCATATAAGTTCAAGTACACACCAATTACCTCTATAAAAATTGTTGCGGAAATGCCCCAGGATTCTGAAACATGGATATTTGGATAGGCCACATATTAGTTCCTAAGTGAAGTCTTGACACGACTACAGGACGGCCCATAGTTTAGGAGCTATGGGCCTTTAAAGTTCATTTTTTCATGTTTTCGGCAGCCTATAACTCCGAAAGGAAGCATTTGTGCACCCAGGTTGGTCTACTATTCGTCTCATCTTGATGTCAGGAGTCATCTCCCAAACGTTGTCGGTGTTGGTTTGAAAACCCTGTAGAAGTTGGTGAAAGGCAATATCTCTGTCAAACTTCCTTCCAACTGTACTTGCCTTCGTCATTTCAACTCTTAGTGTAAAGCATTCTTATATTTTTTTCTAGATAAATGATTTACTTGGCGGAAGCCAACTCAAACCAACATATACTGCATTTTATCTTTCTCTTTACCCGATAACTTGAAGTAACATATTCATGTAGTATGTACTGTCTAATAAATTAAATTCTCTCTCTCTCTCTCTCTCTCTCTCTATATATATATATATATATATATATATATATATATATATATATATACATATATATATATATATATATATATATAATATTAATTGTATATTTATTTTAGGTAGTGCAATTAATATTCCTGATCAGTGAACTGAAGGCTAAAGCTAGCATACATAACGTCTATCTGTAGCCGCGGGTTGGATTCTACTCGTAGTAACACTGATTTCAAACCTCATGCCATTTTGAGGCATGGCTTTTTAACATAACTTGAAGAACACAGAAAAGGCTTAAAAACCAATATCTTAAAAAAACTGCTTTTGTTGTAAACGGATCCGGTTTACGGAGAACAACGAAACTCCACTCTGGAGAGAAACGAAACTGGGTTTGAAGAAACTTGAGACCAGTTTCACTTAAATCCGAACCGTTTTTTTAGAAATCCGAACCGCTTTTGGAGAAAAAACCGAACCGATGTTTGGAAAAAACCGAAACAGATTCCTAAAAAACGAACCGGTTTTGTAGAAAACCGAAGCCGGTTTCGGTGAAAAGCCGTAATGTCGGTTTTTCGGATTTCGGTTTTTTAGAAACCGGTTTCCGGTTTTTATTAAAACCGGTTTTGCCTATCTCTAGAATATACTCGTATACTATACAACCACATATATATCTATATATAAATATATATACTATAACATATATACATTTACACACACACGTATATAGAAATAACTAATATGGACTAATAAATACATAAACACGTGTAAGACAATCAATATATATACCACAATATAATAGATATGTGTATTCACATCTTATACTTTAAGCTTTTTCAAAAACCTATTCCACTGTTGGTCGATGATCAGTCCTGAGTTCCAGTTCATAGCTTTATTACCCTCCATTTCTATAAACTGTGCCTCCTTCCATTTCCTAACTATGCCTCTTTCTTCCTGGCCTAAAATTTTTACTTCATTTTAATTAACTGAATGTCTCGTGTCCCTTACGTGTTTGTAGACCGCATTTTTGTACCTTTCTAGCTTAACGTCATCCTTATGTTGTCTTATACGCTCTCTTAGTCTCTTTCCAGCTTCCCCAATATAACACATATCACACTCACCGCACTGAATTTTAAAAATCAAGCCTTTTTTCTCCATCATTACCCCTTGTTCTTCTTCTGTCTTCTTCCTTCTTTTTTCCCTTATTACATCCAGAAACCTCTTGCTCCCTTTTCTATAAGTTGAGATGCCCCCATCTTCTTAAGCATTCTTTTAATGATTTCTGTTTCTTCTCCCAATCTTTCTATCCCCCACCACATTTTTCTTCTTTCTTCTATTCCTCCTTCACTTTGCTCTCCTTCTCGGCTTATTTCTTTTTCTTAGTTTATCTTCTCCCATCTCCTTCTGTATTTTAGCCTCTTTCTATCGTATCCATTACTCTCCACCTGCTTATGGAATGACTGTATACTCTGTTCCGCCTTGTCTCTTTCACTGGTTATTTTCTTAATTCTATTCTAAATGTTAATGATGAAATTCCTGTTGGTCGAGTAATCTACATCAGTTCGGGCGTGGCAATAGTTTCCCGACGCGCAACTTTTTTGATACCATTCTGTGTATATCACTCCCTGTTCCCTCCTTATTCTCATATGCAGGAAAACTATAGCCTCTTCCTTTTCTACCTCTAGCTCCAGTTGTATGCCTTTCTCTATATCCTCAATTTCTTTACAAACTTTTCCAATTGCCTTACAGTTCCTTTCCGAATCCCCAAGCAATCGTCCATATATCTAGCAAAAAACACTAATCTGTCACTTCCTTTCATCCTTACTTTCTTCTCCCAGTCGTTCATAGTAATTTCTGCTAGCACTGGACTCAACCTGGAACCTATGCTTAGTCCTTCCTTGATTTTCAATAAATTATCACCTATAACACATTAACTGTTATTCCATATAGTCTTCAGGGCCTCCTTCAGTCCTTCTCCACTCCAACCATTGATCTTTCTATCCTTCATCAATTCAGTGATGACTTTAACAACGTTGTTTCTTCTTAGACTTGGAAACATAGCCTTCACATCGACACTGAAAATGATTGTTTTAGCTTTGCTCTGTCCTACTTCCTCCAACCTTCTTCTAAACTCAACCGAGTTTTTCACACTGCTACTGTCTTGTTGCTTCCTTAACATTTCCACAACCTTCTTTAACTCCTCCTTCAATGGTTCAAATATATTTCCTCGGCAATCTAATACTGGTCTCAGTTTTACCTCCTCCTTATGTACTTTTGAAAAACCTTTCATTACCGGTATCCTACCTTTTTTATTAAGACCTCTTTCAAAACCAGCTTTTGTTAGTGATACTAAAACTTTTTCTTTAATTTCCTCACACATAGATCTTTCACCTATCACCTCGTAAGTATCATCACAGATATCATTCAATGTTTCTTTGTATCATTGTTTTTCCATCACCACATTGGCACCACCTTTGTCCACTTGTTGCACACATATGTCTTTTCGCTTCTTTATATCCTTCAACACACTGTACTCGTGTTTTGAAAGGTTCCCCTTTGGCTTCTTTATGTTCCTTTCCACAATCACCTTAGCCTTTCTCCTTATCTTATCCCTTATCTCCTTGTCCTGAACTTGAACTATGGCTTGCTCGACCGAGTATATAACCTCTTCTGCTTCCAATCTTTGTTCTTTCACTTTAAACTTATAGCCTAAACTTAACACTTTCTTCTCATCATCCGGCAACGTCACATCACCTATTACTACCACATTTTTGTCAATGTCCTCCTCCTGATTTGACTTCCACCCTAACCGCCTTCCCTTTTCCATTAATATTTTCTTCACTTTCATATTAAATTCCTCTTCCCACACTTCAAGCCTCTTCATAACTATATCCCCAGTAAATATCAACAAACTATCACTAATGTCACTTTTTAACTGGTATACACATGGTATAGTATTGACTCTCCATCTAATATTCCAGAGCATCTAATCACAACTATTTATTACAAATCTTTATGTGTCACAGTGACATTCATGTATGTTCTACCAGGTCGTCCTATTCCCCTCCCATTCCAATATATTTCTAATAATTTCCGACATTACCTGATCTCTTCCAATATTAACATCCATAGCCGCTCAGACCAAGAGAAATTGCTTTTAACAATTGTATCACTGCCTCCACTACAGGCTTGATTCACCCATTACCAAAACCAATCCGTTCCTGATCTAATACTACTCCTGACATAGTGATCACATGATCTCCCGCCCACAGATTTTTCATCTACATTCTAGATCCTCTGGAATGTAGATCGCTACTAAACTTACTAATCTCATACAATGTCAGCGACCTATCCTCCTTTTACTGAAAATGAATTTAACCCTTCGAATACCAAGACTGGATCAATTTGGCCCAGATGATGTTTTATAAAGAAATACTACAATATCAAAGAGAGGTAGTGGGCTAATGTTTTAGGTATTCCTCCATTAACCATTCCGCAAGCTACGTGATTCTTTACTCCTCAAAAGTATGTAATCTGTCACATGCTTGCTTTCAAAGCGCACTGCACCAGCAAACCGCTCTGCAAGGACTGTCAGGTGTAATCAAAATACAATGTGTGACAGAATTTATTCCTAACAAAGACAGCGTATTTCTATGTATAAATTTCTAATGTTACCGTACTATAATTCAAGTATTGTTTGAAAGAATCACGAGCCACCACTGACAGTGTATACTGCGCATAAAATGTACTGTAATATAAAGAACGATCAGGTACATTGCCCTTTCCATTGTACGTTACAAATTTTAACTCCCTGAATGAAACTTCATTATATATTTTTTACAAGAGGCAGGAATGGGTCAAAATAACTCACTTTATCTAACATTGTAAGCTTGGTATTCTAAGAGTTAATCCACTCTAATCTTTACCACCAATCATTCAACTCGCAATTGAGCAGTTCATCTCTCAAACCGCATATATATCACCTCATCATCCTAAAATTCCTCCGCGATACTTTCGTCTAGTTAAACACTCACGTCAAATCTATACAGAATATGTTTGCACTGGCAACCACGAAGCTCTTTAGCATCATAGGGCCCTCCACCGAACAGTGTTTAATTATCTTAACGTATACGACAATGGATTAAAATTTGATACACAATTTCTGCCATATCATACCCTTCGCAATATTAGATGCGTTTCAACGCATAAGCTGGCAAATTTATCCAAACCTTTTATCCTCTCTTACATCACGATCAGGAATTGCACAGAGACCAAGAAGAAGCTAAAACATTTGCTTCCTAATTATAGGAGATTTTCATACCTCTATCATTCACTTAGCATTTTAATTATCATCCTGTAGACCATTTCAACTTCAATTCACCACATATTCATCTTCAACCCAATATATCTACTCACAAAGCACTCACTACCTTCATTTCTACCACGCAAATGACTAATGTCATCTATCATAAATGTTATAATGACCCTGAAATCAATAACATCTATCGACATGTAATACAAAGTCCACCAATACTGCTCAATCTTAGAAATCATCCAAATTTCTCTTGTTTTTTTAAAATCAAGAATACCGTCCAATACAGCTCAACAGAATCTTCACCAAAATTTTAGGGAAAAAAATATCGTCAAATGACTTTATGTTCATCTTTCACATTACCATCTTTACCACACCATCAAGCAGGCTCCCGCCCACAAATTAGCATCAACGATCAGCTTCTGCATCTCCTCAACTGCATCCATAAGCAGTATAATACCACCAAGTCATCCTGTCTGGTACTCTTTAATTTAGAGAAGGCATTTTTTGACGTGTAGCGTTAGGATTTGCTTTCAAAACTGCTACATTTTTGCCTTCTAATCGCATATATCCGTTTTGTTTACAATTTCTTGTTTGGCCACCGAACTTACGAATACATTAATCAACAGTCATATCAAACAATATTTATGCACTCAGGCATATCTAAGGCTCTTTACTTTCACCCTCTTTATATCTACTTTATGTTGTTGACATGGCTCTTCCCCCACAAACTATTGTTATATCCATACGCTGATGATACAGCTTTTCTTGCAATTTGCCGTATTATTCACTAAGTAAACAAAGCCTTACAACAAATAATACACACGTTTGTTCTGTGGTGCAATAAACGTCAACTGAAATCCAATGCTGCTAAAACCGAAACTATAGTAATTCTGGCTCCTAAGAAGCGCTCCAGATTTCACAGTAATTCACACTTACTTCCATCGCTGTTAACGACAATCGTCTTAGAATCTCCAAAACTGTTAATACTTAAGACACACCATAGATAGATACCTCAGATGGAAGACTATGTCCAGGACATCAACAAAAAGGCATATACCCTAATAGCATGTTGGTTTGCAGCAAGTCTTTCATTATATTTGATTTTAACTTGCTAGACTTTCCGTGCACTGTACACCTGCTGCAGGCTTTTTGAAAGAGTTACCCGCAAATGTCGTAATTTGATTTTCACTTGCTAGATTTTACTAGCCTCGGAGGTTTGATGGAACTTTGTAGAAAATGTATCAGTTCTAGTTTCTACCAAGAGGTGGCACAAAATCTAATCTTAGAAATCTGCCCGCCAGGTCGCCATTTGTACAGGTGCTAAGTGAAGGTAGAAGTGAATAATTAAGATAATTACGTAAGTATCCAGATGTAGAGATAATTTATATTTTAAACGTGTAATGTTTGAATAAGTTGTTGAGAAAAATATACTGAGTGTATTTTCGTATACAGTGAATGATGGGTTTGTAAATGGCATACAAAATTAATCAGTTTGTACAGCAGAATATGTCTTTATATGCGTAAAAACACACACGCATATCTTAATTATCTGATATGAGCCGTAATTCCTACTGTCTATTTTCAGTTGTTACTATGAACTGGACAGTCAGGACAAAAAAAAAAAAAAAAAAAAAAAAATCAAAATAACTTATCACTGGTCCATCTCTATCATTCGATGTTACTATATATTGGTTAATAAAACCAATGTAAAAA
The DNA here is from genome assembly GCF_964235325.1 of Thermobia domestica. Lineage (NCBI taxonomy): Eukaryota > Metazoa > Arthropoda > Insecta > Zygentoma > Lepismatidae > Thermobia > Thermobia domestica. The sequence continues at coordinate 172,228,180 of NC_137471.1, read as the reverse complement.
TATGTTTTGTAACATTGGCCGCAATGTGAATTGTGTTCGAACTGATGTTTAAATACTGTGCTACTGGAATTTCGTGCTACTGCAGTCAAGATTTGCTGTGAAGTTTACTTGCATAATACCCTTGTGTACATTGATAGTTAATTGAATACTTATGTAATTGTAGCTTTTTGATCCTGATTTCCACTCCATTAAAATCGAGAACGGGGGAGAGATACCGATGGTAATTGCAAATAATGGCTCAACTTTAATTATTCTCCTCCACTATCAAACCTAGAAAAAAAATCGAAATACATAATTCACAGAGTGTGTGCTACTGCAAGTGAAGATTTGATGTGAAGTTTACTTGTGTACGGGAGGGTTCTAGATTACTGGTCCCCCATGTAGATTAGTAGCTGGGTAGGTTTTTTTCTGTACTAAAGTTTATACATTTAACTTATACAGTAGGCTATTGCCGAGCGAGCGTTAGCGAGTGAAGGCGGGTTAGAGTCCCGCAGGACACGTTGTTTTCTGTCTTTATTACTGCTCAATGGGAAGGGGGAGCAGTAATCTAGAACCTTGCCCTTGTGTACATTGATAGTTAATTGAATACTTATGTAATTGTAGCTTTTTGATCCTTATTTCCACTCCATTAAAATCGAAAACGGGGGAGAGATAACGACGGTAATTGCAAACAATGGCTTAATTTTAACTATTCCCCTCCACTATCAAAAAATCGAAATACTTAATTCACAGAGTACTATTACCTTTTAGATGTATCCCTCATCTATCAAACCTACGAAAAAGTTCAATAGCCTACTTAATTCACAGAATATTGCCGAGCGAACGAAGGTGGGTTAGTAGCCCCGCAACGCTCGTTGTGTTCTTTAAATTCATTACCATGGTAGTAGTAGTAGTAGTAGGGTTAGTACTGGTAGTAGTAGCAGTAGTAAGAACTCGAAATTACCATTCCTTACCTCATTTCTCCTACAAATTTTGCAGATGTCTTGTCAAAACGGAGGGGAGTAACTAAAGTTAATCCAAAATAATGGAGATGTCTAGGAACGCCCCTCCAGTTTCACTGTGCAAAAATGCGGCATTACTGGAGCAGACGGCTCTACCAAATTTTCACATATTTATTGCGTTTTCTGATTTCTTCTTGCAGAGCATGCACTAAACGAGGAGCTAATGCATAAACCATGAACTAATTTGTGCTAGGTGGCCACTAAAAGCACGAATGCTATCTATCCGAGTCAGGGCAAGAACGCAGCAGGGGGACCGAGGGGTGCGTCCGTAGGGAGCAGGCGCGTCAGCGACGGGGGCATACGCATAAACAAGGATAGTGGAAAAATACATAAGACATTCGCAATAATTTTCATCTTCAAAAACAAATAATTCTAATAACTCTTACTTTCAAAATGGCTTCACTGGTTTCCCGGGTACAAATGGTCCGCTGCGAGGAGAAATTCGTTTGTTTTGAATTTTTACTTCTCTACCACACGTCACATAGTTGATTTTACGTTTTAACACACCATGGCGCTCCAAAAACTTTATAATATGACACTCCTTATCCCCCAAACGACATAAGTGTATTAACCGCTTGCCCGGAACACCGACATATATTGCCACAAAAGTGCCGAAGCCCCCCTTGCCCATCCTGCTTGCTCTGGGAGTTAAAATAAACGTAGAAGCAACGTACCCTGCGGGGCTCCAAACGCGCTTTCACTCGCTCGGCAATAGTGCGTGTGGATTAAATATTGATTTTTCTACAGAAAGCAGTGAATCTGACTCACGTGAGAGGACCAGTGTTCTAAAACCTCCCCCGAACTAAGCTAACTGAAGCTCGTAATTTGTTTGGGAACCATGGATCCGCTTCCAAATTACCCGAGGGCAAACAGAGGCACAAGATGATCGAGTCACCATAGGAAACCAGGAAAGGGGGCGTGTGTTAATTTTAGTCAAATTTTTGAGAAAATTACCGTGCGAAATGGAGATTTTGTCGTTTGTATGCTTAATAATACGTGTAGTTGTATTTCTTTCATAAGTGATGATGGAATTACTTAGCGGAATGTTACAGCATCGTTGGATTGTGGGAAGTTTCCGAGCGGTACGTGCTAATATTTAAGAACGACACCGCGTTTGCTAAATCTAACAGATATTGAACGAGGTCCAGCAAAAGGTGAACTATTTGTATTTTCCAAAATACAGGGAAAATAATCATAGTGAGTTTTTTTTTAGCTACAATAACTCTTGTCACATCTGTTTACACAGCACATTTAAATAAATAAATAATATGCTATGTATTAGCAGGTTTGAAAAAACCCGGGCTTTTTTGAAAAAGCCCAACCTACCTGGGCCCATATGTTTTTTTTCGGGTTTAATTGTTTTTTTTTTCGAAATATTTGAATGTCTTTGGGCTAAAAGTGTTAAAATGTGATTTATATTTCAAGATTGTCATTGTCATAACTTGCAACAATTTTCTACTTAGTGCTCTCTTGAAAAAAATGCCGCCATTTTGAAATTTTACATTCGATTGCCGAGAAAATCTGTACAGCAAATTTAGCTTAACTCGTGCTTTTACCATCGAAATTTCAACTTAAAAGACTGAAAATTGCGCTTCGTACCATGGATACTCGCTGTTTTGAAAAAATGGCCGCCATTTTGATATTTTACGTTGGTATACCGCCAAACTCTATACAGGAAATTTAGTGTGTCTCGTGCTTGTACTCTGAAAATTTTAACTTAAAAGGCCGGGAGTTGTACCCTGTAGTGTGTGTGGTAGAGGCAGACAAACGAGTTGAGTTGGTTTTATGTTTAACGTCCCTTTCAGCAGCGAGGCTATATGAGACGGGACCTACTGATTAACATGGAATCCGAACCACATGAGCTCCCTCCGGGAACCAGACCTGGTCTCCCACGCCGAAGACGCGTACACTAACCGCATAGTCATGAAGGAGCTCGGCAGACAAACGAACAAGTATAGATCAAGTCATCCAGAAGCCTGACTGACGTTTACCAAATATGAATACCAAAACGGGTCTATTAATTTACAACAAACATACAATTCATGTTATATGAAATAAATAAATGTTTCAAAATGTTTTACATGAAATTAATATCTTCCAGCGTAAATAAACTTCCCATATTTTCTCCATGAGAATACGGACACCTCAGATCCCCCTTTCAACTTTCCAACACAATGCAATGAACTGTAGTCTGGTTATGGACAAAAGTATAATAGGCCGTGGCTCAGTGGTAGAGCGTTCACCTCTGGTGCATGGGGTCCCTAGTTCGATCCCAGCTTGCGCCAAACACCTTGTGCGTGGGTTTTCTGGGAATCTTACGTTTCTTCCCACTTTCTTCATTCCGTCATTTCATTCATTTCCCATCATCATCGTCACCTTGAGCATAGCAGGCATAACCATGACACTAAAACTAAAAGAGTTAATTTATTTTTTTTAGAAGAATATAATAAGCGAAAGTTCACTAAGCACCTGCTGCTTTTCTCTCTTCGTACCCTGCAATTAATTGTACGTACTGAAGATGCCTAAGAACTTAAGATGTGCTATAAAAATGCTTTACAGGAAAACAATATGCAAATGATTTAAATCAGTGGTACAATCTACCTTCAATATTCTTCGCGCGTTTAGCAATATTTATTTACATGGCTGTATTTGCCAAAATTACGTTCGTCAGTTTAATCTGATGAAAAGCTGATTTTTCTCCTTGTGTCGTGTGTAATTGTCAGGACCAGATTTACATTTTTCTAAGACCTGGACCAAAGCACAATTCTGTGCCCTAGCCTCTGAAATAGATGATAATTCTTGTTAACTTATCTAATGTGTTGCTGGAGAAAATATTAGTCATCTTCCCTGTGTTTGTAAATGTAGAAACACTCAAAGCCATTTTATTTTAATCCGGAAAGTATCAGAGTTTCCATAAAGTGCAATGGAAAAAGTAGCATTGCAAATTTTGCTCGCTATCAAGTCGAACAGGGTGGTGTAATAACTTCTTCGAAACTGTTACCTGCAACAGCGCACTGTTCATTCACTAAATACAGGATTTCCAGCCAGTCATATTTTTTTTTCACTTTTCGAATAAGCTGATATTGATAGCAGAAATGGAACGGAGTTAAAATACGGGACATTTCCCTGTCACGACTGAATTTACGGGGACGCGGCACACTCGGCCCAAAAACGGGACTGTCCCGTTTTTTACGGGACGTATGGCAGCCGCCTCCGCATAAACCTTTTTTTTTTAAAGTTAATTTTGCGGACTGTCTCATCAGACGTTTACAGGCCCATGGGATATAATACTGCCATATTCTTCTCTGAGTACGGGGCCGCGGTGGCTCAGTGATAGTGTTCTCCTCTTGTGCGTGGGGTCTGGTTCTATTCCAGCTTGCGTTAAGTGGGCTTTGTGGTGAACAAACACCATGTGTAAGGGTTTTCTCTTGGTTCTTCCGTTTCCTCCCACTTTCTTCATTTCACCATTTCATTCTTATCATCACCGTCTCCCTGACCAGCCACTTCCATTTTCATGCATGTTTCAGAGTTTGGAGTAAAGAAGTTACTTTAAAAAAAAGTTGAAATGAAATCCTTAAGTTTTACGACCCACAGTTATGCCGGTTAGGCTAAAGGAGACGGTAATGATGAGTAATGAATGAAATGGTGGAATGAAGAAAGTGGGAGGAAACGAGAGTACCCCGAGAAAACCCACGCACACTGTGTTTGTCCACCACAAAGTTCACTTGACGGGGACTGGGATCGAACCCGGAACCCCAAGCACAAGAGGTGAACGCTCTACCACTGAGCCACCGCGCCCCCCCTTAAAAAAGTTATGCAACCTGGAGTAATCATCAGAACGTAATCGGCCATGCAATTCTAGTTCCACTCATTCGAACGTTATGTCCTGTTGTCATTTCACGGTTCGAACGACGCAAAAGTCATTGAAGTGTTCTATGACAGATTAGTTTCAAAAACCTGCCACTAATGGTGCTCTGATAATTAGATAATCCGGGTTTCATAACTCCTACTTTTTTATTTTATTTATTTATTTATTTATTTATTTATTTATTTTATACAATAACTCCTCCACTCCAAACTCTAAAACATCCAACAATTTTTACTCCGCCAAGCGTTTTTCGTATAGTGTAAAAATTGAACTGTTACATTGTGTTGAGGAATTCTGCTGGACTTCAGCTGGTCGAATTTGACGCTTGGTAATCTCTAACGGGCAAGTTTGGCTGACATATTTCTGAAGGGCCCTATTGTGTTTGCCTGGCTACAGTATATTTATTAGCTCTTGTCACTCGGATGGTTAAGCCATTTTCCTGTCAGCTCCATTAAAATAGGCGTGGTAAAATGTGGGTGAATAAGAGCCATAATGTTTTTTTTTTCTCGTAATAACGGTTAACCTTCCGATTTTGATATGCCAAATCCCTGTAGGTGCAAATTATTTTTTTAAGGAGTGTAAGTTACGTGATGAACCGGGGATCAAACCTGGGACCTTCGAGCTTACGTCCAATGTCCTACCAGCTGCGCAGCCAATCGATCTACTTCTCAACCACATAACTCCCACTCTATAAAAAGTTGTATACTTTCTCTTTATTATTAGTCCCCCATTTTTTCTACGTAATTACATTCACCAAGCTTTTTGTTGCTGGTGTAACTTTTATTGTAAACTAAGATTATTCTATATATACAGTATATATATATACCTTAGAAATCTAAAAAGGAACAGGTTAGTGGTAGCTCATATAATTTCACGGAATGTATACACTTTGTGAACGTTACAATTTATTCAACTTTACACTGACGTAATTGAAATTACCTGTTGCAGTACATGAATCGTTTTCGAATCGACAGTGGAGTATTCTACAACAGTGGATGATAGATTTATCAAACAGTGTAAACAATCTGGATAAAAAGGTGAATAATATTCGAGGCAGTAAGGCTATATCAGAAGAAGACGAGAATGACGACCATTTTGCTTCTTTGGGCGTGCTACCGTTGAAAACATTGGAAGACTTCCATAAGTTTGAACAACAGTTGAAGGACAACTCTAAACTCAGATTGAAATTGGTAAGCAACATTTTTCTTTGAATGTAGCTGTGTGTATATTATATTGTAGTTGGAGTTTATTCTGAGATCCTAATTCTACAGGTATTCACCTGTTCATCGATATGTCAGGCGTTGCTTTTTATTTTATATTTATAGGTTATACCTTTCTAGCTTGTAGTGAGTGCTACTTTCTTTGATCTATGTTTTTCTATTCACTGACAGAAGTCATGGGGAACCTTCCCGATATTTCCTTCTCTCATACAGTCTGAAACTACTTGGCACATACATTATGTGCTTCCCATCTAATGCTGTATGGTAAACCGTATTCCTCAAAATACTGTTTACGTGGGCCTGTTCGAAGCAGGGGCCCATGGTGGCTCAGAAGTAGAGTACTCACTTCTAGTTTCAAGGATCCGTGTTCGATCGCAGCCCTGCCAACATCGTGCTCGTGGGAATTATCGGGGATTTCCCATTTCCTTCCACTTTCTCATTCCACCATTTCATCCATCCTTTGTCGTCTCCTTCACCCTAAGCTGGCACAACCATGGGGAGCTAAACTAAATATTTCGTTTCATTTCGCTTAATTTCTTTTTGAAGCAATGTTAGCCTTAAAAAGTCGACGGAATCGATTGAAAGTTAATTTTAAAAGGCGTGGAGCGTTGGGTAATCATTCGCTAGGTTGTGGGTTCTAATTACGTTTATAGTCATCCTGATTTTTTTTAAAGTTTTTTATAGTTCCACGTAGAAATTTCCGAAGTTCATCACTGAGGAGAGACGGAGGCTTAGTAAACCCGAGATTTTTTTTTGAGTTCGACAGTTTCCACTATAGCTTGAAAAACAGAAGGGCAAAGATTGGCATGTGGGAATTGTCCAATCAAATTTATTAGTGCCTAGTAAATTATGGAATACTTCTATCTTTCTTTTGTAGATGCTAGTGATAACATGAGCAACAAGCACCATATTGTTGGCATAAGTATTGTATATTATTATGATGATGATGATGATTGTTTGAAAGTTTGCTCATGTCATGTAAGCTGCGTACTAGATTTTTACGAATAGAATTGGATCATGCTTATTTTTAGGCAAATACGATATTTTATTTCTGTAGATATTTTTAGTTTACTAGAAAAGTGAAAAGATAACTAATAGTTGAAACCTCTGTATAGTCTTTCTTAAACAGGTTAATGATCTAGCTGCTTCTGTTGCATGCTTGCAAAACCTGCAGAAGCTTATTCGGAAATAAGCTCTATTGAAAATTTTTATTACATTACCGAGCTCCAGTTCCTTTACTGTTGCTTGAAAAGGGCAAGGAACTATCTCCGATTTTCAGTTTCTGCTGATGGCCTTCACTCGTAATGATTTTATTTGTGCACCAAAAAAGAGAGAGCTTATATACCAGATGGCTCTACGAATAGATGACAGAAACCTCTCTGTATTTTTTTAAACTTGGTTCAAAATTTCAGAGAAGGAAGCTCATAACCATGTAAAGGGTTCTATTTATTTTCCATATTCTCCATTGTTAAAATTAGTTGACTGATTCGTGATTAGCAAAAAATTCAACAGTGAAATTGTTGCAGGAATGAACAAAATAGAAAATCACAATGCGCCACGCATGAAATCGTTTATGTGAATAGGAACAGCCTTCTTTGCAAGCTTATACTCTCTATGTTTTAATTTGTAATAGCCACTTTTGTTTAATGTGAGTGGGAAAAACACGTTTTAGAGGAAAAAGATAGTTCTTAATAAGACAACTTTAGTCTCTTACATGTAATATGTAAGCTTGTAGTTGCTTATTGTGAAAAATAGAATCATTAAATATCTGCATTTTTTCAGGTTTAAATGTTAATCAGTACTGGTGGTCGTGATGAGAAGACGCTCATCAATAATATGCTCCGACTCCTCTTACATGATGAATTGGCCCAGATGTTCACTTTAAGTGGGAGATCGACGAAGAAATTGGATAAGAAAGCGTTCATTGGGACACAAATTGGGAATATTGTATTACGTAAGTACTTCAGTTTGTGAATATGTCTAAGATTTTAAAAGGTGAGGGCAGTAAGCTATAAATAATATGCATTTTAAAATTTTTGAAAGATTTTACAACTTTGTTATGCTATCACCCACATCGTATACTGCACCAAGACACCAACATAGCAATTCTTCATTAAGATGTCAGGTAGGTGTTGCTGAAAGAAACTGAAATAATTGCTGGGAGTAAATTAACTTTGGAACATCGGTGATTTTTGACGCTATATCCGAATTATTGAATTAGGCAGTTGTTTAGCGTGATTTCATTTTAAATAAATATTGCAATAGTTGTCATGACTTATGACTTAACCCTCGTATAAAAAGAGGTTCCATAAAAATATTAAATGTAATTTTTGAAATATTTATATAGGATTGCGCTTTACTCACCAGAAGGAAGACATTTTTCAGTTTTACCTATATATTGTCTGTTTACCAGAAATGTGGAAATCTCTGCAAATTTGTGTAGCTATCAATATCGGGCCAGATTTTTTAGTCGTAATTTTTAACAAATGACAAACCTGTAAGACGAGTCCGAGTTTTTTTCAACAAAATGTGTCGTTGGAAGTATACATTTTTCCTATTCTTTTTTGTTACTTTATACGTAGGACGACCTTTGGCTCTTAGAAGTTGTCTGTTGCCGTTTAAATAAGTTTTCGGGGCTAATTTACTGCTGAAATATTCGCTTGTCGCCTGCGGTGACGTTAGGGTTGGGAAGTGCTTTCTCCCATGTACAACAATGATCCGGTAACTTACCTTGATTCGAGGCTTTGTTTGCCTTTAGAGGCGCTTCAATATTGTCACTAACGAAGACGTAAACACATCCGCTTCTAACTCGAAAATACGAATTTGAGGGAAAAATCTATATATATAAAAAAACCCGATTATCGAAATTGGAGAAAAATCTTGCGAGTTTTTCTCGCTTTTAGAATTTCAAATTTGATCTTTCTTTGAAAGGTAGATTCGTGGGAAGCGTTCTCATATAAATCAAATAATAAATCTTTATATACTAATGATAGTGGTCTCCACGCTTTTCCCTTCGAAAGTTTTTTTTTTTTAAATTTTTATTTTATGTTTAAACTTGTTTTGCATAGTTGTTTATAAGAATTTAGATTTTAATTCTCACAGCCAATAGAATTACATATTGTATGAATAAATTTTATAATTTTCTTTTCGCGCTATAGTTTACAGTTTGTAAAATATGCAGCAATTTCCGTGGTGCTTACCTTGTATTTTTCATCTAAAATGAGAAAAATAAAGAGATGGAATTAACTCCATGTCCAAGCTGCTTTGTACAATATGAATAAATAATTCCAGATTATAAATCTAGTTTAAAATATGGTCGACTACCCAAGTTTTGTCCTCGAGTGTACCAGCTAGATTCAGAAGGATGATGTAGTCGGAGTGTAGTACTGAAGTACAAGATGGTCATACAGGTGTCCTATTTAGAATTGAATTTAGAAACAAAAGTAACAAACAGGACCTCTTTTATCAATTTGTAAGAATGAAACGGAAACACACTTAGAATAGGTGATTGTTTGAAGATAAAGAATATAGTAAGCTGACTGGACATTCATGAAGTCACGTTTAGGTTTCTTAAACTGAACATTTCAAGAATACAAGACTCGGAGAAGAAACAATAGGTGAGGAAGATAACACGCGACAGTGTTGTCCACCACAAAGAAATTATTAAAATCCCTGAAAAGGACACACAGGGGCTCATTCTGATTGATTTTGCTCACTTGACTTATTCTGTTCATTCGCGCTTATTTCCCTCAGTCGGATTCGGATTCTTAAGATCTCAGTCTCTACACCAAACTACAGTTTCTCCATATCCATTTATAACCAGTACAGTAAACAACTCTATTGAACTGAGTACCTCAAGGAGCGGATTCAACGTCTTTACCGCCGATGCAATGGGACAGCAGACGTAGAAGATACAAAAGATGCCAGTGTTTATTAACCATCAAGAAACCTAAACTGTGTACTGAATGTCTCATTCCTTTAAACAATTACACGTTCTAAGTCTCAGTTATTGGAAACAATCACAGTGTTTAATCACTCACTTCTCAAACAAATCACTAGAATTTAGAGAAAAAATATCTAGCCAGAGAAAGAAAAAAGGTTTAGTTTGTATATAATATATTAGATTCGGGATAGCGTTGATAGATACTACTTATATAAGATTTAAGATATAAGGTAAAACGCTGAGATAGTGATGAAGATATTGCACAAGCTGCGTCCCTAATAGCATGTTGGTTTGCAGCAAGTCTTTCATTATATTTGATTTTAACTTACTAGACTTTCCGTGCACTGTACACCTGCTGCAGGCTTTTTGAAAGAGTTACCCGCAAATGTCGTAATTTGATTTTCACTTGCTAGATTTTACTTGCCTCGGAGGCCTGCTGGAACTTTGTAGCAAGTGTATCAGTTCTAGTTTCTACCAATAGGTGGCACAAGAGTCTAATCTTAGAAATGTCCCCGCCAGGTCGCCATTTGTACAGGTTCTAAGTGTAGGTAGAAGCAAGGTTCGTATATAGGTAGAAGTGGATAATTAAGATAATTACGTAAGTATCCAGATGAAGAGATAATTTATATTTTAAATGTGTATTGTTTGACTAAGTTGTTGAGAAAGATATACTGAGTGTATGTTCGTATACAGTAAATGTTCGGTTTGTAAATGGCATTGAAAATTATCAGTTTCTACAGCAGAATATGTCTTTATATGCGTAAAAACACACACACATATCTTAATTATCTGATATGAGCCGTAATTCCTACTGTCTATTTTCAGTTGTTACTATGCTGTTTTTATCAGGTCAAAATAAAAAAAAAATTCAAAATAACTTATCACTGGTCAATCTCTATCATTATTCGATGTTACTATATATTGGTTAATAAAACCAATGTAAAAATATGTTTTGTAACCTTGGCTACAATGTGACTTGTGTATTTAATATGTACTCGAACTCATGTTTAAATATTGTGCTACTGCAAGTGAAGATTTGCTGTGAAGTTTACTTGCATTATACCCTTGTGTACGGGAAGGTTCTAGATTAGTGGTCCCCCATGTAGATTAGTAGCTGGGTAGGTATTAAAGTTTATACATTAACCTTATACAGTATTGCCGAGCGAGCGTTAGCGAGTGAAGGCGGGTTAGAGCCCCGCAGGGCACGTTGTTTTCTGTCTTTATTACTGCTCAATGGGAAGGGGGACCAGTAATCTAGAACCTTGCCCTTGTGTACATTGATAGTTAATTGAATACTTATGTAAATGTAGCTTTTTGATCCTGATTTCCACTCCATTAAAATCGAGAACAGGGAAAGATACCGATGATAATTGCAAATAATCGCTTAATTTTAATTATTCCCCTCCACTATCAAAAAATCGAAATACTTAATTCACAGAGTACTATTTCCTTTTAGATGTATCCCTGATCTATCAAACCTACGAAAAACTTCAATAGCCTACTCAATTCACACAGTATTGCCGAGCGAACGAAGGTGGGTTAGTAGCCCCGCAACGCTCCTTGTGTTCTTGAAATTCATTACCGTGGTAGTAGTAGTAGTAGTAGTAGTAAGAACTCGAAATTACCATTCCTTATCTCATTTCTTCTACAAATTTCGCAGATGTCTTGTCAAAATGAAGGGGAGTAACTAAAGTTAATCCAAAATAATGGAGAAGTCTAGGAACGCCCCTCCAGTTTCACTGTGCAAAAAGCTGCCGCATTACTCGAGCAGACGGCTCTACCAAATTTTCACACATTTATTGCGTTTTCCGATTTCTTCTTGCAGGGCATGCACTAAATGAGAAGCTAATGCATAAACCATGAACTAATTTGTGCTAGGTGGCCACTAAAAGCACGAATGCTACCTATCCGAGTCAGGGCAGGAACGCAGCAGGGGGACCGAGGGGTGCGTCCGTAGGGAGCAGGCGCGTCAGCGACGGGGGCATACGCATAAACAAGGATAGTGGAAAAATACATAAGACATCCGCAATAATTTTCATCTTCAAAAACAAATAATTCTAATAACTATTACTTTCAAAGTGGCTTCGCTGGTTTCCCGGGTACAAATGGCCCGCTGCGAGGAGAAATTCGTTTGTTTTGCATTTTTACTTCTTTTCCACACGTCACATAGTTGATTTTACGTTTTAACACACCATGACGCTGCAAAAACTTTATAATATGACACTCTTTATCACCCAAACGACATAAGTGTATTAACCGCCTGCCCGGAACGCCGACATATATTGCCACAAAAGTGCCGAAGCGACCATTCCCCATCCTGCTTGCTCTGGGGCGAGAAGCAAGGTTCTAGAACACACTCCCTCTCCATTGAGTTGTAATAAACGTAGAAGACACGTGCCCTGCGGGGCTTCAAACGCGCTTTCACTCGCTCGGCAATAGCGCGTGTGGATTAAGTATTGATTTGTTGTACAGAAAGCAGTGAATCTGACTCAAGTGAGAGGATCAGTGTTCTAAAACCTTCCCCGAACTAAGCTAACTGAAGCTCATAATTTGTTTGGGAACGATGGATTCGCTTCCAAATTACCCGAGGTCAAACAGAAGCACAATATGATCGAGTCACCATAGGAAACCGGGAAAGGGGACATGTGTTAATTTTAGTCAAAGTTTTGAGAAAATTACCGTGCGAAATGGAGAATTTGTCGTTTGTATGCTTGAAATACGAGAAGATGTATTTGTTTCATAAGTGGTGATGAATTACTTAGCGGAATGTTACAGCATCGTTGGATTGTGGGAAGTTTTCGAGCGGTACGTGCTAATATTTAAGAACGACACCGGGTTTGTTAAATCGAACAGATATTGAACGAGGTCCAGCAAAAGGTGAACTATTTGTATTTTCCAAAATACAGTGTAAATAATCATAGTGAGTTATTTTAGCTACAACAACTCTTATCACATCTGTTTACACAGCACATTTAAATAAATAAATAATATGCTATGTATTAGCAGGGTTTCAAAAAAAACGGGCTTTTTTGAAAAAGCCCAACCCAACTGGTCCCATATGGGTTTTTTCGGGTTTAATTGGGGGTTGTCAGGTTTTTTCGAAATTTTTCAATGTCTTTGGGCTAAAAGTGTTAAAGTGTAATTTATATTTCAAGATTGTCATTGTCACAACTTGCAACAATTTTCTACTCACTGCTCTTTTGAAAAAATTGCCATCATTTTGAAATTTTACATTAGATTCCCGAGAAAATCTGTACAGCAAATTTAGCTTAACTCGTGCTTTTACTGTCGAAATTTCAACTTAAAAGACTGAAAATTGCGCTTCGTACCGTTGATACTCGCTGTTTTGAAAAAATGGCCGCCATTTTGATATTTTACGTTGGTATCTTTTTTTTTTTTAATGTTCCGGAAATTATCCGAGTTTCCATAAAATGCAATGGAAAAAGTAGCATTGCAAATTTCGCTCGCTATCAAGTCGGATTTCGCCTGCTATTAGGGTGGTGTAATAACTTCCTCGAAACAGTTACCTGCAACAGCCCACTGTTCATTCACTAATTACAGGATTTCCAGCCAGTCAGAATTTTTTTTTCACTTTTCGAATAAGCTGATATTGATAGCAGAAATGGAACGGAGTTAAAATACAGGACATTTCCTCTCACGACTAAATTTACGGGGACGCGAGACACTCGGGCCCAAAAACGGGACTGTCCCGTTTTTTATGGGACGTATGGCAGGCTTAAGCGTAAAATAAATAGTTTTATTGTTGAAGTATTCATTTCCGATCCTTCTGCGTTTAATTTCCCGAGCACTTCTTTCACGGCGTGTACATCAAAACTTCCATTAGTACGGAAATTTGAACTCAGCACTTGAAATAGTAAGCGGTACATAGTCTTCGAAACCCCGAGCATTAAGCTTCTTAAATTTGACAAGAATTTTTACGCTATTGCTGGTGTTGATTCTACAGAATGCTTATTTGAAGAGTAGCAACAAATGACTTAACTAAACTGTTATTGTTGGAGAACCAAATTTTAGTTGAACAAACTTGTGTTTTACATCAAAAGTAAGAAATAATACTAGTAGTTTTACTAATGTATTTACATGTGTACTAATAGTACCGGCACCTATGACCGTAAACCCGTCAAACGTATGAGTGATAATGTCCCTCGGTGTCGCCAAGTCGACGAGCATACTATTCACGGAAAATATTTTTGAAAGTACAAAATCGCTTATTTTACTTCAAATAGGCTATAAGCATAACCCATACATTAATTTGTTGTATAACTATCTCAAGCTAAGGTAAGTTTGAAAAAAATCCTTTAGTGCATTCAGAACTTTATAAAGGTCTTATGTTAAAGGTTATTGTATACCTTAACGTGAAAGCCTCTAATTCGCCCAAGGAAGGTCTAAAATCTGATGAAAATCACTTACAATGTGATCACCTTAGTTGTACCAATAATATACTAACAAACAGGTCAAAAACCCAGGTGGGTTTTAAAGTGGTTTTTTTCAGGTGGGTCCAACCCGAAAAAACCCACCGGGTTTTTTCGGGCTGCGCCCACTTGGGCAAACCCTGTGTATTAGTTACAAGTTTTCATCTATTTTGTCGCATAGGGTGACCCTGTCTTTCCGCCATCAATTCGATGGCATTCCTGATACGAACATACTGTTTGACAGTGACATAATCTGACGCGTTCAAGTAGTTCGGCAAGCATCGTATCGTTTGACACAGAATGGCATTCTAATATGCGCTTGTGGTTTTACAATTTATTAATATGTTATATTTTTTTTTAAAAAAAAGCTTTACTTTCATTTGAAAAGAATTAAAGGAAGTCTGAAACAAATACCTTATAACCCTCTATACTAGCACCTATCTAGAACGCGGAGCCGCCTCCGCATAAACCCATCTTTTTTAAAGTTAATTTTGTGGACTGTCTCATCAGACCCTTACAGCCTTATGGGATATAATACTGCCATATTCTTCTCTGAGTACGGGGCCGCGGTGGCTCAGCGATAGTGTTCACCTCTTGTGCGTGGGGTCTGGTTCTATTCCAGCTTGCGTTAAGTGGGCTTTGTGGTGAACAAACACCATGTTTAAGGGTTTTCTCTTGGTTCTCCCGTTTCCTCCCACTTTCTTCATTTCACCATTTCATTCTTATCATCACCGTCTCTCTTAGCCTCGGAGAAAAGTTTTGGAACGTTAAACTCAATATTTAATTTCATTCTCTGAGTACAGGAGTCTTTGCTTAAATACTTCGGGTACTGAAGTACCATTTTT
Source organism: Thermobia domestica (assembly GCF_964235325.1). Lineage (NCBI taxonomy): Eukaryota > Metazoa > Arthropoda > Insecta > Zygentoma > Lepismatidae > Thermobia > Thermobia domestica. The sequence continues at coordinate 172,212,873 of NC_137471.1, read as the reverse complement.
TGTTGATATCTGAAAGTTAATAATCGAAACAACTTCCGCAACGTTATACGAGAATCGGTACTATTGAACTGTAGCATTTTCTTCAATACTAGTGTGGACAGCTTTTTTTTTTTTTAAAAAAAAAAAGGAAAACGGAATAGTAGAATACATTATCTGCCATTAATCGATTTGTTACTTTCATTCTTATTAAAAGTTCGTTTCATTCGTATTTAAAGTTATATAGCCTGATCTCTTTCATTATTACTACTACTCAGCTGATGATGTAGGGATAGTGTGTCTGGTTCCCAAGCATCGTTCGGTAGGTTGAGCGTGGGCACCAAGCTTGCTCCGAGCAGCCGTCTTGACTGAAGTTTTCCTAGTTTCTCAGTGCCACCAGGCAAATGCCAAAATAGTACCTTTTATAAGGCCATGGCTGCTGCATCTCACGATCCTTGACCTTCCCCTTTCCCTAAGGATTGTATGCGTAAAGGACTAGAGAAATTTTATTCAATTTATTATTACTATCTCAATTATTTATATATTGGGACCAGAGGAGATGTGGGAAAAAAATTGTCGGAGCTGATCTTTGATTTGTAATCTTTAGTTGGGCCGAATGACTTCTTGATATGTCTTCAAGTTCCCAGGTGTGGCAAAACCAAGATGTCAACTAAATCTAATATGGCCATCACTCTGTCACTCAGGTTTAGTGTTTCTCTCTGTAACTTGGAGATTTAAAGCACATACAGTGGCTAAATCTCAACAGAACACATTACATATTATGCTGGGTCAACCAAAGAACGTTTGTTTGTTTTTCGTATAGTGTAAAAATTGAACTGTTACATTGTATTGGGGAATTCTGCTGGACTTCAGTTGGTCGAATTCGACCCTTAATTGGTAATCTCTAACGGGCAAGTTTGGCTGACATATTTCTGAAGGGCCCTATTGTGTTTGCCTGGCTACAGTATCTTTATTAGCTGTTGCCACTCAGATGGTTCAGTCATTTTCCTGTCAGCTCCATTAAAATAGGCGTGGTAAAATGTGGGTGAATAAGAGCCATAATGTTTTTTTCTCGTAATAACGGTTAACCTTCCGATTTTGATATGCCAAATCCCTGTAGGTGCAAATTATTTTTTTAAGGAGTGTAAGTTACGTGATGAACCGGGGATCAAACCTGGGACCTTCGAGCATACGTCCGATGTGCTGCCATCTGCGCAGCCAATCGATCCACTTCTCAACCACATAAATTCCAATCTATAAAAAGTTGTATACATTCTCTTTATTGTTAGTTCCCTTTTTTCTCAACGTAATTACATTCACCAAGCTTTTTGTTGCTGGTGTAACTTTTATTGTAAACTAAGATTATTCTATATATACAGTATATATATACCTTAGAAATCTAAAAAGGAAAAGGGTAGTGGTAGCTCATATAATTTCACGGAATGTATACGCTTTGTGAACGTTACAATTTATTCAACTTTACACTGACGTAAATGAAATTACCTGTTGCAGTACATGAATCGTTTTCGAATCGACAGTGGAGTATTCTACAACAGTGGATGATAGATTTATCAAACAGTGTAAACAATCTGGATAAAAAGGTGAATAATATTCTAGGCAGTAAGGATGTATCAGAAGAAGACGAGAATGACGACCATTTTGCTTCTTTGGGCGTGCTACCGTTGAAAACATTGGAAGACTTCCATAAGTTTGAACAACAGTTGAAGGACAACTCTAAACTCAGATTGAAATTGGTAAGCAACATTTTTCTTTGAATGTAGCTGTGTGTATATTATATTGTAGTTGGAGTTTATTCTGAGATCCTAATTCTACAGGTATTCACCTGTTCATCGATATGTCAGGCGTTGCTTTTTATTTTATATTTATAGGTTATACCTTTCTAGCTTGTAGTGAATGCTAGTTTCTTTGATCTATGTTTTTTTATTCACTGATAGAAGTCATGGGGAACCTCCCCGATATTTCGTTCTCTCATACAGTTTGAAACTACTTGGCACATACATTATGTGCTTCCCATCTAATGCTGTATGGTAAACCGTATTCCTCAAAGTACTGTTTACGTGGGCCTGTTCGAACCAGTTGCGCATGGTGGCTCTGTAGTAGAGTGCTCACTTCTAGTTTCAAGGATCCGTGTTCGATCGCAGCCCCTGCCAACGTCGTGCTCGTGGGATTTATCGGGGCTTTCCCATTTCCTTCTACTTTCTCATTCCACCATTTCATTCATCCATCCTTTGTCGTCTCCTTCACCCTAAGCTGGCACAACCATGGGGAGCTAAACTAAATATTTCGTTTCATTTCGCTTAATTTCTTTTTGAAGCAATGTTAGCCTTAAACAGTCGACGGAATCGATTGAAAGTTAATTTTAGAAGGTGTGGAGCGTTGGGTAATCATTCGCTAGGTTGTGAGTTCTAATTACTTTTATAATCATAATCATAATTTATTGCATCCGTTCATCGTCATACAACGAAATTGGACATGTCATTTATATATATATCAGTATACATAAACATACATACTATTACTACATATAGATTCTTATGGTTTCACTAATTTACTTACTATACATTTAATTTTACTTATACGAATTATTTTCTACATATTCTTCAACCGAGTAATAGCAATGTTCTATCAAGTACCTTTTAAGTTTGGAGCTAAAGGTTTTGACAGAGACCTGATTTTTTATACATGATGGAAGTAGATTGTATAATAGAGTACCTTTGTGCGTAACTGATTTATTGTATATATTTGTCCTATGTGCATGCAGGTGAATGTCGTCTTTACTTCTTGTGTTATAACTGTGAATGTCTTTGTTAACAATAAATTCACTACTATGTTTTTTCAAATACATTAATATTTCCAACAAATACATTGAGGGAAGAGTCATTTTTCCAAGTTCCTTAAATATAGTCATCTTGATTTTTTTTAAAGTTTTTATATAGTTCCACGTAGACATTTCCTAAGTGCATCATTGAGGAGAGACGGGGGTTAGTAAACCCAAGATTTTTTTGAGTTCGACAGTTTCCTCTATAGCTTGAAAAACAGAAGGGCAAAGATTGGCACGTGGGAATTATCCAATCAAATTTATTAGTGCCTAATACATTATGGAATACTTCTATCTTTCTTTGGTAGATGCTAGTGATATCATGAGCAACAAGCACCATATTGTTGACATAAGTATTGTATATTATGATGATGATGATGATGATTGTTTGAAAGTTTGGTCATGTCATGTAAGCTGCGTACTAGATTTTTACGAATAGAATTGGATCATGCTTATTTTTAGGCAAATACGATATTTTATTTCTGTAGATATTTTTAGTTTACTAGAAAAGTGAAAAGATAACTAATAGTTGAAATCTCTGTATAGTCTTTCTTAAACAGGTTAATGATCTAGCTGCTTCTGTTGCATGCTTGCAAAACCTGCAGAAGCTTATTCGGAAATAAGCTCTATTGAAAATTTTTATTACATTACCGAGCTCCAGTTCCTTTACTGTTGCTTGAAAAGGGCAAGGAACTATCTCCGATTTTCAGTTTCTGCTGATGGCCTTCACTCGTAATGATTTTATTTGTGCACCAAAAAAGAGAGAGCTTATATACCAGATGGCTCTACGAATAGATGACAGAAACCTCTCTGTATTTTTTTTAACTTGGTTCAAAATTTCAGAGAAGGAAGCTCATAACCATGTAAAGGGTTCTATTTATTTTCCATATTCTCCATTGTTAAAATCAGTTGACTGATTCGTGATTAGCAAATAATTCAACAGTGAAATTGTTGCAGGAATGAACAAAATAGAAAATCACAATGCGCCACGCATGAAATCGTTTATGTGAATAGGAACAGCCTTCTTTGCAAGCTTATACTCTCTATGTTTTAATTTGTAATAGCCACTTTTGTTTAATGTGAGTGGGAAAAACACGTTTTAGGGGAAAAAGATAGTTCTTAATAAGACAACTTTAGTCTCTTACATGTAATATGTAAGCTTGTAGTTGCTTATTGTGAAAAATAGAATCATTAAATATCTGCATTTTTTCAGGTTTAAATGTTAATCAGTACTGGTGGTCGTGATGAGAAGACGCTCATCAATAATAAGCTCCGACGCCTCTTACATGATGAATTGGCCCAGATGTTCACGTTAAGTGGGAGATCGACGAAGAAATTGGATAAGAAAGCGTTCATTGGGACACAAATTGGGAATATTGTATTACGTAAGTACTTTATATAAATTTTTCTTTATCCTGATACCTATAAATCTCACTGCTCCGATCGGACTACCTGATGAGGTTTCCCCTTATGTCTTCAGTTCCAGCAGACGAATGATGGGATGGTAGATTCTGGGACTCTACCTGTCCCCATCCTTCCCTTCCCTTATCCCGGCCTGACCCGTAGATGCCCAAGAGGTAGAAATACATTCTTTCAAGTTTAGTTTGTGAATATGTCTAAGATTTTAAAAGGTGAGGGCAGTAAGCTATAAATAATATGCATTTTAAAATTTTTGAAAGATTTTGCAACTTTGTTATGCTATCACCCACATCGTATATTGCACCAAGACACCAACATGGCAATTCTTCATTAAGATGTCAGGTAGGTGTTGCTGAAAGAAACTGAAATAATTGCTGGGAGTAAATTAACTTCGGAACATCGGTGATTTTTGACGCTACATTCGAATTATTGAATTAGGCAGCTGTTTATCGTGATTTTATTTTAAATAAATATTGAAATAGTTGTCATGACTTATGACTTAACCCTAGTATGAAAAGAGGTTCCTTAAAAATTTTAAATGTAGTTTTAAAATATTTATATAGGATTGCGCTTTACTCACCAGAAGGAAGACATTTTTCAGTTTTACCTATATATTGTCTGTTTACCAGAAATGTGGAAATCTCTGCAAATTTGTGTAGCTATCAATATCGGGCCTGATTTTTTAGTCGTAATTTTTAACAAATGACAAACCTGTAAGACGAGTCCGAGTTTCTTTCAACAAAATGTGTCGTTGGAAGTTTACATTTTTCCTATTCTTTTTTGTTACTTTATACGTAAGACGACCTTTGGCTCTTAGAAGTTGTCTGTTGCCGTTTAAATAAGTTTTCGAGGCTAATTTACTGCTGAAATATTCGCTTGTCGCCTGCGGTGACGTTAGGGTTGGGAAGTGCTTTCTCCCATGTACAACAATGATCCGGTAACTTACCTTGATTCGAGGCTTTGTTTGCCTTTAGAGGCGCTTCAATATTGTCACTAACGAAGAGGTAAACACATCCGCTTCTAACTCGAAAATACGAATTTGAGAGAAAAATCTATATATATATATATATATATATATATATATATATATATATATATATAAAAGAAGGTCCGATTATCGAAATTCGAGAAAAAACTTGCGAGTTTTTCTCGCTTTTAGAATTTCAAATTTGATCTTTCTTTGAAAGATAGAATCGTGGGAGGCGCTCTCATATAAATCAAATAATAAATATTTATATGCTAATGATAATGCTCTCCACGCTTTTCTTTTCGAAAGTTTTTTTTTAATTTTTATTTTATTTTTAAACTTGTTTTGCATAGTTGTTTGTAAGAATTTAGATTTTAATTCTCACAGCCAATAGAACTACATATTGTATGAATAATTTATATATATATATATATATATATATATATATATATATATATATATATATATATATTTTCGCGCTATAGTTTACAGTTTGTAAACTCTGCAGCAATGTCCGTGGTGTTTACCTTGTATTTTTCATTTAAAATGAGAAAAACAAAGGGATGGAATTAACTTCATGTCCAAGCTGCTTTTTACAATATGAATAAATAATTGCAGATCTTTCTGTCCTTACGAAAAAATGTGAATATATTGATGTAGACTTGTTCATAAAACTTCGTCCTTACCAGTGTCTTGCATTGCTGTGTATACTCAAATACAATTTTATAAGATTAATTATTTCTTTTTTGACATGCGTGTAAGAAAGTGTACATTAGTACTACTGATGAGAAAGTGAAAGAAAACACAGGCGATTGGCTGCACCAAGCTAAAACTAGGTTGATTAGGCTGTAAGTAGTATGCAATTTTATAATTGATGGGTTTGTAAATGAAAACTAGATTTTGAGTTTCGTAAAAGGAAACTAGACTGGATATTTAATAGATTTCTTAATCGCGTCAGCGAATGATAGATCCCTGTATTATAACGCAAATACCACCTATAATGCAGCCCTTTATTACACCCTTAAATAAATCTTTAATAATTGTCAAATATCATATAAGGGTAATACGTACTTCTGCTTTGTAGTAAAAGTTATGCGTTTCGCTTCTTTAAGCTGATTCGTTGAATGGCTCGAGGGCTGATTAGATACCCAGTAAATCTGTTTAAAATATTGTCGAGGACCCAAGTTTTGTCCTCGAGTGTACCAGCTAGATTCAGAAAGATGATGAAATCGGAGTGTAGTACTGAAGTACAAAATGGTCATACAGGTGTCTTATTTAGAATTGAATTTAGAAACAAAAGTAACAAACATGACCTCTTCTATCAATTTGTAAGAATGAAACGGAAACACACTTGAGAATAGGTGATTGTTTGAAGAGAAAGAATATAGTAAGCTGACTGGACATTCATGAAGTCACGTTTAGGTTTCTTAAACTGAACATTTCAAGAATACAAGACTCGGAGAAGTAACAATAGGTGACGAAGATAACACGCGACAGTGTTGTCCACCACAAAGAAATTATTAAAATCCCTGAAAAGGACACACAGGGGCTCATTCTGGTTCATTTTGCTCACTCTGACTCATTCTGTACATTCGCGCTTATTTCCCTCATTCGGATTCTTAAGATTTCAGTCTCTACACCGAACTACAGTCTCTCCATATCCATTTATAACCTGTAGCAGTACAGTAAACAACTCTATTGAACCGAGTACCTCAGGGAGCGGATTCAACGTCTTTACCGCCGATGCAATGGGACAGCAGACGTAGAAGGTACAAAAGATGCCAGTGTTTATTAACCATCAAGAAACCTAAACTGTGTACTGAATGTCTCATTCCTTTAAACAATTACACGTTCTAAGTCTCAGTTATTGGAAACAATCACAGTGTTTAATCACTCACTTCTCAAACAAATCACTAGAATTTAGAGAAAAAATATCTAGCCAGAGAAAGAAAAAAGGTTTAGTTTGTATATAATATATTAGATTCGGGATAGCGTTGATAGATACTACTTATATAAGATTTAAGATATAAGGTAAAACGCTGAGATAGTGATGAAGATATTGCACAAGCTGCGTGGGTGGACAATATATCGTAGTAGGCAGTACTTCTAGTAGAACACTCGAAACATAAAAGTAAACTCCAGTAGACACCTTGATTACAGACATTGTGGAATTAATAAAGCGAAAACTACTTTAAAATTAATTTAATGAAATATGTAATGAATTTATAATATTAAAAATTGACGGTTTGCATTTCCTTTTATATTTCAGTAAGGAGAAGCAGCAAAAAGAGGAAGCAGCTGCAGTTGGTGGGGAACAAGTGGAAGAATTAACGTAGTACTTTGAAAAGCAAATTTTGTATTACATATTTAGCCCATGGACGAAAAAAAAAGTTAACTAACAAGGGCAAAATATAATATCCAGTTTTCACCCTCCGACGTGTGCTATTAAGTTAAAAAAGTATTTCTTGCTGTAACGTAAGTCTAGGGTGAGCTTCTTCAATTGATATCAAAGGTATAAAAAAAGGGGGAGGTATTCTAGAGTCTTATTGATGCATCCATTCTCAGAAGATCAAGGTTTACGCACTAGCGTTTAGTTATAGTTTTGTCGAGGAATTCCATGTGGTTGGATTATAACTGCTATAATCAGGAAGCTTACACAAATGTTAAAACTGTTTTAACGATCCACAATGCAGATACAAATAATAACTTGATTTTTCACGGTTACATCAAAAGAATTTTTAGATTATTTTGTCACATTTTGCTGTTGCAGAATTTTAGGCCATATTGTCATTTTCTTTGATATCAATTGGATTCTTGTATGAGTGTAAATTTGCATGCAGTACCTTCTGCAAGCGTTTCACTTCCGTAAGTCAGCAGGCAGTGGCGACATGAGCATTAACCTTCGCGGCCTAGACTTTCCATTGTAAAAGAAAAATGCATGTTTTATTATTTCTTTTACAAGTACATCACTTGGTCTCGCCAAGTGGTATATTTGTATTGTAGCAAAATAATGCACTTTTCTTCTGCAATGAACGTGCAAGCTGTACTCGCTAATGCATCCTTCAATGTGCTATCACTAGCAGAAGACTTGCAGAGGAAGTAAAGTGCTTGCTGCAGGCTTGCTATGCTAAGTTCCACACACTTGCAGTAGACTTGCAATACATTTGCATTGCAGGCGTGTTGCATGTTCAAAGAGCGTCAACTAGGAAGTTTGCATTAAACTTGCAGACTTGTATCACAGGTCTGCTGCAAGTTTGCCAGACTTGAATTGCAAATCTGCTGCAAGTTTGTTGCAAGTCATTTTTGCTATTTGGGGAACGACGTTTTGGATTTCGGTAAAAATGACTGAAACCGTGATATGTTGTAGCTATGGTGATTCCGAGAAAAAGTCTTAATGGGCACAACCACCAATCACTGATAGTTTGACCACTACGAGGCCACTTTTTCGAAAGCACCCGAAGATAGTGATATTTTGGATTTCGATGAAAATTACTGAAACTGTGATATGTTGTAAATATCGTGATTAGGGATGCGCACGAGTCGAGTCGGGTGGAGATTTAAGTCTGTCTCGACTCGTCTCGAGAAAATATTGTCTCGACTCGAAAATGATTCTGTCTTGACTGTTTCTGTCTCGACTCGACCCCGAACTCGAGAGGAGACGCCTCCAATTTCGACTCCAGACAAAATATACTAGTTAAAATATACGTAAACATTAGCCAGAACATTATGACTACCTAGCTAATCGTCAGTATGTCCACCTTTGTCACGGATAACAACGGCGACGCGTCTTGGCATGGACCCAATGATCCTTGTAGGTCGCTGGAGAGAGTTGACACCATATGCGCACACACAGGTCACCTAATTCCCGTTAATTCTAGGGAGGGAGCAATGCGCTCTGACGTCACGTTAAATTACCTACCAGATGTGTTTGATTGGGTGCAGATCCGGCTAGTTTGGAGGCCTAGCACAAAGGTCCATATCCACGGGGGTTAGGGGGTTGCGCCCCTCTAAACTTTGGCTGGCCCCCCTAAAATTTTCACGGTAGGCTTGCAAATGAACTATAATATGGTAAGAAAGTATAATATGATTGGGTCGTCCCCCCTAACTTCTACCGGCGCCCCCTAAATTTTTGGGCTAGCAACGAGCCTGCAAGCACATCACTTGGAACTCGCCCTTGTGTTTCTCGAACCATTTCATCACACTCCTACCATTGTGACATGGTGCATTATCTTGTCCAAAAATGCCACTACCATTGGGAAACATGGTCGTCATGAAGGGTTGTACGTAGTCTGCAATCAGTGTGCGATACTCCTCGGCCGTCATGGTGCATTGTTCAAGCTCCACTAGAGCGTGGATGCTCATGTGAATGTTCCGTAGAGCATAATTAAGCCCACGCTAGGTTCTCTCCGTCCCGCAGTATCCACCCTCCATTGTCATAATAAAGGTATTGGGATTCATCAGACAATACAACACTCTGCCACTGCGCCAAGGTCCAGTGGCGATGGTCACGTGTTCATTTCAGTCGTAGCTGCCTATGTCGTGGCGATAACATTCGCTCATGGATGTATCGTCGATTGAGGCCCATCGTTAGGAGTATTCGACGCACTGTGTGTTCAGACACACTTGTACTTTGCCCCGTATTAAAGTTTTATGTTCGTTCCACCACAGTTCGCTGTCTGTCCTGTTTTCTTAGTCTGTTCAGCCTGCGACCTTCTACATCTGTAAAGAGGTGGGGGCGCCCAACCCCTCGACCTTTGGACGTTGTTTCCTCTTGGTTTCGCCACTTTTTGATGACACTCACCACAGCACTCCTCGAACATTCGACAAGTACTGCAGTTTACGAAATTCTCGTCCCGAGTCTTCGGGTCATTACAACCTTATTACAGATCTGACCTCGGTCAAACTCAGATAGATCGGGCGCTTTCCCAATTCTACACACGATCAGCACTCTCACTCATACTACATGCACCGTACGTGTGTCTGGCTTGCAGGCATTCCTCTGCGGGTGACTCTGCTATCGCCTGGACGGGTTTATATGGATAGTAGGTAGGTGGTCATAATGTTCTTTCTGATCAACTCGAATTCAAAATTATAGAAAGATTTTCAAGATATTCGAGTCGAGTCGAGATTTTTACGAGCAGTTTCGACTCGACTCGAAAATTCGAGAAATACGTTTGTATCGACTCGTCTGGAATTTTACAAAGTGTGTCTCGACTTGAATCTCGAGTCGAATTCGAGTAGAGATTCGAGACACGTCTGGAATCGTGCGCATCCCTAATTGTGATCCTGAGGAAAAGTCTTAACAAGCACAACCACCATCATTGACCGTTTGGCCACTACGGGGCATTTTTTTAGAACAGCAGAAGGTAACGTTATTCTGGATTTCGGTGGAATTGCTTGAAACCGTCACATGTTGTAGATATTCTGACAATGAGAAAAAGTTTCAATTTGCACAACCATCCATCGCTGACCGTTTGGCAGCTACAGGACCACTTGTTTTCTTTTCTTTTTAAAAACCAGAAGGTAACGGTATTCTGGATTTCGGTTTAATTGATATGAAACTGTCATATTGTAGATATTGTGATCCTGCAAAATAGTCTCAATGGACACAACCACCAATCGGTGACTCTTTGGCAACTACGGGCCACATTTTTTTTTTAAAACAGCAGAAGGTAAGGATACTCTGGAATTTTGGTATAATTCTTTGAAACCCTGAAATGTCCTATCCCACAACCCGGAAAAGGAATGGGTAGAGTAGCGGCCAACATCATTAAAGCATACACAACACTCAGATGTTGATCTAGAGGGAAAAAGGAAAACCCTGGAAAGCCTAGACAATTTTTCAAAGAATCACTACATCTACAATGTATCAGTTTCGTTCATTTACACCGAGATCAAAAATATTGTTATACCCGGGTGTTTTAAAAAGTCGGGACCTGTAGTGGCCAAACGCTCATAACTCGATTATTCGATGGTCGTGTCCATTAAGACTTTTTCTCATGATGAGAAGATCTTCAACACAACTTAGTTTTACTCAATCGTACCGAAATCCAGAACATCATTGTACTCGGCTGTTTGTAAGAAAGTAGCCCTGTAGTGACCAAACGATTAGTGATTTGAGGTTTTGTCCATTCAGACGTTTTCTCAGGATAACAATATCTACAACATATCAAAATTTCTGTCATTTTGACGGAAATCCAGAATATCAGTATCTTCGGCTGGGCTGCTTTCAAAAAAGCGGTCTTGTAGTGGCTAGAGGATCAGTGATTGGTGGTTACGCCCATTAAGACTTTTCTCAGGATCACAATAGCTACAACATATCACGGTTTCAGTCATTTTACCGAAATCTAGAATGTCGTTATCTTCGGCTGTTTTCAAAACAGTGGTCCTGTGGTGGCCAAACAGTCAGTGATGACGGTGGCCAAACGGTTTGCCTACTGAGACTTGATCTTAGAAACACAATATCTACAACATATCACGGTTTTAAGCAATTCCACCGAAATCCAATTTCCGTTAGGATTGTGCGGAGTCCTTTGTGACTTAGAAGGGGCCCATTGCCCCCGCAACCCTTTTCTCGCAAAAACGACAAAACTTGTATTTCCTTCTTTGAAGTCATCCTTGCGTCGACAGTTTCGTTTCTTTAATGTGTCCTTTTTAATCAAGGGCACCCTTTTTACAAAAGGGGTCCCTTGGCCCCCTTAACCTTTTTTCCGAAAGAAACAAAAAAATACGTGTCGGTTTGTTTTCGGTCTAGTATATAGGTGCTAAGTTTGAAGAAAATCGGATGAAGAGAAACCCTTTAGAAGCTATCTCCTTTACACTTTTAGTTTTTGGACTTGAATTTTGCTCCAAAGTCTTCAATTTCAGTAACTCTCAGGATGAATCTAAATAGACGATATATTTCTGAGAATCGGATACGAAGTGTTTCAACCTCTCTAGTTTTAAACTAGAGAACATGCCAGTATCGGGATAGCAGCTTAAGCAATGCACACGAAAGCACATGCACTACAACACAGGGCCGGATTAAGGGGGGC